>NW_021163037.1:0-1200000 GCF_004324835.1 Dendronephthya gigantea | reverse complement strand
AAACTGCTAAAAATAACCACTTTGTTTTGTAATGCAAATTAGTGCACTAGTGCTGGATCCACCCCAGTGGACCGGTGAAAATTCTTCTCAGAGCCAATCACTGAGCTCCATTTCACCGGAAGTGGCACTTTTCATATAATAATACCGAATCCATTGTAGGTCAAAATAGTCCTTATTAATAATATTATTGTGAGCTCTAACTCTGAGGCAGGTTTTTCAAAAGGCGATCTGGATTTCCGCTTTCCAAATGAGTCTGAAGTCTGAACTATATGGTAACATTGGGTTTATTGTTGCGGATAGCATGAACTGTACTAGTTGTTAAGGACATTGTTCCACAATCCTGGGGATTTTATATACTCTTCCTTTTATTTAACTTTTTTACCATATCCATTATACGACAAAAAAAATATATCTTGGAACTTCATGTAAAACTTATATTTTCCTGTTTCTTTATACAAGAATATGTCATCAAACAGCATCATTTATGGGAACGCGACTATCAGCCGAAACGAAATGACGAATTTGACGCGGTCATCGCCGCCTACCAGGGAGAGAAACGCAATTTGGTACACAACAGTAATTCTTCTTGTGATCATAATCATCCTGGCTACTGCAGGAAACCTGATGGTTCTGGCTGTGATGCGGATAGAGAGAGGTCTCCGTGAACGATATTTCATTGGATGTCTGGCCGTCGCCGATCTTTTGATTGGAGTTTTCTTTTGTCCATTGCAGTTGTATGAATATGAAGTGGGTATTACTTCGATTCATCTTTGTCGATTTTACATGTGGATCAATATATTTGCCGAGTCCGCGTCGATTCATACATTGACGTGGATAAGTTGTGATCGATACCTTAAGATCAGTAAGCCATTGCGGTATAACGTAATAATGACAAAGAAAAAATCAAAAATTGTGATCACCATAATTTGGATAATTTCAACAGCGTATGCCACATATGGTAGTTTTGGTGGCCATGTTAGACATCGTGGATGTTTGAATGATAATGAACTATTTTATATTGTTTCAACAGTCACGGTCTTTTTTGTTCCAACTGCCATAGTACTCATGATGTACACTCGAATACTGCTCGTTGCTAACAGACGACGAAAAAGAGCGCGAAGAGGCGAACTGGGTCGAACCAGCCAATTTAGAAATCATCCATCTTCTTTCTACCAAGACCTCAAAAATATCCGTATGATGGCCATTGTTATAGGCGCTTTTGTCTTGTGCTGGGGCCCTTTCTTTATTCTGAATTTCTTTCATCTTCACAATCGAGCTCTCTTTAGCATTTTTTACAATGAAATATCACACAATTTGGCAGCAATTATTCTGCCTCCATTTAACAGTGTTTGTAATCCGATAATTTACGCGTGTTTTGATAAAAGATTCAGGGAGGCGTTCAAACGTCTCTTCACACGATTGTGTCGATGAACATAAACATTTCCAGAAATCCAAACCAATAATAGAGAGCTTAAAATTAATCGAGATATGCTCCCTGAAGATATACTTTTTCATGCAATAAAACACAGAGATTCTCGTTGCTCGATATACTGTTTCGAACGCAACCAAAAATTGGTGGGTTTCACTTAGTGTTTTCATAGTGACTTGAGTGCCGGTCAGCCTCAACAGACCTTTTCAGCTTGTATGCAAATTAAACCACATATGAGATGTTGTGTCCATGGAATAGCCAAAAAAACTTAACCATTTCAGACCATGTGATTTGAAATGGGTTAATTTGCGTAAAAGCTGAAAAGGTGTATTGTCTGGGAGCTTGTGCTGCACAGGAGTGAGCAAATGATACGAAATTGCACATATATTCCACTAAGCGCAAACCCGGCACAAACAGTGAGCAATTAAGTCACTCTGATTACTGTGTCTCGTTTTCAAGTTGACCCCACTGGAATTATGACGTCACATGAAACCCAAGAATGCTGAATCAAAGTCACCATTGAAATACCAAATACCGGTCAGAATTAAGTGGTCAGAATTATATGTAACTTTGGAAAGTATGTAATTTGGAACGTCTCAGTTTGATGGATACGAATCAATCGATCGAAACGTGGAGATATTTTATGTTTAATAATATATAGGCAGTTGCTCCATATTTGAAGAAGATACGACGCTGCTATCTTGATTCCTACGAGTTCGTGCCGTCTGAATGATGTTCCTGCTAGACGAAACTGACACTTACATGATTGGAAGTTTGAATCGTTAGTTGCAAATTGTAATCATTAATGTAGAATATACTGTATGGGTAGTTTATATATAATTTGTAGCTCAGTTAGTCTAATTAGTCTAATTTAATTCAATTTAATTTTTAGTCAGCGTTATATGGCATGTGATATTTTAAATAAAGTCTTACCCACGTATGTGACAGAATTATAAATTTGATAATTTGGGCCATCGGGAGCGTATTTATCCTCTGAGTGATTTCTACTTAAAAAAGGAACAAAGATGGCGGATCAAAATTTCATCGAGGTCTCGAATCACCTTAAGAAGTTGCTTTTCAACGCTTGAAATTTTAATTTGATATAAAATCATGAAAACACAACATAGCTTGACTAGAACGTTGTCTAGTTTGTTATGAGAAGAAGACATGCGCAGAATAACGGCCTTATATCACTTTAAGGGCCTGTTTACATGGAGCGGTTAAGCGAGTTATCCCAGCTCTGCAAGGTGAAAAATGCATATAATGAAAGACTAATCAGGTTGAGCCATCGTTGTGATGCTCGCTCCAAGTAAACAGGCCCTAAGTATAAAGTAACGTTTTTATATAGTTTTTCGCACCATGTTAATTGACTTTTATTCGCCCCATACTCATTTCAGCTACATTAAATATTCTATATTAACCTGTCGGTGACTTCATATGTCACAATGCGTAAATATTTGATCACAGAATGCCGGAGTAGTCTCAGCATAGGCGGCCCAAAATTGCGCGAAAAATTTTTCGGTAATTTGTCTATATTATACATTACATTGACAAATTGCCGAAAAAATTTTCGCGCGAAAAAATATCGCCCAATTTTGGGCCGCCTATGGTCTCAGTTGCTATTTTTCCCTCTCTACCGGCGTACGATATAAAGTTTTTGGGGGTTAACAATAGTCATTTACATGAACGATATAAGTTTTCGGCAGGTGTTTCCTCACGTGGTAGCTAAAAACCTTCAACTATATTGTTCCTCATGAGGCATAGAGTTTGATCTGAAATGTTGGGTTGGGTAAGGGTTGCTATAATTTTTTATTTCGATAGATCAAAGAGGATTATAGGGAAGGTTTTTGTGCCTACAATTATTTTTATAACCCGTTTGAAGTTTAATGATGACAATTTGTATATCGTCAATCACTGTCTAAGCCGCCATACAAACATGTCATAATCTTTTCCATATCTCCATAGGGGGTTATCAGGAACCGCTTACAATACAAATATCATTTTTGCATGCAGGTGCTTCCTCACCTACGCAACCTGTATCGTCTCTCGCGTGGATTAAGTTCGTTATAAAATTTTTGGAGAGAAATTTCATTTCAGAAAATTTCAACAAAAAGACAGCTTTAACAAATTTTCCAACAAAAAACAACGGAAATTTTGAAACTTTCTCCAATGCGATGAACAAAAATCAATTATATAGGTATATGCCTACTCTCAAATTTATCTTTCCTGCTTTCCTATTGCATGGACAAGAGGTCCACGCGTGGAGGGCTTCAAATCTCCATGATTACGTGGCATCAACGCGAGCGGGCAAATTATGAGATTTCACTTTCCTAGGGCAAATTATGAAATTCCATGCCCGTTGCTATGCTTTCTCTAGCAACGCGATCCGGGATATCACAGGAAAGTGGCGAACATGTATATTTTTAGGAATAAAGAACTTTTCTACTATTTTTGAAGTTATATTATTTCATATTCTAATCTATACAGGTAATGTCTAGGAATTGGCTTTTCTTTGGCCTCTGGGTTATTTTAATTTTTGAAAATGTATAATAACAAATAACTTATTTCAAATTTCTGACACCTCGGGAGAGCAGTGTGTTTTGTTGAACCTCGACCGCTCGTTATTGTCCTCGGCTTGATGGAAAATTAAGTTAAAGCTGTCTTTTTGGCCTTAGCGATGTTTAGAATAATTTTAATAATGTTATACAGTAAAATGATGTTATTTCTATTTTACAGTCTTTTTAAATTAGCCTTTCTAACGATGCCGATGGCGATTATCCGCTATTTTGGGGGACTCTCAATTTTTAATATAGCTGTAAACAATTAGCTGTAATATATGTAAAGCAATCTTTAAAAATGTACGGACCAACAAAAAACCCCTCAAATTAAAAATAGTCGCCGTTACGAGGTCTTATAATTATATGCTCTCGTTTTTGAAAATAGGATTGAACACGTATTTGCTCACCTTGTCCTTCACGCAGAACGGGTGCCTCACGTTTTCAACAGCTAAATTAAGGCTGATCTATCTTAACATGCATGCAAAGTGCAAACATTATGCTTGCTATATTACTATTAGTTACACACAATAGCACTCGAAAATTACCAGCGGGTGACAACACATAGTCTACGCATAGACGCAGACTCGTTCCCAGTCGTTATTTTAAAACCAGCAGATGCACGAATTTATAGTTATATATATATATATATATATATAATTATATATATATATATATATATATATATATATATATATATATAACGGTCAGTGGCAAAGGAAGATGCGGCACAACCCACTGAGCTCTTCGCACCCACGGCACAATATATACCTGAACTATATAACTAACTAGTAGTTATATACCTGAGCTATATAACTAACTAGAGCTACAGCTCAGAAAGCAGTGGATATGATAAAGCGACTGGGGACGAGTCTGGCATAGACGGAATATGGCGGAAATACCGTCTATGTAACAGCGCCAAATTCCGTGTTCTATAATTATTTATCCCCAGAATCTGGGGGACGCTGTGTGATTGGCTACATATTTAATTACGAAGCCTGATTGGTTACTCACGATCAACAAAGCTTTGATTGGTTTAGAGCGGAATAATAAAAATATTTTTCGTGGGAGTCAACAACAAATGGCAAGCTGTTAAGCTCAAACACAAAGTCTTCTTTGCTCCGTCCTTGAACTAGGTATTTGTCCTTCGCTCTCCCGATAATCTCCTTACAAAGGATACATTCGTGAGTACTCGACATTGGCATTTACATTGCAAATTGTTAATGAAGATCAAAAAGACGATAAGGTTTTTGTTGCAGACTCAAAGGAAGATCGAAGAACATGTGAATTGTGAAATTTGATCATAAATGTTTCGTGCATAAAATGCGAAAATTAATTACTAATTTCAATTTACGTCACATTTTGCATAAATTACAGTACACGAAATTTGGCTCTGATACGCAGCCCTCTTTTTCCCCGCCTTTCTATTTCGGGCATGGGTCTGCGACGCAGGCTAGACAGCACAATGATCTGTCCTTTCCTTGAACTGGCTATTTGTTTTCCTAGACCTAGAATTGTTAGACCTGAAGTAAATATGGCGACGAGATATTTAGATTTGTTTTTACGCGATAATCTGATTTTGGCGTGTTTTTTAGTCTTCTTCAGATCGAACGAATATTCTGTTTGTAGCCAAGTCATCGAGAAGAAATCTCGTGCGGAGAAACTGTATACTAAGACTACTGTGTTTGATAGAATTGGTTATCTCTACAATAATTCTATCATGAGCGATATGAACTTAACCTACGGTGACAAAGGGCCAGGTGAAATTTTCTTCGCTCATAGATGTATATTGGCAGCGGTTAGCCCCGTCTTTTATGAAAAATGTTATACGGAATCTTCCATGAACAATATATCAAGTATACATTTGGCAGACATGAGCGGAGTAACCTTTGCAGGATTGTTGTCTTTCGTCTGTAAAGATGAATGTCCGACGGATGTGGACGAAGCTTTCGAAGTACTAAGATCAGCAATGAAATATAGAATTTCCTCATTTGCCGATGCTTGCAGAGATAATTTGCTTTATCGTAAAATCACGCCAGAAAAGGGATTTGAGTTGCTGGAATTGCTGATAAAGTCAGAAACGGAAGCATTAGCAAATGCCGGCTGGGAGTTTATAGACAGAAACCCTAGCGATTATTTCAAGTCAGATCATTTTCTATTCATCAGCAAAGTTACTTTGGATGCGCTGTTAGGTTTGTGTATAATTAATATAGCCTCATACTGCTGTCGTTGTCATACTGAAGGTTGTCATCTGGAAATAATAATATAAATACGTAAAGTATTGTCACATGATTGTACTGCATACGTTAATTTAATGGGAAATCGTTGGAAATGTGTTTTGAAAATTTCTTAAATGATATTTATATATTTGCATATATATTGACATGGACAACCTTTTTGACAACGCTTTCGACATTTAGGGTAAGCATTTGGTTGGATGGATGAGATGTAAATGAAACTATACTTACAGTTTCGTTTGCAGTTGCTACCAAGATTTCTTTTTCAGTCTGATTTCCGCGTTGTTTAAGGAAATCGATATGTAATCATATTTTCTTTTTTGGGTTAAACCTTTTTTGCATTGTTATATACTCCTTGCATTTGACACTCTCAGTTTAAGCGATGCAGTTGCAAGTTAATCCCGAAAGGTTTTGTGAGTTGCCGCTATATCCCCACTGCATGTAACATTCATCCTTCAACAAAGAGAATTATTTTTCTGCGTTAAAATATACATACGTTTTTCAATGTTAGCACGTGAAACACTCTGCACAGATGAGATGACAATATTCAAAGCCGTAATGAGATGGGTGGACAATCAGTGTCGGTTACAAGACGTGCAGCTAACCCGTGAAAACAAAAGGAAAATTTTGGGAGATTCGATCTATAAAATACGGTTTCTGGTAATCCAGCAGAGCGAATTTATCCAAAATGCTAGTGGAGAACTGCTCACAGATGTTGAAATCATTGCCATCGTGAAACTTATGAATGGGATCGAGGCTCCAGACTTAGGATGGGATTCGACCTTATTAAAACGTCAAGGTTCGTGTGGATATTGGTTTTTGAGCGCCCGTCTTTGGCTTGCTATAGGAACACTATTGGTATCTATAATAGGCGGTGTAGTCTGCCTAAATAACAGATGATAACGTCGAAGATACTAAGTATATTTATTATAGAAGTTATAGGCTATACTTGTCATTATAAAACTTGAACTCTTTTGTTATTTTATCCAGAAATTGCGTGTTTAATGTGACATAATTATCAAAAAATAAACTTTAATCTGACATAATAATTTACAGTACTGTCGAGAATAACGTAACACTGCTAGCGTATGTTAGCGTATACTGGCGTATGACTAATTGATCATCGACCGAACGTGAGGTCTGTACTCTCAAATATCACATCGAAGGTTTTTAGTGTTTGCGAAATTATGCAAATTAGGTGTAACATTGTGCAGTAATACATATATAGGGAAAATCAACAGTATGAAACAAATTTCAAAATACATGCAGGGTTCCCCATGCAAACCCTTCAAAAACTATTGAAATCACCCATAACAATGTAATATTTCGTAATGCATAATGAAGTAATTCCACACTCCGTTTCCCTTATTGCTGTTACATTCGTGCTATTGAAATTTATCTGTAGTCATTTGAATTTGTAAAACATTAATGATTTTCGTGTTTATTTAAACGACATGCAAATAAATAATGAATAAACTTACGCCAATATTCACTCAGAAATACTATACGTGCGCGGACAATTAACACATTTGTAGGCAGAAGACGTCTGAATTTTTCTGAAGATTACTAGTGTTACTATCAGTTACTATACTGATCTCTGTCAATACCTATATTTCCTCCAGGTATGTTAACCTTGCAATAGTACGTCAGTTTATAAAGGAAAGCTAGCTTACAAGTAACAGGTGGGTGGCTGTGAAGGTGGCTGTGAGACAAATATTAACATTTAAACTGTTTGTTTTCTACGCCTTACGTTCGAACTATACTGGGCAGACATTTTCCTGTAATGGAAATCAATGATGAATGCACGCTGTAGTTGCTTATGTTGTCAGGCTACCGTTTGCCAAGTTTTGCTATATGGCATGCAAAAACCAGTAAAACGTGCAACCTTTATATAATTATCCGTACATCGTTTCTTTAAACTAATTTTGACTTTTTTGACTGCTGCATGTAAATGCATGTTTCCCTGACCCATCAAATAGACAACTGTAATGCCTCTATACACTTTTTTAGCCTCTCATGTCTGAAATTATTTTTGAACAACAAATTGTTTTAATTATTCCTCGTATGCACATCTACCTCTATTTACTATATATAATTACTTATGTAAACTCATTAAAATGTCAGTCAAGGCCTGTCTATCATTACATCATCTTCCTTTTGAACGTTTGTTTAGTATAATTGATATTCAAATAACTCTCGCCTTATTAAGCAAGGAGGGGTTTCAACAATGTCAGTGTAGTCTACTGATAATTCGTAATTTTGTCATTTCGCATTATAATTTAGTATTTTTCACTACTTAAATCTGAACGCAAACTTTTTATATGATAATAAGATAATGTAATTCGCTGTCTGCTTCGTTTTTAGTCGCTAGATTCGCTTAAGATAATGTTTAATACTTAATACTTTCGAATCCTTTGTGGGTCAAAATATTCCTTAAACTTTTGATTGGCCTTTTACAGGAAGGACAGTTGTCCTATACTTTCAATTCAGTATTCCTGGGATATTTTTTGCAGTTAGTTACACTGCATGGTTTACATGCATATGAGTAAAAACTGTTTCAATAGACCTTTTCCCTTTTAGCTTTCAAGCGCACGATGCGTGACGGAAGTTGATCATTAAGCAACTTTGAGTTGCAATATCGCTCTGCTTAGAAGCGATTTTGTTTGTAAGAAAACATAGTCGATCCTTTTGCTTCTTTGTTAAACTAAATCGCTCCTGACCATGGCGAAATCACAACTCAAAGTGACCCGGATAATCAACAACCGTCACGCATTGCGCGCTTGAAAGCTAAAAAAGGAAAGTCTATTGAATTGACCGCGATGTCTGATATAACAAGGCTAGACTGTGAAACTTTAAAATATTCATAAAATAATGACTCTCTTTTAATAATATTATTGTGAACTCTAAAACTTATATTTCCCTGTTTCTCTATAGAAGAATATGTCATCAAACAGCATCATCGATGACAACGCAACTACCAACGGAAACGAAATGACGAATTTGACGCGGTCATCGCCGCCTACCAGGGAGAGAAACGAAATTTGGTACACAACAGTAATTCTTCTTGTGATCATAATCATCCTGGCTACTGCAGGAAACCTGATGGTTATGGCTGCAATGCGGATGGAGAGAAGTCTCCGTGGACGATATTTCATTGGATGTCTGGCCGTCGCCGATCTTTTGCTTGGAGTATTCTTTTGTCCATTGCAGCTGTATGAATATGAAGTGGGTCTTACTTCGATTCATCTTTGTCGATTTTACATTTGGATCAATGTATTTGTCGCGTCGGCGTCGATTCATACTTTGACGTGGATAAGTTATGATCGATACCTTAAGATCAGTAAGCCATTACGGTATAATGCAATAATGACCACGAAAAGATCCAAAATTGTGATCACCATAATTTGGATAACTTCCACAGCGTATGCCACGTATGGGGGGAGTTTTGATATCCATGTTACACATCATGGATGCTTCAATGATAATGATCTATTCTATACAGTTTCAACAGTCACAGTCTTTTTTATTCCAACTGCCATAGCACTGATGATGTACACTCGAATACTTCTCGTTGCTAACAGACGACGAAAAAGAGCGCGAAGAGGCGAACTGGGTCAAACCAGCCAATTTACACATTATCCATCTTCTTTCTACCAAGACCTCAAAAATATCCGCATGATGGCCATTGTTATAGGTGCTTTTGTCTTGTGCTGGGGCCCTTTCTTTATTATGAACTTCTTTAATCGTCATAATCCAGCTCTCATTAAAAATTTTTACACTGAAATATCACACAGTTTGTTAGCATTGATTCTGCCTCCTTTTAACAGCGTTTGTAATCCCATAATATACGCGTGTTTTGATAAAAGATTCAGGGAGGCGTTCAAATGTCTCTTCAAACGATTGTGTCGATGAACATAAACATTTCCAGGAATTCGAACCGATAATAGTGGCGTAGCCAGTTTAACGATTTTGTCCCGCTATGTAAATTTTAACTTATTATAATTATTCATTTCTTTAGAAATTTATTGTTTTCGCAGTCAATGAACACCAAAATATTAGCATACCGGAACAAATCGTCAGACTGGCTACGCTATATATTGACTGATAAAATAAAAATAACATATATGGTCTCCCCTGACGAAGGCCCTTAATTAGGTCGAAACGTCTTTCGTGTCCATTTAAGGCAGTTGTTATATATATCACATTTGATGTAAAGTTTTCTTGCAGACCCTAGCTTCCACGCTGCTTCCTGGTTATATTGTAACTTTATATATAATTTGTATTTTACATATAATTTGTCTTTTATATATAACTTGTATTTTATATATAATTTGTAGTTTATAGATCATTTGTAGCTTTAAATTAGTTTTTAATTCCATTAAATTTGTAGTTGGGGGGAAGAGTAATTGGGGGTGACTGTTGTGCCCTCCTTTTGTACATGTTTTTTGTATGGTAAATAAAGATGCAAGAGATGCAAGATTTAAAGATGCAAGATGCTCCTGGTAAAGAAGTGATAACGTCATCATAAAGGAATTACGACAAAAATGTTCTTACACAGTTACATGCAGTTACAGGCCTTTTTCTCACAAGTATTTTGCAAAATCTGTGAGCCTAAAGGGAAAATTTGGCTCACGCACCTAAGGCCTAAGGCTAAATGTACTGACAATTACTTAATTGGGATTTGGAATCGTTACTTGCAACTTTAAATATACGTTCTGCAATCATTATTGTAGAATATATGTGTAGTTTATATATATAATTTGTAGCTTTAACTTAATTTAATTAAATCTGTAATCATGCAGCGCTGGCTTGTGATTTTTATATAATGGCTTGTGACTTTTATATAAAGTCTTACTCACTTATATGACAGAATTTAAAAGTTGACAATCTGAGCCAGTATATATAGGGGCTTGTTATTTGGCCCCCTAGCTACTGATAGTGACTTTAGTAACATAGTTATTGACAGTGACAGGTAGTGATTTTTTTTCAGCATGATTTCTTCATGTAAAAGGGATAAAGATGGCGGATCAAAACTTATCGAGATTTCGAATCACTCTATATAAGAAGTTGATCTAATTCAACGTTTGGAATTTTTATTTCAATTGAAAATCGCAAAACTCAACATAGCTTCGACTGGAACGTTGTATAGTTTGTTATGAGGTGAAGACATGGCCTTCGGTGACTTTTTGTGAGCGATTTGCCTTTTGCGAGCATAAATATTTTATTACAATAGGTCAGAGTTACTCTCATCTCTCATTGATTTCGATAGATCAAAGATGACTAGGGAAGGTGTTTTGCCTACAATTATATTCATAACCCGTCTGAAATTCTAAATGAGTTCAATTATAACAATTTGTATCGTCAATCACTACTGATTGATTGCTTGTATTACTGGGTGATCTAAATTGCGATTCCCCTCCTGATGTTTTTACTTCGCGACTGCATGCAATTTCTTTCCTGCGCTTATCAGTTTGACCAGTTAATAAATGAACCTTCAAGGGTGACGAGAACGTCAGCAACCCTTATCGATTTGACTCTTAGTAACAGGAATTTCAAAGAAAATTTGTAAAATCTGGGCTAATTCATCTCGACACATCCGATCATAGTTTGACTTTTGCTGTTAGGAATTTTTTTTACTTTAAAATCTAGACAAAAACCTTAGACGGTGCCGGATGACCGTAATTTGAAACACTTTAACGTTACGGGCTTTCTATCACAAATTCTATGTGAAAATATGGCACAATATGAAAACCCAAATTCCTCTTGGCAAGTCTGGAAATGTTTTTATACGAAAATTTTTGATCGACCAGCACCATTTAGATGGATGAGGAACAAACATACTACACTGTCAATTGAATTTTTTATAGTATAGGATGAACCTGGGCTGAAACTTTATGTTCCAATACCTGTCTGGAATAACAGTGCCAGTTGACAACTTTCGTCCAACAATTTTCGACCTTTTGGTAGTCGCATTCAGCATTCGTTTTGTTTTTACCTATATCATCTCGTGAATTAAATAATTCATGATTTCTAGTTATATAGCTATATACGTGTGAAAATGCGTGCAAAAACAATGAATTTCTAAAGAAATGAATAACGATGATAACATAAAATTTGCAAAACCAAATCGTCAGGCTGGATACGGCACTGGTTATCAATACGTATACATTCCCCCCAGGTATGTTAACTTTGTAATAGTTTATAAAGGTAAGTTTATCACAAGTAACATAAGGACAGGTGGGAGGCTGTGAAAGTGCCTGTAATACAAATAACATTTACATTTTTGTTTTCTACGCTTACAAGTGCGAAGATCTTGGCTGAAGAGACACGAAAACCAGTCAAAACGTGACAAATAGTTTTTTAATTTTACACTAGTTTTTACTTTTTGGAACGGCTGTAAATGCATGTTTCCCTAACCATCAAATAGACAACTGTAATGTCGCTATACACTTTTTTGCCTTTCAAATTTTAAATTATTTTTAGAACAACAAAGTGTTTTAAGTATTCCTCGACAGTATGCACATCTATAACTCTATTTACTTATTATGATTACTACTGTCAACTCATTAAAGTGTCAGTCAAGGCCTGCATGTCTATCTTTACATCATCTTCCTTTTCAACGTTTGTTTAGTATAATTGATTCAGTATAATTCTCGCCTCATTATTAAATCTCCCGTTATAATGTTCCTTATTATAATTTATAATTCTTCCTGGCCTGTCGTATGCATGAGGAGGCTTTAGACGAGTGTTATCTTAATACCCTGAAAGTCAAATGAATGACTTATGTATAAATCTAATCAGATATTTATTGCATCATCATCGTTGAATAATCCTGATCATAAGCTGCATGGCTTGTTGCCTACAGTTAAAAAGATTGAGTGGCGATAAATTTTTTAATTCTAAATGTAGAACTCAATGATTTAAAAAAAATCCACTAATTTGCATGACACAAGAAAACTGCTAAAAATAACCACTGTGTTTTGTAATGCAAATTAGTGCACTAGTACTGAATCCACCGCTGTGGACCGCTGAAAATTCTTCTCAGCCAATCACTGAGCTCCATGTTTACCGGAAGTGACACTTGCCATATAATAATACTTAATATTTTCGAATCCTTTGTTGGTCAAAATATTCCTTAATAATATTATTGTGAGCTCTAACTCTGAGGCGGGTTGTTCAAAAGGCGATCTGGATCTCCGTTTTCCAACTGAAATCAGTCAGAACTATATGGTAACATTGGGTTTATTGTTGTGGATAGCATGAACTGTACTAGTCGTTTAGGACATTGTTCCACAATCGGGGGTTTTTATATACTCGTCCTTTTATTTAACTTTTCTTTTCCATATCCATTATACGAAAAAAACAATATATCTTGGAACTGTATGTAAAACTTATATTTCCCCGTTTCTCTATAGAAGAATATGTCATCAAACAGCATCATCGATGACAACGCAACTACCAGCGGAAACGAAATGACGAATTTGACGCGGTCAACGCCGCCTACCAGGGAGAGAAACGCAATTTGGTACACAACAGTAATTCTTCTTGTGATCATAATCATCCTGGCTACTGCAGGAAACCTGATGGTTCTGGCTGCGATGCGGATAGAGAGAGGTATCCGTGAACGATATTTCATTGGATGTCTGGCCGTCGCCGATCTTTTGATTGGAGTTTTCTTTTGTCCATTGCAGTTGTATGAATATGAAGTGCGTATTACTTCGATTCATCTTTGTCGATTTTACATGTGGATCAATATATTTGCCGAGTCCGCGTCGATTCATACATTGACGTGGATAAGTTGTGATCGATACCTTAAGATCAGTAAGCCATTGCGGTATAACGTAATCATGACCACGAAAAAGTCGAAAATTGTGATCACCATAATTTGGATAATTTCAACAGCGTATGCCACGTATGGAAGTTTTGATATGTACGTTTCACCTTATGGATGCTTCAATAACAATGATCTATTCTATACTGTTGCAGCGATCACAGCCTTTTTTGTTCCAACTGCCATAGCACTGATAATGTACACTCGAATACTTCTCGTAGCTAACAGACGACGAAAAAGAGCGCGAAGAGGCGAACTCGGACAAACCGGCCAATTTACAAATAATACATCTTCTTTCTACCAAGATCTTAAAAATATCCGCATGATGGCCATTGTTATAGGTGCTTTTGTCTTGTGCTGGGGCCCTTTCTTTATTATATATTTACTTTATCGTCATGTTCCAGCTCTCTATGACAATGAAATATTACAAAGTTTGGCAGCAATTATTCTGCCTCCTTTTAACAGTGTTTGTAATCCGATAATATACGCGTGTTGTGATAAAAGATTCAGGGATGCGTTCAAACGTCTCTTCACACGATTGTGGCGATGAACATTTCCAGAAATTCGAACCGATAATAGTGGCTTAAGGCGGATTTCCACTTACAGCGAAATCGTTCGCTGGCGAAATATTTGCATATTTTCTTTTGAATTGAGAGCACTCAAGTCGCACTAATTTATTTATGCTGTTTAAATTCAAAAGAAAATATGCTAATATTTCGCTAGCGAACGATATCGCTGTAAGTGGAAATCCGCCTTTAGGCAGCCTGAAGATGTTCTCCGCTATGTAAATTTCGAGTTTTTATAATTATTCATTTCTTTACAAATTTATTGTTTTCACAGTGAATGAACACCAAAATATTAGCATAGCAGGACAAATCGTCAGACTGGCTAGCCTGGCTACGCTACTGCACGTTAATATAGAACTTAGAATCAATTGAGATATGTGCACTGAAGATACCTTTTCATGCAATAAAACACAGAGATTATTCGATATGCTTTTCAAAAATGTTACGATTAAATGAGCATCGTGCACAAAGTAAGTACAATTTGCAAAATCAAACGCAATAAAAAAATCGGTGTACATACGGAATCAATTGCAAAGTGGACTACCAATGAAGTACCAAATACTGGTATTACAGTTACTGCAACTCACTTAATATTCATATATGTACGTTTCTATTCAATTACGATTTAAAGATGCATGCCCGCAAGATTTAGATACAAGTGATTAGGAAAATACCCCTGGAAAAAAAGTGGTAACGTCACCACAGAAATGTTCTTACAGCAACAGGCCTATTTCTCAAGAGAAACGTTGACTCACGCACCGAAGGCCTAAGGCTAAAGGTACTGACTCTTATCTACTTAATTGGGAGCTTAAATCGTTACTTTCAACTTTAAATACACTCAGTTCTGCAATCATTATTGTAGTATATATGTGTAGTTTATATATGATTTGTAGCTTTAAATTAATTTTTAAAATTAAATTTGTAGTCATCGCTAGCATGTGATATCTTTTATATAAAGTCTTATTCACTTATAAGACAGAATTTGAAAGTTCGCAATCTGATCCAGTTAGGCCGGGTGTCGCTATTTTTTTCCAGCATGAATTACTACATTACTACATGAATTACTACCAGTAGCATAAAGATGGCGGATCAATACTTATCGAAGTTTCCAATCACTCTAAAGGCCCGTTTATACTTTTGACAAGTCTGGATATCTTTTTATACACAAATTCTTGATCGACATGCATGCACCATAAGGCACATGACGTATATCCGAGGAACAAACATACTACACTAACGATTGAGTTTTAGTATAGGATTAAGCTGGGCTGAAACTTTATGTTCCAATAACTGTATGGATTAACAACTTTCGACTTTTTGGTAGTTTGTTTTTGCCTTAATCATTTTTTGAATTAGCTATATATGGTACACCACGTATAAGTACTAGTATTTAATATACTGCAAAGCTTTTGGCCTTCGTTAACCGCTCAAGTTGCTCAACAGAAGTAAACGAGTGAAGACTACGGAGAGGCAAAGAAACAATGTCATTTTGAATATTATTGCAATACAGTGTTGGCAAAAAGGCCGCATCGGTTTATCATAATAATTGCGAAACACGCTGATTCTGATGCCCAAATATTTTCGTATGCGAAAATATTTAATCACACTACTATTATTATTTCTACTACCGCTGCTGCCACCGCCACCGCCATCCCAAGCGTATATTAGCGTATACTGGGTTATGGCTGATATTTACTATACGCTGTCATACGCTAGTGCATGCTATACACACAGGGCTTTAAGAAATTGATGGAGAGTTTTAAAAATAACGAAATAATGCAAATTAAGAACACTGCCGCAAAAGCCCGCAATTGTTTCAAAACGGTACACCGCATTTTCATTTCATTTAAATCGACACGAAATTCATTAACGTTTTACACAATCCAAATAAGTAGGAACAAATGACAATAACACGAATATAAGATGCATCAATAAGGCAAATGAATGCATTCAATAAAATAACTTCATTATGCAGTCCATATAGGGAAAATCAATAGTCTGAAACAAATTTCAAAATACATATTGTGTCCAAACCCCCCCCCCCCCAAACTATTGAATTCACCCATAACACTGTAAAAATTAAATTAAATTAAATTGAAATTTGTTTCACACTGTTGATTTTCCTTATATGGACATCATAATGAAGCTAGTCTATTGAGTGCCCTCATTTGCCTTATTGATTTTAGTCATTTTACGATCGTGCTATTGACATTTGTCCCTACTTATTTGAATTGTGTAAAACATTAATGAATTTCGTGTTTATTAAAATTACATGCAAATGCTGTAGTAACTAATAAAAAAAATATTACGCCAATATTCATTCAGAAATGCTATGTGCGCGGGCAAGCACATTTATCAGCTGAAGACGTCTGAATTTGTCTGAAGATTACTATTATTAATACCAGTTACTATACTGTTCTCTATCAATACCTATTTTTCCCCAGGTATGTTAACCTTGCGATAGTTTATAAAAGAACGTTTACAAGTAATATAAGGACAGGTGGGAGTCTACAGGCAGATAACTGTAATGTGTGCATATATACACTTTTTTCCTCTTTTCAAGTTTGCACATATTTTTGTTGCTTATTCCTTGACCGTACTATGTACATGTACCTCTATTTAATTACTATTTTCATTCACCCTACATCTACATCTTCATCTATTTCTGTTGGTCTTTGCATTCAAGGCGATCTTCTTCACTCCACAAAAACAACATATCTTGGAACTGCATGTAAAGTAGATATTGCAGCCAAGGTCCTGTACATGTATCTCAACGTACGCGACTACCAGCGAAAAGGAAATGACGAATTTGACGCAGTCAACGCCGCCTACCAGGGAGAGAAACGCAATTTGGTACACAACAGTAATTCTTCTTGTGATCATAATCATCCTGGCTACTGCAGGAAACCTGATGGTTCTGGCTGCGATGCGGATAGAGAGAGGTCTCCGTGAACGATATTTCATTGGATGTCTGGCCGTCGCCGATCTTTTGATTGGAGTTTTCTTTTGTCCAATGCAGTTGTATGAATATGAAGTGCGTATTACTTCGATTCATCTTTGCCGATTTTACATGTGGATCAATATATTTGCCGAGTCGGCGTCGATTCATACTTTGACGTGGATAAGTTGTGATCGATACCTTAAGATCAGTAAGCCATTGCGGTATAACGTAATCATGACAAAGAAAAAATAAAAAATTGTGATCACCATAATTTGGATGATTTCAACAGCGTATGCCACGTATGGATGTTTTGATATGTATGTTTTACCTTATGGATGCTTCAATAACAATGATCTATTCTATACTGTTTCAGCGATCACAGCCTTTTTTGTTCCAACTGCCATAGCACTGATAATGTACACTAGAATACTTCTCGTTGCTAACAGACGACGAAAAAGAGCGCGAAGAGGCGAACTGGGTCAAACCAGCCAATTTACAAATAATACATCTTCTTTCTACCAAGATCTTAAAAATATCCGCATGATGGCCATTGTTATAGGTGCATGCTTTTGTCTTGTGCTGGGGCCCTTTCTTTATTATACATTTTTTTTATCGTTATAGACAAGCTCTCTTCAACACTTTTTACAATGCAATATTACACAGTTTGGCAGTATTGATGTTGCCTCCTTTTAACAGTGTTTGTAATCCGATAATTTACGCGTGTTTTGATAAAAGATTCAGGGATGCGTTCAAACGTCTCTTCGCACGATTGTGTCGATGAACATAAACATTTCCAGAAATTCCAACCGATAATAGTGGCGTAGGCAGTTATTATGATTATTCATTGTATCAATTGTATTATTGTTTCAATAACACAGTTAAAAAATAAAGAAAGAAATTTAAGAAAAGATATGTAAGATAGAAGTTGCTTGAACTTCAAATTTTGTCTCGTGCCCTATATAATACTTTATAATATAAGTATGATATAACGAGCAATTTGATTGGCTACCGCGCGTGCATTGTGAGGCCATAATGCACGCTTCTGGCTTTTGAAGTTTTTGTTGCTAAGCAACATCTTAAATAACATGTAAGGAGAATTTCATTATTCATCAAATAAATAAATTTTGTTGTTGCCCTATAATTTCTTCTTATATTATAAAAGAATTAAAAAAGCTCGTCGCGTGCCTTTATTCTTTAATTGCGAAATCCTGGCATTATGAACTTTTATGGTAATAAATAATGTCCTCAATTTCTGGTTATGCACTAATTCTCAGCGGGGGACAACAAGGGGTAATTTCGTTTTAGACCAATCAGCAAGTTTGCATACATTTTCAGTAACCCAATCAGAATGCAAAAATTTTGATAAAAAGTACAATATATACCATTTTACATGAAGTATTTAAAATTTAGGCATTCTGATTGGCTCTGCCTAAAAAAATGTAAACAAATATGGCGATTAGTTCAAACGAAATTCCTCCTTGTTGCGGGGACTAGTCTTTTCCTTGAACTGACCATTTGTTTCTTACAACTTTTTGGTTCTAAAGTGAATATGGTTTCTTTATATTCACGCGGTAATCTGATTTTGGCGCAGTGGTTGTTAGTGTTCTTAAGATGGAAAGAGTATTCTGTTTGTAGCCAAGTCATCGAGAAGAAATCTCGCGCGGAGAAACTGTATACTAAGACTACTGTGTTTGATAGAATTAGTTATCTCTACAATAATTCTATCATGAGCGATATGAATTTAACCTACGGTGAAAAGGGGCCAGGTGAAATTTTCTTCGCTCATAGATGTATATTGGCAGCGGTTAGCCCCGTATTTTATGAAAAATGTTATGCGGAATCTTCGATGAACAATATATCAAGTATACATTTGGCAGACATGAGCGGAGCAACCTTTGCAGGGTTGTTGTCTTTCGTCTATAAAGATGAATGTCCGACGGATGTGGACAAAGCTTTCGAAGTACTGAGATTGGCATTGCAATATAAGGTTTTTTCTTTTGTTGATGCTTGTCAGGAAAATTTATTGCCAAAAATCACGGCAGAAAAAGGATTTGAGTTGCTGGAATTACTTATAGAGTCACAAGCGGAAGCGTTGGTAAATGCTAGCTGGCAGCTGATAGACAGAAACCCAAGCGATTATTTCACGTCAGATCATTTTCTGAACATCAACCAAGCTACCATGGATGCATTGTTAGGTTGGTATCATGATATCAAAGTGAAGATTGTACTCATACAGAGATACACATGCATTTAGCCCCTCCAAAAAAAGATCAACTCAGTGTACTATTTGAGACAATATTGAAGACGATATTGACAATATTTCGAAATTTTACACCAATTCGGATATAAATTATACAATCATTTAAATTTGACTCCTTATTGATGTAACCAAAACAACAGACACCCAAGCATTTAAGCATTCAAACAGTAAATTCAGTTTTTTATTTGAAGAAGTTTGTGGCATATAATTCTGTCGTATACTTAATAAATGTAATGATGCTTGGCCGGCCCGCTATGACTTTGACAAAAATACCAGGTTTTCCACTTTCAAGGAAATTTCTTTTTTTGAGGAAATTTTGCCTCAAAAAATCGGTTTCAAGGAAAAAAAAGGAATCAAGGAAATCTAACGAAATTTTAGAAAATCTAAGGAAATGTAAGAAATATTTGAGATATCTAAAAAAGACGCAAAAATGACAATTAATACATGTTTTCAGGGCACCATTATTGCGAGATCAAGTATTTTGTGTCTAGTTCAATTAAAAATTAATAGGTGGATATCAATAAATCTTGCTTCAAGGAAATTTAAGGAAATTTTAATGCTAAATCAAGGATATTTTCAAGGTGCCTTGTGGAAACACTGAAAAATACTCTCGTTCCCCGAGCGATTCCTCTGGCGAGAAACGAAATCCTGGCTTCCGGTTTGTGACGGCTTTTTGTTATTTCAAAATTGAAACGGCGTGAACTACCAATTAGAATCATTTCTGATTTCGATTATCGCAGAGCCTTTGTTTTCGCGCCAGAGGAATGCGGGCTAGGGGAACGAGATTGAATACGCCTTAATATATAACACCTCTTCCGCCGAGTAATTTTCTGTCATAAATATGTGTTGTTAATTTCTCCATCGTTAGCACGTGAAACACTCTGCAGTGACGAGATGACGATATTCCAAGGCGTAATGAGATGGGTGGACAATCAGTGTAGGCTACAAGATATTCAGTTAACCCGTGAAAACAGGAGAAAGATTCTCGGTGATTCAATTTATAAAATACGGTTTTTAGCAATGCAGCAGAGTGAATTTATCCAAAAAGTTGGTGGAGAACTGCTCACAGATCTTGAAGTTATTGCCATAGTGAAATTTATGAATGGGATCGAGGTCCCAGACTTAGCATGGAATTCGACTTTGTTAAAACGTAGGGGCTCATGTGGATATTGGTTTTTGAGCGCTAGATTTTGGCTTGTTATAGGAACAATATTGATATGTATAATAGGAAGCGTAGTCTGCTTTAATAACAGGGTAAGGCCGGTGCCACCCTATCAAGAGAGGGTAAGGGGAAATATGGAGAAAAACCCCTATAGGTATCGAAATTGGTAGCCCAATCGATATCGGTGCACCAGGCATGCAATGCAGGGTCGTTGCTAGACAGCTTAGTTGGGGGGGAGGGGGTGTATTCATCAGTGGCGGTTTCAGTGTTAGGCAGAATAAATTACTACAGGGTGTCTCAAACGAGCTTTACTAAGTTCTTTGTTTGCGGTATTCGATATTTGTCGAAGGAAGAGTTGGCAACGTTTTGTGAATTAGATTCCAATGGGAGACCAAGAGCTACTCCTGCAAAGGAACTGTCTGAGCTACTGTCCTTAATCAATGTCGGAATAGAATTGAACCAGTGGGGCTAACAAAACTGTTTGCCAGAATGCCAGAAAAAGTTGATTCCCACTCAGTGGGACTGTTCTAATATTTTGTATGACCTCTTTTACGTTTCAAAACAGCTTTGACTTTTTCTGGCATAGATTGAATCAGTTTTGTTAGCACTACTGGTTCAATTCTATTCCAACATTGTTTAAGGACGGTCCACTGGTTTTCTTTATATTTTCTTTCCATCTTCCTTTGCTGGAGTAAAACTCTTGGTCTCCCAGATTGAATACGAACCTGCTTCGTAAAACGTTTTCAACTTTTCCTTCGGCACATGTATAAATAACGCTGAGACATCCCACATCAAAAAGAAAAATCCGCATTTCTTGTAAAATTTAAATACCATACATACAAATTAAACATAGATATCATTTATTGTCAGAAAACACAGATTTCGTTTATTGTCAATTAAATTAAATTATCAACTGGATCGACTCTAACTTTTTACTTCCACTGTATAAAATTTGTGGCTTTAAATTAATTCAATTCAATTTGTAGTCAGCGCTACATAGCATGCGATCTTTTAAATAAAGTCTTACACACCTATCTGACAGAATTGAAGAGCAGACAATTTGAGCCAAAGGGAGCTTGATTTATCCTCAGCATGATTTCTACTTATAAAAGAAACAAAAGATGACGGATAGAATATTTTATCGGTGTTTTGAACCACCCTAAGAAGTTGTTTTTCAACGTTTGGAATTTTAATTCAATCTAAAATCACTAAAACACAACATAGCTCGACTAGAACGTTGTCTAGTTTGTTAAGAGAAGAGGAAATTTATAAACGCAGGGCCTTAAAAAATTGATGAAGAAATTTGAAAATAACGTAATAATGCAAATTAGGAACACTGCAGCAACTTCATTATGCAGTCCATATAGGGAAAATCAATAAATAGTCTGAAACAAATTTCAAAATACATTGTGTCCAAACCTCCCCCCCAAGGAAACTATTGAATATACCCTTAACACTGTAAAAATTCAATTAAATTAATTTGAAATTTGTTTCACACCGTTGATTCTCCTTATATGGACAGCATAATGATGCTAGTCTGAGTGCACTCATTTGCCTTATTGATTTTACATTCGTGTTATTGACATTTGTCCCTACTTATTTGAATTGTGTAAAACATTAATGAATTTCGTGTTTATTAAAATGACATGCAAATGCTGTAATAACTAATAAAAAAAATTAAACGCCAATATTCATTCAGAAATGCTACGTGCGCGGACAAGCACATTTATCAGCTGAAGACGTCTGAATTTGTCTGAAGATTACTATTATTAATACCAGTTACTATACTGTTCTCTATCAATACCTATATTTCCCCAGGTATGTTAACCTTCGAATAGTTTATAAAGGAAAGTTTGAAAGTAACATAAGGACAGGTGGGAGGCTACAGGCAGATAACTGTAATGTGTCTATATACACTTTTCTTCTCTTTTCAAGTTTGCATATTTTTGTTGCTTATTCCTTGACCGCACTATATGCACATGTACCTGTATTGTATACTTGTCGATTATTATATCATATTTTTTTAAACATTTGTTTCGTGTAATTGATATTCATTTTAGCTACATCTACATCTCTCTGTTGGTCTTCGCATTCAAGGCGATCTTTGATGACTTTCATTATCATCAGTCCCCTGACGATGTTCCTTTTGATGTTCTTTTTATTTTGTAATTCCCTGCCTGCTTAATTTTTATTCGCTTGATTCGTCTAATATAATGTGTACCTAATATAATGTGTATCTAATAGTACTTAATATTTTCGATTCCTTTGTGGGTCAAATTCTTCGTTAAACTTTTGATTGGCCTCTTACGGGAGTTGTCGTATACTTTGAATTCTAAGCTGGATTATAAAACTTTTATAACATTCTTAAATTAAGCATTCTCTTTCATAATTGTGAGCTCTAACTCTGGGGCAGGTTAATTGTTTGAAAGGCGATCTGGAAATCCGATTCCAAATGAGTCAGAACCCTATTGAAACATTGGGATTATTGTTGCAGATAGCATGAAGTGTACTGGCTGTTGAAGCCATTGTTCCGCAATCGGGGGTTTATATCCTCAATCTTCTATTTAAATTTCTTTTTCCCTTCCAGTATATGACAAAACAATATACATATATATAACTTTTGATTGGCCTCTTACGGGAGTTGTCGTATACTTTGAATTCCAAGCTGAATTATAAAACCTTTATAATAGAACCTGAGCTGAGGTACATGTACAGGACCTTGGTTGCAATATCTATTTCTATATCGATATCTATATCTATATATGTATCTCAACTCAGGTTCTATTTTCCCTTATTTCTTTTTACAAGAATATGTCAACTCAGGTTCTATTTTCCCTTATTTTTTTATAGAAGAATATGTCATCAAACAGTATCATTGATGGGAACGCGACTATCAGCCGAAACGAAATGACGAATTTGACGCGGTCAACGCCGCCTACCAGAGAGAGAAACGCAATTTGGTACACAACAGTAATTCTTCTTGTGATCATAATCATCCTGGCCACTGCAGGAAACCTGATGGTTCTGGCTGCGATGCGGATAGAGAGAGGTCTCCGTGAACGATATTTCATTGGATGTCTGGCCGTCGCCGATCTTTTGATTGGAGTTTTCTTTTGTCCATTGCGCTTGTATGAATATGAAGTGGGTATTACTTCGCTTCATCTTTGCCGATTTTACATGTGGATCAATATATTTCTCGCGTCGGCGTCGATTTATACATTGACGTGGATAAGTTGTGATCGATACCTTAAGATCAGTAAGCCATTACGGTATAATGTAATAATGACACAGAAAAAATCAAAAATTGTGATCTCCATAATTTGGATGATTTCAACAGCGTACGCCACGAATGGAAGTTTTGATATGTATGTTTCACCTTATGGATGCTCCAATGATAATGATCTATTCTATACTGTATCAATGATCATAGCCTTTTTTGTTCCAACTGCCATAGCATTGATAATGTACACTAGAATACTTCTAGTTGCTAACAGACGACGAAAAAGAGCGCGAAGAGGCGAACTAGGTAAAACCAGCCAATTTACAAATCATCCATCTTCTTTCTACAAAGACCTCAAAAATATCCGCATGATGGCCATTGTTATAGGTGCTTTTGTCTTGTGCTGGGGCCCTTTCTTTATTATGAACTTCTTTTATCGTCATAATCAAGCTCTCATTAAAACTTTTAAAAATGAACAATCACACAATTTGACAGCATTTATTCTGCCCCCTTTTAACAGTGTTTGCAATCCGATAATTTACGCGTGTTTTGATAAAAGATTCAGGGTGGCGTTCAAACGTCTCTTCACACGATTGTGGCGATGAACATCAATATGAACAACTGCTATCGTTATAGAACAATTTTAGAACGTTGCAGCTAAGCGCAGTAGTTTCATCACAGATGTATTGTAGAAAATTTAAAAAAGGTAGCACGAAATACAGAGTTGTGAGTGAAGATATAAAAAATCGTAGCAAAACAGTTTTTTGCCAGTTGTAAAAATGGGTATATGCTTGCCTCTCTGGACAAATTAAATAAAACGTCGGTAATAAAAATACCGAACAGGATACAACTGGTAAATTATACATTGTTTTAAAAAAAATATGTAGAGAACCACTTTAAGTGAAAAATTCTCCAAATCTCCAGCGTACAGACCGTTATAATGGTGATAATATAATCATCCATCATCATCTTATAATCATCCATCATCGAGATTTTCCATCCTCGGGCAATGCATGCAGTTCTTAGACTAAAGAATCCTCCTCATTTCAGGTATATAAATGGTAACAATTACCGAATTCTGTTTTCGTATAATATGAAATAATTATTGAATGAGGTTGAACATGCAACATGAAGAATTATTAATCCGGACGTTTGTCGTTATCGATAACGATGGACTGAGGCTTGATAATTCTTCATATACACTGTAAATTTCGCAGTGTTACGCCAACACGAAACTGGTGTAGGATAACACCGATTAGGTGTTTTGCCAAGTCAAACACCATTGGAGTGTAGCAATACACTTAAAAAGCGTAACTCTACACTATGCTAGCGTTTCTGTAACACTTTCTCGGTGTAAAAACAAACAAACCTAGGTTACACCAAATTTGGTGTTTTTTTACCTAAAAATGGCATACATTTACCTACTGCTCAGGTTATATTACACTGAACGGTTGCGTTAGTATACACCTATTTAGTGTAAGATATGCTTACACTCGATAAGTGTATATCTACACTTTGGTTTTTGTATTAATACACCAAAAAAACGTGAATGTACCGTGATCTGGTGTAAGTAAAAGCAAGGTTATTAAACACCGAGAGCGTTGTAAATTTACCGTCTACGGTGTATATTTACCCGATATGAGTTTTTAAAATTGCACTTGAAGAGCGTAAACTTACATCTAAATTGTGTACAAAATTCAATGCCTTATAAATTAAGACCGCGACGGAAAATGCTTGATTTGTTGCAAAATAAAAAGTATGTATGGTTGTATAGATACACACGAATGGGAATTGACTACATACTAAGAGACCAATAGACCCTGGGTCACAACAATTTGTATACCAGGTACGAAAACGTGTTTTCGTCAAATGTTCCTAAGCAGGCATGCACATGCAGTTTTTTCGTTAAATGTTTCCAGGCAGGCACAGTTATGGGTCAGACAATTCATTTATTTACTGAATTTCTTTAATATGTTTAATAATTTCTTTAACATATGTATACTATTGTTCAGCATCAGATAGGTCGTACTTCATTCTTACAAAGTGTTTTGATTCTCTATTTACAATAATGGTATAAAGATCTAGAGGATGATGATCTAGCATCCCAGAAAATAATAAGGGCACAAATTCGTCCAAAACTTCAACCTCATAGCAATGAATGTGCCTGCTAAAAGCAACTGTATTTACTTTCTTGCAAGAAAACATAACATCCATGTTTGGCATAAAAAAAACATTATGTATAAAAAGAAACACAGGAAAAATTAATTGCTGATAGACTATGATCATATTCTTTTTGTACTTGTAACCATTGACTTTCACCCAATTCAACCTAGAATAATATAGTTTTCACTTTTCAGTCCAGTTTTAAATAATTTTTACCATATATAAGAACAAACTTACAGTGTCACAGTTGAATTCTGATCCAAATTGTTGCCCAACTGGCACAGTGAGGTGCATTCTTTCTCTTCCAGATCCTTCACATAAAAAACTTTACCTAAGCAGAATATTAATAAATACATGAAGTAGAAATAAAGGATACTTATAACAACATTTAACATCCTAAAAACCATTACAAAATTCCAGCTAATATCCAGTATGCACTTTTGTTGTTCACTAACCTGGTCCAACCTCAGTATCACTCCTTAAATAGCCATCACTGTCACTAAGCCAGTAACACTGAAGCCGTTGGTGCCTGGTAGCTAATGTCTTTGCTATATTCTTGAAGCAACCTACAGTCTGCGCCAAAAGCTTAAAATAATGATGCTTAGCCTCAAAGCGCATGCACCAGTTGCGCACAAGGGGTCCATATCTAAAATATATAAAATAAATAATTAAAATTATCAAATGTACTGGGGTGTTCAGCATTGAAGCCACCACCTGTGAGAACCAGATCAATATAGACATACCTTAGAATTTGGTTTGGGTAATGAACCATGAAATGCTGTTTTGGAATAAGTTTTCTTTCAGGATAGAGCCTTTTAAACTGTTCCTGATACTCGCTGATTATGAGCCGAAGATAGAGTGTAGTACCTTTCTCAATCACTGGGGCAAACAATATATCAACAATATGCATTAAATCAGTGAACAATTCCCAGTCATCATTTCCTTCTGGTATCCATTTGTGAACCAAAAATGGCAGGATTCTAGAAAGACACCACATTTGTGATGCTGAAATATAACTCAATTAGTGCTAGCATTATGTCAAAACACTGACTAAACACTGATTCTATAAGAACTTTTAAAAGAACTATGGGAACTTGGGACCTGTGGTTGATGTAGTCATCCTCAGGTTTAAGGCAACTCTTAAATAAATAGTTAAATACCTGATTGGCGTAAATGGTAATCACTAAGATTGACATTCTTTACCAAGCTTGGTTTGTTCTTGATGTCACAAACACCATATGGGAATGCTGAAAGCGCGTTGTTGAACTGATCAAGTGTGAAAAATTTATCCACCATGATGAATTTTCTCAACATCGCTTTAATTTGGAAAGGAAGTACACCTTCTAAGATATCATGCATGATATCAGAAGGAAGTCCATCAACAACATGGAAATATTTAGAAGCATTTAGGGCTGAGTTCTTTTTTACACCATATACAGAAGCTGATTCTGGATCAGTGGAAACCAAATCCACCTGCCTGGCATAATTTTCTCGGGATCTCATCGTGAATAATTCTTCAGAAAACTGGAAATTTAAATAGTTGGATATTATACTGGGGTTGGTATAATCAAATCTGAACAACATACATTAACAAACATTGATTAACACCCATAAAATCTCATGATATCAATAGCATTTCCTACAAAAAACTGTGTACTAATATACCATGATTCACAATATTTTAGTAGCATTGCAATTTGTGATATGATTAATAAATTACCTTTCTTGAAATTCCACCGATGTGCCCAGACAGAACCTACACGGCCGATTTGCACTGAAACTCTCCATGAAACCTCCAATTGAATTGCTACCAAGGTTATCTGCAATTACTACACTTAATGTTCCTTTAATTGGAATAATTTGATTTGCTATATTGAGTTGTACGCCATGTTCCTGAAAAAAGTAGCAAAATTACATTTTGAGATGCATTAGATTTATAACTCATATTTCTTGGCAAGCTTGAGGCAAATTCTTTAATAGGGAATCTTGAATATATTGATAATTGGTGATATTCACAATAAAATGTATTGTATTAATTCATTACTTACTGATTCAAGCATAGCAAGGTCACTCATGAATGGCCTGAGGACTTTATCCATACCATACATCTTAATCCACTTGACTGGACAAAGAATCAAAAGATTCAAATTTTTTAGGCATGATCTATACTTGGGATGGAAATTTCCTAACACCCAATAGAAGGCACCTGCAAGTATGCAAATAAAAATGAAAATGTTTATTGACAGATCAGTGTTTTTTTAAAAAGTAATCCAATTGAACTATCAAAGTCCAATATTGCAAAGTTGTTGATCTTGTGACAATAAAAAAACCTACCAATTTTATGTACAACAGCTTTTGATCCTAGTGGATTGGAAACTTCGAAGTCATCATAATATAAAATTAATTGGATAGCCTTATAATTTAAGGAAAAAAGTGGATGTTTGCCCACTCCAAAATCAGCACCATCACAAAGGTCCCTCATTTTCCCATCAACACTTCTATGAGAATTTTCAATCTAAAAAAAATATCAATTAAAATATATTATATCATAATATGGTAGTCATATTATTATGGTAGTCATATTATAAATTTCCAGGACACTTATAGTTGTTATATGAATAATGACCTGTGAGTAAACATCAATTTGATTTAGCAGCTGTTGAAGGACCTGGATGAATGATATGTACTGGAATGAATGCACTTTCACTTTCGATGAACCATTCGTTGTATTCTCATCATACATATATTTCTCCCCAAGGACTATCTCAATTGGATTCTAAATATAAGTAAGATAAGGATGCACTCAGCATTTAATATAAACTAATCAGACATTGTTAGACATTGTTTACAACCATACATAAAAATACATTACTATATACATACCACTATCTTAAATTCTTGAGATATATAATTGTTCCTATTCTTAGTGGATTTCAGGAATTCCATGTTGGGTGTTTGTTCCAAGTTCATGACAACTCCCAATCCATCAATATCACTGATTTTAATCCCACTTTTATCCAAACACAGTCTAATCTTTTCTTTAACATGGGCCTCGTGTTGTTGGAGTAATTCTGTTGTATTATCTATCACCTTGTTTGTTGTACTGTCAGTTAGTTGATTTAATTCTTGCGTCTTTAGGGCAAATAAAGCTAAATGTCTCTTTGAGAAAGCCTCTCCTGTCTTGGGTGTCTTCGGTATACATTCGATTGTATTATCCAATCGGTTTAGTGCATCGTTTTCGGGATTTCTTGAACCAACGTCATCATTTATTACTTTTTCCTTTCCATGTTTACGGGAAACATGCGAAGTTAGAGAGGAGAGAACAGAATATGAGCGAAAGCATGACTGCACTGGACATTTTATTTTGAACCCTGGCTCATGAATGTGATTATCGCGTAGGTGGTTTAAAAAACGATTGAATGTAGTAAAGGAAAGATGAAAACACTCCGGTTTTGGACAAAGAAAACTACTCGCCATTATCCAACCATGCTGGTATAAAAATAATATAAAAAATTAAAATAATATTTGCATCTATGCAAAAGTTCGAAAAACACAATAACAGTGCTTCCACTTTCGAAAACATGACCCTCACTGAGGATGCACTAGTGGGCCGGTGGATACAAGATTATGCTGTGTATATAATAATGTTCGTATAATATAATATGTTCGACGTCACAAAGCATCCTAAATACCTTGCGATTTTCGAGGGCATTTTTGTTCCAAATTGTTACGATAATAAAGTATTTTAATTAAAAAATATTGTAAGCCAGAGCTTCAGCTGAATAGAGGATAATTATAAGTTGATATTTTCTTTGACCAATCGTAACGCACTATTCTAAACCAATCACGTTTCAGACAATGCAGACAATCCGACCAATAAGCGATTCAAACCAATAGTGATTACTGCAAACCTATTTACAAACACTGGGGTTATATACACAGATAAGTGATTATATACAACACGTGTTGACTCTTGACAGTTGAAAGTTGAAACATTGTTATTTATATCGGCATCACAAAATTTTTGAAATTCCGATAATGGATAAGGTCCCATCCATCGCTTATTCGTGCGAAGAAGTATCGGAATGGCTTAAACTCAATGGATTTGAAACGTTTAGTGATAAATTTATCGGTGAGTTTTATTATAGAGATAAATACTCCAAGCTAATCGTTGTTTATAGCCTACAGAGCTAGTTCACTTTTACTTATTTAATTCTCAATTTAGTTTATTTGTTGTTCCGATTGATTATATTAGCGTTCATATCACTCGTCACAATATAAATTCCTGTTTGTATTTGTATTTGTGAAACTAGAAGAGGATGTTGACGGTGAAGCGCTCGCTCTTTTATCTGAGAATGCACTCGAGTCTCTTGTCGACAAAGTTGGGCCAAGAATGAAGCTTTTAGGCGTTATTAAGAAGATGGTTAGGAGTGATTCTGAGTCTGTTGAAAGCGGCAACAGTGGTAGCTTGTCACGTTTGCCTTGGGATTTAGAATGCCCAAATAACTCTAAAGATCAAGATTCGCCTCGTTGTTCTTCGCCAATACCAAGGTATGTGTATAAATCGAGTACATTCAGGTGTCCTTATTTATGTAACTGATCGTTACTTCACTAAGATGTAACAATTTCAAAACATGTAAAGCAAGTTTAGCCTAATTTTGAAAGCATAATTCACAGTTGCAAATTATCTGTGACTTCTAGCAGTGTGTAAATACCCCCTAACCCCCCCCCCATGTTTCAGTAAACACACCTAATGCTTAATAGGTTAAGACTTAACGAATTATCCACAAAATTAATTCTTTTTAGGAATGATTGCTCCACTGTAAGAAAAACCTGGGTTACACCATTTTGCCTACCTGAACGATTTCCCCCAGCTGTACAAGAAGGCCTTGTCAAAGAATATAGCCTTACCAAAGTTGATTCGTGTGAAATTTATCCAGGCGATTTATGACAAGATATGCCTTTTTACAATGTATGTATACTTATTTTACTGTGTTGCATGAAAGTGAAGTGACCAGCACTTCTGGGGCTACAGTATGTAGGTTTGCTTATGTAGGACACATTAAACTGAATTGTTTGTTATTTAATTTTATTCATTTTAATACATTTTAGTTCACCAACACCTGACCAACGCCGTGATGTATGTAGGGCAATTATATCAAAATATCCTTCCTTGGCAGATGTTGGTGGCAGCTATGTAAGTAATATTTTAATGATTTAGCATTATTTTTTTGCAATTATTTGTTTGCTCTTTTTTAACATTTCCTGTGGCTTATTATGTATTGGACTATGATTGTGAAAAGTTCATGTACCAATATTATTTCACAAGCCTTATTGAAATCCCATCATGGCCTGATATCTGATGCCAGATGATTTACATGTGAAGGGGAAAACACTGTTGCTTTGTATGTTAATACTGAAACCATGTATTAATGAAAAATACTGAGACCATATAATTTTTCCTTAGGAAACCTGGTATCGTCAGTTAGGCGATAAAGTTAAAAATGAATTAAGGCATGAAAGGAGTGATCCAGTTGTGCTAGCAAGAAAAAGAAAGTCAATTGAAGGCTCGGATTTGACAGCTAAGGTGCCAGGAAGCAGCCGAAGGGGAATAATAAATTGGGAACCTCCTGCTGTTGATGGTGAGGACCTACATTCTAACAAAGCCCATGTTCAATGGATGCAGAAGGAGTACCGAAAAAAGCACCCAAACATGGAAGTCGTTAAGCAGAAAATGCAACTGACTTTCTCCTTCAGAAGAAAGTACATAAATGCTGGGAAGTGTTCCCTTAATGAAATTGATGCGAAATACCCTTTTTTATTTGAACATGATCAGGTTAGTATTATATAGTTAGTAATATCTGTGCATAAACATATAATCCGGCACTGGGTAATATGATTGATAAGTTACTTTTAAATTACTCTTATAACTTATATTGATTTTTTATAGTTACAAGATGAGTATGAAAGATTGGTGTCTGGCAGTAGTGTTAAAGATTTGGTTGTTACAAACTTACGTGAGCTTGCACCTAAGATTTTGAAAGCTGCCAGCAAGAAGAAACTCCCTCAACTTGAAGAACTGGTTCAAGCTTGCGTACAAAATGAGGATGAACTGGATGAGGAGAACAGATTGACAGATGGTAATCCCATTGATACTCATTTAAATGAATATATTTTCACTATCAAAAGTTAATTATTATGCTGTGTGTGGTTTCAATATATACACCCTATTGTGATTATTCTCCTTCTTTATTAACACAGTCAGAGCAATAATTAAGATTAATTATGTAATTTTTTCTTTGTTCCTAGATGAGAAAGTTGTTGTGGCACTTTGTACCTTGCCACACCTTTTGGAAAGGAAAACAAAAAGTAATCCACATCCAGAAAATTTCCTTTATCAGGTATGTATAATATACTTTAGTACCTTGTCAATGCTTATCAATGTTATTACACCACCTTTTGGAAAAATGTATTGTCATGATAAGTGTAAGCTAGTGGTCTGTTAAGTGGTCAATCATGAATAGTTTTAATATGAAGACTTTGTTATGATTTTTTAAAAAAAATTTTATTTCAAATGTAGACAGCAGAAAACCCAGAGGTATTGTTGAAGAAAGCTGCCAGCCCCATCAGCCCATTCATCATCTTCGTGGAGGACAGTGATGGTCACATAATGAACAAAATGTTTGTTGCAGGGGAAAAACAAGTTTGTTTGGAAACAGATAACATTTTTTCAGCAGTATCGTCCCTTTTGTTTTTGTATTATGTTTGTAATTTAGAGTACCCGAAACAGTTTTTAACACGTTCCTTTTTTTACAACGTACTGTTCTAAATATTTTTGACCGGGTAAGAGTGCCAACCAAAGTTTTATTATTCTTAAATGAACTGGAACAGTGAACATGAAGTATTAGGCATAAGTCCATGTTATATAGCTGGTTTGTAAATTTGTTATGTACAATATAATATAATGTAATATATTCTGTCATATAGAAATAAATATGTTTTTACCTTACCACTGCACTAGAATTAATTCATTTCGTGGCACCGGGCCATTGTTTAGAAGAGCATTTTATTCTTTTGGTGTACTTATACACCAGATCGGTGCCTATATTACTGAAAGCATATTTACACTAAATAGGCGTAGAAAACCCTTTGGAAGGGTAAGTTTACCCTCGCGGTGTATTTATACACCAGATCGGTGTCCATATTACTGCAAGCACGTATACACTAAATGGGCGTAGAAAAACCTTTGGAGGGGTAAGTTTACCCTCGCGGTGTATTTATACACTAGGTCGGTGTCCATATTGCTGCAAGCACGTTTACACTAAATAGGCGTAGAAAAACCTTGGGAGGGGTAAGTTTACTCTCGCGGTGTATTTATACACGAAGTTGGTGTTCATATTGCTGCAAGCGTTTTTACGCGAAATAGGTGTAGGAAAACCTATAGAGGTGTTAGTTTACGCTAATGGTGTATATTTACGTCGCCATAGTGTACCCATAGCTGCATAAATTCTACCCATGAATAGTGTAAATTAACCCAAAATATAGCGTAAATAAACACCATATTAGTGTTCATATTGCTGCAAGATTTTACACCGATTTCGGTGTTGTGCCAACACTCCGAGATTTACAGTGTAACGAGAAAATCAAATTCAATAATTATTTTATTATTCAAAAAAGAAGATCGCAACTCTGTTAGCTCGCATTTTTGATGTTGAACATTCCCGCTCCTATGACTTACAAACCACATGGAATACGACTTTCTCGTCCACGTTATAACGCAAAAACGTGTATGACTTTACCCGTTGGACATGACGATTTCACACGCGGCTCGAGACGCGGCTATATTAGCGAATAAAGAAGTTCTACTGATTTCTTATAATAATGAGCTTTACTAAGTCCCTTGTTTGTGCTATTCACCCCAGCTTTGGTGGACAACTCAAACTTATTATTAACCTCATCCAATGATTGTTCATTAGTGTCATTGACATTTTACATCTCTGCATTCTCTGGGAGTGGTTCTGACACGAGATGCTATTAATAATAGTTCGCACGATTATTACAATTCCAACGCCGCCACTTACTTCCCTACAAAGTAGTTCGATCCTCCATACTACCAATCAGTTCCTTCGCTAAGCTTCATCGGGCCAATCATCACTTGTTTGTGATCCAGATGCCAATATAGTTTCCAGATCAAATGTCGGATCGATATCAAAACCCGCGGTCATAGCTGCAGAAAAGTAACAAAACATTGTGTCGAATTCATGGTCGATAAATAATTTTTTAAGCTTGCAAACTTCGCCTGCATAATGATGACCTTTGCATATATATACATATTTTTGCATGCATATAATTAATGTACGAATAATATTGTTAATAGTTTGGTATATCTTACTATGCATGTATACGATGTAATTTCATTTTATTAAATGATAAATCATAAAATTAAAACATAAATCATCTTTTCAGTCAATGACCGGGTGTTTGTATCGAGGCTACGGCTAGAACGAGTTTATCGTAGGGTTAAGATCATAGGATTAATTTGGATAAAAAAGTACAAGGTCAAGGATTAAAATCTCAAACATATAAAATAACATGAATAAAAAAATCAAATCATTCAATAGGATGCTTTTAGAGCAAGCATAATCCATGAGTATATATTTACATCAATGACAATACTGCTATAAACAAAAACAATATAGAATTCATGAATACGGTACCTGGGGTCGAGGAAGTTGAAGCACCAGGTTCATAGACATTACTAATATCAAAACCACTGCCATCTGACGTCACAGTGCCTACACCAGCAGCATTGATCTCCGCTTCAATATCGAACGTTGGGTCTAAAAAATATGTTTATAGTTATGAGAACGCGGTAATGAGAAAATGTTAAAGTTATCACCAAAAGGCATATCAATTAAATTCTAATGAGCAAAAACCTTGTTTCATTCATTTGAATTCGGTTTGGCACATTGAAAATTTCGACGCCTGCACGAACAGGCCTTACTCACCTAATGCCGTGTCAAATTCGTAAGCTTCCTCAACATCGAGGCCACCTGGTGAACTTGTTGCACCCCCGGGAAGGGTTTGAAAAATGCCTTCAACATCAGTATTCCTCGTTGTTCCGGAAACACTCGTGCTGACTGCGCCCGGCAGAAATGCCGAATGATCGACATCAGCGAATGAAACAGACGCCGGTTGGAAATCTACTTGAACAGGCGCTGCGGGCATAAGGTGTTCGACACTACCGCTTTGGGAAAATGGAACGCCTGTAAGTATATCATCGGCATCGGCTGTGAAACCCCCCGTGTCGAACGGTACTTGGAACTGAGTGGCAGGAGGTGTATTGTCCATCGCGGGGGGTGGCTCTAGCTTATTATCTTTTGGCGTCTCGATGATGTAATTACTGGCAACTTTTTTAATCTTAAGTTTGATGGGTGGCGGTTTTGTTGGCGGTGGCTGTGGTTGTTGTTCAATACCTTTGCTCGGGGCGGAAATATTCTGGGTTGGGAACGGTTCGTGTTCCTTATCCTGGTGCGTTTGGAAAACGAATGGAAAATTCGAAGCGGAGGGTGAGGGTGTTTGAAGCCTATTCGGCAAGGTGGGTGACGGCGATAAAAGGGGGAGAGCGTAACCTGGGTTGGCTCCAGAGAGTGTGGGTGTAGCATCAGAGCTTGCGATCATCGATGCCAGCAGGTTGTAAGCGCTGGACTGTGGAGGAACTTGTCCAGAATGTATGCCCGGTGTTTCAATATACGTTGAGTCCGTTTCGTCAACATCAACCACCATCGATGTTTCGTTGTTTGCTTGCATATTCCTCGCTTTCTTGAAAATATATTTCATAGTCACTGGAATTGACAGGCACCTAGACAGCAAGAGTGGACGAAATGATTATTCATATATATTATTAACATAATTTTCTTCATTAGGACACGCATGGGGACATGTAATTACAGTCTATACGCACAAAAACGTTAAGAGCATTTAAAATTTACAAAACGTTTTCGACTAAAAAGTGCCACAGAAAATAACTGTTGAATTTAAATAGTAAAAAGGTCCCATAGAAAGATCCCATTGGTCCTATATTGGACCCCATTTCAAGAGGTCCTATTGAATTTTATGTTATCGCAGAACTTCACAGTCGAATTTTTAAATGTTTCTTAATATCTTAAGAATACTTACGTCTTAACACTGAAGAATAGATATTTAAAACGGATAGATATAGAGAGGATAAAATGGTAACGTAAATTCAGCGTGGTTATATATAGTTAAAAGAATTCAGTCTTAGACATAATAAACAGTTTAAATATTAGTTGACGCGCATCTCAACTAAACCGAAGTTTACAATTCACATACATAATATCGTAAAGTTCCCTTCTGAAATAACGTAATTCCTTATACTCACTTCTGTATAACCCTTGAGACGTAACCGCAATCGTAAAAAGCAGTTTTGCGTGGATTGAACCTTACGCCGATATTGAAATCTGGTTTCACTTGAAACTCAACTAGAAAAACATAAATGTCTATATCAGATATAACATCCAAATTAGTTTCAACCATGGATAAAGTCAAATTGTACCTGATGCTAAGCTTGACGTGATAGGTTCTTCAAATGTAATCACGACAACAAATGGATTAGAAGTACTGACATCAAAACACGGGCCATTGTACTCTACTTGACCTACAAATGGAAATTATACAAAGAAATATTTGGATCAAGCTTCATACACCCCCTTGTACGCGTATGTGTCAAAATTCTATGTAATCCCAACCACGCCCTCTAATTTGTTTCCCTGTCTACAAATGTAATTCACTCACCATTATCATGTACGGTTTGTGAAGAAAGAACACTGGTTAGTATATGATTGTACACGAGCTGTTGACGAAGAAGCTAGAAACGAGATATAAAAGCGTCCGTCGTGGATTTACGATGGTCTGATCGTCCACCCATACGCAAAGTAACCAGAATAACAAGTTAATTATCTTACCCGAATTATTTTCACGACATTTTGACAATGTGTGAAAGGAATTCGTGATATAACCACCCCCACATTACTGTTGAGTGACAAACTTCCTTGAAGATCTTTCTCGGAAATACGATAGACGTGTTCTTCTTCAGGAAGTTTCTATATTAATAAAAAATAAACATTTGTATATAGATTATTGCTATGAAATACGTCGCTAAGCTATGTTATGTAACTGGAGCTAACCTGACGATATGCCATTTGTGAGGAATACTGCATATTTCTTTCTTTTAGCCACTACAAAGTTACATTAAAAAAATTTCAAATATTTTAGATGATGCCCGGGCTATAAAGAGCATTAACTTGTGATGTCTCTTGATGCTGAGGAATGTTTAGGTAATATACGTGAAAAGATGCACCACCTCATTCTTCAACGAAAGAAAAAACGTCTGTACCGGAATCACAAATCTTGCCGAGGACATAAGTTGCATTTTTCGTAATCATTTCAGCTTTCCGGAGTGACCGACCGAATTTCCAGTCAGAGAATTCGAATGACCAACCGCTGACTCATCAACCAACAAAATTAGAAATAATATCATGCTGCACCCCACAAACATGGTCGGTATCAAGGTTCAGCTACTTGTTGTCTCAGTCTCTAACAAGTTGCTGTAGCTTGCTAACAACAATGTCTGCGAGATGCAACAAGATATTTTTTCAAACAGGAACAAATTGAACGATTTTAGCCGTATAGATGGTGCTCAACTTCTCAGCAGTAATTATAACTTTCCAACCAAGTTGGAACAACGGACCGACTGACCCAACCTACCCACCTATATAAATACCAACCTGTTGGCCAGCCGGCAAGGCATCACTCGACCGACCAAATGATTAGCTAGACGACAAATTAATTGACAAACATCACACTAACTGACGCAACCTACCTTTTTTATAATCAAACAGTCCAAGTGTGCTCTTGAGTTTTGGACAAACTTCTCTATATATGTAATCAAATATACAACATAAAAAATGCTGACTGATGACTAAAAAATGTGCGTAGTAGAGATGTCTTCAAGAAATATAATGTATACTTTGCACTTAAGGGAGGGCATAAGCATCCCAAAAGACACCTGCCTAATCTAGGATATAAAGGTGCTTTCGGGCGGAATTTTGATATGTTGTCGGCTTAAGCAGGAACGAAACAAGCATTAGTCGAAGTACTAAATATTATTTAAAATGAATTTGCTTCAAAAGGTTAATATTGTTTTAGGTACTCTATCTTCTCTACACGAAATTGTTCTGTGAGATTGGGTCCAGTAATCATTTCATGAATATATACAGTATTAAGGTTATATCAATGAGTTCCAATTACAAGTACCTCCTTTAAAATTTTCCAACATCGAGTGGATCTTCTCCAGTATGGCCGCGGACACAACCAGGGGTTTGTCGAGATGCAGAACAAAGCTGGCTGGTAGTTGCTCGCTATTGGACTCGTTGATGGACAGAAAAGGGTTTCTGAAAATACATTACAAGCTCGTTCTGAAACGTTCGAAAGTTAGAGTTTAAGATATTACATATATTTTACCTTGGACCGTGTTGAAAGCGCGTCAGAACGATAAAAATTATGTCATTTTTTGAAGTCCAAAATATCCAGCAAAACAACATGGTAAGAATTTCTTTTCACGAGTTCACTTCTCATGTAATTAACAAATTACACCAAAGTGTACCTCAAGGTGCAGTCATGGGCCCGATAGTGTTCTTCAAGGTGCAGTCATGGGCCCTAAGCCACATTTTATGTTTCCTTATTAGAATTATTTATTGAAATTGACCAACATTACATAGGTTAAAATATTGACCAACAATATATATAAGTTAACAATAGAAAAATTGACATCTTGAAATTACATGTCATCTAGAATACGTTACCGCTCTTTATAACATCCAAGAATACTTAAGTGGCGATATTGGATATCCAACGAGTTAACTGCGTTGCGTATATCTTACAATCGATGGGTTATAACGAAATTCAAGAAAAACGATGGTACTACATGTAGCTTATTTTTTGAAGCCTGGTAGAAGATATTGTGCGTAGTCAAAAAAAAAATCATTGACATGTCAGGCAGACTATTAACACCCAAAATGCGCATTTACCCTGGTTTGTCGGCAGAGAATTCTCCAGATAAGAGAGAGCTTGTAGGTAAAAGCCTTGGCTTACTCTGTTCGACAGATATTGATAACGAACGGCCAAACTTCGAAAGAACAAAAGCTGAAACGAGGAAAGGCCAAATGTGAAAGAAAGCATATAATGTAAAGATGAGTCTACATTAGAATGCATATTACTGTAATTTTAGATGTCCATATAATATACATACTGTAGCTACACACTCTGTTTGACATACAGTTTTATTACTATACTGTAGTCAAAGTTGTATAATAACGGTTGCCCACCATGCCGTATACAGACAGGCTCGGTGACATCGAAATTTTACCCATGCACATATATTAAAGTCAGAAACACCGCCATATTGCAACGCAAGAATTCTATCATACAAATAAATTTTTTCAGAGTACGACTGTATCTATTGTTGCATTCAAACAAAAGTATATCTACCTCCATGACAGTTTCGATTTTCGACGACAAAATATCTCGCCTTCAAATTTCAATATTAAATTCAGAATATAATCTACTTATTTATAACGTGAACAACTTACAATGCAAATCAAAGTTTTCATTCATTTTAGAAACATTTTCATTGCGTAATTCCAAAGGTGTCGCAAAATATGTAAGGTGCATTAGTTGACCTAAATATCATTTAAAGATAAAATATTATTCAAGGTATAACACTATATTGCGGACACAATAAATGCAACAAGCAGTTTCATATTACGACAGGTATACCTCCTTGTCGTTGGGTAAGAAAACCAACTGGTCCTCCAAGAACATTTTCTTCAAACAATTTTTCACTGGAAGATATAGAATGTTTTTATGATGTGGTGATGGAATTAAGATACAGGAGTATAATAGTAGAAAATAAAGAGTTTACAGGCAAAAAATTGAAAACTAATATTAGAAGATGGAGAAACAAACAATAGGAGATATAGAAGCAGAAGTTGGAAGAAAAACAAATGAAGATCGAGATTTAATAGTAAAAGGTGGAGTACAAATAGTAGAGGATAGAGAAATGATAGTGAAAGATGGAGTAGAAATAGAAGAGGATAGAGAAATGATAGTGAAAGGTGGAGTACAAATAGAAGAGGATAGAGAAATGATAGTGAAAGATGGAGTACAAATAGAAGATAGAAAGATGATAGTGAAAGATGGAATACAAATAGAAGAGGATAGAGAAATGATAGTGAAAGATGGAGTACAAATAGAAGAGGATAGAGAAATGATAGTGAAAGATGGAGTACAAATAGAAGAGGATAGAGAAATTATAGTGAAAGATGGAGTACAAATAGAAGAGGATAGAGAAATTATAGTGAAAGATGGAGTACAAATAGAAGAGGATAGAAAAATGATAGTGAAAGATGGGATACAAATAGAAGAGGATAGAGAAATGATAGTGAAAGATGGAGTACAAATAGAAGAGGATAGAGAAATGATAGTGAAAGATGGAGTACAAATAGAAGAGGATAGAGAAATGTTAGTGAAAGATGGAGTACAAATAGTAAAAGATGGAGTCTGAACTACTATTAAAAGATGAAAAACTAAAGGTAGAAGACAGATACCTAACAGTGAAAGATCAAGTACTAATGGTAAATATATAATTAATGGTGAGAGATCGGGTACTAACAGTATAATATAAAGAGAAAAAAAAGAAAAGAGAAAAGTGGAGCACTAATAGTGGAAGATGAAGAACTAATAGTAAAAAATGAAAACTAACAGTAGAAGATGGAAACCTAACAGTGTAAGCTGGAGTACTAATGGCACATGTGGATGTAGTATTAAAGATGGGATGCTGGTAGTAAATAATAGAGAAATAACAGAGAAGGATGGAGTGCTAATGGTAGAATGTCGAGAATTAATAGTGAAAGATGGAGTGAGTACTAGTAGAGAAAGATGGCAAATAGTAGTAAAAGTAGTAAAAGGAGTACTAATGGTAGCTAGAAGGCGGATAAATAATAGTGATAGTAGAAATGAAGGATTAATAGTAATAGTGAATGACTGAGTAATTAAAGTGAAATATGGAAAACCTGTAATAGTATTTGTTGAACGAATAGCTTTTGTTTATCGCCAAATACTATGTCAAAATCATGATTAAATTACCCGTCAGAGCAAGCAATCTTTTCAAGATCCTTTTCTAAAGAAACTAAAGCCAAGAAAATCTTGCTTTTTTGAAATCTAAAAATCACGAGAAGACAAAGTGAACAAAACCACACCAAACAAGCCTTCGCCAATGCGTAGAGCTATAAATTAACTTACGCATCACCAGTAAGTTGATACAAATTGGCCAATCCTTGCATGTGCTTAAGAAACTCAGTATAATCACGACGCCTGCAAAAGAAAGTATTAACGCTGCTGTAATATACTCTAGGTTGGGTAAAAAACCTATATTACATAATTAATATTATCATATCCGTCGTGAAAAGATTATTTGCAGCGATGTGTTATCGTCCGGTCTTTATTTTTTGTATTGGCATACATTGGTAATTGCTGACTTGTACACCATTGCACACAAGCAATAAAATATTATCGGATCTACCACCTTCAGATGTTCACAACTATTACGATTAAACGGAAACAGCCTTTACGATAGATTTAAATCAACACATGTGCATTTCTAACCTTAAAATCGCTGTTAATGCTGGACAGGTCTGCATAAAGAAAAATATAGGTTCATTAATGGACCATTTCCATTTATAATTCACGGCAAATAACTTACAGCAGTGTTGTAATACACATCTTAATTGCTTAAAAGTAGGGTCCATATCTATAGCGAACCGATACTGTTTAGGGACATGCAGACATTTAAGAAATACAGTTTATCATATAGGTCATATTTGAACTATAAAAATAGCGACTGTTTATATTACTGACTGGCTATCACCTTTAACTTGTTGCACCCACAAATATGAGGAGTTAAATCCTTAACATGCGACATCTTATTTCAAAATTCAAAATGAAAGGCTACATTGAATGTATTTCATGACGTCTTACCGCGGGCTCTAGATCGCCATAATGTTGAACTTTCACCTCCAAAATATTGCCATTTTCCTTTAACTGTACCTGGAAAGTATATTCATTAGGAGGATGAGACGAACATGGAAAAATGTTATATAAATTATATGACCCGAACAATAAAGGTGGATAAAAAAGAGCAATGAATTACAAATTTAGGCGCCAGAAAAATCTAGAAACGTCTGTCTACTTTATCGTCATAGGATATTTCTTTCCAATTAGGTTTAAAGATCACAAATGCCAAAATTTAATTGGGAAAACATATAAAGACATGTATGAATTGTCAAGGAGTTAATTAGTCCAGAATAGGCCACATAAACCTTTTTTCCCAATGACTAGTTACTAGTTACAAAACTGTTAATTTTCCAACTCACTTTGACTGGACACCGCGGAAATTGGTAAAATTGAAAAATACTTAGCCGCAATTCTCAATACTTAGGCTTTAAACTTGATGAGAAAGAAGACTTATAGATACTACACAAAATATGTCTTGCACAAAAAATTTAAAGCTTGCACACGAAAAAAAACCGAATCATCTGAATTAATAACCTTGCATGTGTATACTTTAAGCCTCAATGTGTATGATGACTTGTTAAAAGATTGCATAATGCGTACTCCGAAAAAAACCGAACTTTTTAAAGTTATTCAATAGTTTTCTCTTTGATAGCAATACAGCAATGTGAACCAGTGATCAGATTTTCGGGTTGAAACTGCAAATATACATGTATGATCCATCACTCCTCTTAATTGAATGCGTTCATTTTTTCTTGCAGACAAACGCTTCCAAAAACTATGCATCCAAACCCAGTTCTTAAATTGCTCGAAAAGTTAATGATGGGAAGTGATTTCAGACTTCAAATGTGAAAAAATAGTTTGCAGGGCACTTGGATTGTTTGAGGAATAGGAATTTGACACAAACCGTACCTCCACATAAAACATATCAGAGCTAATAAAACACTCAAGACACGTTGTGCTGACATCGAATTTAAGTCTAAACAAGAAAGTCAATCAACAGCTATAGTTAGCTAAGGCCGTTAGGCTACAAAGGTATTTCGACATTATATCTTACCATCTCTGTCAGTCAGACAAAAATCATCTACGCTATGTACATCCATAAAAACACAGCTAGCTCTTAGATGATGTCAAAATGAGCCGTGTTATTTTAATACCTGGTTTTCAAATCTGCGTCGATACGCGACATTAACATTTTTATTCAAATTATTGCGAATTCCATCTTTATGAGTCATCCCAAAATTATTGTTTTCAAGCGCATTGTCTTCTGTGGTCACAGTTTCTTTGAAAACAATAATTGCCGAATAATCGGAGATAAAGTTGTTTAGTTACAACTTTCGATATTTTCGATATACGAAAAATTGAATATCGATATTTTTGATATATCGATATTTATCGAAAATATTGATATATCGCAAAGTTCTGCCTATTCTCCTGTAAAATGAAATTCGCATGGAATTTCCAACCCATAGCCTCCATCTCTATTTACTCTCTGAAAATTCTTTATTACCTAGCTACTGCCTGATCTTTCTAAATTCTATTCACTATTGTATTCCATGATTTACAATTAAAAATAGACATTTGTCAATTATTTGCGTACCTCTATTTAGCAGCCACCTCTATTAAGCGGCCACAATGCCGATCCCCAAAGGTGGCCGCTTAATAGAGGTTCGACTGTATTACCATATGACATATGGGAAACCCCAACAACGAGTAATACTAATAAAAGTGATGCATTACCCAACTTGTCTTGTAATTAACTCCAAACGATGAATTGTATCTGTTAAATTATTTTCTAGAAAAGACAATTTTTTGACAATTGTTTGAATGTTTTTCAATAAACATGTTATAAATAAACATGTTTAAAAAAGATCTATCTAACATTACAAAACATTTGGTAGGTATACTGTACATAGGTGTAGAGTTTTAATTATTCATCCTTGCAGGTATAAAAGTCCTAGGTAAGGAATCAAGGTTTAAGATATATTTTCCTATTCAAATTTGGAACTGTCTCTATAACATACATCTTTTACAATTTCCTGGTAGATGAGTTTGTAATTGTAAAGCAACAGTTGTGAATGCCATACTGATGAAGATAAATTAAGTGGAGGTGCAGGGAAGCTAACGCTGAAGCTATAAGACCAGCTATAAACCTTATTTGAAGTGGGGTCAGGTAATTACTGATGAGCCCTGATTTTTCACCCTGACCCCTGACAATTAGATAAGATATAGTCATATAGTAAATTTCTGTTACTGTACCTCTTATTACTCCCTGTATTTTGTCAAGGCATTCTGCAATATATGTTTTGATTGGCATTAAATGCTTGACTTGCTGTTGTCGATCCTAGAGTAACAAAGAGTTTATTACAGGGAGTATTGAAGCACTTAATTATGGTTTCAAATCTACAATCCCATTTGTAAAATTATATTCACGGGTGGAAGGGAGAAGGATTCATCATTGCAAATCTCCTAATCAAAGAAAAATTATTTTCAATGACCAACAAAAGAGAATTGGCTCCTCACATTTTCCTTTTACACTTTCACAATATTCTTATATCTTCTTTGCCAAAAAGCTGATTGACCAGTTGTTTATTAAATTTATATATCAATTAAAGTTTGGATACAGACCATGACATAAAAAACACTTTGTTTACATAATAAACTAGCAATTTAAACTAGCTGTCATGTTCTGATACGTGAAGTTTCCTATCCAGTCAAAATATTCCTGTTCAGCCAAAGTGCCCTATTAATTGTTATAAGGAGAATCCAAATGTGCTGAAACCATTAGAACCCATGCAGGGCTGCCTTATCACTAAAAACTTACAACAAATGCTTTAACAGCATGCTTTGAGTTACTCCATGATTTACATTGCTTGCATCTTGAATGTATTCCATTTAACAAACTCTTAAACTTGTTGTGTTCTTGATGAAAATTGTATGGCCCAAAACTGTGGACTGAAAAGTGGAATATAACGTTTGAACTGTTGCTAAACGACTTACATGATTTCAGATGCCACCATTTCAACATATCTGTTTATGACAATATTTAAAATGTGACATCTTTACATGCATTTATTTAAATGTACATGCACCAATTTAAAAATTGTGTAGGACTAATCGCATCATGTAGATAGGTCTTATTTTTTTTAAGAAAAAATTGTCAGCTAGAGTTATGCCCATGTTTGTTTATGCACAAGCTGATCAATGGTATGGTTCAACCCATTGGCTTTTCAAGGTTATAAGTATAAACCAATGAATATTGAACATTGGTCAATGCCATTGACCTATAACCCAAAATAGTTTTATGCACCTGTCAGATTTATGTATATAAGGCCTCAGTTGGTCGTAACAGTATCTTGTAAACAGAAGTATCTTGTAAAATGGGTCTTAGCTAGGAAGTCATGAAATCATTTAGGAATTGAGAAGGTTGGCCCAGAATAATCCCCTAACACCCTCTTCTTTTATGTGGAAAGTGTATATCATGCAACCAAGTCTGAAGATATCATATGCACGGAAGTTGGGTGTCTTCTTTTTGTTAACGTTCCAGTCTTATTATACAGCAATGTGCATTTGTTTATTGGATTATAATCCGTTATAATTATTTTTAAAAAATAGAAATGCTAAAAATTGATGCAGGTATAGTACCGTATAGTACAGGGCTTTATTATAAACTTCTAGTAAGCATTAAATGATAGCATGTATAGTAATTCATTTAACACGAAAGTGCTAATACCTTCTGAAAAATCACTGTCTTTATCAAGTTGCAAGCGTTTTTGATATTCAGTTAGTAATTGCTCCAGTTGTTTACTTCTACTTCCACAATCATCCATATTGTTCTATTAGTTCACGTGTGGGCAGAGCGAATACCCTGGGAACGAGTTTGACCGTTTCATTATTATACTGCATGGTATTTGGATAACGTTTTCCACCTTTTTCCACTTACTTACTGTTAATTGACTTGTTATGACTACATTATTTTTTCGTTTCTGTATTGATAACATTTAAAACGAGTGAAATTAAAAGTTTTAAACCCATGTTACGCCAGTTACACTACGTAAGAAAGAAACACAAAAAGTAACAAAAATACACAGGTCATCAGGCACGTTGTTGTTCTTGCTCGTTTTTGATGAAACAAAGAGAAAATAATTGATACAATGAAATTAAATCCAGAAAAATCAGTGTTATTTACAAGCCATCTTCTTGAAATTCCTGCAAACTATCTTAATAGAGGGCAGCACTTGAGAGGAATTGAAGTGCCAATGCGTTTTGGCGGTGATGGTTGGTATGATAAGCGACTTAAAGCCACCTTTCTATCTTGCTCTTTCGCTTTCCTTTGCTGTCGGCAACTATTTTCTTGTGACAATTTTTTGTCTTTTATCGACAAGCCTTGTTCTTTGAGCTCAGGTAGAGGGAGTGCTGAGGGGAGGGCAGTAAGTAAAGAAGAAAGTAAAAATAGAAGAAAATAAAACACGAAATAATATTATATCTATTATTCTATACTCTTTTATTAAGTTAACGCTTATAATAACTCTAAATAATAATTTAAGAATATAATAAGCTATCCTAGCTAGTTATGATATACAGAGTGTCCTGAAAAAACGGAACCCGCTATACATAATTAATTATGCATTAAAACGATATTGGCATAAAATAATGGGTTAAGCTTGTTTTGCTTAAAGTTCAATGAATGATTGTCAGTAAAGAAGACATTATTATTGTGAATAGTAATTTTAGCGGATACATAATTATTTATGGGAGTTCTGTTTTGTTAGACTTCTGTACACCTTTTAAAAAACGTTTGCCTTTAGAGCATGAGAATTTAGCGTATTCTCTGCTGTGTAATTCACCTTTTGTAAGTGTCATAGTTCTTTTTTCCAAATGCTTTGTCTAACCTTAAGGGTAGTGTAGCAGACGACAACGATGAAACCTCCCAGTATAAACTTCTTGATAAAAATAGCTTATACAGCAAAAATACAGCTACCATTTCAGCTGAACGCTGAACAAAAGTGTTAATCTAGTAAAAAAAAGAAATCCGTTCACCCTATAGCACTGGGATGTTTTGAATAAACGCACAAACAGTCTAATGCCTGGGCGGGAAGCTAAAATATTTTTGATATATGGGCAGCGCTGTTTTTTTATAAAACGGAATTTGACAACTGCTTCTTTTCATGTTGATGATTTTTGTTTGCCGTTACTGAAAAGAAGCAGTTGTCCCTCATTTCAGAGTTCTAAATTAAATAGATTGGGTATGCTAAGAGCAGAAAATATTCCGATAGAATACTCTTAAATTTATTCATTTTATTGTACCTTTAGCCTGTGATAACTTGAAAGTACTAATGTTAATAACGACGAACATGGTAGGGCCAAAAACCAAAGGCAACAACTCTAGAAAAAAAGGTTATATTTTATAAATATGAGAACATAAATTACTAAATATGAGAATATAATGAGAATATTAATACAGGAATTGAAATTAGTACAGAACAAATCCCGTATCTCTCCTTCAAAATTTCAAATCTCAGTATAGAAAATGGACGAGTTGAGCGAGGTGCTTTTTAATGCAAGGCGCAAAGCAACATCAACATTGAACCACAACGAGGGTTACAGGTTGCTTAAGCCCGCCGCTACGCGGACACGGAACTGACGGAATTCGAAGTGAAATAATACTGTCTTCATTTCCACAGTTTTACAACAGGAATAAAAATTATGGATTCCTTTTGGCAAAGAGCTATATACTGTATGTAAAACTAATGAAAACTGGGTTCTTAACAATCCCGGCTGATTTCATGTCACGTACGCCTCGTGGATTTGGTGCATCTTAAGCCCGCCGCAAACGAGTATCTGGGCTAAAGACCTCGCGTGGCTTTTAGCTAAGCAAGTTACTCTCGTGAGCTAACTGCCTCTGTCTAGTGACATGGGCCTTAGTGTAAAATGTTCTCGCTGTAAATTGGCTAGGCATGTTAATTTATCAATCAGACTTACCTTTATCACGCTAGTATAAAAATCCTTTCTTAAGCTACTCCTTTCTTCGCTTAATTTTCCTTTTATATTAAATACCACTACCCCTGCCACTAAACATTTACAAACGCTTAGCAATAATACGTTGTTCCATATCGTCAGGACGAACTGAAAAAACAAACAAACAAAGCCTAAACATGGTTTTCTAAGTCATTGTAGATTCCGTGTTTTTCACTTCTTTTAAGTAAATTTAACATCCGTCCAAGTTGGGAAGCATGAATATTTAATATCAAATAAGTATCATGGTTATACATTTTCAGAATTCACCAGCAAAACCTGCATAATTTACCTCTAGAATTGCAACCGTTCCTACGACTAATTGAATTTGCCGCAATAACCTTGAATCCATCACATTCTTGGATGAACCAAGCATCCAGCCGAATGAGACCTTAACAGACATGTTAAGCATCTTAAATTCGGCAAGGGATTGGAAAACTACAAATGAAAAAAACACTGATGTAAAACATACATAAACTACAGTACTTACTGCGCAGAACTGCGCATGTGGGAACTGGGAAAGTGTGTATTATGAATAGACCTTTCTAATAATGATGTCAAACGCGGGAAGCCTATAGTGTTGAACGAAGTGTGATTGGCTCGATAGTTTTGAAACTGAATTCGTCAAGGAAAATTCCAAAACGTCCACTAAGCTTAGCCAGCCTGTCAAACATTATTTCAGCAGTGCAGGCTACATGTATATACTAGCTGTAAATTGGATATGTTATTCACCTATTGCTACGAAAATTAGATACGTGTATTCCTTTCCGTCCTGAGCAAACCTAAAATAAAACAATGTTTGTGAAAAAGTATTCGGATGTCAAACGAAATATATGCTAAACAGATTTCCGTACGATTCGATTGCAAAATTATCGAAATGTCGACGTAAAAGTAGTTTTCTCGTCAAAGAAGCTAAGTCGTTAGAGAAAGAGTCGTAAAGACGTCAAGTGCGTTAATTAGGATTGCGTTGGTAAAATTTCGTTGGATCGTCGTCGACGTTGGATCGAAAAAGGTAATCATTTTGATTTAGGCATATCTGGACAACTGGTCTTTACAACAAGCAATTAGTAAAATTTCAAATTAATCAATTTTGGCAACGTAGGGAAGGCCCGAGAATTTAGAAATGAGATTTTCTATCAAAAAGATCTCATCGTATGCATGTCTAGACATTTTTGCCAAACTTACCACAGCAGGTTTGTCAACGTAAAAAATGTCGCCAGAGCTTGATAAATAACTCCAACAGACAACTCTTTGATAACCTGGAGAGAAAGGTAGATTAAAATAAAGATACATAACAATCGCTATACTTGTGCAGTTGATGATCATATATTTAAGTTCTATAATTTGAAACTTTTTTGGAAAAACAGTTCAAATTATATAGCTACCTTGAAAAATGGTTCAAATGATATATTACAACAATTACTGCAACAAACCTGGTGCATTGGTCCACCTTTGCAAAGAGTCTGCCATAGTCTATGCCCATATAAGGACCCGGTTATAAAAATAATAAATGTTATGACTTTGTAGAACGATAAGAGACCTGTAAGGATAGAAATTAAAGATGCTGGGATCAGTTGTATCTATTAATACTTTAAATACCTAATACAAAAATTCAACTATTATAAACTTGTGACAATATGTAGTTTGTGACAAAATTAGCCAATGAGAATTGTATATTATAACCGTTCTGGAGTTAGCTATGATTAATGCCACCAGCCCGCAAACAACAACGCTGTCTTGATAGACTTGCCAGTAGCAGTGTGAATAATCAAATACTCTAACTTGATATGAAATATTTTGTGTTGTGTATTTATATCAAAGTCTCAATGAAGGATTTATATTCCATCAGAATTCTCAAGTATGTTAATTTTTCATGAAGGGTTTGCCTTTGATATGCATACACTGAGGTTAATCCAATTTACTTTCCACATGCTTGAATGCTAAACAGTAAATTAGGTTTGGCAATTTTGTCTTTAACTTACAGTTTCCACAAGGGTTGTGATCATAGACTTAATTTCTTACTTACCAGCGTGATCATAGCTAAAGTGGTCTACAGAATTTCCTTGCTTATTCTTGTTCATCAACTGTATTGTGTAGTTAATATCATCAAAAAAGGCCACAGAATTATCACAAGTACTGCTGTCTGCATACAGAACGTGCCAATAATCAATCATTTCCCATGGAACAAATCGGTGCTCTCCACTAATATTTGACATTGCAACTGAAAGAAAAAGAAATACAGTAGCTATATATCTGAATTTGAGTCCTAAAAAATTTGGCTTGCATTTCATTAAAAAAAATTTTGAAATTTACAAGAGAATTCAGCTGCTGCAATCTTCTCCTGACATGATGCAGACTCTTTGACAGTGTTCCATCTTTTTTCAGAGTAAAAATGCAGTTTTCCTTCAGGCACTTGTGATGTATCATGCCTGACAAAACCATCACCTATTAAAGGAAAGGAAAATAATAACAATGGTTAATGTAAAAAAAATGGTAAATTGACAAAATTGTGGATTAGTACAGGTTTACTCGTGTATTCATGATTTAGTAGTATATACAATTATACAAATCATGTGCAGTAAGACCTGTCTGTGTTCCATTTGTGCTAGAGTTGGGAAGAGTTGTATATGATTTGATATTTGAATTGTTTACCATCATTTACAATTCACAATGAACATTTAGTTAAATATTTTGATGTTTTTAAATTCTGCTTGTATAGAAAATAGCATGCTGCTTAAAAGACTGTCTGCCAAAAAAGCACTATGTTGGACAGAGAATATCAGCATATGATAGTGTTTTTTCTGGTATGCATATGCTATCAATAATTAATTCTTTTTTTTGCACCCCCTTTCTAAATTTTCAGCAAATGACAAGGTTATATCACAAGGCCATCTCAGTAGTTTCATTTTGTATTTTCTTACGGTACTTTTTTCTAAACTTTAAATTTGGTTTAAACTTCTAGAAAATTTGCTTCTTGCCTTCTTTTGTTGTACACCTGAGATCATTTTGAGATGTCTTGTGTGTTTTAGTAGAACAAGTTTACAACATGATGTTATTCATTCAGAAATCGGAATCGACAGGGCATTGCATCATTGCATCAGACTACTAATGACCTGATCTTAATAGTGATCTACAACAGTTCATAGTAATAGAGTTATTTACCATGTCCATGATGTGGCAACATATTTGAAGGCAAACATTAATTTAGCTTTCTATAGATATGAAAAATAAAAATCATCACACGTACCATAGAAGCAAAATGATGTAATATACTGTCCTTTGTTAAACCTTGCTTCTTGTGAACTTAGAACTCCTTTGACAGTCTTTCCAAGTGCAAATTGCAGAAAAACACCAGCCAAGACCAGAATTTTCAAGCAAGTTTTCATCGTCACGAGGATGTTGTTTCGTCTAGATTGTAAAAATTGGAGTATTGCGAAGCATTTTGATGTTATATGATGGATTTTGGAAATATTTTGAACGCCATATTGAAAGAGCTATTGTGCATACGTGGCATAACGCTACAAATGGATACAATTTCCTACTTTCGTCGGATGTACCAAATAGTTCCCCTATACCCCAAACCATCCAGCTGTATAAACTATAAAGCATGGTGTTGTATTCTATTTTAGTTATTTTATTTTTATCTTTACAAATCAACTAAATTCGAGCAGCTGATAGGAGATTTGGAACTTGTACAGTAAGAATGATTCTTTTTCATTGTCTTGATATTGAAAGTAACTCATTAACAAAAAATTTGATCTTGGAGAGAAAGTGACTGGTCACCTGTGAACTGTATATAATAAAATATAAAGTTGAAATTTTGCATGCATGCGCAGTAGTGGCCTGAGAACTTATGAATACGTGCCGTCGTGCTGGGGACATCTGCATTTTGGTTTGGACCTTGTGTTGATAACAATTATCGCTACATACTTGTTGATTAAAACTTGTGTTTGTTTTCATATTGAACTGATATACATTACAGCTTGGTATAAATTATTCTTGCCAAAACCAGTACTTGAGCCTTAAGCAACCAAAACTCAAACAGCTATCAGGGCATGCGCTAAAGTGCAGAGAAGTCAATTTAATTTCTAATAGTTTAGTGTTTTGTGTGGGCTCAAGACTCAATAGATCAGTGTTACGCTTTGTTAGTGTTTATAGGAGCACTATCCCTATATCATATGTGAAGTAAAAAAAAACATGTCAGGGCTGTGCAAAGGGGAGGAACTTAGGTAACACTACCTATTATTGAGTTGTGTGAAATATTTGGTGCCTTGGTGGGGAATATTATCTGTAATAGCAATTACGCAGTTGTTACATATGATGTGTCTGGTAAGTGGTAATGAACATCAGTGATATAATAGTTTTGCATTTTTGCTTGTCCGAAATTTAGAATGCTAAACTTTTGACCTATCTTTTTCTATGGTTTAAATTTTCCCTGTATTTCCTTCAAATTTTCATCAAATTTTCATCAATGTTTCATCAAGATATATTATGTTAAGAACCATATAGAATTATTGCTAAGTTAGTGACTTAGTTTACTAATTGGTCCATTCATAGGTACATAGCTGGTTAAAGAGTCGATTATGACTGACACATGTATCAATTCTCAAGAGATCCATAAATCTGGAGAACAATATTACACATGCGAAATTTGCAACCTATCCCTTGATAACGAGGAACAGTTGGTCGCACAACATAAAGCACTTCACGACGAAGGCGGTTTATATAAATGCGACGATTGTGACAAGACATTCCCTTCTGCTAATGCACTCGAGGCACACATGCAACGGAATGTCAAGCTGATGGAAAACTCTCATAAACTGCACAAATGCGACGATTGCAACAAGGCGTTCCACTCACTAAAGGGCTTGACCTGCCATAGAAAAACGCACACAGAGGCGATCTTCGAGTGCGCGTCTTGTAACAAGCTGTTTGCAAATGCAGCCGAGTTACGGGCCCACAGGAGAACGCACGCCTTGCAGGTATGCGATATTTGTGGCAAGTCGTTCGCTGGTTCGTCCGGGCTGATCCGTCACAAACGAACACACACGGGAGAAAAGCCGTTCAAATGTGACGTGTGCGAAAAGGGTTTCGCCCAGTCCATCCACCTCATAGGACATAAGAGAACGCATACGGGAGACAAACCGTACGCTTGCGACGTGTGCACAAAGACGTTCCGCCTTTCGGGCGATCTACTGCATCATAAAAGGATGCATACTGGAGAAAAGAGGTTCAAGTGCGACGAATGTGGCAAGGCGTACTACGTTGCGAACCAGTTGACTCGTCATAAGAGAACGCACACAGGAGACAAACCCTACAGTTGTGGTATCTGCGAGAAGACCTTCACCTATTCGAGTGCGGCTTCAAAACATCGCCGAACACATGAAAAGATTAAAGCTTTCAAGTGCGATGCTTGCGATAGGGCATTTCCAACCGCGGATGGCATGGAACTGCACAAAAAATCGCATGTTGACGCGAATTAGTTGTGAATCTATGCTCACAAACACTGGCATACAGCTAATTCAGTCAACTATAAAGGTTGCATCAACTTTTAACAACTGTTAGCATCATGGGGTTACAGAAGGTTGTAGATACAGGTTGTTTGCAGGTTTATCAAATTAAAGTTAAATGTTGGTTTTATTTGTTATACACTCTATGTATGACTGATATATGTGTACAGAAGCGTCCACCGATGCGTTGGCATTGCTGTTGATATTAATTTGGCTTTCTAAAGTTTTATTTTATGGTTTTGAAAGCGGTCATTTGGAAGGCGTTTGATTGCTTGATACTGATAGGTCAACTCTGCCGCAGGCTTTCCAAAAGAAGTGTTCTCTCAGAAGAAGCCACAGTTGTCTTGTGCTTCCAACCTTTCAGGAATTTAAAATGCTTCCAAACCAAACAGCAGAATTGAGCGAAATATACATGTCAAGTTAATGGTTTGCCTCGAGCGAAATAGGGGATATTAAACTAAAAAAATAAATGGAGCCGCTTTTTTGTGAACTCGCTTGCCTGCTTCGATGCTTGATCATTTGGACAATCGTGGAGTTATAAATTCTACTGCTAATATTACTGCTAATTTAGTTAATCACTTAATTTACAGGGGGTGAATTACGCAATATCAACAAAAAATGTTCTGGGACCCCCTGTAGCTACCTTGGCCCTGGCCTCTGCCGGCGTTTTACTTGGAGCGCTAATATGAAATGCAGTGCTAGTGCATGTATTTATTTAAATCTTTACGTCGGTTTAATTTTGAATATAAAATATGCCGTGTAATATAAACAATATATATTCACTTCATTGACCAATCAATTGACACGCAAAATTTCTGGATACGCCTACATTTTTAATAACCACATCAGTCGTTTCTTCAATCGTTGACCGTAAACGTTGATAGTAAACTGTTGCAGACTTGTAGTTATAAGGTATAATAAGGTTGTCTAAGATGTCACAAGAAATAGTGTTGATCACAGGCACTTCCTCCGGCCTTGGTATGTGTGCAGCTGCAATGCTCGTCAAACATCCAAGTCAGAAGTACAAAGTGTACGCCGCGATGAGAAATACAGCGAAGAAGGACGAGCTACTGAAGAAGGCGGGCGAATGCGGCGAAAAAAATCTTGTTGTCATTCAACTGGACGTATGTTCCGACGACTCAGTCCATGCTGCCGTAAAGGATATCCTCGACAAGGAAGGCAGAATCGATGTATTGGGTAGGTGTGCAGAACTTCTAGCTTTGGGCGAAATCTAGCGTGTTAATCTTGCATGTTTGCGTAATTGAAAAATGTTCGTTTGCTCACCACAATAATGCTGTAAGTACTCGTATTCAGAACTCCTATATATATAACCCAGTTGCAATTGTATCCATGCATCATTATACAAACTGCCATGCAGTAAAATTTACAATGTAAAACACAATGAGAAATGTGTTGGAAGTCAGGCACTGATGTGCCTTTCATCTGTGAGATTGTGATTGCATGTGTTTAAATAGGACGATCCGTCTGCAAACAACTAAGCCTTCTTTTTAAAATTGAAATACGGTTTAATTAAAATATCACTATTGGCTAAGCTATTCGCCGTATATCATCTCGTATGCGTGAGAATTTGACAATTTGTGGTGTGAATTTCATTGTTACAAAGTTCTGGCTATATTGCAAAACAATTATACAAATCGGTATTACCATTCGCTCTACTTGACCCACGTGTGTAAACTAGTGTAATTTGTCATTTGAGGTTCAAAAATTTATGGATATCAAACATTGCCTATCGAACTTCAGTTATAAAATAAATGGTTGAACCTGTGATGACCGCTGCAAAACGTTAGTCGAAAAACAAATAGTTTTACCATGGATAATAAAATCACATGGTTTAAATCACATTAACAATCATAACATAATCAAATCACATTAACTATCCATGGTTTTACGGATATAATTGCGAGAATGAACAATTTAATTAAGATATAATAAGTGTTATAACTTGTGTTAATTTGCCTGGATTTAGTAAACAACGCTGGTATTGGACTGTTAGGAGTACTTGAAGAGCAATCATGGGAAGCCATCATGAATACATTTAACACAAATGTGTTTGGTGTATTTCGAATGCTCCGTGCCATTGTTCCATCGATGAAAAAGAAGAAGAAAGGTCGTATCATTAACATCAGTTCTATTGGAGGATTACTTGGTCTTCCATTCAACACCGTTTATGGATCAACCAAGTATGCACTAGAAGGTATCACGGAATGCCTCGCCCCGCAACTTGCACAATTTAACATTCAGTAAGTAAAATTACTCATTAATACATGGATATAGACATTACATAGCAATGGCGACTGCAATTTAGGATCGCCAGGAGTGCATGTTTGCATTTTGGTTGTTAAGTATTATATCTAGGTTATATAATATACAATTGCCCTGTTGGCATAGCCGCTATATACGGGCTATGTTATTAGACTCATTGCTATTAGATCTGCAACTGATTAATGTATTCCCCTTTCCCTAGTGTTTCAGCCGTTGAACCCGGACCGATTTCCACGCAGTTTGCGCCTACAGCCTTTACGCACATGTCCGCATTTCAACCAAAAGACGAGCCAACCAAGGCTTTGTTTGACAAATTCGTCGAAGGTTTCAACACAACGTGGATGATCGAAGGAGTGTTACAAAGTGGCGATGAATGCGCAGAGTATGTCCTGAAAGCGATTGTGGACGAAAAGCCGCAAGTACATTATCTCACTAACAAGACCCTCGAAGAATCAGTGAAAGTGAAGTTCAACGATATGACTGGAGAAGAATGCCTTAAAAGAAGCATGAAATACATCTCTTAGCTATACTCCACGAACTATCGTAAACTTTCAGACCACTCCTTTTCCCCCTGTTATAGCCGCTTTCATGCAAACACCACTGTATAGAGAGAAAATAGATAAAATACGAACAGTCAGCTTCATACATATTGTTTATTTTATACTATATACCTTATATTGTCTCCTATATCCAAAATTGATTCTAAACTTAACATGCAGCTTTTACCCACTTCCATGCATGTACCGCGCCACATCGAAAATAATTGAATTTGAAAATAATGCTGCAAGAGTGCTTGATGAGAGTTCATTACGAAATTGCAGTGTTAAAAATTCCTTAACAGCTAGTAACTGCTATACTGCATGCATGCATGTGAATGACGTTGAACCTCCGGAAAACCACTATACCCATAGCAGCTGACAATAAAAGCATATAAAAATAATCGAAAGGCCTAGGTGAAATGTGAAAGTATGGTCAAAATAAGACGAAAATGAATTTGTGATAATTTCGAATGGCCCATTAGAGAATCGTCGTCATACAGACTATCTAGACGATAGTTTTGCGTTCCAAGAACTGCGCATCATATTTTATAGTTTATATTATAGTTTTAACTTTAATACAAACTAAAAATTTGTGTTATCGGAACAAATAATATCTTATATCTCTATAAAATATGATGAAGCTATTGAATAAGCTAAGAATTGTACGGAAGCTAAAATCTTCTAATATTTTTCGGCTAATAATTGTCTTCTAATCGTACGGAAAAATTTTGTTCTACCCGAACAGCTGGGAATTTGTTGCGCATGCCCCATGCAATTTGGCTTCATTGCGAGCTGCATGGGTACGAGATTGGATTTTGCCCAGGAAAGAGTTCTGATGATTTCGTCCGGCAAGGAATTGTGAGGGGAAGGTGTCCTTTTGTAGTCTAGTACAGACTGGATAGTTCCTTAACAGTAAATCGCAAGGAAAGTTGGATTTTAAAAAAGGGTTCCTTGATCCTTGATTTCGGATGTTCTGCAGATATCTCCCAGTCAAGTTTCAGTATATATAACTTAACCTAGCAGTGACTTCAAACTTTATTCTATTGAGGAAACCATATTAAGCTTCCTAAGATGAACCCGATATCTCATGATCGACAAAAGTATGATTACACCCCGTATATAGACGCAGGCATTTTAAAGTTCAGAGAAAACAAATATACCGAGGCCTTGATATCTAAATATGATATCAACGGAAAATGAATTCAACGATCGTTTGCTATATATTCAAGACGTACATTAAACCGAGGGTCGGTTGAAGGCGTTTTTGAGATAATGATACTTAGGCCGAAAACTGAAGAATATGATAATAAATAAAATTAATAAATTCAATTAAATTTAAAATTTTGGTGCCATCTTTTAAACATTTTGAAGTTGAAGATCAGTCATATTATTTTCACATTTTTTAATACTTTTATGTAAAGACTGTTTCACAGACTTTCTTGATCATGTGACATGAACACTCGAGTCCTCAAATAATCAATTTTTTCATCGGATAAGAATCATAAGATAATAAAAGTGGATAACTAGTTGGGTGACACATCCTCCTCAAAAAAACAAACTCAATCTATCTAACGACGCTTTTGTCATAGTTCCTAACGAAATTAGGCATGATACATATAGTGTTCTCGTCAATATCGCAAAGCTCCGATTGAATACGAATCATGAGGGAACTGAATTTGCTGTTGACCTGTTGTTGTTGCTGCAGTCTTTATATATAGTTTCTCAAATTGCGAGAAAACACTTTTTTTAAAATCCACAATATGATAATATTGCTGCTACACTCATGCATAGAAACGGCAATTAATAAAGATGTTATAAACTTCCATACTATTTCTAACTAGAATGCATACTATATTTCCAAAGAATATAATCATTTATGCATAGACAATTGCATGGCAATAAACTATGCACTCATGCCTATATTCATTGAGCCATCAATTCATACTCATATCAAGCCACCACTTCGCAGAAACGAAATTGTAACCAGACACAGTACTAAAATGCGGTGCCCGCAATGCTTGCCTAGAAATAAACGTCCGCTCATTTCTAACGACATCACCAACTTACATTCTCCTGTCGGCCGCAGCCTGGTTGGTTGGTACATTAAGGTCAAAATTGCGCCGTTTTAAAATCTTCAGAGATAAAATATTTAGGTTAAAAATACTATCTAAAAATACTATCAAAATGAAGAGAAACGTGAGACGAATGAACTGGTGTAGAGCCGGAAACTAGAAAGGCAACGATACAGAAGTCAAGGATTAAGCGTACTGCATTTTCAATTTGTTTAATAATTTTGAGCGATTTGTCATAAAGTTCGCTTATTGAAACTATACTTTAAAACCTTCGAAATAGAATATATTTGGCTCAAAGTACTATAAAATAAATCGTAATGTAAGACCGATCCACTTATTTGAGGACGAAAATTAAAAGAGAAAACCAACGATATGAAAAATATCAAAGACCAAACTTACTATTACTATATAGTAAAGTATAGCATAGTAATTTTGAGCGATTTGTCAACAATTCAATTTCGTTTGTCTTTCAAACGTCATAAATCGCTGCGAATACTCTTGTTTAGTAACATATTTAAGATCGGTAAGTATAATTTCTTACGCTAAATCGAATGGTGGTATTTTTGTTCTTCTTGGGTGCATAAAAGCAGAGATACACGCAATTATCAGAGTTTGAGATTGAAATTGAAAAAAGAGCGTTCCTTTAAAAAAGGAATTTGGCAAACGTACAACAAGATTAATAGTGATAATTAGGAAAAAATTCCAAGCATTCCAAGCATGTGCAAGGAATTTTTACTAGGCGATTAAGGAAACGTATTGATGCGAACAAACAAACTCACAGGCAGAATATAATGCGGTGCCAAACTTGGCGCGGGCACCGCAATTTATTATTTCTTATTTTTGTTGTTTTTACCTAAATAAAAAACTCGAAGTTCTTCAACTTTTAATAGGACACAATTGCAAAATCAGAACTCGATCACAGTGTAGTTCTCTTGTTCTTCGTGATCTTTAACTCATATTGTATCCCTAATATACCATTTGGTTTGGGCTATAGTGTTACGCAAAGGTTACTTCTAATAGAACGTCCCGCCCGCAACCTACATTAACGCTATATGCATGTGATCTAATGATTCTAATCTAGCCGACTCACAGTTAGCCTGGTTATGTCATTCTAACTTTAATCGTCTAGCCCCTGCCCTCGGTACGATCCTTTCTCTCACAATATACCACCGCATTATCTTTACCCTAGCTATATTAAATGATTTAAATCTGTGATTAAATAGCCCTAGCCGAGGAGCTTGCTGCTTGCATACAAAACAATGACGTTTCTAATAAGACCACTCAGGGGCTGATCCGTGGACCACCGGACAGACAATGTAGCAGTTTTCCTGTTGAGATTTTAAAACGTCGTTGTAATGAAAGGGAATCAATCGTCGATTTCGTCGTTTTAGAAAAAGAGAGGGATTTGAAGAACTCCCAATGCGTATATTTATTCTCATTATACCATTTAATGGTTTTTTAAGCAGGCCACAATCCTCTGCGGGGGAGAATGAAATGATGCTTAGTTTTCATCAGGTTCATTCACAGCTTCTTCTTTTTATCTGTTGAATGATGTTTGTTGCGCATAATTATGCTTTCTCCAAATGCTGCGAACCGGAACGCTATCAGACGTAATTCTGTCCAAGATCGCAAAGATGATAGACGGCGAACGATAACTTGTCAAATGCTATACGCTCCATTATTAACAGCAGCTAACAGGTCATCTGGTGCTGCGTCAGTATCGGATGTTTTCCCAGCGATAATTGATACCAGATCCTGATATGCTTCGAGTATTTCGCTTTTTAGTTTGCATATGCAATACAACGATCGATATAGCTTACCGTTTGCTCGCATGTATATGCAAAACAGCGTCTAAGTATGTGTCACGCACGTAGATTAATACATTAGCATGCCATAATAGGCCATAGAATCACTTTGAATGTCCATGCACGCGAACATCATGTCGGTGTGGGAAGTTATGACAGATGTCACACGCATTGTCGTGTATTGAAAAGCGATCTAATTGACGCACAATAATCAGTTATATACTCCGACGAATATTACATCGTAAGAGTGGCTGTGATTCGACTTCACGTGGTTTCTGGCGATGATTATCAACTCCTATATATTATATAGCGAAGCTGAATTGAAATAAACACGCTCGATAGTTCAAACGGGGCATATTATTCCCCGCGGGGCCTTGTATTGTTAAGCGTTTTTCGCGTATTTTTATCTTGTGCAGGTGAGATATGTGTTTGTATGTATGTGTGCGGTGACGTTCTCAGTGTGTTTTGTGTCAGTTAAGCTAGTATGTGTTCAAGATAGCAGTACAGACGCTATGAACGCGACCCGAAAAGGGCAATCCAAAAGTTTTACCGCTTCATCTTTCCTCTCTATTCTTTGCAGATGTGACAGATACTTCTTCGCCTCTCAAGTTCGTTATACATTGTCTGATTATATTTTCATTGAATTTGCAAGCGACGCCCCGTTATATTAATTACAACGTTGATCTCAAAGTCAGATTTGTTGCTGACCTATTTTATCATCTGGGTAAAATAACACAAGCTGCCGTTTGTTCGAAAGAGGGCATTCAATTTTCCGTACTCTTTTAGACGCTCGATACTTCATATTAGGAAGGGGCGCGTTGTTATGGGGGCTTTCAAGAGCTTACCTAAACGCGCTCGTCGGAGCGAGTGCGACGAAGACGAATCTCGTCAACAGATCGTGCTGTTCACGGGTTCCTCGGAGAAACTAGCCATATCATACGCGCTTCGACTCGCGTCGGATTCTCAAAAGCGCTTCAAAGTTCTGGTTGCCGTCTCATCACTGTCCAGCGGTGAGAACCTCAGCGACACGAAGATACTGAAGTACCTAAACACAACGTTGTTTATGCTTAAAATGGACATTTCGTCGCAGGAGGACGTACAAAAGGTTGTCGATCAGATTAAGGAGGAAGACGGATATATTGATGCTGTAGGTAAGGACGCTTATTAATATGTCTTAAATATATATTAGGAACTGCTGACAAATAAACAACGTTGTTTGCACCTGTTCATGTCAAAGAAGAAAGCATCGCAATTGATCGCATTATTTGTAAGTCGGTACATATAAACAAAAATATTATAACCAAACATCCGACAAAAAATCACTATTGATTTTCTGTGCGTCATTATAGTTGTGCAGCTATGTGTTGTGTAAAGAGTCGCGCTACCATTAACCTCCCCCCCCCTGCTTTTCCCCCACTCTACGGTCCTGTTTTTCCGAGCGTTGAAGTTTTGATTGATAGTGTCGGGCGGTGGAATGAAAATATCTGAAATGAATTTTGAAAATTTCTTCGGTTTATATATAAAAAGTATAAAACTGCTTTCTAAACGCGGTCACATCTGGTTTTTCAGAACAATTTCTTATTATTAGTCCTTCAAATTAAGCCAAATCCTTGCCAATATCTTTACACTTCTCACAATCTGTTTCACGAACATCGTGTGTAAATAGTGGGTATAAATTTTTGGTGGTTGGCCCTTGGTGTTGTGTAATCAAAGAAATGTAACAAAGATTGTCTGATGAACTCCCTTGGATATTACTGGAATAACGCCATACAGAGACATTTAATCCGGTCAATATGAGAATACATTGTTACTCAACTCAACGAATTTTTTGCTTTTTGCAGGCTGCAGCGCTGTTTCGTATATAAATACATGCAGTTAGTTTAAGTTTAATCATACATTAAGCTTCATCGACCATAATTGTAAAAAGTGAGCGCTAAAATAGTATTTTGAAAATCAGTTTACTCTCCACAATGGTATAGCTGCATGATATATTCATATTTTCCCACAAGGGTTCAGATGTCAAACTTAATTGAAATAGCTGATATCGACATTTGATTTGTGGGATTATTTAAAAGTTGGTTTGCCACGTTTAATGTCCCCCAAGGCCATAGAAATGCGATATTCCCATCATTCCCTTTGCGCTTACAATGCACAATTTAACGAGGTCAACAGAGGTAGCTGGATATATTGACAAAACGCACGCGGGTATTACAAACTTCTATCAACATGTCTTCGCGTCCAGACCTTCAGAACACGCAGGCCGGCATTTTTCGAGAACTCGGTGTTTTTCCAAAAATAAACTGTAAAAAATTCAGTAAAATCCACAAAGCTTGGTATTGCAACATCACTTTCCCACTTCAGTAATCAGTTATACTTTGGTGTCGTGCCAATATGAAGTGTTTTTGTTTATGCCTATATATATATATATCCAAAATCCTCCAGAGTGGTCTTCAAACTTGATTGATATTTGATACCATTGAGGATTTTCCTTCCACTGGTGTCGAAGAATACCAATTTTTTACTTCTACAAGTATATATAAAAATCCGCGTGAGCAAAACATGAAACAATGAGGGCTAAAATGCATGTCTACTGTATATAAGAAGTATGTAACATATGTTGACGTTTATAAAACATTTAGTTTTAGGCGCTTTTATGTGAAGATTGATTGTTGTTCTATAGTCATAGACATAGACGATTATCGCGCATGCATTACTGAATGTGGACTTATATTTACAACAATTTACTATACTCTATAGTTCATGAAAAATATATGACACGACGTATATAACTTTTGTCTATAACATAACCACAAAGAACAAATGAAACTCTCGATTCGTAAGCGGCATTACTTTTTTCCGGACAGCCTAATATCTAATCACACCGCGCTATCTATTTCTTTACCATAGAGCTGTTACTTAATGCTTATATAATCTTGTCTGGCGTGCATGATAAACACGACCGGCGTAAACCTCAAAGACAATGTGTTCATGATAAAAATATAACACTCCTCGAATCACGAGTTTCTTCGGTGATATTAACATATTTCTGTCGTTGTTTTTTTCAAATCTCGGAATGAGGAGTACTTTAACTCTTTAATTTTCTTGGTATCATATGACATACGTTGTGGAGTGCGCGCATAAATCATATATGCATGCCATACAGGTCAAATACAATTTGAAAACTGCATGCATGTCGCCTTTTTCTAGGTTTATACCTCGGCACGTCTGTACTAAACTTTGCGATCTCTTTTTTAAACGATACTATACTGAAATAAATTATTTGATTTCGAGAATTTTGATTTTTGTGCGAATTTTTTAAACGTATGTCTTTGTTAAAATATTTAATTTATATATATCATATATATGAAATTAAGGCAGACGAATAGGTCAAAAGACGGGTTACAACTACACTATACAGTTGATTCTTTTAATGAGAGAAAATACACATTTTCCTTATGCTATAAAGCAAGCTTTCCACCGTTCTACCTTGGCGACATTTCAGTGAAAACTGAATGAAAAATGTAGCAGCGGAATTGAATGTCAACGCATGCACATCTCTGTCATCTCATTGTAAGTTGAAAGGTATTCTCAGAAATGCTGAAGTTTATACTTGATGGAAAGACGCACAAAAAGACATGCACATGTTTATTTAGACATTTTAAAGGTTGTCAAATATAAGTATGATTTTGCAAAGATCTTTAAGACTCCTTTTACGTCAAGTGAAGATAACGCGAAGCTCAACTGACAATCGTCTTATAGGCTTTTAAAGCTTGAAGAAAATACAAGTATTGTCTTCTCGGCTTGTCGGTAAATAAATATCTACATGTGACTATAGATATGTCTTTTTTATATTTGTCTACCCGTCTTAAGTTACACTAATGAGCCCTTTAAACACTGAAAAAGTTTTTAATTAAGTTGGTGTATTTTTGTAGCTCTCGACAACACGACAACATGCGTAAACAGACAAGGATTTAATTACGAACGCCCGCGTTCATATTGATACGAGTACTGTAGAATATATTCTTTTTCATTGGCTGGATGGGAAAAATCGCTTGCTCAACAGCTGTTCTGCCACGGTTTTATGCACAGATTAAAAAATATAGACGTATAATGTCGGAATTATATACATAATTATGTACTTTCTCTTCGAACCCGTCCGCATGTGATTGGCTGTCCCAACAAACGTAAAATGTTTAGTTTTTTGGCAATGCATAGCTACATGTCGAATTGAGATATTCATATGACGTACATTATATGCAATATATTTATATGCAATACTTCATTTCCAACCACTGAACATCCGAACTTAATAATCCTCTTCCACAATCCACATATTCCACACTAAAAAAGAAACCGCGTGTGACAATGAGCTTACAGCAGCGAAGCCAGATTGATGATTTGTCATTTTTTGATAACTCGAAATTTGCATAACAGGACAAAATCGTCAGGCTGGTTACGCCACTGTCAGAGCTTAGCTTCCAGGCGAAATTTTCAGTGGTATTCTTTTTGCTCGAACATGCCAACACGATAAGGGGAGTTAATAACTTTTAGCGGTAGATGAAATTTTTTTCATTCGTTTTTTGACATTTACATTTTTTATGTCGAATGATTCGTTTTGTTTTCAGATCGGATTATATCACATTTGATGGCAGCGCATTCGATTTGCCTAAATTTGGTTTGCGTAAAAGCTTTGTCGCTAGTCAACAGAAATCTATTTCAAGCATTTAAATCTGGATTCTTCCTTTGATTTAAGATGATTCCAGAGGAATAAATCATGGGAAAGTATATTTTTCCTCTAAACGTTCGACGTTGTAGATTTCGGTCCTATATTTTCTGACGATTATGGAAAAGTTCGACATTTTACACATAGGTGTTTGTGTTCCTAGAAAAATTACAATTTCCTAAAACATGCAAATTTTATACAAAAAAGATTTTCGGAATCTACTAAAAGGCGAATTCCTCCCCGCTGCCACTGGTAAAATTGCATGTCGCGGGAATAATGCTATTTAGTTCCCAAGAATTTACACTAGCGCTGTGCAATCACTGCAATGAACTAAAATGAAAGAAGGTTCTACATTGTTGAACGTTCTAAAGGAAAAAAATAAGCTTTCCATAATTTATTCCTATCGAGCCACCTTAATAGGTTTGTTACATTACACTAAAATTCTGCAAAGAACGTGCATCACAGGCTCAAATTAACGTAGCCATGCATTCCCGTATCAGGAGTTCATACGGGACCGGACAACTGATTTAGGACCGATCGAATTCGCCTTGTTTCCACGTGCGAACACGTAGAACCGGTCGAATTTTCATTTGTTTTCACCGTGTGAACACCTGAACCGGACGAATTCGAGCACCGGTCCCGTGTGAACTCCTGATACGGGAATGCATGGCTACGTTGTCCGGTCCCATGTTAACTTGGATTTTTTTCCAGTCTTTCTGCCCCCGGGTGATTATCCCGCGACGCTGATGTATATTATTAATTATAAAATAGCTGCTCACTGTATATGAGGTATTCCGCAATCTGATTGCATGGTCGAGCTACCCACCATATATCAGCTCCTATACGGTGGGTTGCAAAACCAAAGAAAAAGCAAAATGGCTGACCGGTTTGCTGAGGTGAAAAAAAGAAGAAATTAAAACAATTATACCACTCGCTCTCGTCGTATATAGCTGATAGCTCGGTGCTGCGCACCTTGTCGGCTATCAGCTCATATACGACTCGAGCTCGTGGTATACTGATTGTTAATTATATGCCATCATTGAGTAGAGAAATTCGACTTTTGCTTTCCCTTATAACTGTGCATGCATATCTCATTATTTATAACTTTTTAACCATAAAATATAGTTAATATGACTTTTAAAAAATCACTTTTTGGACTAATGTATACCGCAACTCGTTTCAAGTATCTATCGTCAGGTCACTGGTTTTTCAATATGATATTATATTCTTAGTGATTGCTTCGGACATCCGCCTCGCTGGTCCTATTGAAGAGCACACCTCTGGTCAAATTGAATCGCTATTTGAAAGTAATGTATATTCTACAACCCGTATCATTCGTGCCGTGTTGCCAGTATTAAAGAAACAACACCATGGTAAAATTCTGGTAACAAACACCCAAGCTGGAATATTCGGGATGCCATTTCACTCGGCTTACAGTGCTACAAAATTCGCAGTCAATGGTCTTTTGGAGTCTCTAGCTCCAGAATGTTTGCGATTTAATATATAGTAAGTACATTATATTTTTGAAATGGCGATTGAGGCATTTTCCTGTAAAACGCTCAGTAAAGTATGTTTTATGCATCAGACCCTTTACCCAGAATTTGAACCATCCATATTTACCTTCACTCAGTGCTCGCGAATCGAATATTTACAAGTGCAGCCCTATATATACCCTAGAGAATACTGTTACGGAATGGCGTTTGAGTTTAAAAACATTGACCCAAACGTTGCCCTTTGTCTTATTCTTCCCCCCCCCCCAAATTATTTTTGGAGGAAGGCCCCAATCCACTAACCGTATTCTTTCTAGGAATGGACTTAATTGAGAGGTGAACTGATTTAGTTGTAGCTATATAAAATCGATCCTCCCTCAAAATGGGTAGACAGATTTGCGGAGATGTTTCAACAGATCCTAGACTATGAGATTGTTAGAGCAATGAGACATTTCAGTACCGATTTTACCAAAATTCTTCAAATGTTGGCTGAACGTTCGATTCATACGTCATTTTAATTCTTAACCTTTTCACACATTGCGCATGCGTAATACATTCTATTCATTTTTCACTATTATACTAGTATATCAATTTTGGAAACGAGTCTTTCAAACGAATCAGACAAAAACGCGAAGGCCATACGACTTGCAATGGAAAACGACACATCAGCGTTGGATGGCGATACTGTGGACTACTACGAAAACTTCAACAATCGTCTGAAGAAAAATAGATCTTCAGTGAAGAAACCAAACCCCATGAAGTTGGGGGACACCGTAAAAGACATATTACTGACTTCAAAGCCACATTTTCGCTATCAGATTAATCGTGTTTGCAAAGAAGCCGTAAGACAGAAGCTGACCGACGAAAGTGGCGATTCTTATATTGAAGAGGCGGCAGAAAAGTATCTGTGATTAACCTCTCTAGAAGTTGATAAACGAAGAATTAGAGCGAAGAAAATAAGAAGAGGGTGCTATCAAGCATGGCTTACCCCTTTGGGTTCCCTTCTCTCCGAAAATACAATTTATAAACTCTCTTTAAATCAAGTACCTAAGCTCCTGCTATACAAAAGGTTTACTCATCGATAAAGAACCTATCGCATTCCCTATAGCAAAAACAACATGCATGCCTGCAAATTAAAAAACCCAACCGTTCATAGAAAATCAGAAATATTGTAAAACTTAGATGGAGAACGGGTGAAAAGATGTCTTTCGGTTCTTTTTAGATTTCCTATGAGATCTCAAGAATATTTCCTTGCATGTCATAAATATTTTCGTCTATTAGTAAAATGCTGTCCCACTACAGCTTTAAGTGTAATTCCAAAGTATAATACTATTGAACACTTAGTATGATACTAGAACTTGGTTGACCGAGTACAAGGACTGGATCCGTATATTGACCAAGTCTATGTAGGGCTGGAACATTTATTGTCATGCATATACTAGCTATATCATGGGAAAGGATGAATTTTTCTCTTGAATTATCAGTATTCCTATTGGTAATAATAAATCTCTGGATTCATTTGCCCAATCTGTTTTTTCCATTCTCCGAATTCATTATATACACCAAAAGTATCTAAAGGCGCATATACACCACGCGCAATTTTAGGTTTGGTACGGATGAAATTTGGACCATCTATTAAGGTGGTCTAAATTTCACCATTCTCAATTTTATCCGTACCAAAAGGCTGAAACGGGTGAAATTTGACAATTTTTTCGGTACCGTACCAAAATATTGTGCGTGGTGTAAATGGGAGTCAAATGACGACCTGTTTGCTGTTGAACTTCTCTTACAGTAATTTTCGTAAATTGGAAGAAAATTGCCCGCAATGACGATATATGAAATGGCGAATGATTTCCACTACACTATATACATTATGACAAATATTAGTCATATTTCCTATTATTTAGGTGATTTGAGAAATCCTATTTGTGATTTGTCAACGGCGAATAAAATTGCATCATAGATAAAACGTTCGTATTTAAATCGGATAATTAAACATAACCGCAACGAGACGATTCCATTCAAATGTGGCTTTTTTCAGTCATCCAGAGACAACATTTGTAATAGTGGGTGAGTATGCAGGGCCGTAGTTAGACCTCTTAATCGACGTATATATTCATATATTCACGTTTATCTAACGCAGGAACAATAGCGTACAAAAGAAATCAGTCGGGCATAAGATAAATTTATGGATATACACCCTCCCCCCACAATTAAGATTCTAGCTACGGCCTGTGAATATGAGTGCATACATGACAAACATGTCTGTCATCTCTTTTCTATTAGCTGGGAGGATAGGTTTTTTATTTGAGAGAACGTCAAATCTTTTTATCTATTGATTGCTTTAGTTTGGAGCATTATGTCTACGAATTCCATTTCATTGCCTGCATGATTTTTTTTGTTTCTACACCGACGACCCACGCATGTAATTCCTTATTGGTCGGTGGTAAATTAATCACCGGAACTGATGAACAATTTCCTGATCGTGGTAATTGTCGTATTCGTTATTTTTGGATGTAGCTTTGAAGTTTTAACCGAGAATTGTTGGGCCTCCCAAATTTATTTCATATCGCATCTAGGCAATGTAAAACTAATGACTTTCTTTGCCACAAAATACTTTGCAACGTAAGGCTCTCGGGCACAGTTAAGATTGCTCTTTTGAGGTATACATAACACTGACTTATTTCAAATTGCGAAAAAAATGTTCGTCCGACCGAACACCGTTTGACTTTTTAGTTTGTATTGAAGTTTGTCAACGCTAATGTTATGTATTATGTATATTCAATTGCCCACTACTGGAAATAGTGGTTGAAGTTTTCTAGGTGCTAAGGTGTTCTAAATCTAACTTATAAAACAGAAACAACAGAAATTAGATGAATTTATATGCTGAATTATAGTAGAAGGTCAAAGGTGTTTTGCTACCTTGGAGTAGATAAATTATATAGCATCCATTTCTCAGACATTCTGACTCCGCAAATGACTTGCATTAAATCTCATGAAAAATTTTAATAGTCGTTGTATATTTTGAAATCTGGTTCTCATTATTCCGACAGTTGGCGATTGTTATTATAACTTTATTGGGAAACATTAACAATAACAATAAAAGTGTTACCCAAAAGGAAAAGTGCGGACTGGACAGGAAAAACCCATGCGAGGCACCCCCCCCCCATACAACATTACAATTACAATTTACATTACACTGTATAACTATTATTGAGCTAGGTAAAGCTTGATTTGCGCAATAACCACATGCAGAATCATTCAAATACGTTATTTGTGACATATATAGAAAAAATTGTTCAGAAAAGAAAAGTAACTTGGTTTCAAAGCATGCAATTGTATCGATGTCATGTTTGTGGCCGGTGGCGAAGAAAATTGATTAAAAAGGCACTTTATTTTCAGTGTCATGCAGTGATCACTGACAACAGCCATCGCCGCTGTCGCCTGTCGTGAGCAATAAGAATATATTACTTGAAATTAAAATATTCCAGCCTGGATAAATCAGGTCGATACGTTTTAAATTACTATAATGAGCAACCGGTTGACTTCCTACTACTCAGTTTTTCCCAGCGAATTTTCTTTAAAGAAAATCCGCGTATACCTTATGTCGAATACTCCAAATATTAGAGGATTTACCACGTATGAACCTGCTACTCTTTAAAAACTATATAGCGAAGTAACAAACCCAGTTATCAAAAGGATTGTCGCGCCAGCAACCTCCGAAGTCCAAAATGTACAGGGTGCATGTATAAAAAAATGGTAATGCAACTTAATTCAACCCGCTATTAATAATTCATGCATGAACTACTACCAATCGGAGTAAAATGCTGATAACCAGGCTGATAAAAGATGTTGGTGAGAATCGCATATTCAGTTCACTTCTGAGCGTAATTAAAGCATTACTAAAGGCCTTGTTACACGGTGCAATTTTTCTTGCAACTTGCAATGCATTTCGTCTTTTGAGAGATGTAAATTTGGCAACTACAGAATATTCGTTTCTTACACTTACACTTGGAACTCTTGACCAATTTATATCTCTTAAAAGTAGTATTGCATTGCAAGTTGCAAGAAAAATTGCACCGTGTAACATACATGGTCTTAACATTTTATTTTAGCCTCGTATTTACTCATTTTTATCTATTTGGTTATGAAATCATAACATTCAGTTGTTAAAAGCCTGATCTTTCCGAATGTGTAAAAAATTCGTTTATAGATTGAGTAGTTCACGTGCAATAGCGTGTTAAAGTTGGATTACGTTTTTTATACACCCGCCCTGCATGTAGAACCATGGACAATCCAGAAGACAGAATATCTTCTGGGTTGTCTATGGTAGAACACAGGCATAACAAAGTTTCCAATTCCATAGCAAACAAATAACGCTAGAGAGACAAACAAGATTTGTTCGTTGATTTTGGATAAATCTTAAGTCTTTTAAGGAGGAACTACAGGTGCTTCGTCGTACTGATGGTGAGCAAACGCATGCGCTCTTTGAATATTTTTATTAACAAATGACAAGCTTTTCTCGTGCCGTGAATGTTTGTGTGTGTTTGTTTGTTTGGAATTAAAATAGTATTCCCACTTTATAATTAAAGTCACATGCATGCCAGTTCAGGTTAATTCGCATTCATTTGGAAGTAATTTTTGGGGCTTTCCCGCATTTTAGCCTGAAAACTGTAAAAACACTCGTCGAAATATCACGAGCTTGGTCAAGATACTAAGGTTTTGTATTCATTCTTATTTGAAAACACTTTTGCCAGCAAGGACACAAAAGAAAATGAAGGGTGCTAGGTCCGGGCCGAATGTTGTCTTAATCATGCATTCGAGGTAATTTTGAGATCTTCAGAAACCCCTTTTTCCTCGAATATTTTTGTTTTGGTTACGTTTCGAAAACAACTAAGAATAAATGTAAATATGTGCGCAGGTACGTCTTGATAGCATGTTACCAAAAGTTTGCTCGTAACACCGACGTTTCTATGTCAATGTTTCGTCCCAATACGGACAGTAGCGTAGCCAGCCTGTCGATTTTTCCCGCTATGCTAATATTTTAGTGTTCACTGACAATGAAAACAATAGATTTCTAAAGACATGAATAATTATAATAACTCGAAATTTACATAGTGGGACAAAATCGTCAGGCTGGCTACGCCACTGAATACGGATAAAAAGGAAAATAGCTACAGCGGCGACGCTTTTTTTCCTACTGCGGACGTGGGTGTTTATTGTTTGTTAGGGATTACACTTCAATCAGTATTAATTCCCAAATAGATTTGCAATTAAAGTCACATGCATGTCAGACCAATAATACGCATTAATTTGCAAGTCAAAGTCAGTGTTTTTTTCCGCCGGCATTGTAGCCTGATCGTGCTTGGTCATGCATGCAGCTCAAGTTGTGGCAATTTTTTATTGAATATTTTTTAAAAGAATAAATGTTGTATGCTAGTATACAGAAAAACATGATTTTAAATCATGACAAGAGTATAATTAAAAAAGAGTGTGTCCTTCTTTCTAAATATATTTCACACAATCACATTAAGTTGCACACCACTACTGCGTGCTGTGGAACTTGTATACTGAGTGATCGTGATACATCTGTAAGTTCCCGCCATTTTTTTCTTGATTTGTTTCAATGTCAGCACCATTTGAACTCTGTTATTGTCATCGGTTGGCAGATATCTCGTATTCTTGGTGAGAATCTTTCCATGTGGATTCCTCCAGAAATATGACTGGCTTGCTGTGCAGTTCTTACTTAACTGTACGGTGCAAGTTAAATTGGCATTTTCTCCTTCTCTTACTGTCACAGCTGTTTTAGGGCTGGATACCTCTAAGGATTGACACACTGGGACTGAAATAAAATAAAGATTGATCTCAAAAGGCGTAAAGTACTGTGTCCATGGCGCAATTAAAACGAGACGATGAATAAAGCTAGGCCATTAAAAGCTGCCCAATGGGATGGCTTTCAGATTCTACATATAATAGGACCATTTACGGCAATCTAAATCTATATAGAGGTTTCAAATTTACCATATACTTCCTCACTCAGACTGATATGGTTAATTCATTTATAATTGTTATATCATACGCAAAAAAATCAATATTATTGTCTTACGATGCATAATAACAGTAATGTTCCATGATTGTCTGTCGTGTTTATTCGAGCCTTCGCAACGGTATACGCCTTCATCAAACTTACAACCGTTGGCAATTGTAAGAACTTGATTATTTTCAGCCAGTTTGTACCTCGCTCCAGCCGACAAAGGAATATTATTCTTGTACCATTTTACTTGAAATGGTTGTTTAGTTTGAAAACAACAATACAGAAATATTTCCTCATTGACGAAGAAATCTTCACTCGAACTTGAGCCGTATACGAGGACAGGCGCAGGCGATGCTGTAATAAAAATGAAAACAAAAAATGCTTGAATAGTTAGCCTAATTATAGTAATAATTATAAGAATATAAATTATTTTTAAAAAAAATTCGCTTATAGTAGTAATTCAACAGCTTACTCCTTGAAGAAGCTATTTAGGAAACTAATTTTTTCCTTGCTTTGAGGAGAAAGAATTGCATGTCTTTGTGGGTTAGTTGGTAAATTCCCAAGTTTGTTTTTCTTATACATGCACCGCACCCTGCTGTTATAAGATTTCGTTGTATATTATATTACATTACCCGGGAAGTCCGGGAGTAATATAATACATTTTCGCTATCAATGAAGACGAAAAATGGGCCTTTTTGGCCAATAAGTTATGGTTTTAGGAATTTTCGAAAGTCTTGTTCCACTCACCTGTTGAGTTATCATTAGTATCAAAGCACATCTGATCATCACAAAAAATCAAGGCTGAAAAGAGGACAACTATGAAAGGCAACAAAAGCAGGCTTATTTTTCCCATCTTTATATAGCGTTCCTTTGTGATAAAACTGTAAAATATTTTGTCGCTGGCTGATTCACAACAATTAGAGGACACCAATTCTGATGATCAACTGCAGGTTCCTCCTTTTATATCACTGGTAACAAATATGGAACTGAAAATTACGAGGAAGTCGATGAGATGTCACTAGTTAAAATTAGCCCAATTTTATATACTCATCATGAGGTCTCGCAGCTCCCACGCAGTTGTCAAGAATGTGCTAGACTCGGCTTTTTCAGTGCTTTCGGAAATATATTTCATGCATACTCAGCATGTATTCTTTAAACAAAACTGCCTGTGGTATTATCAGTTTCATATTTTACATTCAGTATATTTATACGAATGAATAACATTAAGTTCTATTATATTATCTATAAATTTAACACTGATAAAGTAAAATTGCTATCGTATATATATGTGAGTAGTTGATCCTATAATCATAAATGTCCGATTCGTTTTTAGTGATCACGGCGGAGGTAGTCAATGTGGATTTATGCAAGATATGCAAGACTAAGATTGTGCAGGAGACGCGGAGTTCTGCTTAGGTACGCTTTATTTCAGAGACGGAGCGGTTAGGTCAGGTGAGCACGCCCACGATGGGTGGGGTAACCTATGTCACGTGTCATGCAAATGTATTATATAGTAGTGACAACTACATTAACTCTAATAAAGCTGAATAGTGAACGAACATTTTTAGTGTACTTTGTCGTTTTACTTTGGATATATATATATCACATGCATGAATACCATTCAAACAACACGACTGCAATATGTACACAGCATTCAAACAACACGATAGCTACCCGGAGAAATAACGCGAGATATTGTCCTCGAGGAAATTTAGGCAGTTTTTTTCAGGACCAGGTACGGTTTCGAACTTAAGAAAGCGCTAGCATATACCGCAGTAGCCCAAGTATTTGTAGAAAAATAAAATCGAAAATCGTATTATTTCCGGTGTTACATTTTGGTGGGGAAATACCGCGGTTTTAAGAATATTCTTTTCCCTATGGAAATATGTCGCGTATGCTTATGTAACGTCTGCATGAGGAGTTATTGCTTTAGAGTGTTTACAAGAAAACACCTCGCAACACCAAGAATAAAGCATGGTCTTGTCTGATTTTTTACTATTTTTGGCTCGTGAAAGAATATTATACCGGATGCTATATTTGATATTGCCGAAGCGAATCGAATTTTGTAGGTAAATGAAAGACTGCGCATGTGATGATTTTTAAAGGCAGTAGCCAATATCTATACCAAATGTTACCAGTCTATATAGAACATTCTTTACGCGAAATGTAATGGGCGCACGTAAGATAGGAATGAATAGTTAATGATAGGAAATCATGCATGTTATAATGTCGCATGTCTTGAAAACAACTGTTTTCAAAAATAATCGTATGATCGGACATGAGATTGAGACGAGTATATTGATATGCTTTTTCTCTAATCTTTCGCCTTGTTCACGACAATTATGAGCCCGTTTTGAACTCAGTTTGACGACGACAACAATGGTCATTTTTAAGACTACACTATTAACCTGGACATTCGACTTCCACAAACACTTACATTATGGTATACAAAGCGACTAATATTTTAATTGCACTTCACTTAATCTGCCAAAAAAGGACTTCAGTGTGTGCGGGCGAGACAATTGAGACTTATATAGACGTGAATTAGCGTGAATATATAATATTGAAATAATATTTGAGTGCGGAACTTGAACCCAATTCATAAAGATATTGCTGACATATAAATATCACAAAATTTCCTCCATAATAGATGATAGACTGCAGGTAGTGGTAATTACCACTGTTTAAAAAGTATGCATGAAGTCTTGAAGACAATTCTTTAAATGTCGTCAATGGAATTTTTGGAAACGCGCCATACGTGGGTAAAATAAGGGTATTTCTCCCCACATTAACATAAACATTCTCCAAACATAAATGGCACGCCTTACCCTTTCTTCACACAAATACAAAACGCAGCATATATCAAAGATCTTAGACCTTCATGCCAATTCCTATTCAATTCCTGGTTATATTTGGAAATATCATGCTCAGCGGTTACTGTCGTATCCTGATAGATTTTGTGGCATAATTGCGAATTGAGGGTATTAGATTAAATAGGGTTAAATTAAACGAGGCATAGTTGAGAAAATGTGTCAACTATTGGTCCACCAGCAGGAATCGAATCTACGCCTTTGCTATGCCCCCACATTTCTCTTACCATGTCCGGTTACTGACAAGAGCGAGCGTGGTTAGACAGGTTAGTTCGCATTTTGGATGGTAATGCCCAAAAAAGGAAGCAATAGTTTGTCAACTGTGTGCATGTCAAAAACATTTATCCGCAAATCTGGAAACAATCTGAAAAACTCAGACTCTCCGCGTTCTCTCTGCGTCAATTCCGTAAGTTTCGCTTTTAGAGTGCACTGCAGTCTCACCCTCTCGAGTCTCGCCATAATACGTTTACGTAAGTGATCCTGCCCAATTTTGCCTAAATTAGTCACAATAATTAGTCACTGGCCCAAATTCGTTCCCAGTCGCTTGCTTGACTGTCAGCAAGCGAAAATTAAAATCAACACATTCAATATTCATGGCTGACCATGACGACTGGGATAACGAAGGAAATAAGGTATATTTTGTAGCATTTTGTTATATTTCAACGTTTTCCTATAGTTGTTCTGTTATACGAAGACTTGATTTGTACCAAAACGGTTTCTAAATCATAGTTCGCATGATTTGAGTCACCATGGCGTGCGAGTTGGCTCGTTGAATATGCCTTATACGTGTAGTGTGTGTTTAATATAGTTTTGAGACATTTGACGCTATTCACGATGTGATATTTATTTTTAGTTCTGTTTAATTTTAAAACATAAATCATGTGGACTGTTAATACTAGACAACAGGAACAGGCATATTTATTTCTTGCGTTTTCTAAATGATGAAACGGAGTTTAACTTTCGGAATTATTTTCAACTCTAGTAAATGTTGCAAATATTCATGTTGTGCACGCCATTGTTTACCTGTTGGCTGCTGCTTGGTAACAGTCGCTTTAGTGTCACATTTCGACTTTTGCTTTACATTATAAATACTGTAGAAGTTTACATAATTGCAAACAGTAGTGAAAACATTTTAGAACAAAAGCAAACACTATAATAAAATTGTTTGTTATTGCTGTAGTTAACCCATGTTCATTGTTAAAACTTTGAAATTGTTCTCAGTCAAGCTTCTGTGGAAATTCTCTCTTTAGATATTTATACATTTATAGTATAAATACCATTCTATTGTGAACGTTTCCCAGAAATGGTAGCCCTTCCCGTTAAACTAATGCTGCAGACTGCTTCTAAACAGTAAATAACCCTCAGAATGAGCTGTTCCTAAATAGTGAAGCCTACAAGGATTGTACACCACATTCAACTAACATTGGTTGTGCAGTATTTTTATTTGACAAAGCAACAGAAAATATAGAATCACTAAATATTTATAGGCAAAATGTGTCGTGAATCAGCCATATGATGAAACACTAGATGTCAACGAAGAAGAGGAGGTAGCAAGCACATTTACACCAAGTCCAAGGCCTGCTCTGAGTCGAGGAGGTGGTATGTAGGAAATATCAATTAGAAATTGTAGCAAAACTGAAATTATAAATGACATTTGTAATTAGACTCTTTCTAGATGATCTGAAATGGTAGGAAAGGACTAAGACTAGATGTAAAGGACTAAGACTCTAGACTAGTTTCATAAAAAATAAGAAAAATATATAATTGAGTAAATACTGCAAAGTGGATTTCTATTTCAACAACCCATCTGTGTGCTGATTGGCTAACATATGAGTGTAAGAGCGCCTAGTTGTTAGGGATTTTCCCTACCTTTGAAAAGTTTGAGGGATGCCTCCCTGTGTGGAATCTATATTTGTTTATATCACATTTATATGAAACTTAATTCATTCTTAGTAGTTCGAGGATCAATGACAGATCAGAGTGAAGACGAGTTTAATCATGATGAAGACTTGGTAGAAAGTAAGGTGAGTTTACAAGTATTATATATTATTGGTTGTCAAAATCTGGGTCAAATATAGCTCAGTAATTGTATACTACAAAATGGAGTCATATATCAGCCACATATACTGCTAGAATGAGATCATTGTACACTAGGTATTAAGATTAATTTTTTTAATTCAAACAATTTCCTTTGACAACCAAAATAAATCATCTTCACATTCTTATGGCATGATGAAATACAGCTTATACACACATACATGTGGGCATTGGCATATTTTTCTATGTTTTAGCCTGTTGGTGGTGGTGGTGCAGAGAAGCTTCAAAATAAAGGTGGTCAACTGAAAGGCAAAATACCAAGTGATGAAGAAGGAGATGATCAAAGTGATAGTTCTGATGATGAAGATGATGAAGATGGACAAAGAGGAACTTTGGAAGGGTAACTGATTAGTGCCAAATACTATATTTACTTGTTAACTTGTAGTACCCTTGAAATTATATGCAAATGCTATATTATATTACAACAAATCCACATTTATTTATATATAGACATTTATATATAAATGTATTTGCCGTTTTATTTTAGAGCATATGACCCTGCTGAGTATGAACATTTGCCTGTTGGACAAGATATAAAAGAACTATTCCAATATATAACAAGGTATAGAAACTTTGAAGCTAGTGTAACAGTTGCAAATATAATGTCAGGAAGTGTACATGTGGTGTGCATATCATTGCTTTTTATGATTATGTCTTATTTTTCTTGTGTAAATTCTGCTCATCATTTCTTTACCAAATCCCCACATATTCATTATGCGATGTTTTATTGTGTCGATCAATGTAGCATTTCTTACTAAAATTTAAAAGCCCACATGAAAACTACAGTTTTTTGAGGTATTCATTTTGTAAAACATGTGTCATTAAGTACTATGTGTCTAAATTTTTTCAGATATACACCACAGTCAATTGATTTAGAGTTCAAGCTAAAACCATTTATTCCAGACTTTATCCCAGCAGTTGGGGATATCGATGCCTTTTTGAAGGTAAATAGAGGAGTTTATACAGTAAATGAAGCAAGGAGAGCAAGCTAGACATGTTATTGCTTTTAAATAATTAACAGGTATTAAATTTGATTTTCACATGTACATGATATATAACCATAAAGAATAATCAAGTCAAAACTTTGTTAAATGAGTTCTGACCTCATTTTTTGGACATTATATGATTTTACGTACATTCTTGGTAATAATTTACAGTATGAAGGTTGCTCTTATTTTTCCTTCATACATATGATCCTGAGATTAAATATTGAATTTCCAAGGTTTCAAAACCAGATGGTAAACCAGAAGCACTAGGCCTTACAGTTTTGGATGAACCCTGTGCCAAGCAGTCAGATCCCACAGGTAAAATTAAAAAAATATATAAATGATCCTAAGTTATGTTTAGTGAATATTTTTAACACAAATGAATATCAGGATTCTGCTGTCAAATCTGACATATTTGTTTTTTAAATGCAGTTTTAGGATTGCAATTGATCACAGTTTCAAAGCAAACCAGCAAGAAATCCGTGGTAAGATATTGTTGTACAGTACATTCTACAGTTTTACCGAATGGATGTACATCTGTTAACCTGTATGCTTAAGGCTGTCAAATCGATTGATGATCCAGAGAAGAACCCTAAAGCTATTTCCAATTGGATAGAAAGTATAGGGTAAGGGATACGCATGTAGTGAATATAAAGTGTGTAAATTATTTATTAATTACAACACCTGACATGCAGACTTGTCACTTTAGGGAGCTTCATCGTCAGAAACCACCACCCACTGTACACTACCAACGGTAAGTTATTCTCCGGGTGTTTTTGTAATTTTTCATTTTGTTGTTGTACCTTCTTAATGTGCAATACGAAAGGATTTAGAAGAAAAATAATAAGAAAGCGACCACCTATGTTGAGTTGGGCTGGTATATAGCTCATATATGTACGGTACTGAGTTGTGAAAATATATGCAGTGAAAATTTGTGATCAACATTTAAATCACTTTTAGTCTTTTACATTGTTTTGTTAAAAAGTTATGGGTATATTATAAAACATTTAGCTACGGCATTCCCTCTAATCGTACGACTCTATAGCTCATGGTAAAATTGATAATTTTTGAAATATTCTTTCATTTCTTGTTTCTACGTCATACAGTTTACTCACGTGTGAATTGCGTCACTAATTTTCTTGTTGCACAGAAATATGCCAGATATTGACACTCTTATGCAAGAATGGCCGCCGGAATTTGAAGAACTTTTAAATCAGGTAGAATTGCTTAAAAATTGAAGTGAAATTGTACTTAAACATATATACGTTCATTGAACATTTCAGCACATTAATACCAATATACCAAATCTGTGGCCTGCTCTTTATAGAACTCATAATTATATTTTTGGAAGTCGTAAACATTTATAAACTGTAAAATAATCGATTCTGATTGGCCAATTCTGGCACCAACTATAGTTACGAGTTAATTCTATATTAGGTTGGACTGCCCACAGCTGAACTGGATGTTGATCTTCCTCAATATGTTGACCTCGTTTGCGGTAAGCGTTTTGTGTCACATACACTGTACATCGGCATATATGTGTGGATTTATTTGTATTTCTTAATTGTGTAGGGATGCTTGATATTCCAGTGCAAAAGAACCGAATACATTCTCTTCACGTTCTTTTCACCTTGTATTCAGAATTCAAAAACTCGCAGGTAGTTTTATGTTTAATATTTCTATTATTGTTAAACGTAAGTGTTTAAGAACATGTCAATCCTGCTTGTCAGCAAACTGTGAGAAGAATCTAAATCGTGTAAAATATAATAAAAATTTTTAGTATTTCTTGAATAAATTTACCTAAGTTTGCATAAATATCCAACTGCCATATCTGACTATATTGCATTCTCGGTGTCTTTTTTTCGCATATTCGTATTAACATGTTATTCTTTTGTGTATCTTTACCTATACAGCATTTCAACCAGTTAGCTAAAGACAATAATTTGGACAATGCTTTGAAGACGAACGGCGCGGAGGTCGAAAGTAATACAATGACTTTCGAGTAAGAATAGCACTGCTCGTGTATATAATGATAACACATTAATCCTTTAGTGCAGCTTATTTATGTTTCATGTACAAAATGTTTAAAAATTAGGTATTGTACATACTATATTTGGCATGAAAATTACATACCACACCTAAAACGAAAATGTTATTTGTTATGAAATATTGCAAAAACGTCGCTCTCTTGTTATCTTGCAAAACATTTATCACAAAACCGGTTAGCGATCTTATGGCGACTCTCCTGAAATCACAAATAATCTTATAAGCCACAGTGGTATACAATCTAACATGCAATATAGGTTATGCGTTAAAATACTTTATCAGTTACCGTTCACCAAAAAAAAACTATTGCGCGCGTGCATGGTCATGCATTTGCTACAGCCAGGGCGCTTATATATAAGCACCCTGATTTGCTAGCTCAACTAGCGCCCTGGTTCAGGCAGTTCCCTAATTTATTCCCCCGGAGCGATTAAACAAAGCATGCATGATATGACTTTGATGTATTGAATTAAAATACTATGTTTTGGGGGGCGTCAGTGAGTCGAATGAATTTATCTATTGTTTCTATATATGTATCTGCCTTAGAAAAACGACGTTCGGAACGTTCTGTTCTGGAGAAAAATTAATCATATCATATAAAATATAAGATTATCCAATCAGAAGCATTGTTCAGCTGTCAGTATGGATGTGCTTAGCCAATAGCATGCCTTTTTTCCACGCTGAAGAGCAAGTAAATTATTTATCTTGTGCTGATTCAAATTTGAGGCATCATTTGGGCGCCGGTTTCGTCTAAGGACAAGTCGCTCTACGCTCGATAATTTTCGTCTGAAATTGCTGTCAATATTCCCGTCCTTCTACATACCGGCAGAAAAGAAGTTCAGTATCGTTGCCAAGCAGTCGTTGATTTCAAAACAGGTAATATGCTTTTTGCTTTACGACGATCTGCTTGCTTTATCAAAGAATTTGGGCAAATGTTTGCCACATGCCTCAATTTCACCTCGTGTAAAGGTGTGTTCGCCTTGTGTTCGCTTTGAAGAATTTCTCTTATTAAATATTAACGTTGTTGTTTTTTTACTTATTTTACGCAGAATTCTGACGACATAAAGCCAAGCTGGGCGTTGAAATTCGTTATAACACTGGACTGTATAGTCTAATGGTCGATAGATAAATTGTGGCTCTATGAATTAGCTCAAGATAACTCGCTTAGAAAGGAGAGCACGACTAGTTTTTTCTCGGAACTTACTGCATGGTGAAATGAAAAAGGTCATATACTATAAATGTTTTGTGACTCTACAGACGTTTTTTAAAATGTCCGATTGGTCGAGCAGTTTGACCGCATTCTAGCCGTTAAGTTTCGAACAAATATCTTTGAGTTCTGAAGAGAGACCTAAAAGTTAGAGACTTACAGCCATGCATTGACTTTTTATCACACCTACGCAAGAAACAACAGAGATGACTTTCTGATACGGGTTTATTCTGTGTCGGCAGACGGCAGTATCGAAACTATGGTATCGGTATCGGCCCATTCGGACGGAAGAAAGTACTTGTTTTTACAGAGAAGGCGCGCATTTTCACGGAGAAGAGGTATCTTCGTGTCTCCAAGGATAAACGGTGTGTTTCTGTGTAGCAGTCGCATATTTCTACGAAAAAAAGGCACAATTGTGTGAAGAATTCTGAATTCTACGGAGCAGAAACACATTTTGACCGAGATGACGCGTGTTTCAAACAACTCTTGATCCATGTGGCCTACTGTATATTGTCGGCATGACTACACCTTTGCCAGGGTCATATGTTATATTATCACTTAACAAAGTCTCTTTCCTCCGCAGAGGCTTCAAATGCAAATGCGCTAAATTTTCAAAGATGAACGCTGCTGAAATTAGAAACGCAGGCGAGGGTTAGGGAGAGAGAAAATTGAGGCCATGCTGGAAAGCAAATCTGGCAGAGGCTTCCTCAATTTTCTCTCTCCCTAACCCTCGCCCGCGTTTCTAATTTTAGCAGCGGCGGTCATCTTTAAAAATCTAGTGTATTTGCATTCGAAGCCTCTCCGGAGGATGATCATTTTACACTTGGTATAATATCTCACGGGCAAAGCGGGATCATGTGACCCCGCCTGTAGCCGATGTCAAGCGAAATTTATGACCATTGCGAAAAACATGACCACAAGCCTCGAGCGAAAAACATGACGATTGCGATTTGCGAAATCTATTATTTCGGCGGCCGAGTGCGACTCAGTTGGTTTTTGCTAATTTTGATCAAAATTTTAGTAAGTTTCGGTAGTTAATCGAGAATAAGTGTAAAGCAAAGATTTACTAGGACAGATAAAACATTATGAACAGAATGTAATTTATGCGCGCATTTGCGCATGCCCAGAACTGCGACACTCATATATTTCGCATTTCGCAAGTCATAAATTTCGCGTGACACCGGGCTTACGTAAAAACACTTCGTAAAATCTCGGCAACACGTAAACAGACTCTAAGCCAGGCTATAGTTTCAGCTTAGCATGGCTTGCCAAAAGAATAACAACAACGCACCGTTGTTCTATCAGAGCGTTGAAGAACTTTCAGAGGCGATCGAAACGAAGATTACCGGCAATTTCCCGAGATGGATCAAAGGCACGCTGCTCCGAAATGGCCCTGGAAAATTTGAAATTGGAAGCAGTTCCTACCGTCATCTTTTTGACGGCTTAGCCATGTTACAGCAGTTTGTGATTGACAATGGAAATGTTACCTATTTCAATAAATTTCTACGCAGTCAGACATACAAGAAGAACATGAAAGCCGGAATGATCGTCGACTCGGAATTCGGAACTCTCGGTGTTCCTGATCCTTGCAAGAACATCTTTGCGCGATGGTTTACCTATTTCCTTCGTGGCGAAGAATCCAGCGACAACGCTTTAATCAATTTTTGTTGCATCAAAGGGAAGATTTATGCAATATCAGAATTCCCAGTCGTCACAGAAATCGATTCCAGTAATCTTGAATGTCTTGACAGAGTAAACCTATCTGATGCATTTGAAGGTAACCTTTACACATAACAATCGAATTCTGAACCATTAGATATTAGAATGTTTAGCTATTACAGTACAGTTGAGACATTTATTCGTTTTGTATATTTGACCAGCCGCTCTCAAAGTTGTTTTCGTATCAGCGTTGCCAGATTAATGAAAGGGCAAACTCTTTTGGAGGGCAAACTCTGTCACAATGCCTCAGCTTTTTTGGCCGGTCTTAGCCTTTTGCCTTTCTTTGGCCCGCATTAAACTTTTACAAATCTGGCAACCCTGTTTCGTAATAATCGATATGATATAGCAAGGAAATATAAGTAGCAATTATATTAGCCAAAGTGAGACGCCAGGCAGTTTTCCATTGCGTTCGCCTTGTCCGGGTGGCTTCAAAGCAAAGCGCTCTTTCGGCGGCCTTCGCCCGCAAGGCCAAAACTCAAAGGGGCAGCGTTGTTTTGGAGTTTATTTAGGCATAGCTATAGAGGGCCACACATTGATTCCACTGTGTTACATCAATCGTAAAATTTTTGTAATTTGAGTGTAGCTAATGCAACTATGCAGGCAAGTTCAAGGCTTATGATATTAGGCCTTTTGGATTTGAAAGTGTTATATCACTCAATCGTAAAATTTTTAATTTAAGTCTAATGGCGTAATGCAAGCAAGTTCAAAGCTTATGACATTTAAAAACCTTTCAGATGTAAGATTTTAAAGTGTTGCCGCACACTAATCACTCAATCGTAAAATTTTTGTAATTTGAGCCTCCTAATGGAAGCAAGTTCGAAGCTTATGTTATTAAGCGGATAAGCCAATACTGCTGAATGCTGACCTGTCTGATGTTCTACAAAAAATATTTTGCATGTAATTATATCTTCAGTGTAGGCTGTGTAGTTAAAGCATTTAATTTACCTTTCGGCCTTTCCGGCCAGTTGTTAAGGCTTGTTGATATCGTTTGGGAAACCCTTAAGTGAAAAGCCATAAGTTAATGCTGTGACGAAAGTCGCGTGCGTTTCATGGCAAGAAATTGCGGCAAGAATATGCATGTTTCCACAAATAACTTGCATATTTTTTGAAATATCTTTCAGTTACTGCATTTTAAATTATATTGCGCATTCTTGAATTCAGCAAAATTTGAGTAAATGATTTGCCTTGGTTGTTTATTTTGATTAAATTAAGCATATATATCGAAGTTCCTGCATGGGCCCTGGGGTAATGTTTTCCTGCATTTTTAGTTGTATTTTTTTATGGTATTCAACCTGATAAATATCCGTAAAACTTTGGCTTGGAAATGGAGGAAGAATACTGATCTGACTAGTTCTGCAACTAGCAATCGGGGCAAATTATAACCGACCAACCAGTCTTTTCGCTTGAATAAGAACTTGATTTTCAGTTTTTTACCTTTTATCATTAATTAAGAAAAAAATTTCTCATTGATCAATATTAACCGATTCATTAATGTTACACTAGATGTCGTAGATGAGTGTGAGTGAGCCCTTTTTGAATATGATAGGCGTGAGTTTTTTACTCAGTATGTATCATATCACTGTCTTTACTTCACAGGTACGATTAAACGATATATCAATGCGACCGCTCACCCACAGGAAGATGCTGACGGTTCTGTCTATAACCTGGGACTTGGGTATGACAAAGAGAAAGGCCTCGTATACGTGATAACAGTTTTACCAGCAAATACTGAAGATACGAAGAGCGAGCAATCCCCTAGCGAAGGAAGAATAGTCACAAGAATACCAGCATCACTCAAGTACTCGTACAGCCACAGTTTTGGTATGACTCAGAAATACTTCATCGTCATTCAACAACCTTTGACTGTGAATGTGTTAAAGATTGCAGTCTCGCGTTTCGTCGGATGGAACATTCTCGATACTTTTTCGTGGAATACAGATGTTAGAGTGAAGTTTTTTGTAATATCTCGCGAGAGTGGCGAAGTCGTTCTTACCATCGAATCGGAGCCTTTTTTCTTCTTTCATGTCGTAAATGCGTATGATGATGGTAACGAGATTGCCCTTGATATTTGCTGTTACACAGATGCTAATTTATTTGATCAATTGTATCTGCACGAAATTCGAAAAAAAACTGTTTCCTCAGGGAAAGGTTCCCCCTTGGCTCAATTACGGAGATATCGCTTGCCCACAGATTTAGAAGCATCGGAAGCTACACTACAGAAACAACCGTCGGGATTGGATTACGAGATCTTGTCTGACATCTGCCTTGATTTACCACGCATTAACGAGAAGTACGCGAGAGTACGTCATCGCTATGTATACGGTGCGTGTGGTTCAGACGACAGCGTAGATGATGTGTCGATATACAAGCTTGTTAAAGTTGATGTTGAAACCAAAGAAAGTCTGATTTGGAGTGAAGACCAATGTATGGTATCAGAACCCGTGTTTATTCCAGCCCCAGATAGTCAAGAAGAAGATGATGGTGTGGTGATGTCTTCTGTTTACGATCCTGTCAAAGATAACTCATTTTTGTTAGTTCTTGATGCCCGTTCGTTTACAGAGCTCGCTAGAGCAGTGGTACCATTACGATTTGCACCTTCCATTCACGGACGTTTCTTTTCATGAACCGATCGTTTCTTTTCATAAACCGAGGACAAAATCTGTGTGAAGTTGTGTCTACAAATGAATACTGGTTTTAATAAGGAATCAAGTGCCTTCCTGAATTTTTTCTTTAATTACTAGTTTATCTTAGCTGCATGTAGGTTCCTCAAGTGAAAAGATTCATGCAGTAACGGTGGTCCCAATTGTTACAAAAATTGATCCCAATAGTCTTGAATGCCTTAGTGAGCAAACCACTTGCTTTCCAAGATAATTCCACGATAACCACAATTTCTATTGTTCCACTTAGTTGTATTAAATAACTGATATATAATTTACATAATGATTAGAAATTGGCCAATTCAAATCTAAGAATTAGAAAATTAAACGAGACTTACCTGGAAGTTGAAGTTTGATTGAAATTCTACGAGTCATTGGTCAGGAGCGAAGAAGTCACGTGAGAGATAGCGATATTATCAGGTAGAACTAATATGACCTTGCATGACGCCAGCACAGGTAGCTAGTATTCGTATAATTCACGATCGAGAATTTTTAGCTGGAAACTAAGCAAAATCACAACAAAATAAGTGCAAAAACACACAAACATTTAATTCACTAAAATTCGAATAAAATTACGCAATCATAGGCTCACAAAGTAATATAGCATGGTAGTGAGGTTAATTAGTGATTAAAATTTACCTGCAAACCTCGGAAGATTTAGTAGACTAATAATTGTAAGAAAAAAATTAATGATGCGCGGCCAGGATTAAATATAATGGATAACAAAAAAGCTCTCTGACCAAAAATATTCTTATTACGAGATTTTGGCTGTCAGAATGCAAAGTGTATATCAAATTATCAATTAATTAATATCTGTGAAATATATATAAGATATTACACGGTGGAGTCTTTTAAGTGTTTCATTTGTATTTTCAACGTTCGTTTTATACACGAACCAAAGACAGCAAAGACCATTTGTATTTTCACAACAAATACAATGAAAATAGCGGGAAGATTTTGAAACTCGTTATGTCACCCCCAAACGTAACATACGGAAAATATCCGCACTGTATCTCGGATGTAGTGGCATATGAGTTCTACGAGTATTTTAATTTTCAGTAAAGTACCCCCATCCATATAATAAGATATGTTATATGAGTGTGAAGTTGTTAATTCGTGTAAAAGTAATAACTATGATTCAGGTAACGACTTGAAATTGTTATCTGCGTCTTTAGTGTTCGCTGAGTCCCACGATCCTAGCTAATGTTTTTCTTTTTCTGTAATTTAATTGGATTACAGGGTGGTGATGCATGGCGGTTCTTAGTTAGTGGAGTGATTTGTCTGGTTAATTCAGTTATCAACGAACCAGACTTTGACCTGCTAAATAGACAGACGATTCGCGAATCGCTCTCGACTTTTCAGAGGGACTTGGAAAAAGGAAAAAAGAAAATCAGATGCCCTAATTATTTTTTAAGCTATTTATTTAAAAAAATGGACGGAGATTGCAAAACAAGAAATATGTTTGCGTCGTTCAAAGTGATATATTGCTCATATACAGCCAATACAGGGTGTCCAAAAAAAAAAGCAACCACTTAAATATGCAGAACATTAATACAGCTCTAAAGCGCAATAGATAAGCACCTCTGGGAATTGAAAATGGCTCTTCATCCTTCATTTACAATGCTAAAAGTCATTTTAGCTGAACTATGGTGCAAACCCGAACAATATTAATATTCTTGCATATTTAAGTGGTTGCGTTTTTTTTGGGACACCCTGTATATATAATACAATAACAATAGAAAAAAACAAACAATGGAAAAAGTAAATGTTCTTCAATGGCATCGCTTAATGTTTTCAAAAGAGATTGCCTAAAAAGTTTGATCAAAGTCAAATGTTAGTTATTTTTTGCCTGGAATTTTACGTGGCACCCGTAAGTCACGACTCACGCCTGGGATTAGATTGCAACATACATATAAATCAGGCTACAAAGCAGTGGTGATTGATGATTGATCATAGGATTAAATTAAATATAGGATTTCACGCGAGTCGATTCAGCCTGTATACATTGGCTACGGTCGTGTCAGTTTAGCATGGCTTGTCAAGAGAATAAAAACATCCAGGCGTTGTACTATCAGAGCGTCGAAGAACTTTCTGAACCGATCGAAACGAAGATTACAGGCAATATCCCGACATGGATCAAAGGCACGCTACTTCGAAATGGTCCTGGAAAATTTGAGATTGGAAGCAGCTCTTACCGTCATATTTTCGACGGCTTAGCTTTGTTACAACAGTTTGTGATTGACAATGGAAATGTTACTTATTTCAATAGATTTCTACGCAGTCAAACATACAAGAAGAACATGAAAGCCGGAATGATCGTCGAGTCGGAATTCGGAACGCTCGGTGTTCCTGATCCTTGCAAGAACATCTTTGCGCGATGGTTTTCCTATTTCTTTCCTGGTGGAGATTTCAGCGACAACGCCTCCGTTAATTTTTACTGTATCAAAGGAAAGGTTTATGCAACAACAGAAAGCCCGGTCATCACAGAAATTGATCCCAGTAATCTTGAATGTCTTGACAGAGTAAATCTATCTGATGTTTTTCAGGGTAATTAACATATACTTCATATGCATGCAACGCTGCTAACGCATAGTTCCACTGTGCCACGACCTAAACAACAAATACAGGGTGGCCCAAACTGTTGAAATCACCCTATTCTTGGGATTTGAATGGTTGTGTACTCGTCGTACGTCTTGCTCTTAGGAATTTACGATGCTAAATTCTAAACTAAGCAAATAAAACTTGATTGCATTTTGAATTTGCACTCGTGAACTCGAGCGAACTCGTCGGTTCGTATTTCAAAACATGATGCTATGTGATATATGAACGGCTTATTCCAAGAAAGTAAGCAATCTTATTATCTTAATATATACTATTTAGTATGTGGATTAGTACAAAAAGAGTAATTGTCGATATGCGTAAATTCTCGACTCGTTCGAATTCCTTATCGAATATCACAGGCTAACAAAGGCCAATTCGACAGACGTTCATATGTAAAACAAGGCTTGAGAAACAGAGAACTTAAGAAAAGATTCAATCAGTCCTCGTTCTGGTTGGTATATGGTTGTACCTCAACATTGTACAGTCATGAATTTCTGAAACAGTTTGATAAATGATTATTTCACAGAATTTTAATGTGTATAGTATAGGATATTAGAGAAAGGAAGGCTGGTTTCAATCAGGAAGCATTGCAAATGGCTTATTAGCCATATTGTATAGTTCTGTCGAAATTAATCCTATAATGCAATAAATGCATGCCTCCCCGATTTATAGCTAGGGCTTGTACCCGAGTTCTGAACAAACAACTTGGCTCTTGGTAGGGTTGTGTGGTTTGGAGAATTTGCTTGGTCTGAGTCCGGGCGGTCTATATATAGTATTTAAAACACGACCCCTTTCCTTGCAAACATTCTCTAGTATGCGCAGCTATAGAGCCGGTGCCCTTTAACGAAAATCTGCTCCCCTTTGCCTCCACTTTTTTCTTTTAATTTGGATGACGGTAGGATCTATTGTTTCCACATACTATAAGCAAGTTATTCTGAGTAAAAAAGAGTTGTATTAATGCGAATTCACCATAGTTATAAGTTACGAACACCATGCAGGTACACCCAATGATGAAAAATGGCAAAATTTCATGATCACGATAACTAACTATTCAAAGTTCTAACACTGTAATGATGAAATTTCTTTTATTTAACTCTAAAATGAAGAGTATAGATGTGGAGGCATAGTGTTCTATAGTTGATCTCATCAGCGAGTTCACAGGACAATGATGAGTGGAGCACACAATGCACACGTCATCTTTTCGTTAATTTAGACCCGATTTTCTGGTTAATTATACGCCACTTTTAGTGCGGAAACGGCACTTACGTGTGCATTGGGGATAGATATATGTAGGTTTTTTTACCGAGGACTTAAATTACATTCTTCTGTCAGCGTCTCTTTAATCATACATTTTCTTTCTATACAGGTGCGATTAAAAAATATTTGCTCGCGACTGCTCATCCGTATGAAGATGATGACGGTTCTGTCTATAACCTGGGACTTGGTTATGACAAGGAGAAAGGCCTCGCGCACCTGATTACATTATTACCAGCAAGTACTGAAGATACGAGGAGCGAGCAAGCCCCGAGCGAAGGAAAAATAGTCGCGAAAATACCAGCATCATTCCAGTACTCGTACAGCCACAGTTTTGGTATGACTCAGAAATATTTTATCGTCATTCAACAACCTATGACTGTGAATGTGTGGAAACTTGCAGTCTCACGTTTCGTCGGTTGGAACATCATCGATGCCTTTTCGTGGAATGATCAGATGGGAGTAGAATTCGTGGTAATATCTCGTGAGAGTGGCGAAGTTGTTCTCACCATAAAGTCGGAGCCGTTTTTCTTCCTTCATACCGTAAATGCGTATGATGATGGTAACGAGATTGTTTTTGATGTTTGCTGTTACTCCGATGCTGATTTCTTTCATGAATTGTATCTAGAAGAAATTCGAGAAATTGTCTCATCCAAAAAGGCTTCTTCCATGGCTCAATTACGAAGATATCGCTTGCCCACTGATTTAGAAGCATCAGAAGCTACACTACAGAAAAAGCCATCAGGATTAGATTACGAGGTCTTATCTGACATTTGTCTTGAATTACCACGTATTAACGAAAAGTACACCAGATTAAGACATCGCTATGTATACGGTGCATGCACTGGAGACGACTACATAGAGCATTTAATGATACACAACCTTGTTAAAGTTGATGTTGAAACCAAAGAAAGTCTGATTTGGAGTGAAGACCAATGTCTGGTATCAGAACCCGTGTTTATTCCAGCCCCAGATGGTCAAGAAGAAGATGATGGTGTGGTGATGTCTTCTGTTTATGATCCTGTCAAAGATAACTCATTCTTGTTAGTTCTTGATGCCCGTTCGTTTACGGAGCTCGCCAGAGCAGTGGTACCGTTACGATTTGCACCTTCCTTTCACGGACGATTTTTTTAAAAAACGGTTCACTTAATTTTACGTTAAAAGTATCATTAATCACCCCATTAAATTTGAAAAGTTTGCCTCCTATACATAAAGAATGTTAGTTAAGAAAGGATGGTTTTTGTTCTGTTGTTTTTCTATTCAACATAAAATAATTCAGTTCAATTCAAATATATTTGCCGCATGAATATAATGTTACAGTACATGCACATGAGCAATAATATAAATTTATAGAATGAATAATTAAACAATAAAACAATGAATAACACAATAAATAAATTAGTTGACAATACGTCTATGTACTTAACACACACTACATTACAAGTTATAAAAAAGTGGCGAGGAGGCATCCAGAAACCGAAAGGCTTGTACGAGAGATGCCTCCCTCCAATAGATTACAAAGTGGTCAGCACTAAAATAATTTTTTGTATTTGTAACTTAAGTAATTTTAACGGAGATTATGGACTCATTAAGACGCGGATGATATCAATATTTTTTGTAGAATTAAGACTGCAGTAGATGTTTTAACATTCTGCTCCTGAAGCAATTGTAAAACTTTATATTTTTGATATCTTCAGGAAGAGAATTCCAACTGATTTTTGGACCTTGATACAGGACAGTAAACTGCCTGACATTAGTTTTACACGCATGGGAACGATATGAATTTGCATTTCTCATGCATATGAAGTGTTGTAATTACGTATTTGGTGAGAAGATACAAGGAAGCAGATGATTGTGAAACAAAAACATGAATTTTGCGGTATGGAAAGAATTTAAATTATAAATATCGAGAAATTTTAGTTCACTGAATAAAGGCGCTGAATAGATGACTTATGAGTTCTCCATGTAAGGTTTTCGCCTATATATACACCAAGGAACGTTACGGTATTCTTTCAGTGTATTACTGGGTTCCCATCAAATAGTAGTGGTCCATCAAAATGAAACTTTTTTTTCGACAGTATCAAACGATTTGATCGACAGTATCAAACGCTTTAGACAAATCTAGAAAAACACCGGCAGGGACTTTGTTCTGGTCCATATATGGACGAGGTAATTTTATTGACGAGGTGGATGAGTGCTAGATATCTGTTGAATGACTTTTGCGAAAACCAAATTGATAACAATATAAAATTTCGAATCGCTGAGCAAATTCAGATAAGCGGTTAAGCATTACTCTCAAAAATTTTTGAAACATTTTATAGGAGAGATATATAGGTCTATAATTTTCAAAAAATTCTGGTTTTAATTTCTCAGGTAACCCCATTTTAAGAGATAAATTTATAATTTTTATTACTGGTGCACTGATAAATTCAAATGAATTTTTAAGGCGATGCATATAGGAATATCACAGCCAGGTGCTTTTCTGGTGCTAAATGAGCTACAAACTTCCTTTAATTCTGTGACTGAAGTTGAACTAAGAAATGTAGTTTGGTCATTTGCAGTACCAAGGAAACTATGAAAAGCAGCGTTAGTTGATTGAAAAGGTCGATTAAGTTTGATTAGGAATGAATCGTTTCGATTAAATTTGTCAAACGACTAAGACTATATGTAGTTATCTGAAGAGTGGATCCGGCTCTACAGCTATCTCTGACGTACAAATAATTCGGCTGATATAGACAATTGCTATACCCCTCTCTAACTGACAACTACCGTACGTGCGTTTTTTATTACTTGTAATTGGAACTGACATCCTGTTCATACTATCGTCAATCAAATCGTGAAATTATCTTTCAGTTCGACATGATTTATTATTATTTAGTGATTTACATTGGTATTTTGAACATCCCTAATTGTGCGCTCACGCATGTTAATATTGTCCACAATTCATCTTAATCTCTATATTTGTAAGTTGCTCGAATGTTTTATCGTGTGTGATAATTTCGTGATAAAATATACAAACCATATATCTAAGCAACGTTATAAGATCTGTCATCGTAGAATCGTTGTAAATAAAAAACTCGCTTTCACCGAGGCTTTGTTATGCAAGGACACACGAGAAATTTCAGCAATGCGAATAATTGGCAAAAAAAAAACTGGTATAAATATTCATTTTCTTTAGTGTGCTACATTGCTAAATTTGTTTTAACTTTTACGAAACGGATGGCAGACATGCAGGCAGCGCGATTTTGTAGTTCTTGAGGTCTATATCGGCGATAGATTTAGCTACTGCAATCCTCACATATACATATGGGTTGAAATAAGTGTATAAGATCATGCGACAACAATGATGAAGGACAAGGGATCTATCTACTAACCTTCAGCAGTTTCCTAGGCAACTTTCCCTTATCCCACATCAGTATGAAGAGACTACATCGTAATTGCAAGGGGTTTCATAAGAGCCCCGAGGGTAGGAAAAAATTAAAGTTAAATTGGTAATTTTTGCACCACTCTTCCCCTGTATTCTTTGTTAAAATTAACACCCATCCCACTAAACATTTGAAAACAATTTTGTTAACCCATCATGCCCTGAGAAAATAAAGAGCTGATTTTTCGAAAATTTTCAATTAGAAAAATATTGTCCTGGTTGGTTTTCAAAGTTGTTTTAATTGTTGCTCGTGAAAACCGCACAAATACAAATGCCTCACTAAAATGTTGTATCGCTGAAGACCCGATATGGAAAATTCTTTATTGTACTTTTTTTAAACTGGCGCGAGTTAAATCGGATTTAGATCGTCGTGTTGACAAATAGGAAATTATTTTCCTCAGCTTTGTGAGCATTTTTTCGCCAAATTAGGATAAATTGGTGTAAAAGGAAAACTTTTTAAATCAAACTGTAAATTGAGATGTTTGCTCATCCGTCTGTGCCAATTTTTTGACTGTTTATTGCTTCTAAACAGATTTCTCGAGGGGCTCCAGTCACGAGGGTGTAGATAAAAGGCGGGCGCCGACTGGCGGACGTGGACTGGCGGACGCGGACTGGCGGACGCTCACTGGCGGACGCTGACTGGCGGACCGAAAACGGTTATATTATATTATTATATACACAAGCGCCAGATATGAGGTATGCTGCAAATTCATTGGTTGACTGCTAGACAGATATTAGCTCATATCTGTCTAGTAGAGAAAGTAAACAAAATGGCTGAAAGATTTGGGGAGTTGAGTGAAATAGAAATCCAAGCTTTAGTTGGTAATAGCACACCAAAATGCATCGAAAGGGCGACAAAGTTTGTGTATATAATCAGCTCATATAAGTTCGCAGAATAACTGTTAAATATTATTAATTATAGTGTTATTAACTAGCATTAGCTTTAATGGTTTTTAAACTTATGTTCAACTCAAATTTTTAAATTTTTTGAACCAATTTCCTCTTGATTGTCTCTTCAATTCTGACCGCGCGGTTAAGTGATTTCGCTACGAAACAAAATCAGGCAAATAAATTTGTTAGATCGAAAATTTCTGCCATTTTAAAGGCGTCCTAACTGGAATTTGACCGGTCTGATCTATTATTTAATGCTTATCCAGTTTTACATAATTTTAGAAAGGCATAAAAACCTTTTACAAACGTTAGTATACACGCGCCGACGCACATGTAATAAGCCACAGAGAACACAAAACATGCAAAGAGCGATAGTTACATCACGTTTGTTCACCGTTTTCCAATTCCGGCGATATTCATCCTTGCTTTCTGAGCCTGAAACAACTTCAGAATACAAACGTTTCGCCATTTAAAGATTTTATCAAAGTTATAAAACTAAATTCTCGACAAGACGTTAGGAGCTCTACTTGTTGTAAAAGTAATATAGGAAAATGTGTTGTGTGTAATATGAACCATCTATATGCATCGTTTTTTCAACAAAAACGGATGCTAACTAAGCGACAGACGTGGGATATTAGTCATATTACAAAAGAAACTCGTTAACTGGCGTTCGGGTGAGAAGAGCTGCTTTGTCGCCTTTGTGAATTTAATTTCCTTGATGCGTACAGCGCCCCATCAAAATATACTGTAAACCGGTATAGTGTTTCGTCTGAAGCGGTCAAGATTTAAAGGTCAATTTTTCTTAATTGTAACTATTAAACATCCCTCAATGAATTAACAAAATTTGTTTTACATGACTTTACATGTTATCGTAAGATTAGCGTAAAATTTTGGCGCACTCAAAGACCCCGTGGGATATTTCTCGATCAAATTGGGACCTTGGGATTTAGTGATTGTGTCTTATGCGAATAAACCTTATTATGATGGAACCCGGGAGTTAAAGGAAACTCCCGGGAATGCTTAAAGAAAAGACAGAAGTTTGCATTATTTGCTGAGGCGAATAATAATGATGGCATTAGTAATGCATAATAAAATTATATAACCGTTTTCGGTCCGCCGTTTCCAGCCGTTTTCGGTCCGCGTCCACCAGTCCGCGTCCGCCAGTCCGCGTCCGCCAGTCCGCACCCGCCTTTTATCTACACCCCAATCACAAGCCCTGAATTGATTGATCATAAGTTAAAAATTTGTTCCATACATTTCACTCGAGTCGATTTAACCTAAATCCATCGGCTACGGTATTGTCAGTTTAGCATGGCTTGCCAAGAGAATTACAACATCCGGGCGTTGTACTGTCAGAGCGTTGAAGAACTTTCTGAACCGATCGAAACGAAGATTACAGGCAATATTCCGAAATGGATCAAAGGCACACTACTTCGAAATGGTCCTGGAAAATTTGAGATTGGAAGCAGCTCTTATCGTCATATTTTCGACGGCTTAGCTTTGTTACAACAGTTTGTGATTGACAATGGAAATGTTACCTATTTCAATAAATTTCTACGCAGTCAAACATACAAGAAGAACATGAAATGCGGAACAATCGTCGAGTCAGAATTCGGAACTCTCGGTGTTCCTGATCCTTGCAAGAACATCTTTGCCCGATGGTTTTCCTATTTCTTTCGTGGAGGAGAATCCAGCGACAACGCCACCGTTAATTTTTCCTGTATCAAAGGAAAGATTTATGCAACAACAGAAGGCCCGGTTATCACAGAAATTGATCCCAGTAATCTTGAATGTCTTGACAGAGTAAATCTATCTGATGCTTTTCAAGGTAAACAACATAAATACACGCCATATTCTCGGAATCTAAACAATAATTACTGGGTATCATCCCATTGTTGGGCTTTGAATGTCCGCGTACCTTTTGCTCCTGGCACGCCTTTTTCATTATAGAAATTTACGGATGCTTCTTAAATTCAAAAGTCAACAAAATTTGTGCATTTTGAAATCCATAGGCGTTCAAAGCTATTTGTATTTCCAGAAGTGATGCCATGCATGCAGCTATATATATGAACAGCAATATTCCGGATAATATAAGCAATCTTAATATTTAGAATCTCCACTCGTACATTAACTCAAGATGAAATTTTATTCACATAATGAATTCGAATTTCGTATCGGACATCGCAGGCTAACAAAGGTCAATTCAACAGGGGCTGGTTGTATAAAACTCTTAACTACATTTTAAGTAGTGTAGTTAACAAGAAAATACACGATTCTGATAGGCCAATTCTGCCCCTAACTATAGTTATATACCAGATTATAGCACATTTATTGAGCATAAACCTACCTAGAACGAACTGGCTTGCAATGTATGGCGGTTTTCACTGTATATAATTTTATACAAACAAAGAGCTAAGCTATATTATTACATAAATGTATAATAACATAGCGTTATTTACTTTTAGCCTAAATCGCGTGGCCTTTGCATTTGCCACTGTGCAAAACCAGCGCTGCGGTTAGCAGAAATTTTCATTTCTGAATTCAAAGGGTCATTGTCGATTTCACGCTCATCGGCCATCTTTGCATGTTCTCGACACTTCAATAGGAAAATAAAAAAGCAGACATTCCTGAGTACAGTGAAGTTGTTTGACATATGACTGACGTCAGGAGGTGGTTGTATAAAACAGTTGTACTTAACTCGAGCAAAGCGGAAAAGTCGATTAGCTCTCTGGATTGAGCTCTCTGGCTCTACTACGCTTTGCGCATGTCTATGTGTAAGCCGCATTATTAGCCAGACTCGGTGAGACTGTAACCGAACGGACAGGTGTCAGATAATATACACAGGTGTGTGAAGAAAGAAGTGAGTCGAAGTCAGATACTATAGGAGTGTAGATCACTAACATATTGTTGAGATAATAAAAGTAAAGAATTGAAGTCAAATCGTGAGTAATACTGGTGTGTGCAACGATATTTAAAGAACCTGTGGCCGCAAGGCTAACATATGCACGTTGATGAATCCATATCTTTCATCTTTTCTATATATCGCATTTCACGCAGCATTTTACTCAGGCATTTTGAATGGTTTTTCACACGAAAAAAGCAAATCAATTGTTTTGTTGATGAATTACATACAAGCACAAGAACAAAATATATCATTGTTATCATTTTATATTAAGTCCGTAGTGGCACAAAATATCATTGATTCACCTATCGTGGGAAACATGTTGAGGTACAAAGCATCATAATCCCACAGTAAAAAAATCTGTCATCTCTCCATATTTTTTTTGCTTTTCCTCTCCGACTTGCCAGGTTTGAATCCCTGTGAGGAATAATTTCTTATGTATTGTAACTCTGAAACAGTCCTAAAATGAAGAAAAAGTTGAAAATGAAGAGTGTGGATTTACTGGCCTCGTGTTCTATAGTTCATCTACAAAAGACAATGACGAGTTAGCACGCTATGCATTCTCGTTTTTAAGCCAGATATCTGGCTTACGTCACTTGCGAAAAACGCTGCTCAGTAAGAATGGAGTAGATGCATGGGTTTCCTTACCGAGGACCTAAATTGCATTCTTCTGTTAGCGTCTCTTTAATCATACATTTTCTTTCTAAACAGGGGCGATTAAAAAATATGTGCTCGCGACTGCTCATCCGTATGAAGATGATGACGGTTCTGTCTATAACCTGGGAGTTGGTTATGACAAAGAGAAAGGCCTCGCGCACCTGATTACATTATTACCAGCAAGTACTGAAGATACGAAGAGCGAGCAATCCCCGAAGGAAGGAAAAATAGTCGCGAAAATACCAGCATCATTTCAGTACTCGTACAGCCACAGTTTTGGTATGACTCAGAAATACTTCATCGTCATTCAACAACCTATGACTGTGAATGTGTGGAAGATTGCAGTCTCACGTTTTGTCGGTTGGAACATCGCCGATGCTTTTTCGTGGAATGATCAGATGGGAGTAGAATTCGTGGTAATATCTCGTGAGAGTGGCGAAGTTGTCCTCACCATAAAGTCGGAGCCGTTTTTCTTCTTCCATACCGTAAATGCGTATGATGATGGTAACGAGATTGTTTTTGATGTTTGTTGTTACTCCGATGCTGATTTCTTTCATACTTTTTATCTGCAAGAAGTTCGAGAAAGTGTCTCCTCAAAAAAGGGTTCCATGGCTCAGTTACGGAGATATCGCTTGCCCATTGATTTAGAAGCATCGGAGGCTACACTGCAGAAAAAGCCATCAGGATTAGATTACGAGGTCTTATCTGACATTTGTCTTGAGTTACCACGCATTAACGAAAAGTACACCAGATTATGTCATCGCTATGTATACGGTGCATGCACTGGAGACGACTACACGGATAATATAATAATACACAAGCTTGTTAAAGTTGATGTTGAAACCAAAGAAAGTCGGGTTTGGAGTGAAGACCAATGTCTGGTATCAGAGCCCGTGTTTATTCCAGCCCCAGATGGTCAAGAAGAAGATGATGGTGTGGTGATGTCTTCCGTTTATGATCCTGTCAAAGATAATTCATTCTTGTTAGTTCTTGATGCCCGTTCGTTTACGGAGCTCGCCAGAGCAGTGGTACCGTTACGATTTGCACCTTCCTTTCACGGACGATATTTTTCGTGAACAGTTGACTTGTACGTTACGGGTATTACCAATAGTAAAGGCAATACCTCTAAGATTTAAAAAGATAGCTTCCTATATAAAGGATTGTAGTTAGAAAAGACTGTTTTTGTTCTTTGTTTTTCTATTCAGCATAAAATAATAGTATACTGCAGGCATGCATAAGTTGAATTTAAAGCCTGTTTACGTGGAGCTTGTTATGCCGGCTAGGCGAGGTATAAAGCACATCACATAATCGATCTTTGTCCGGTGTGGAATAATTATAATTTGGTGGGTAATCATGCAGGTGTTGACGAAGAAAAATGACATAATTTTTGTAAATTAAATGAATTTTCTGAATAATTCTTGAAACCCTGTTGATCATAATAATGGTAATGCAGTATATCACTGCATGATCATGCAACAGGGCCGTAGCGCTAGACTGCTTAATTATAGGAGGGGGTGTGTGTGTGTAGGTTTCATTGATCTGAGATCAGTGGTATGTTTACATATCATAGGAACAGTAGCGTACAAAAGAAATCGATCGGAAGAAGGGCCATTGGCTCTCCTCCAATTGGCTACGGCCCTGATTGATCAATACCACCACAGTGACAAAACTAATATACTATAACACCGCGGAAAACGTCTGTGCGTGCATGCGTCAAACATGCGTAAATATTGTTTTAAGATTAATATTGAATAAAAGTGTAATTTCATAAAATAATCAGTATATTAGAACTCAGATTAGAGCTGTGAACAATTAGAAATAAATTCAGATGATAAATATCGATATATAGAAATACCAGTATTGGGTAATCAAGGAAATATCAAGGAAATTAAACTTTGTTTCAAGGAAATTTAAGGATATTACTAGAAATACATGCACGCGCCATGCAACAACCCCTCGGCTCGCCATTTCAAACGAAGCAAAATATTTCTTGAGCTAGCCAGACCTAACCATCAATATTTTGAAATCACCCATTTTCCTGCTGCATTACGTTGCATGAAGTTATAAACTTCACAGTTTAAGTGAGAGTTAATACTTCACTATGGCTAAACCTTCAAAACAGCACAAATAATATGAATAACCAAGCAGTAACGTCGAATGTTGTTTTTCGATTTTTGACATAGGCCGCCCAATGGCACATGTTTTTATTTTTTATTTGAAATAAAAATGCACACTTTGATGAAAAAGACTCATTAAGTCATTATGTCGTTTATTTACATGCTGATCTATTTGTCTTTCGTAATCTCATTGGCTGTCACTACAGCGAGAACAAAAACCAGCTAATGAGAATACGTGTGATTACATCTCGCTCGTTTCAGGATCGCTCGCTGCGGCAGCAACAGGAGACGAATAAAATATTCTTTAATTACTTGTACCTGTCGTGGAATGCTATTGTCTGTATGCAAATTATATAGTCTTTACATGCAGTGAATTTTTTTCAAGTTGTGTTTCACGATTCTGTGAGGTACATGGCTTCATCCTGTGTATTAACTTTCCTCTGATAAACTTCATGCACGTACTAGTAAGTACACTGCTATTAATGTTAGTTCAATGAATCACCGTCTAGACAAAGCTATAAAGTTCGTCTGGCAATCCGTCATTTCGTCTGAGTTCATCAACAGACGTCTGAATTTTCTATAGGAACACATGCATGTAGGAATTTGGGTCATGAAGCCTGAAGGACCGAAAACACAAGACATGTGAGCATGATTATTCTTCGGAATTTGCAAACGATAGCCTGAGATATCAGCCTTAGATTCGGGTCCATAGTAATCTACAACTGTAATTGTCGTGGTATCGTAATTCGCTGTTATGCTGTAATTCATTGTTATGCGAAATTCGCCATATGAAAACCGAATTATGACAAAATTATTACAGGGGAATCACAACGAATTATGACAAATTATGACATTTAAAAACCAGCCTTTTCCTGTTACCCCAGGTAGTCGGTAATCAGGCTAGCGAAATTAACCAGGTTAGCGAAATTAACCAGGTTAGCGAAATTAACCAGGCTAGCGAAATTAACCAGGCTAGCGAAATTAACCAGGTTAGCGAGGTGGTATGATATAAATACTTTGAAATAGCTGCTTTTCGAATTCCTCCTCCGACTCGTTGCAGGGATTGGACTGAGACATATTGGCGAATTTTAACGAGCATTCCGATCATTCGCTGCTTCTTTTTATATAATTAGACAGATACAGGAAGATGTCGACATTTCGCAATCGGTACAAAAGGTAGCTACTAGTACTCGGATTATGTTTTTCGCCTTTACGTTTTTCGCTATACGTTAATCTCGTGGGTTGCGTTATTCGAGAACAATTAAGCCATTCAAATTTAACAATAGGTAATTTCAAGAGTAGGGGTTTTTGGGGACACCCTGTGTATTAAAAATTGAATGACTTGTTTGCGAATTTTTGCCGGTGAAAATTAATGCAACTTACAAAATGCTAAATACAGAAGTTTAAAATTTGCGGAGGGGCATGTCGCCTTAGGCCACGGTGCTTGAGTTGTAAATTTATAACTACGACAAATTCATCATAAAACGGCTCTTAGCTGCATACATGTGCACTTTACCACATAAGTAATTGGCCGTATTTATCCAACCCGTGCACTTTCTAAATGCGCGATTCTGTTTCGTTTCACATATTCGTTTACGTAGTTCGTTGTTTATACTCAGACGATTGTTCTGTCAGACGGATCATTCGTCCAGACGGATAATCCGTCTCTTGTATAAATCGGGCGATTGTTAATAAAAATCATTTTCATGTTATACATAAAATGCTTATATCAGACATATCAAACAGGGTGTTTGTATAGGCGAACTATTAAATTGTTATAGGTGATGCAAACTATTACACTGTTATAGGTGATTTTTGTGTTTTGGGGACACCCTGTAGATGCATTATCCCTCATCGGATTTTCACTCTGTCTTTGTAAACATATTTAGAGCATGGGTAAAAGCAAAAGATAAAAGGTTGAAGAAACCGAAGCTATAAATTCCATAGAAGACGACGATGGCTATCATGCGGATAAAAGTGAATCTGAGGAAGCAGGTATGTAAATCCCATGCAATTCAGCGTTTCATAAACAATTGGGTTATTCGATCAGCTGAATGAAACAATAATTATGTTTTTTGATCAGATATATTACATATTCTGTATATTGTATGAACTTGAATTATTAATTATAAAAGATTAAATTAGATAACATCAAATGATTAATTAAATTTAATTAATATAATTCTAATTACAATAATTATATTAATATTATTAATATTCATTTTTTGTAATCTTACGTTTTGATTGGTGGATTTTTACCACGTTAGTGAATTTTATATTGCTATATATTCCATAATGCCATGGCACGGCAGTGCCGATATTAAAATTTACTGCACTGTCAAAATGCCGGCAATGAATACGTAAACAAATAGAAAAATTGCCGAGCTTAGCGAGGGCGAAATGGAGAAAAATATAGATGAATCCGCACCTGAAAATACGAAACGAGCAACGCAAGTGTTTTTTATTTAATTATTTGTAATTATAAATGTCTGGATTGACTGGTCAGCTGGTGCTTCGTGATCAACCACAGAGGAAGAGACTCGTCAGCCAAGATGATTTGCACTCTGAACGATGCATTGAACAAGGTAAAGGACGGTTTCTATTTAGTCGTAATGGTCATACTAATTAGTAATGAATAGTCATAATCCATGAATGTCTAATGTCTAGTCGGTGCCTATTTCGGGGACCGATTGTGTAAAGTAATATACAAGGTTAGTAAGAAGAGTGAGTATATTCATTCATTCGGACCAAGGTTATTAAACAATGATAGTAATATAACACTCGAGAATAAAATTAAAAAAATGCAATTTTCATATATAATAAATATATAAGTAAATGTTCGTCAGTGGCATCGCTTAACGTTTTCAAAAGAGATTGCCTAAAAAGTTTTATCAAAGTCAAATGTTAGTTGTTTTTGGCCTGGATTTTTACATAGCACCCGCAGGTCACGACTCACGCCTGGGATTAGATTGCAACATACATATAAATCAGGCTACAAGGCAGTGGTGATTGATGATTGATCATAGGATTAAATTAAGGGGGTCCTCTACTAAAATTTTCACTTGACTTCGAAATTTTTGAATTTTCAAAGACAGTCATTATATGTACTTTCAACCTTCCTCTATGGCCTCAGAAATTTTCAGTGCGCATAGAATACTACAAGACACTAAAAAAAAGCAAATTCCTGAACCTTTGGCTATTTTATGCCTTAGCAACACCCTTAGCAACAGCTGTTTTTGTTTGAAAATCCCGCCTGAAAGCCCTTCTTTTTATCCAATGAGATCGATTTTCTGTATATTATATGAAGTAGTCCTTCTGCTTTCTTAACACACCCGCTGAAAGCTCTTTTAACGATCTGAAGGCGTCTTTTGAGCTTAATAAACTCATTGTGTTGTTCTCGTGTTCTCAACTCTCAAGCGTTCGTCAAGCGTATTAAATTTGCGTTATTTGCATATTCCGATATTATATATTCATATATTCACGATGCTAAGGAAAGGTTCAAGAGTAAGGAAATGGAAATTTCATGGCAATAGATTCACGGACTCTGTAAGGAAAGCGCGTCTTGAGAATGATTCTGTTGTGCGATCAACTTCAACTAATGATCGAAGGCAATTCGTCTTCAAATATTTCTGCTTCCGCTCGTAAGATTGGCAATCCATGTCCACGAAATGCTCCCCCAGTTTCAGCTACCGTGGCAGGGTATCGATTTATTGATATGGAGATCCTGAACTATGTTTTTAAGCAAATGATTTGCAGTGAATGTGGTTCATCGTCTGGTCTTGTTTTGGAAGAAGACCCACGTGAACGAAAAGGCAGTGCGTCTCATCTTCGTGTTCGTTGCCAAACATGTGGTTGGGTGTATACCTTTTATACATGAAATAAAGTTCAGCACTCGTTTTATATCAACAAGCGATTTGTGTATGCTATGCGAAGTATGGGACAAGGACACTCATCACTGAAACGTTTCTGTGGCTTGATGAACATGCCACTCCATTCCATTCAAATGCCTACAGTGCCAGTAATTCTGCACAAGATAAAGCAAACAATACAAAGCTGTACAAACCCGGTGAAGGTCTTCCTGATGATATTATTGCATTGCTCAAATCTATTTATACCAGGCTTAGCAATGATGAACTATTGAGCAAGTGCTTAGATGGAAAAACCCAAAACCAGAATGAGTCACTAAATGGCATGATTTGGAACAGGTTGCCGAAAAACATTTTTGTTGGAGCGGATGTCCTGAATTTTGGAACATATGATGCTGTAGCTCATTTGAATCTTGACAATAAAGCAGCTGTGAACATTTTGAAGAGATGGACTTAGTTCCAGGACATTTCTTTGAAGAAGGAATAGAAAAAGGTGATCGTTTGCGAGTAAGGAAGGCTGAACATAGGAATACTCCTGAAGTAAGGAAACGACGAAAAATCCTCCGCTGGCAGAAAAAGGAAGAAAGAAGATAAAAATAAAGGAAGAGAGGGCACCACTTATGAAGCAGGAGCTTTCTAATGTGGTAACAAATGTACAGTAGCAATAAAATAGCAATAGAGCCTTGTTATTTAGACCTGTTTGTGTTATGAACTTAATATTACACTTTAAATGCATTTTCTCAAAATGCCGAAATTCAGCAATTTCCGAGATTGTATGCAAGATATCTCAAGAAGTTTTGGAGCTATCTTGCTGAAATTTTTAGGATAGCCTTAGTATGAGTAGCTCTAGGAGATGAACTAAAGAAAGTAAATTCTGATGCATAGATATCAAATGGTATCTAATTCAATGGAATGTATTGTAACCTTTTCAATTGTTTTGCCTGTAAAACTGCTAAAACCCCACCAACCTAAAAAGTTTTAGTTCAACTCCTAGACCATGTTATTTTTGAGTAAATAAAAGTTATTTCATCATTTTATGGCTAATGGTTGTGTAGTTATCATGTTTGCAAAATGGCATCCATTTTGCTATTAGGCGTGGCATTTTCTGGTAACCGAGGCAACACAACTTTGCAATTGTATGTACTTTTTGTCAGTGACCATAGCCTAACAACATACTAAAGTATCAGTTTGGTACTATGAATAGCAAGGTTAAAAAAATTTTTGGTAGAGGACCCCCTTAAATAGGATTTCACGCGAGTCGATTCAGCCTGTATACATTGGCTACGGTCGTACTTCATACTTTATATGCATGCAACGCTGCCAACGCATAGTTCCACTGTGCCACGACCTAAACAACAAATACAGTGTGGCCCAAACTGTTGAAATCACCCTATTCTTGGGATTTGAATGGTTGTGTACTCGTCGTACGTCTTGCTCATAGGAATTTACGATGCTAAATTCTAAACTGAGCAAATAAAATTTGATTTAATTTTGGATTTGCAATCGTGAACTTGTACCAACTCGACGGTTCGTATTTCAAAACATGATGCCATGTAGCTATATATGAACGGCTTATTCCTAGTATCTGGATTAGTACAAAAAAGTAATTGCCTATATGCGTAAATTCTCGACTCGTACATTAAATCAAAATGCAAACTTTATTTACATATGAATTCGAATTTCGTATCGGATATCACAGGCTGACAAAGGCCAATTCGACAGACGTTCATATGTAAAACGAGGCTTTAGAAGGAGAAACATATAGAAATTAAGAAAAGATTCAATCAGTCCTCGTTCTGGTTGGTATATAGTTGTACCTCAACATTGTACAGTCATGAATTTCTGTAAAAGTTTGATAAATGATTATTTCACAAAATTTTAATGTGTGTGTAGGATATTAGAGAAAGGAAGGCTGCATTCAATCAGAAAGCATTGTCCACGGCTTATTAACCATACTGTATAGTTCTGTCGAAATTAGTAATGGTAATTTGCGGTCGTGCGATTTTTTAATCACGCGTTTGATTTCACACCAAAATTTCATGACACGAAGTGCAATTTCCACCCTATTATATTCATTTTCAAATCATACAAAAAATTAAACAAATTCAAAACGATTTGCTGTAATGAACCGTAAACGGTGTAAAATGTGAGTAATTTTAATCTATTTTTGTCAAGAAATTTTGCGAGGCATTTAAAAATTTAAAATAATGAATTTTTGTGCCATTTTCCCCTGTAATTTGATTGGATAGTTACACTGGAATTGATTTCAAAATGAATATAATAAATCCTATAATGCCATGCCTCCCGATTTATGGCTAGGGCTTGTTCCCCGGCTTCTGAACAAACATCTTGGCTGAGTAGGGTTGTGTGGTTTAGACTTTAGAGAATTGGCTTGGTTTGAGTCTGGGCGCTCTATATAGTATTTAAAACACGACCCCTTTCCTTGCAAACGTTCTCTAGTATGCGCAGCTACAGAGCCCTTTCACGAAAATCTGCTCCTCTTTGCCTCGACTTTTTTCTTTTAATTTGGATGACTGTAATCTCATCAGCGAGTTCACAGGACAATGATGAGTCGAGCACACAATGCATACGTCATCTTTTCATTCATTTGGACCAGATATTCTGGTTAATTATTCGCCACTGTTAGTGCGGAAACGGTGCTTACGTGTACATTGGGGGTACGGATATAGGTTTCTTTACCGAGGACCTAAATTACATTCTTCTGTCAGCGTCTCTTTAATCATACATTTTTTTTCTATGCAGGTGCGATTAAAAAATATTTGCTCGCGACTGCTCATCCGTATGAAGATGATGACGGTTCTGTCTATAACCTGGGACTTGGTTATGACAAAGAGAAAGGCCTCGCGCACCTGATTACATTATTACCAGCAAGTACTGAAGATACGAAAAGCGAGCAATCCACGAAGGAAGCCGGAAAAAATAGTCGCAAAAACACCAGCATCATTCAAGTACTCGTACAGCCACAGTTTTGGTATGACTCAGAAATATTTTATCGTCATTCAACAACCTATGACTGTGAATGTGTGGAAACTTGCAGTCTCACGTTTCGTCGGTTGGAACATCATCGATGCCTTTGCGTGGAATGATCAGATGGGAGTAGAATTCGTGGTAATATCTCGTGAGAGTGGTGAAGTTGTTCTCACTATAAAGTCGGAGCCATTTTTCTTCCTTCATACCGTAAATGCGTATGATGATGGTAACGAGATTGTTTTTGATGTTTGCTGTTACTCCGATGCTGATTTCTTTCATGAATTGTATCTACAAGAAATTCGAGAAAATGTGCTCAATTACGAAGATATCGCTTGTGCACTAATTTAGAAGCATGGGAAGCTACACTACACGAAGGATGCCTTTTCCAAGATTCAACACTGCCCTGATGCAATTATAAACTTCCGGAAAATTTCTAGCCCCTCCCAGTAAGATTTTTCGGGGGGGGGGTGGGGGCTCCAGTCACGAGCCCTGTATTGATTGATCATAAGTTAAAAAGTTATTAAATACATTTCACTCGAGTCGATTTAATCTACATCCATCGGCTACGGTCGTGTCAGTTTAGCATGGCTTACCAAGAGAATAACAACATCCGGGCGTTGTACTATCAGAGCGTTGAAGAACTTTCTGAACCGATCGACACGAAGATTACAGGCAATATCCCGACATGGATCAAAGGCACGCTACTTCGAAATGGTCCTGGAAAATTTGAGATTGGAAGCAGCTCTTATCGTCATATTTTCGACGGCTTAGCTTTGTTACAACAGTTTGTGATTGACAATGGAAATGTTACTTATTTCAATAAATTTCTACGCAGTCAAACATACAAGAAGAACATGAAAGCCGGAATGATCGTCGAGTCGGAATTCGGAACTCTCGGTGTTCCTGATCCTTGCAAGAACATCTTTGCGCGATGGTTTTCCTATTTCTTTCTTGGCGGAGATTTCAGCGACAACGCCTCCGTTAATTTTTACTGTATCAAAGGAAAGATTTATGCAACAACAGAAAGCCCGATCATCACAGAAATTGATCCCAGTAATCTTGAATGTCTTGACAGAGTAAATCTATCTGATGCTTTTCAAGGTAATTAACATAAATGCACGCATATTCTCGGAATCTAAACAATATTCACTGGTAACACCCTATTGTTGGGCTTCGAATGTTCGCGTACCTTTTGCTCGTCTGCTTAGCCAAAAACAAATTTAAAAAATCCAATAAAAAGCCAATAAAATTTGTGCATTTTGAAATCCGCAGATGTTCAAAGCTATTTGCAATGCTGACGGTTCGTATTTCCGAAATTGATGCCATGCAGCTATATATATTATATATGTATGAACAGCTATATTCCGGTTAATCATATTATAAGCAATCTTAATATTTAGTATGTGGATTAGCTATAGTACAAAAAAAGTAATTGCCGAAATGCGTAAATTCTCGACCGGTACATTAACTCAAAATGAAATTTTATTTACATATGAATTCGAATTTCGTATCGGATATCACAGGCTAACAAAGCCAAAGGCCAATTCAATCGCAGTTAGTGGATTCAACAGTAGCCGGTTGTATAAAACTCCTATAACTACATTTTAAGTTGAAATCGTAGTTAACAAGAAAATACACGATTCTGATTAGCTAATTCTGCCCCTAACTATAGTTATAAACCAGATTATAGCACATTTATTAGGCGTAAACCTACCTAGAACGTATGGCGGTTTTCAATGTATATATATACAAACAAAGAGCTAAGCTATATACAAACAAAGAGCTATATAAAGCTGTGGGTGGCATAAATCTTAATTTATGAATTCAAAGGGTCATTTTCGATTTCACACACTTTTATAGGAAAATAAAAAAACAGACATTCCTGAGTACAGTGAAGTTGTTTGACATATTTGTCAGGAGCCGGTTGGATAAAAAGTTAATTAACTTTTAACGAGAACATTTTAAATGATATACAGCTATTTCAATTTTCAAATCAGGTTGTACTTAACTCGAACAAAGCGGAAAAGTCGATTAACCGGTACCCTCTGGATTGAGCTGTCTGGCCCTGCAGCCCCTATACTACGCTTTGCGCATGTCCGCACGTTGATGAATCCACATCTTTCATCTTTTCTATGTATCGCATCATACGCAACATTTTACTCAGGCATTTTAAATGGTTTTTCGTACGAAAAATGTAAATCAATTGTTTTGTTGACAATTACATACAAGCACAAGAACAAAGTATTATTGATAAATATATCAAGTTCGTAGTGGCACAAAATATCATTGATTCACCCATGTGGTGAAACATAGCGTTCTTTTGTTAGGGTCTCTTTAATGATACATTTTATTTCTATACAGGTGCGATTAAAAAATATTTGCTCGCGACTGCTCATCCGCATGAAGATGATGACGGTTCTGTCTATAACCTGGGACTTGGTTATGACAAAGAGAAAGGCCTCGCGCACCTGATTACATTATTACCAGCAAGTACTGAAGATACGAAGAGCGAGCAAGCCCCGAGCGAAGGAAAAATAGTCGCGAAAATACCAGCATCATTCCAGTACTCGTACAGCCACAGTTTTGGTATGACTCAGAAATACTTCATCGTCATTCAACAACCTATGACTGTGAATGTGTGGAAACTTGCAGTCTCACGTTTCGTCGGTTGGAACATCGCCGATGTTTTTTCGTGGAATGATCAAATGGGAGTAGAATTCGTGGTAATATCTCGTGAGAGTGGCGAAGTTGTTCTCACCATAAAGTCGGAGCCGTTTTTCTTCTTCCATACCGTAAATGCGTATGATGATGGTAACGAGATTGTTTTTGATGTTTGTTGTTACTCCGATGTTGATTTCTTTCATAATCTTTATCTGCAAGAAGTTCGAGAGGGTGTCTCCTCAAAAAAGGGTTCCATGGCTCAGTTACGGAGATATCGCTTGCCCATTAACTTAGAAGCATCAGAGACTACACTGCAGAAAAAGCCATCAGGATTAGATTACGAGGTCTTATCTGACATTTGTCTTGAGTTACCACGCATTAATGAAAAGTACGCCAGATTATGTCATCGCTATGTATACGGTACATGCGCTGGAGAAGACTACACGGATAATATAATAATACACAAGCTTGTTAAAGTTGATGTTGAAACCAAGGAAAGTCTGATTTGGAGTGAAGACCAATGTCTGGTATCAGAACCCGTGTTTATTCCAGCCCCAGATAGTCAAGAAGAAGATGATGGTGTGGTGATGTCTTCTGTTTATGATCCTGTCAAAGATAACTCGTTCTTGTTAGTTCTTGATGCCCGTTCGTTTACGGAGCTCGCGAGAGCTGTGGTACCATTTAGATTTGCACCTTCCTTTCATGGACGATATTTTTCATGAGCAGTTGACTTGTACGTTACGGGTATTACCAATAACTCTAAAATTTAGTCTGCTATATAAAGGATGGTAGTTAGGAAGGACTGTTTTTGTTCTTGTGTTTTTCTATTCAGCATAAAATAATAGTATACTATAGACATAGGTTGAATCTAGGGCCTATTTACATGGAGCTTGTTATACCGGCTATGCGAGGTAAAAAGCGCTTCACGTGCATCAAAGGCTTAACCTGATTTGTCTTTCATTATATGCAGTTTTCACTTCGCCTAGTCGGGATAACTCGCTCCATGTAAACAGGCCTTAGTTTCCACGGAGAACATGTGCTAGTGATTGATAAATCATTTCTACGATCGATCTTTGTCCGGTGTGGAATAATTATGATTTGGTCGGTTATTATGCATGTGTTGTCGAAGAAAAATTACATAAATTTTGTAAATTACGCTGATTGATCAATACAACCACAGTGACACAACTACTATAAAGACCGCGCGAAAAACGTCTGTGCGTGCATGCGTCAAACATGCGTAAATATTGTTTTAAGATTAATATTGAATAAAAGTGTAATTGCATAAAATGATCAGTATATTAGATTAGAGCTGTGAACAATTAGAAATAAATTCAGACGATAAATACTGATATAGAAATACCAGCATTGGGTAATCAGGGAAATATCAAGGAAATTAAATCTTGTCTCAAGGAAATTTAAGGATATTATTAGAAATACATGCATGTGCCATGCAGCAACTTCTCTCCATTTCAAATGAAGCAAAATATTTCCTGAGCTAGCAAGACCTAACCTTCAATATTTTGAAATGACCTAAATGTAAAGCCGATAGCTGATGTTTCAAATTTTTCGGAAACAAACACAGTTGTATTAATTTCCAAAATACAGTCGGAAACAAACACGGTTGGAAACAAACAAAGTCGCAATTATTTCCTGCTCCATTACGTTGCTTGAAGTAATAAACTTTCACAGATTAAGTGAGAGTTAATACTTCATCATAGCTAAACCTTCAAAACATCAAAACGGAATAAATAATATAAATAACCAAGCAGTAAACGTCGAATGTTGTTTTTCGATTATTGACATAGGCCGAGCCCAATGGCGCATGCTTTTATTTTTTATTTGAAATAAAAATGCAGATTTTGATGAAAAAGACACATTAAGTCATTATGTCATTTATATACATGCTTATGTACTTGTCTATAATTTACATGCTAATAATCACAATATCAACATGCACACGTGAAAACAATCCGAAAATAACTTTGAAAACAAGTTACAGAAGCGAGAAAGATGCGAACAATGTTATAGATATTTTACTCATTTTTTGAGTGGGCCGATGCTGGACCCGCGCTGTTGACTTTTGAGAACGTTTGAAAAGGACGAATTCGTAATCTCATTGGCTCACACAACAGCGAGAACAAAAAACAGCTAATGAGAGTACGTGTGATTACATCTGTGGTTGAGGAGTCAGGAGTGCTGTCTTGCTCGCTCGCTTCAAGACCGCTCGCTGCGCCAGCAACAAGAGATGAATAAAATATTTTATAATTACTTGTACCTGTCGTGGAATGCTATTGTCTGTATGCAAATTATATAGTCTTTACATGCAGTGAATTTTTTCAAGTTGACGATTCTGTGGGGTGCATGGCTTCATCTTGTGTATTACCTTTCCTCAAACTTCATGCCCGCACTGGTAAGTACACTGCTATTAATGTTAGTTCAATGAATCACCGTCTAGACAAAGCTATAAAGTTCCTCTGGCAATCCGTCATTTCGTCTGAGTTCATCAACAGACGTCTGAATGTAGGAATTTGGGTCTTGAAGCCTGAAGGACCGAAAACACAAGACATTTGAGCATGATTATTCTTCGGAATTTGCAATATACGGGCCTATAGTTATCTACAATTGTCATTGTCGTGGTATCGTAATTCGCTGTTTTGCCATGTTTTATTACCCTGTACAGTCGGTAATCATGCTAGCGAGATTAACCAGGCTAGCGAGATTAACCAGGTCAGCAAGATTAACCAGGTTAGCGAGATGGTATGATGTATGATATAAATGTATGATATAGATAGCTATTTTTCGAATTCCTCCTCCGACTCGTGCAGGGATTGGACTGAGACATATTGGCGAATCTTTCGATTGGACTGAGACATATTGGCGAATCCGATCATCCGCTGCTTTTTTTGTAATTAAACGGATACAGGAAGATGTCGACATTTCGCAATCGATACAAAAGGTAGCTACTAGTATAATTATGTTTTTCGGTTTACAGTCATACACGTGTCCCCAAAAAAGCCAAAACTATTGAAATCACCTATAATGCAATATTTAGAGCGAATGCCTAAGCACACGCACTGTTGGGACATAAATGCTCGAAATTATGAATTTTATGCATGATGATAATAAAATTTGTCTGAACCGGTACCCAAATATGATTTATATTAACAATATTTACACTTTACAAATATGGATAGCAATATTTAAATTTACAACTCAAGCAAAATCAACTTTTACATGTCCCTCTTCTCTAGCAAATTTTAAACTTTTGTATTTGGCACTTTATTATAAAATTAATACGTTAATCTCGAGCGTTAATTCGAGAACAACTAAGCCATTCAAATTTTAACAATAGGTAATTTCAATAGTAGGGGTTTTTGGGGACACCCTGTGTATTAAAAATTGAATGACTTGTTTGCGAATTTTTGCCAGTGAAAAATTAATGCACCTTACAAAATGCTAAATACAAAAGTTTAAAATTTGCGGAGGGGCATGCATGTCGCCTTAGCTTAGGCCACGGTGGTTGAGTTCTAAATTTATAACTACGACAAATTTAATACATCATAAAACGGCTCTTAGCTGCATACATGTGCACTTTACCAGTTACCACATAAGTAATTTGCCGTATTTATCCTACCCGTGCACTTTCTAAACGCGCGATTCTGTTTCGTTTCACTTATTTGTTGTTTATACTCAGACGAATGATCTGTCAGACGGATCATTCGTCCAGACGGATAATCTGTCTTTAATATAAGTCGGGCGATTGTTAATAAAAATAATTTTCACATGTTATGTATAAAATACTTATATCAGACATATCAAACATATCAAATATAGGCAAAGATATAGGCAAACTATTACATTGTCATAGGTGATTTTTGTTTTTTTTGGGGAACTTTGTAGATGCATCATCCCTCATCGGATTTTTACTCTGTCTCTGTAAACATATTTAGAGCTTGGGTAAAAAAAGTAAAAGATAAAAGGTTGAAGAAACCGAAGCTAAATTCCGTAAAAGACGACGATGGCTATCACGCGGATAAAAGTGAATCTGAGGAAGCAGGTATGTAAATCCATGCAATTCAGCGTTTGATAAACAATTGGGTTGTTCGATCAGTTGAATGAAACAATAATTATTTTTTTTATCAGATATACTGCCTATTCTGTACATTGTATGAACTTGAATTATTAATTATAAAAGATTAAATTAGATGAGATCAAATGATTAATTAAATTCAATTAATAATACTAATTAATTATTAATATTCATTTTTTTAATCTTTCGTTTTGATTGGTGCCATGGTGGATTTTTACCACGTTAGTGAATTTTATATTGCTATATTCCATAATGCCACGGCAGTGCCGTTATTAAAATTTATTACACTGTTAAAATGCCGGCAATTAATACGGAAACAAATAGAAAAATTGCCGAGCTTAGTAAAGACGAAATGGAGAAAATTATAGATGAATCCGCACCTAAAAATACGAAGCGAGCAACTGCATTGGGTGTTTCCGTATACGCAAGTGTTTTTTATTTAAGTTTTTATGTGTAACTATAAATATCTGTGTTTACTCAAAATGAATAATAAAAGCATTAAAGCACTCTTTGTTCGTGCGTTATCGGGTTTTACATGCAATCGTTCAAAAAAAACACGAAAAGAGCTTGTTTAATGAACTCGTGCATGCATGTAAAACCGGATCACATTTTAATCCTTAATTAATATTATTATTATTAAAGAATAATATATTTCATTGATTTTTCCATTGATTATTATTTTATTAATTCAATTAAATTATACCACTTCTACTAACTGTGATTATACTTAAGTGCGTATAATTTCAACTTCTCACAAGCCTATTGAATGACCACTCATAGATAAGAAGGCCGCGCCGTGGTAAATCAAGAGAAACCCATTGTCTTTGATAAAAATTAAGTCGAATACAAACGACTATAGTATTCTATGTAGCTATAGATGTAAATTTAAAGGACACGTGAACAAAGTGAGCAAATAGGTGACGATGTAGCTGATGTGAGATGCGGTCTTCAGTACAACACTGGTACAACTGTTTACAGAATAACATTCCCATAACTTATGCCTATCCGTGCAGACTCGATATCCCGCAAATATTTTTCTAGAACAATCATCCAGTGATTACTGCCCATCGGAGGACAGTTTTGTAAGCACTGGATTGACTGGTCTGCTGGTGCTTCGTGATCAACCACAGAGGAAGAGACTCGTCAGCCAAGATGATTTGCACTCTGAACGATGCATTGAACCAGGTAAAGGACGGTTTCTATTTAGTCGTAATGGTCATACTATTTAGTAATGAATAGTCATAATCCATGAATGTCTAATGTCTACTCGATGCCTATTTCGGGGACCGATTGTGTAAAGTAATATACAAGATTAGTAAGAAGAGTGAGTATATTCACTCATTCGGACCAAGGTTATTAAACAATGATAGTAATCCATAACACTCGAGAATAAAATTAAAAAATGCAATTTTCATTCATTCGGACCAAGGTTAATCTCTGTTTTATTAAACAATGATAGTATTAACACTCAATAAAAACTTAACGATGCAATTTTCATTAAATCGGTATTGGACAAATATTATTTAGCCTTGCGTCTATCGACTGGCCAATCATCGCAGACAGGTTCGCTTGATCTGCTGGCGAACGCCGATATAGTTTATAGTCAGTCGCAGCCCGAAGATCGTGTGAATGAAGATGACAATTCCGAACAAAACGGTGAAACAGCCAGTCGCGCTGATGATGATCAAAATTCAGTCGAAAGTAATGATGAAGAAAATTTCACTGAAAGTGATCAAAGTAAGACGTCGATAAAAAGTAATGATGAGGAGAATTTCACTGCACGTTATCGAAGTAAGACTTGGATGAAAAGTGATGATGAGGAGAATTTCACTGCACGTGATCAAAGTAAGACCTGGATGAAAAGTGATGATGAGGAGAATTTCACTGTACGTGATCAAAGTAAGACCTGGATGAAAAGTGATGATGTGGAGAATTTCACCGAAAGCGATCAAAGTAAGACGTCGATGAAAAGTGATGATGAGGGGAATTTCACCGAAAGCAATCAAAGAAAGACGTCGATGGAAAGTGATGATGAGGAAAATTTCACTGAAAATGATCAAAGTAAGACGTCGATGGAAAGTGATGATGAGGAAAATTTAACTGAAAGTGATCAAAGTAAGACGTCGATGGAAAGTGATGAAGAGGAAAATTTCACTGAAAGTGATCAAAGTAAGACGTCGATGGAAAGTGATGATGAGGAAAATTTCACTGAAAGTGATCAAAGTAAGACGTCGATAAAAAGTGATGAAGAGGGGAATTTAACTGAAAGCGATCTAAGTAAGTCCTCGATGAATATTGATGATGAAGAAGATTTTTCTGGATGTGACCTGAGCCTAAGTAAGTCGACGATTGTAAATGCGCATGCTTATTTAGAAAGAAAATTAACGACGGAAGCCGACCCTTTGGGATGGAACCTTTTTATGTTTGTTATTGGTTCTGTCGAATGCAATCAAAAGGCCATTTCCTGACGAAACTCTTATGGATTTAAGTTAAAAAAAAGCACCAGCCTGGATAGTGATTATTAAGACAGAATCTCGTAGTTAATATGTTAGATTGCAAGTTGCAATTATACCTCGAACATTAATAAATTCATTACTTTTTCATACAGGTAATTCTGGATATTTGGAGAATGAGTTTTTTGAATATTTACAGTACGTGGTGAGTTGCTGCCTGGATCCCGAGTATGTAAATTGTGATGACAGCCAAGACGAGCTAAAAATCTCCAAAACGAAAATCGAAACGAAAATCGAGGATCTTAAGAAAATGCTCGAGAGCGAAGCATAGACACAAGGATATCAAGAAGCTATGGAAACTTTTCCCACTTTGAGTTGCAGCAGGTTGGAAGAACCCCTTGAAGGGTGTGAAGCCTGTCGAAGACAGGGAAGAATTGCTTCAAAAGCAGTAACATTCATGGGTACACCGTATGAAATGGATACGGAGAATTACGAGTGCCAAGAAGCGGGGTCACCGCGCGAACTAACGTTTGAGGTCGGTCGATATTGTGAAAGAAGATCAAGATTCTACCACCGCGTTTTCCACTATAGATACCACCTACGTGAGAACTGTGTTGTCGCTGTTAATCGATTTTCTAAGAGTGATATCACCGCGGATGTTGTTTTAAAAAGGTGCATAAATGATGAAACATGGACGGATAAAACGTACAGGGAATTTCTTTCCTTAATTGACAATGTTAACACATGGTTTGCTGCTGTCTACGATCGTAGAAGTTTGAATAAAGAAATTTGAATGTACCAAAGAGAAAGGTAAGTGGCTAAAAGCATGGTGATTTTACGACACGTGAAATTAATTCGGCATCACAAATTTGGTATAAACTAGTAAAATAATCAAATTTTTACAAAATTTGCCTATTTCACAACGGCGTTATTCTTCAAACCCAACCAAACGTTCCAATCTTACTATACATACGGTGACGAGAAAGTTAATCATTTAAGAGAAAATTCCTAAAACATATTCGTTTGTAAATCGAAATTGGGTAGTATTGAGTCTATTGACTGTTAAAGGTAGTTTTGACTAATTTCAAATATGTTCGACCGAATTTAAAGCGTGAAACAATTTTGAAAATGTTTTTAGTTTGTATAAGACCTCGAGACGCCTGGTTTGATTTCTCATATTTCTGCCAGGTTTTTTAAACATACACCAAGACTTGCAGACATGCAGTTTAAGGTACATGCCTTTCGATCACTCGAAGGATATGCATATTTTTATGCCTAAATGCCTAATAGTCCTAAAGTAAAAGTTAAAGTTACTTTTACGAGAAACGAGCGCAGAGCTAGCCAGGTACTGAGGTACATAACTCATAAGGTTATAATTATTATATAATTCACATCCGAAATTTTCACTGTGAGAGTCAAGAGCGTCTGATTTCGTCATGGTCTACAGAAAAAAATCGACGAAACAGAGAAATTAGATTTTTTACAATGATGCGTGTCTAAGTGTTCTCATGCATAACCTCGAATTCGTAGTTATCTTATTGCCAGCTTGTTATCTTATTCCCACATATAAAATTTTCCCAATGCCGAATAAACGTAGCTTAACAGCGCCTATTCTAGGAAATTTTTAATGCTATAGCTACAAATATACATTAAGTCATTGTGAAATGGGCACCCCATGATGATGATCTTTGTATCTGCGAAACGCAGATATATTGTCATTGCTGACGTACCGTATGTTAACACATAACTATTCAGTGATGGGCTTATATAATTAGCCAATCAGCGATTAGTTTATAACGCACTCACACCACAACCAAAAGCATGCAGAAAATATAATTTTGGCTTCAAAAAATCTTGTTCTGCGTTTTTTGTATCATTTTAAGTTTTTCTGAACATGGAAACTTATCCTCATGAGATAAATAGTCCATCTCTTCGGAGATCAAAACAATCTCTCCGGAGATTAAGTCAATTTCTTCGGAGATCGAGACAATCTCTTCGCAGTCCAAAAAACAATCTCTTCGGAGATCGAAACAGTCTTTTGGAGATCTAAACAGTCTCTTCTGAGACGATTAACGAAATCTAAGAAATTCACCATAGTTATCATATTAGCTATGAGAAAGAAAAAAAAAATTATAGGTAAAAAATAATTTTGCAATGTTTTATACAGTCAAAAGATAGCAGTCAATATTGCTATAGTATCACATATCACATATCTCAAAGAAAACTAATGTTGTCAGGAGATATTGAAAGAAATCCTGGTCCTGTTCAGTGTTCAAAGCATTAGTCCCACATATGCAATGGAACATAGAAAACGCAAACAAGCGAATGAGACCTCCCAGCTCTCAAAACAGAGCACGTCTATATTATACTGTCATGACTGACATCACCGGTAGACGCGTACGGAAATTAAAAAAACATGGCCAAATTTGCTGTCCAAACAAGATTGTTGTGAGCAGATACACGTACGCTAACGTACCTATTTTTACATTTCTAATACTGCACACAATAGTACGCACTTGACTATCAATACTGCACAACTGAGTGTGTTATATTGCAGGTTAAAATAGGACTTGCGAAGCTAAACGTAGCCTAACGAATTCGAAAAACGAAACGTTATCATGTTAGTTTAATTACGATCAATTGAAAGAAAATTACAAATAGTATAGTGCAATTGAACATGCAAGAATGAATTAAACGATGTATAGTAGGTAGGAGAGCAACTTAATATATGTGTCAATGGTGCATTTACATAAATTATATATGCCGAGGTAATCGCCTCTTAAAGTTATCAGTTCATTAATTCGCTTTTGCGCGTGGAGAGCTTGGGATCCCTTTGCATGAGCAAACTTTTTATTCACACGAAATATATAATTTTTCGCATGAACCTTGCCAAAAAAGATTGTCATCGTTGAAATGAATTAAAGCCGAAATATTCTATTTATCGTATGCAGTCTTAACTCTTAGGAATTTAATTTGTGCATGTGGTATAACTGTTTTACTATATATACTGTGTGCATAATATATATTTCTTACACGTCCATATTGTGCCACGTGCTACTCTTCATACCAGGCATCGAAATGATGATTTTCGTAAGAGCCGGCATCATATAATTCAATGCGGACAGGACGTTTCATTGAATTTTTCTGCTCGTTCCTTTGCTTCTTGAAATAACAGACCTTAAGATGATAATTACGTAATGAATTTAGTCGCAATTCAAGGCACATTCACTTGGAAACGATTAGTTTCAAACACCTTCCCAAAATACTTTATTTCATTGTAAATATTGTATGTACTTACGAAGAAGAGAATGAGGACGAGACAAATGAATCCAGCAGTTCCTATAGCAGCGGTTGCACCAATCATGGCATTCTTATCCCCCTCATCTTCTTCGTCTTTGCTTGGAGTTCCAACGGTAGCCTTAGGGGTCGTTGAAACAACTTGCTGCTCCAAAAAGGATTTATCAAAATGTAATTCGTCCAAGTTGCCCTTTTCATCACTGGCATCGACAACTGCCCTGGCAAGACTACTTGAACTGACTTGCTTACTTTCCGACGAAAACTCAGTTTGGATATTGGCAATAACACTTCCTTCATCGAAATCAACGTCTGATATCCTCAAAAACCCAGAAATTTTATCAAAGATGTTTATCACGGCCTTCTCTAGCATATCTCTGAGCTTTTTACAATCGATGCTATCTTTATCTTGATAGCTCGCAACAAATTCAATGTTAAGGATCCTTGCTTGAAGGGCGACAATTCTTGTTGGGGTAAGTTGAGTTGATGACATTGTACTCACAACTTTGCTAGTCGGTGTCGGTTGCATATCAGAGGTTATTTCCAATTTTTCGGTCGATCCTCGATACATTAGACTTCTTGGAAGTGAAGTGGTGAGAATTGCAGATGACGACGATGATTCTTGAGTCATGGCACTCGTTTGCGATGATGGCGATGGTAGTTTTGCAACAGTAGTTGTTACGGAACTAGTTAAAGGTGGTGAGGACGTTCGCGCAAGAGAGATTGCTGGGAAAGAGGGTGTCAGGTGGTAAAATGTAGAACTTGAATAAATTGCTGATGATGATTGGCCAACTACAGTACTAGTCGCAACCGTTGCTGAAGATTGATCAACCCGAATCGAGGTTCTTGAATATGAACTAGATGATGCTCTGGCTATGGAACTAGTTGCCGTTGGCGAGGATTGTCCCACAACTACGTTAGTTTCAGGTAGAGAAGGAGCGTAATATATGGAGCTTGTATTAACTTTTGACGATGATGATGATGATGGGTCAGCTACAGTACTTTTCCTTACCAGGGTTGATGATTTTTCAATTTTAACTAAAGTTCGTGTGGTTAATGTCATATTTGAAATAGATGAAGTTAACTCGTAATATAGGGAACTTGAAACAGCTGCTGATGATGATAGACTAGGTACAGTACTAGGCGTTGCTAGTGTCGCCGACTGTTTCATGCTCAACGGAGTCTTGAAGAAGTGTGAGCTAGATGGTTGCGTCACTGTGCTAGTTGCTGCAAAAGATGAAGTTAACTCGTAATATAGGGAACTTGAATCAGATGCTGCTGATGATGATAGGCTAGGCCTAGGTACAGTACTAGGCGTTGCTAGTGTCGCCGACTGTTTCATGCTTAACGGAGTCTTGAAGAAGTGTGAGCTAAATGGCTGCATCACTGTGCTAGTTGCTGGAAAAGATGAAGTTAACTCGTAATATAGGGAACTTGAAACAGCTGCTGATGATGATAGGCTAGGTACAGTACTAGGCGTTGCTAGAGTCGCCGACTGTTTCATGCTTAACGGAGTCTTGAAGAAGTGTGAGCTAAATGGTTGCATCACTGTGCTAGTTGCTGGAAAAGATGAAGTTAACTCGTAATATAGGGAACTTGAATAAAGTGCTGACGATGAATCGTCAGCTACAATGCTGGTCGTTAGTAGCGTCGACGATTGTTTCATCCTGATCGAAGTAATGAAATGTGAGCTGGATTGTACATCAGCAATGGAACTAGTCGAAGTTATTTGCGCCGTCATGCTAGGTGTTTGAAGTGATGGCGTCTGCTGATAAGCTGTTGAGTTTGATTCGACCGCCAACGATGGTTGGAGGGTTATTGTGCTGGTGGCAACCGAAGATGAGGTTGGCAAGACTACGACAGAAACAATCTCATCAATAACAACAGTCAAACTTAGTTCACGAGCACATGGCACCACACCACCGTCTTTAGCTACAACTGTCAACGAGTATTCACCAGGTTGAAGAGTACTGTTCGCAAAAAGTTCGCCATGTGAAGTTATGAAGAAATTTCTGTCGGGGTCTGACTCCTCTGTGATGGAATATTGAATTCGTCCATTATTTCCGTAGTCTGCATCACTCGCCAGAATATCCACCGGCAATTTGTATTTTCCAGGTAAAGTACCAAATACCGGACAATTATCATTTTCATCTTGGACGGTTATCGTAACTGTTGCCTCCGAATTTCGAGAAGGAACACCATTATCTGTAGCAGTGACCGTAAATGTAAATTGTTTTTGAGAAATGGTTTCGTAATCTAAAACATCGTCAGCATATACTGAGATTTCACCGCTGTCTTGGTTAACCATAAAGAAGTTCGCAAGGCTTGCGTCTTCGATAATGTATGAAACTTCCCCGCTGCGTCCATGGTCAGTATCATTTGCATACACGCTCAATACAACAAAACCTTTTCCTCTGTTCTCAGATACGACGGCAAAATAAGAGTCGTTTGTGAATGCAGGGGTATTGAGATTTTCTGACACTTCTTCAGTACAGTTTTCGCCGTCATATTGCTCAAAACATTCGCATTTGTTTGGAGATACGCATTGTCCATTGGATGAACAGTTGTTCATATCATAACACGTCGGTGTTTCACAGGATAAGCCAATCCAGTTGTCATTGCATTGACACTCTTCATAGCCCACGCAAATCCCATTTCCTGTAAGGAAATCATGGTACGAGTTTCTAAAACGTTGAAACATTGTAACAACATGTCTTTGAAATACATTCATAATGATGAATGTGACGTGATCACAAAGACGCGAGCATGAAATGGAAATTATAATATCTTATTGATTATTGATAATACAAATGACTATTGGCTGTTGAGTATTGATAATATACATGTAAATTGTCATCTAAAATCTAATATTTAGGGGTGAGGGCGTTACTTCATCATTGGAAACGGAGATTAAAATTGTCCTGATATTTTTAAAGCCTGGTTCACACTCATTGCCGGTGTAATCGGAGGATTTTACAATTTTTTCATATCAAAGAAAATTCGCCAAATTTACTGGTGTAAGGGGAGAAAGATTAGTTCATCTAACAATGTAACGGCATGCAATGCAAATATTGAGCATTTTTAAGCATGTGGATTAAGTTAAACTTGAAGGCGTCATGATTGCCCCAATTTTCTGGGTCGTCAGTTGAATGGTTTGAATCGAGATAATTGAGCTAGGGCATCGTACTCAAGACGTTAGATTTACGTTAGCTCGTGCACTGACCAGAGCAACTACTTCGTGATTGACATGAGAAATCCAGGCACATCTCCCCTTCATAGCCCATGTTGCACGAACACAGATTTGGTTCCACGCACGTGCCATTTCCAGAACAGTCGTTGACGTCAGAACAATCATATTGACTGCAGTTGGATCCAACAAAACCGAAGAAACAACTATATACAAAATATACATAATTCAGATCATCAAACATGGAATGAATACTTTCATCTTTTTTTTAGCCCAGGAAGCGTGGCTATTTTTCTAATGTAAAAATATCCGCTGAATTGTCAAAAAGTGAGGAGATCAAAACCTTACAACAAGGGCGTAAAGAAAAAAACGAAGACAGAAAAGATTTAGGCAGTCCCACATTTACCTGCAAATATTTGTATCTCCAGTCACGTCATTATTAAAGATGCATACACCATTATCAGTACAGTTGTTTAAATGCGAGCAGTCCAAGAAAATACTACAATCAGCTCCTTGATATCCTCCAAAACAGTTGCAAAAATTAGGTCCAACGCATTCGCCTTTTTTAGAACATTGATTCACTGCATCACAGTCAGGAATGGAACAACTTGGTCCAGACCAGCCACTCACGCATTCACAAGTATCAAAAGCAATACACCGTCCATTTCCTACAATAATAATATTATAGATGTAATATAATTACATCAAACGTTCATAATTAGTTTATTTATTTTGCGAATATCAGCAAACTAGGCAATTAGTTGTTCTGCTTATAGCCAATGTGACCTTTTGGGATAATAATACCCAACCAATAATACCTGAGCAATAGCCAAGAGATTCACATGAAGTTACAATACATGAAGCTCCACTATATCCAGTGTCACATTTACATTCGTCAATTCCGATACAAACTCCATTTGAAGAACAATTGAGGACGTTGTAGCAGTTTGCGATGGTAGCGCAACTTGGGCCTGAGAAAAGTAATCAATTAGCGTCCAGTGAAAATTTCTAGCGAAGATATGATACTTTAATATCTTTAGTTATTGTGGTCATGTGCCGATCAAATTATAAAGATTCGACATTTCGCAGAAGTTTAAACAGTGTATGGAAATGAATAGCACGCATTTCCAATTACACACATGTCGTCAGTACTTCTTTAAAACCATATTACACAGGTCATCCCCCGCCCCAAAAAAACGAAATCGTCAGTTTTTATGCTATAATTCATTGAATATCGAGTCTAACGAGTTCATTTGTTAATTTTACATAGCAAAAAGATCAGTTATTTAGCTTTCTCACAATATCTTTTTTTATGATATGATAAAGGATCAGTGCTATATAATACTTTTCCTTGTATAAAATAATCTACAACAGCTGCATATTTACCTGTAAAACCTACGTTGCATTCGCAAACATCTGTTGTCTTACATATTCCATGAACTTCTGACGTGCAGTTATCAACAGCAAAACATGTCGCTTTCCTATCACATTCAGCCCCTTCCCAACCAATGTCACATTTGCAAAATCCTTCTACACACGAACCACGTGAGCAGTTTCCACAGCTGCCAATAGTACAATCATCACCTGACCAACCTTCAAGACATCTGCACGTTGCATTCAGACAAAGACCTTTTCCTGTGCAGTCATTAGGGCAACCTGCAAACGTTTTTTAGCATTCATTAGAAAGTGGAAAAAAGAGCGACTTATTATTATTATTTGAAATGTTGAAAATGATTTTTTGATATTTTTACAGAAGGATCCTGATTTAGTGTAGAAAATTTTTCACCATGACTACTGATCGACATTATTCAAGATTACGTCATTTACGTGAGTGACAACACTATTGCGCTTAGATACAGCGAATTTTCCTAATGCATGGGATTGCATCTGACTTTCTGCTACAAAGAGCTGTGGCGCATGCATGGCTATGGCTGTTCGTCTAGGGAATTATTTTCTCTTTTCCTTGAAGTCGGATTGCGAATAGAAAAAATTCAGCATTAGTTATATACTGTATGCAACTTAAAGTGGTATAAAAAAATCATTACCCATACCTATTTGCAAAGATTGTTGATCTGCAAACGATGTGTCGTTTGTCATCAAGATGTCGAAAACACAGTTGTCCAAAAGTGTATTCTCCAGTCCATTTCTGTTGCAAACGCCTTTTGCTTCCTGAAAATGAAGAAGAGAGTTCCACCCTTTAAAACTTTCTCCTCTTTGGAACACAGTATGTTTGGCACTTTATAACCTTAATAAACATGCATATTTTTAAAAATGGAATAATGTTACTTACTTCTACTTGGTTTTGTGAGAAGTTATCTAAGGTATACAGAGGTGTATGTTCTTCATTTGTATACGACGAATCCATTACATCTTCGGCATGAAAATTTGAAGAATTCCAATTCCAACTGTTTACCAGGCCTGATCCATTGCGACTTCCTGTTATTCGCCCTGCAGAATTATTTCAAACTAATAGTCAAGTAATATCCTTGATTATGGGAAGTAATTAATACTCGACGAACTAGTAAAGCTATGGAAGAAATCAAGTGAAGAAAAATTACGAGCTCACATGATTCAGCAAATTCAATGGTATCATTTTTATTATACTGTTCACCATTTGGACCAATCAAATCGTTGGTTTCATCATCGTCCATGAATCCACATAAACCTTCAGTGGCTTTGGTGAAGTCAGCATTTGGTATAAAATTAACGTTAAGATAATGACGTGACATTACTGGGCTGTATTCCGCCTCGACAGACACCGTGACCCCTGAAAGATAAAAATAGAGTTCATCGTGAGGAGGAGAATGCAATGATGCACTTCTACGACATTTTTCAATGTAACGCTAAACATCTCATGGGAAAATCTCATCTTAATTCCTGGAAAAATTAAGTTTCGTGTGACACCCACAGACTGTCTTTTAATTATTAATACAATGCCGCTCTTTTATTTATCAATGATCTCCTTTAAAGGTTTTTTTGTATCCAAATATTTCACACGTATTAACAAGATTAATAAAACTGCAGTAAAACACAATGATCAACAACTCACCAGATTTATATTGAAACGACATGATTATAACCTGCGCTCCATTGCTCTCGGTTCTATTTTCTGGATTGAAGATATTAAGCTTTATGGAATCGTTGGCAAATGATGGTTGTGCATTATTTCCAGAGAAATTCTGCAAGGCACCATTGACTCTGTAAAGTATCGATTAAATAATTTACTCGATCATAATAAAAATATTTTACGAGGTCCTATATTAAAACAGACTTTAGTCTAGATCAAAATTCAAGAATATTACTTGAGTACCTTAGCATTGGTAAATCGCCGGGTGACGAAACTGGTAGTGTTGTTATTGTAACGACGTTCTCTGCCACTTTAAGAGCAACTGCTCCAGTCAGAGAAGCTCCTTTATAACCAAAGAATCGTATTTGCATTCCGAAGTCATTTTTGATACTTTTGCAATTCCAGAATTCTCCGATACCAAAATAGTCAAACTCGACTCCTGCAATGTATGTTAAAACACTATGTTTATGACAATTTTGTTTCTTTAGGAAAGGCGAGCCTAATACCATAATACGTGCACGCATCATACATTTGGATCGACTGAATTCAATTCAGATTCTCTACTACAATTGCATGCTACTCCTCTCCTGTTGTTAACATTGACTGTATCTATTCATGAAATGCTATAAACTAAATACAAACCATCAAGAGTTTGTAAATGGGGATCTCCCCACCATCGAACGGGCCTACGTCTTTCGCAGCATCGACCTTGCCAACGCCTTCGACACAAACATCTTGAGCGACAAGAAGAGTCAGTCACACAAAAGCCATTTCCTGAACATCCTTTAAAAATAGATACAGTAAAATATCAACACGAAAATTGTAATAGTCAACTGAATTTAATGTCGTAGGATTTCGCCGGAGATGGCATATAACATTGTAAAAAGATATAGAAAAACAGATTCCGAAAATTATCTGCATAGAAATGGGGTTATAAGACTTCTATAGGAATATTTTTACCCAATTGCACGTAGACAACTGAAAAAAATTCTTTACTATCCTAAGACAACAAAAACAACGGCATTTACCTTGGCATGGCCAACAGTCAGGTAGCTGACAATTTGGTCCTTTACGACCAATGACGCACACTGGTGGAACACCGCAGTTAAATTTCTCTCTGCATTTACACTTTTGATCAATCCACATTGGCTCCTCACCGTCCTCGCATACTGGACACCTTGCGAAAAAGGCATGATAATGATATGAATTAAATACAGAATTAAAGCGGGAAAATATTTTTATAAAATATTCTGCTAGACGGCGATGTAAGAAATCTCAAAAGAAAGCATAAGTATATCATTGCTGGAATTAAAAATCTATGTTAGTTATTTCTATATCACATTACAATCGAGTGATCAATCTCATGCGTTCGAACTCTTTACTCGGCTGGCAGGAAAATTTGCTTAGCGTGCAGTTGGTGAACAAAAAATTTATGTAGGGAAATTTATTGACTGATGAATCCCCCTCTAACCATCCTCGTACCCAGGGAATTTGGCCCTACATGCGTTCTAACAAGGGTGACTCTTGATTGATAAAAAAGCAGAAGAGCGATACCTTGTCTTATCTCAAGGTCATCTTTCATGAAATTACTTACTTTTCCTCACATTTGCAACCAAAAGGCCCACGAGTTGACTCCAAAAATCCTTCACACGAGCATTTACATGGACAGGAACCATCCCAGGCAATCGTGTCTTCGGTGCCGTCTTCGCACGAACACGAACACTATTATAAAGAGAAAAATATTTATCAGCCTGTAATTTACTAATAAAGCACCTACTGTTGACACTCCTCGCTGATTAATGCCTTTGGCGACAATGGCTAAGTAAAGGGATTTTAAATCTACTACAGGATTTATTGCAGATCTTTAGATTCTGTAGTTATGCAAAATTTTCCAAAATTGTCAGATATAGAGATGCTAATTATGACGTCATACAGCAAGGTGATGTTTCTACCAATGCTATTGTTCCCTCATTCTATTGTAGCGTTTTGTAGCGTATCAAAAATTGGGCGTAGTGTAAATGAGGCTTTAATTACTGGGCAAGATCCATCGGTATTCATTTCTTTTTCGGTGTTATCTTTGCACAAACATGGACATTCTGGTTTGTTGCCACTTCTTTTTCGTTTCACGGAATTATCTGGACACATTTCACACTTGCAAGAACCATCTGGCATCTAAGAAGAGAAAAGATTAATTTCTTGTTGGTCCAATTATCTATGCATGAATGTGAAATTTTACATTAGACTCGTACTTAACTAGTTCAAGAGCTTTTTGGTATGACTGCATAGGCATAATCATAAACATACCTTTACACCTTTGAGTGATGATGAATCACCTGGAATGCAGTCACATTCCTCTTCGCAGTCTTTAGTTTTTGGATCAATCTTGCCAGGTTTGCCATCTTTAATGCAACATGGCACTTTAATCGGACCGGTGGAGAAACATTTGCTGTAAAATATTGAGACGATTGAAACATGCTGCCTATCGGAACGGAATATAGTACGCGGAAGCATTTTTAGGGAAATTAGTCCACCTCATGCATGCATAATAAGCAATATTAGCTTTGGAGACAGAGCTATGATATTAGCTTTGATAGATTTGGAAACAGAGAATCTAGTATATGAACTACTCTGCCCATTCCAACCGAGTGATTCGGCTGTTTACCATGCATTCGCGCTTCTGTTTTCTTCAATAAGCCGAAACCTGCATGGGATAGGGATTTTCAACCACGGGTTTCTTGGTAAATGACTGTAATTCAGTCATTGTAATTGATGCCATATGAAAAGAAACGTATTTAGACCTATGTACCTTTGAACGTTCTCATACACTGGAATTCCAAAAAGTTTAAAATTTTTATTGTATGGGCCAATGTTGACGGTTAAAGATCCAGAGATCTTGGGCAATCCTCCACGGAAAGTAGCCTCTATGTTTCCCCCTGAGTCAGGGCATTTTTCGGTACAAAATTTCGCATTCAGCGATGTAGTTAATGGTGCTGTTAATTTGAAGACGAAGAGCGATGGGATATTCGAGCTATTCTTACCACCTGAAAATGAGTAACATAATTCAGAGTTCCATTATATTAAAGGGGGTTGAATCGCGAGTCATAGAAGATGTTTGGACTTCATTTTTCTATACCCCTTCAGAAGTATTACAATACCTAAAATTTTTCGAAGAATCCGTACTGCCTTTTTCTTCAACCTTCTGGGAATCACCGATGGCCAGTGGGCTTCAAACGTTGGCGTAAGAGATGCTGAGACGGACGCTGATGCCTCTTTTAAGCGTGCTTTAAACGACGGTTGCGTTGAACCTCCCTGTAGACAGATTTTATACGCAGCTGAATATTATTATTCAAAAAAAACAAGACACATGCTCTGGCCTTTTTAAAATTGAGCTAGAATTAATATTTCTTCAAAAGGCGTTAGGAGAACTGTCTGACAATTTGATTGTGATTAGTGAAATTGCAACACGGGACAAAACTTTCACGCGAAAATTACGATCACATACGTTATCTCAACACAGCGTCGCTTTTTACAACCGGACAAGCCCTGCATGGGTACCAAATTTTACCAATTGCTTTGGATTTTTGCGCAAAAGCATGATTACGATGAAGAATAGTTGTACCTTATTAAAAATTCGCCGAACTCCATGACCTTTATGCCACTCACCACCAGCCGATATTGAATACCTTGACGTCAAACTTGCAGATAACGAGGCAGAAGCCTGAAAATTGGGATGTATAAAAGAATTCAAGATCAAGAGCAAAAATCTGTCTTTGAAAAGTCGAGGGGGTGAATGGATGGACCAAGTTGTAGTGACAGTTTTCCTATCAAAACGTTTTAAGTCCCCCCATCGTCCCCTATAGGATTTGCGCCCTTGTTCATAATGTGTCTTTCTGGCCAGAGAACTGTTGCAGTATCATTTGGTCATGATCATGTCTGTTCAATAACGAAACACGTTAGAATAATAAAAATTACTGTGATTTGTGGCATATTTACCGAAGCGGAGACACTTGCAGAAGCGCCAATATTCAATCTGAACACTCCGGGTACACACACTGCTCCTATTATAGGAATACAGAAGCGGCCAACTTCTTTGTCGACCAGTTTCTTACTCCACGGTTTCGAATAGCTTCATAAATGTTGAAAATAAAGGTAATTATTATTAATTAAAGTACTACCTACACGAGTACACTAACCTATACTACATGCACACACACTTATTCAACCGTTCACGTTGGTCATATTCGGCAAATTTTCTCCCGGTAAAGAGGGCTCAGTTTTTCAGCGGTCTTCGCATAAAAAATTAAAAGCTTTTCGTTTTACGCCTTGCTCTCAATTTTATGTAAGTTGTCCGCTGACAATATGAGCCTGCACGAGTGGGAGAAACTTAGCTAAGTTGGACCAGCGTGGTTAAAGGCCGGCGCACACTAGAGCTATGTGCTTAGCAAAAAGTCATTCGTGCCTTTCGTGGCCATCGGCGTAAGCCAGTTGCTCTCGTGTGCGGGCAACTTTTCCAGTGACTTTCGTCATTCGTGCCAAAAGTCGCCGGAAAAGTCGCCCGCACACGAGAGGAACTGGCTTACGCCGATGGCAACGAATGACTTTTTGCTAAGCACATAGCTCTAGTGTGCGCCGGCCTTTAGTTTCAAGTTTATGAAAAACTAAATAGAACAGATTTGGCAGCCCGATTTTAGTCCGGGTATATATACTGTAAACCAAAATGTTTGCGCTTACCTCGCAGTAGGATCAAAATTGCAGTTGAGATTTAATTTCATATTGCCAAATAAAGTGATCCCAACTGACTTCAGCGTAGAATAAGATGTCTGAAGGCTGATTTTTACCCCGGCATCAAATTCGACGCTTGCACCAAGTTTCACATATCGTCCAATCTGTAATCAGGAAAACGTGCTTAAAATATGTTTGAGTATGCTCATATATTTTAAAAAATTGATGCATGGATTTCCATCCATCAATTTTATTGGAATCTGTTTCTTTTATTGGGCATTCATGAAATTATACCTTTTTAGTTGCACTTTTCCTAAACCTTGCTCTTGTTGTCAAGCTAAATCTCGCCCGCTTTCGCCGACGAGGAGTAGTATCACTGATGTTAAATTGTTCTGTGACATTTCCATCTTTGACTGAAATTAGTGGCATCAATTCCACAAAATAGTTTTCATTTTCTGTGTAAAAGCTGAGAACCTTAAACAAAGTCATGGGTGCGAAATAAGCGATAGTTTTACGTTAAATTATTTCATAAAATAGTTTTGTCAGAAGCAAATATAGCCAGGAAGCAGGGTGGCGTGAAATGTGGTATAATTAACAGCTGTCTGAAAGACATTAAAACACCTCGTTTCGACGTAAGGACCTTCGTCAGAAAATTTATTTGGTGAGGAGTGCATGTTTTTTCATATAGGCGAAGCATTCAAAAAGAATAAAATTTACTGACAACGCGGTGTGAATAAAGATATTTCACTATAGTTTTTTAAGACTTTTTCACTTTTCGGAAAAACTGGCATGTAGCACCCGACTTAGTGTTGAAAAAAGCTGTGCGAGAACAAATATCGTCAGAAGAAAGCCAGGAATGTAAAATGTTAATGCATGAAGGATGGGCTTGAAGAATAAATATTTACACTCACCTTTCCAAAAAATGCACCACTTTCTCTTCCAACAATTATATCACCGATCGTAACGTTACCAACATTCTCTGCTATCTTTAAACCAAGAAGATCGTCTCCACCCAAACAAGAGCTAGTTGACTCTTCCAAAATTTTATATCTGGAAACAAACATGTAAACATGTATTCAACTTTTGCTAAGATTTGAACAAACATAAATAGAAAAAAAGTTGAAATCGTATGGTTGAGATGAAAAAAAGTTCGTTCCCTGAAGGATGCCACACTTACAACGACTACATTAATTTTTTTCTGGAGAGTGATCTGTGGAAACGTTACAACTAAAAAATATAGCTGTAAAACAACCTCTCTCTGATTATTTATTATAATTTAGGTATTATAACAATGCAGGTGTGATGAAATTGCGGTATGGCTTATCTACCGCCGTCTATTCCAGCAGTCAATTGGAAGAACTGGGTTGGAATGATCTAATCCAGCAATGCCAATTTCAAAATGTGTCAAATGTTTCAAATTGAACACTATTAATGTTTAAATCCTGGAATAATCTTCGACAAAAGTAGCCATGGTCTAAATTTTACCTATCCAATGATGTTACTCTTTACATTTTCCGAGACTAACTATTGATGTCAAATCTTGTTAATTATTCAATCTTCCATAATAAGCGTCCATGGAGGTTACTATGTGGCACTACGGAAATGGCTTGCCATACGTATCCGGAAACGTTCAGACTTCAGGCCTCAAATTAACGAGAATTTAGACATGGATCTATCAAGCTTAGCTATATACGGGGCTTTACGGGTATCTTTTTTCATCTGAAAACTATACTTACTTCTTCAAATTTGAAAAACCCTGGCTACATGCTGTCAGTTCAGTATAAACAAACATGACATCTTCCTCTTGAATAATGTCCGTAATGGTCTCTAGAAAACCGTCGCTGCTATTGCCAACAAGAACATGACCAACACTCAAATTTCCATCGATGGATGTCATGGGAATGACCAAGAAGAAAGTTGTGACCTCTTCATTATCATCAGTCGTGTAGGTTCTTGCTAAACATTTATATACGTTTTTGCCTGATCCTATCAGATAAAGTAAAAACATTCATCTAAGATTTTAAAACTTAAGTTGGAAAAAAAATTATTGGCATGATTCCTAAAAATTTCGGCAACAAATATACCCAACAATACAAGATTCATTATTCATTTCTCTCTATAAAATCGGTTTTTGCTGGAGCAGTTTATTTATATGAGCGAAATGCAATTATGTGACACAACCATTGAACTAAGCAGTAACTATATGTACATGCAACCTACCAGTAGAAATATGATGTACTTTTGTCCCGTTAATTTGGGAGTCTCCTGAGAGAACATCTTGCAATAAGCTGTCATCAGGACGGTCTTCAAATAAGTCTTGAACTAACACGCTCTGAAGTCGAACCTCTTGATTGAAATCACTGTAGGAAATTGCCTCCTCCAGTGTTGCCGGAATTACGCTCATGAGAACATGTTGATCTATATAGAAGAAATAACGAAGCGTTGTTAGGGAAGATTATCGCGCACGCATTACGCAAAGATTTCTCCTCTTCAGCGGCGTCTCAATGGGAAGACGTTGTGATTGTGTAATGCGCGCCGGGACCGCTGAATCGCAGTAATTTGTATTTTGAAATGGGACGGGTTAGTTCAAGGAAATTCGAGAAAAAATAACTTTAGTTTAAAGCGTAGAATATTTGTTTACTTTCTAAATAAATTAAGTGATAATTTAAATGATATTTCAAAATATCACTGTTAAAGCTCGTTAGCTACAATCAGTGTGCAGTCAATTACCGCCATACCATGCAGTAATTTGTCTTCTTAAATAGAATGGGTTAGAGAAAGAACTTCAGTTTAAAACGTATAATGTTTGTTTACCATTTATAATTAATATCAATTAATAAATCTTGGTAGCTACAGTCAGTATGCGGTCAATTTTCCACCATACTTAAAACATTTGAATCATTGAATGATTCACTGGACCACTTTCTAGTTAATATGCTCCCCTTCTTCACAAACGATTTTCTTAAGAAATGCCCTGACCTGTGAATGCAATATCTTTGATTTTGTGAAACACTCCCTCTGCTTGTGTGCTTGATATGATGTCTCCTTTTTCCAATTTCATGCTGCTTTGTTTTGTCACAATAACGAAGCCCTCTTCAACTGGACAACCATATAATTTCAAGTCATCGGAATTGATTAGTTTTACATTTGACATCGTTACGACTTTGTCAATCCGCGAAGTGTCTTCGTAGTCCTTCAGTACAAATCCTTTTGTACATTTCCTTTCGTCCCACCCATAACATATTGGTGATGTGGAATTGTCCTGAATGCAGATTAAAAAATTTAATATGTTTGCGTAATTGATCTGATGGTGCAGACTTGAACAAAATCCTGGTTGGATTAATTCATCTTCGGGTCAACATATTGGCGCTTTTCTTCTCGAGCAAATAGGACTTTAAGCGCATATTGAAAATATGATCTTACTATATAGCATCAGACATTTAAATTCGAACAGCTATAACAATAACATAGCCAAAAGAAATATTAAAAAGTCATACTGTATTGTTGTAATTATAGCAGCGTTCCAAATCTTTGCATTGCTGACAACTTCCTTTGTTTGACCGCGACTGGTCAAGATTGCACAAATTTGTGCTGCAGTCGATAACCTGCAATAAATAAACATGTATTCAATAAATATACATTCATATTAATGCTTTCAATTTTTGGAACAGCATTTCCACATCGGCAATTCGATGTATTGCCAATATTTTTATCAACTATAGCTACTAACTTTTATAGCACTAGAACATGACGGATTTCGTCCAACACTAATACAGTTGTGATAAAACCAAGATTTGCACTGCCCAATGTCCGCTTTATAACCTGTGCCAGGTAAACATTTCCGCGTGTTGTCGCACCAACCACATCCTCTGCGTGAGAGACAACTTTGACAAGTTCTGAACGGCAGACAATAACTAACGGTGCAACCACGACCCTAAAACGATATGTAAAAAAGAACACTGTAAACTTACCGACCGATAAATCTAAATGCAAATATGGATCCAACTGCCTCCTTGTAGAAATTAATGTACCGAAATGCTTGAAAAGAAAGACTGTTTCGATAGTTCTTTAATGTGGTAAAAAATTATTCGGCGATTATACGTTGCTCTCATATTATTCTACCCATTAATGGACTAACCTTCCATCCTATGCGACATTTGCAATGATTTGGTCCAATGCAAGTTCCAAAGGTCCCACAATTACCAACATCTTTACAGTGATATGACGAACAATCAGCTCCTTCCCATCCATTATTACACTTGCATGTCTGTCCCAGACAAATTCCGTTGAGAGAGCAGTCGTTGATGCAGCGAACACCTATAAGAAAGAACTGTTTATACTTAACTATTTATGATTTAGAGTAAGATATCTTCTATAGAAACTCTTTTAACTTCTCCTAGTTTCTAATCGAAGTGAAAACGTTTCAGGACACGTCCGTTTCGTTTCTTACGGGTAAACTGATTTTGCTTGTACATTCATTTGTTTCTCCTTCTCGACTAGCCAACTGCAGTGATCTGCAATTGCTCCGCTCCAGTAGAAAACAACCTCGCGATATTGACATCCACCTAAATGCTCTTTATTGAACTGGTATGTCAACTTTAAACAGCATGCATGACGTATCCGTGTCGTAATCGGTCGTAGTTACTTCACAACAGAAATTACTCAACTTGAACTATACTGTGAACTAGGCCTAAGTTAAAATTACAGTTTAAAATAAGCCTAAAACGTACACTGAAACTATAGATCTGTCAAAATTCTAGGCCTAATTGCGCATTGATTGTTGCTGTGGAGCACTATGGCAATTTTCTTGAAAAGCTTATATGTTCTTCTGAGGCACCCTCATTAACATTTTCGTAGATGCAGTACTGCAAGTAGAGACGTTTTCGGTCTAACCTATTATTTATAATGTCTTTATTAATAATTAGTTTTCGAATGTTTGCAAGGCTTTTTTGATGGCTAGGTCACAAAACACAACATTGACGAGATTTTTAATTTAAGAGTAGCATAATTAATAGATGTTTTACTTAATATAATTAGATTTTATATTTATAAACAATGCATATAATTTTGAAACATACGTTTACTCTTTTCGCATATTGTTGGATTTTTTAAGTCACATGATGCTTCTTTTATTGTGCCATCAAACATCCAACATCTGTTATTCTGGAATGGAATCGAATCCTGTAAAAAGAGTGAATATTAAATAATTATATACATGCACACAGTTGATGTTTGCCGATAAAATTTCGTGTGAAAACAAAAGGAAATCCGCCAACAGATTATCACAGTATATTAGCTAGCTAGTATATATAAACACTCTCTTATTATGTAACTCGATCAAAACACATGCATTTGCAATATGTATGACTATTTGTTCCTAACTGCAAATTGATCATGCAATAAACTAATATTAACTGTTCTAATGCTAAATATACCTGTGTTAAGACGTCGATCCAAATATTTGACCGTGTTCCATATGCCCATTTCGAATGCAACTTGTGTAACACTTCGGATGATTGAATTTGGTTTTCGTGAAAAGCAAGCATTTTCCCACCAATTTTCTACAGTTCGTATAGAGTAATAGAATTAAGAAGTCTGAGAATTAGAGTATATTGAATCACGATACCATCTTATTTCTAAAACAGCTATATCGCAGACACAATTTCTGTCCTGCACGTTTTGTTTTTTTTCAAACAAAACCTTGAATTCACGCATTTTAAGTAAAAAGTGGTATTTATCGCAGATTGCAGCTATACTCGTTTCTCTTTAAAAAAATTTCAATTACATTATTCTCGCGATAGGCACTCGTGAATGCACTCATTAATTCGTTCTGACTGAAGTATAACCTTGACGATAGAGCAGATCGAATAAAATTATAAATACTGTAGACGCCTCAAATTATCCGCCAAAAAATTCAAATTACACCACGTGATCAGACATTTATTTATGACATTCCATCCGAGGTTGCTCACATGATAGTAAAAAAGTCGTATACCACACTGCAGCAGGGTATTCCACTTTGCGTGTACTATGTATGTGTGGATTCAAAACGGAGAGAGCAAATCACAAATCTTGTTTCCCGTAGTTGTCTTGATATAATGTATCATATAATATAATAATATGTTTTAAATTTATTTATTCAGAGAAATCGATAAAATATTAGTCCCTGGTGATGATACTTTTCCATTGTTAGCATACACGGTAAAATTTTATCGAATTCGCCCCATTCCAGGGCTACCTATAGATAAGTAATAAAAATAAATCATAACCTTGCACATTTCTTTGGACTTCGTAAAACTATGAGGACTTCTAAGATTTTTGTAGCATTTTCTGTCCAAGTGTATCCAATCAAAAGGACATAATCCTAAAAGAAAGAAAAGTTGGACAAAGTTATCCTGGCACGTCTTGATTACGTTTGGATACGTAAAATAGTATGAGACAATCTCAAGTTAGCTTCCTCGAGATTCTAATTCACAAAAAAACTAGTAATTTATTTATTTGAAGGTCCACCACTTGTTATTTTAAGTGAAAACCTTTCGTAGTGCACCTTTAAACAAATATTTCAAGTGGGCTAATCCATTTTCGACATCCTCAAACATTTGGGACTGCACTTTGTAGTAACTGTAGTCACGATAGTTACCGTACGATCGGTTACTTGCCTGTTGAGAATATTAGTGTTGGTGTCGTTAAGAAAGGTTGATATATTACACGTGGTAATCCGGCATATCTTCTCTTATCCTTTATTTTCCTCATGATCACGTTAGGATCCACGTTGCCCCACCAATTATTTGTGGCATTTATAACGATGTTACTAGAACTGCTTGGCAAAGTACTTAGTTCAAACAAATTAGTTGGGTTAACCATAGAGTTCTCGTTGATCATTTCACGACCGTTTGGTTGAATCAGCAGTGTATGTAAATATCCCCTATTCAACAGAAATACATTTCTGGTAACAGTAGACGAGGTGTTCAGACTTTTGGAATTAACCAAATTAAATGCAATTTCTGCATTGTTTTGGTAGAACACGTTGTCTTTAGCGACGGCATTCATGTTTTTTATTACAACCAGTCCGTGTGGGTAAGAAATATCGTTTCGATTAAAGTAGTTTCCAGCCATAAGAAGTTCACTAGACGTGCCACTTCCAACAGCAACTACATGAACGGACTCGCTGCTGTTGGCATTACCGGAAATGACATTATTAACTATATTTATCACTCCTGGTTTATCGTAAAGGTAGATGTGGATCCCCCCTCGATTGACACTGGAAAATACCGTGTTTGAGATCTCTACTGTGTCGTTGTTTCTAACCAACATTTCAATTGATGCCGTATTTGGTTGATTTTTGTTCCCTTGTAAAGTCACGTGGCTACGTTTAATCGTTACTGTGCTGGCGAGTTCAGGATCTGAAGTGTAATGAACCGCTGAACCAGAAATTTCTTGAAAATTACATTCTTCAATATTAACGTTGATCTCCGGTTTTTGTTTGGACCTCCCTTAAAATACATTCAATGCGATTTTATAAAAAAGATAATAGACATCACTTAGGGTATTTGGTTCAGTTCCTAGTTTTTAGTTCAGGTCTGCTCTTTTATGGCTCTTTCCGGTGTACACGGACATGAACTTTCATAAACCGCACAGGTTTTTTACATGATCCACCTATCATGGCAAAAATTTCCCTGGGGCTACCTCTCCTGCGGTAGCCGTCGGTATATTGTGGAGTTAAATTTTGGGAGCTATAGCTATATATTTCAGTATCCATCATAGTTTATATCATTTCCAAATTTGACGCTATTCGCGGCTTCATTAATTAGTCCACGCGCATACATGACATACACGGAAGAGAAATTGCACAAAGAAAGTTGAATGATGCATATTATCCTTAAAATTATAATATAATTACAAGGGGGTCACGTTTTTGAATTCTGCATTTTTTTTCAAAATTTTTGAAAATGGCACGCGACGTATGAGTATATGATTGTCAAAAAATTTTTTTGCAATAAAAAGATTCCGAAGAACAAAGCATGAATAAAACTGGAGAGATCATACAGATTTCAGTCAAAAATCTACCTCAATATATTCGCCTTTCTTGTTTATTTACTCATATCTTGAATTTTACGTCTAGAAAGTTGACCAAAGTTCTAAGTATATACAAGAGATTCCTACCTGTTTCACCGATAACTGTAATTTCAGCTAAAAATCCTCGTAATGTTGATATGTCTGCCTCTATCAACACTGAATTTGATGGAATCACAATAACTTTGTCTTCATATTGATTAACGTTCCAATCGTATATCCTTGCGATCATCGAGGAACGATCACCATTATAGACATTTACAGTGTATGAACTTCTCACCCAGGATAGCAGTCGGAAATGAATTATTGTATTTCTCGGAGATGATATTTCTAAACCACAAAATATGTTTGTAATTTTATCCTTTTCACTTAGATAAATATATGATTCATCGTCCACGTAGACTTTTTGAACGGAATTGCACAAATTGTGGCCTAGATAAGGATACATGAAGGTGATGTTTTTAATTGGGGAAATCGCAATCGCATGTTGCTTTCCTCTTTTAAATGAACACCTGGAGATTGAAACTGATCCTTTGTTGCCCAGAATAGATATTGCTGGAAATTTCAAACCGCTTTCTACGTTAACATTTTCAAGGGCCATGGTATGTGTGTGCGCAATTATCTTAATTCCGTTACTTTCTCTAATATCGACATGTGCTATAGATGGCGAACGTCGTATAACCTGAATTGAGGGAGCATCTTCCTCATGCAAAATACCCGCGTGGTGAATAAGAATATTTCTCAATAACGATTGTTCGTTTTTCTCTCCATAACCAGTTGAATTGATAAAGTTTTGATGGATAATTCGCACGCCGCCCCATTTAAAGTTTCTCTCACATTCGAGGATAACTCCGTGATGCCTACTATGACCCCACCACCAGCCACCGCCACAGTTGCTAATACTCTGGTTCTTACAGTTTAATAAAGAAGTTTCATTACCGCGACAGTTCCAGGAAACTTTGTAATGAGGACTATTATCATAGTATCTTGAGTAATGATTGATATATCTGCCATAACCTAATTGTCTGCAGACAACTGTCCCATCGTTGGATGAAAAGTAAGAAAAACATACGCTCTGCCAAATGCCATCAACAAGTACTTCAACTTTTCCCTTATGTTCATAGTCTCCACCAAAAAGTCGAACTCTGCTTTGCGACCTCTTTTCGCACTTATTTTCCAAAGAGCAGAACGTTATTTTTTCATTCGTTGTTCCACGGGCGATGATATTTCCAAGAACTAGCAAACCAATGTGTGGTTTAAAGTACAATTGAACGCCTGGCTCAATATCCAGTGTGGCGTTTTGGGATATTATTAAATCGTTCATAACGACATATGGACTGTTTACTGCAGTCAGATTCAGTGAAAAATGAACATATCCACCAATCTGAGATTGATTGAAGTGTGTATGTGGCTTCGGCTTTAAAATGGCTGTGAAGTTTCGTGTAGCAGCAGCTGGAAGATACTTTATTCTTGGTCTGTCACTCCAATTATCAAAGTGAAAAATCCTTTCCGTCAAGTGTTTCCTGGATGACGTGCCCCAGTAATTAAGTGTAGCATCAATTGTATTTGAAAGGTAATTCGTACCGCATGTAAGTCCGACAAACAACTCTTTCTTCATTTCTTCATTATTAAAAATATTCCCATGAATATCATAAAGGTTAAACATGCATCCAAAAAGCCCAACTGTGTAAGAGGTGATACCTGCCTCAATATATTTCTGATTATTTGAGGGCACGCCTTCATTGTGTTCCAAGATGTTGTTTTTTATCATAAAAGTTTTTGGCACCCGATTTGACTGAACATCGACTTTTATCAAAAACGAGCACTTGTTTTTGATGAAGGTGTTATTGCTGATATCGGTGATTATACTTCTTATTTGTTTACCATAGAAGTCTATCAACCCCTCTCCTGCTGGAAGAGAGTTGTTTACAAAAATGTTTTTTATAATTGATATTGAGGTTTGCAAACTTCCCATAGAAAAAACGCTGCATCGCAACAGCGTTCGCCGATTCTTAAATATTAAATTCTTGTCGAGAGAAAATGAGAAAACTGTTTTTGTGGGATCTGGTAGATCTATCTCAAATCCATAATAAGTGGTCTGTGAAATGCTGCATTCACTGACGTATAAATCGATTGCCAATCTATCATAATAATATTGATAATGGTATCCATAATATATTCTTCCGTTTTCGTGCAAGATGCAACGGTGAAGAGATACGACCCGTTTTTGTTGTAAGTAATGATAATAATCATAATTTCTGAAATGTATTACAGCATACGACATTCTACGGATGACGCAGTTTTCCAGTTTCAGGTAATTTAAGTGAGAATTTGCAAAGAAATCGTTCGAATAATAATTATGTTGTACGTACACAGCAGTATTACCATCTGTTATCGTACAATTGTCTAGAGAAACATTTGTAGAGCGATGATAGCCGTAGATGCCATAGGTGTTACCTTTCAAGGTGACATGTTGCAGTTTGAGATATCTTATACCACCGCTTTGATCTCCTCGAATGCCATAGTAATTATTGAACAGCGAGCCAGCAAATAAAATTGCAGTTGCAGGTTCATTTTTGAACCAAGAAGCGTCATTGCCTAAACGAAATTTAGAATGAATTTAGATTGGGCGCACGTGTGCCACTATTGAGCAGTATATAAAAGTTGGATTTAAAAAGTCATAAAGCAAATGCCCCGTTTCGGTATTAATTTTTGTTTGTATCCGCAAACATTTCGTTGCGCTATGAAAACATTAGTATGCTTACGCTTTTGTTGCATTATGGAGCGTCTTCGCGTATCTTACAGTTCGCAATACGGGCATATTTGACTTCATGCAATATTTTATCAACACCCTTTGGAAAGGTCAGTAGTGGCCGTACTCAGTTATTAACTACATGCAGATATGGTAAAAATAATAAAATTTACCTTTCGCACTGACGATAGCAATTCTAATATTTGTACCACTGGAATAAGCCTTTCGCCAGTAACGTACGGTTAAATAACCAGGTCCAAAGTTGTACGCATCGCTGTGGCTAGCGTTAAAACTTATGTTTTTTGATGAATTTACTTTTGACGCAGTAATTGTGAGTGCTTCAACATCTGATATCTTCATGACTGTAGTTAAGAAAGCTTCCGATAAAAGTGTGATGTTGAAAATGCATTCAACATTTGTGGAGGAATAGGATGTAGTTCTCGACGTGGTAATAATCTGCATGTCTTCTCTACCAATGGTTATTTCTCTATTTTGCTCGCACAATGAAATTTCCTTTCTCAACATAATGTCTGGCAGGATGGAATCAATGTATTTAATTTCACGATCATCAATAAATGATCGGATGTCAATTCTTTGGATAAAAACGGCCGTGTTTTTGTTAAAAATGCCACAATGGTAACAGTTTAGTGACGAGAATATCTCAATTCCATTGCCACTATCTCTATTTCGATTTTGAATCAGTATATTTGCCATGTTAGAATCAGGAGCTTGGAAAGCAATTTTAATTCCACCGAAAGATTCGCGAATTTCTACATCTTTAATGACTTGTCTCAATACGTCAAAATGCAAGACATAGCGACTTATATGAGGTTGGGTATTACCTCCACCATGTTCAAATTTTACATGGGATATTTGACTTGCTTTTGCGGTTTCCCGAAATCGTATTCCGCGCCAAGAGCCAGGATTACAACGTACAGTCCATAGACTACTATAGCACGATACACCCCAGCCTTCGAAAGGACAACTACCAATATCATAATGAGTTCCTGAATTGCATCTTAGATTTCCCCACCAAACTGGCTTTGCACTACCAGAACTGGGCGTATAACGATAACTGCTGATATAACCCTCAAATCCCAGCTGTTTGCATAAGACAATACTGTTAGCATACGAGTTATAATTATCACATATTGTTCCCCAGGTATTGTTATAAAGTATTTCAACAATACCCTCCCATGGTTTTGAACCATTCACAAGACGAATCGGATATTGTCCAAAGCTGGAAATTCCATCCAATCTCGTCGCAATATCAAATTTAATTGGAGCACTTAATTCTCCAAGTAACTCAAACTTGCCATAAACATGAAATCCAATATTTGGAAACACGTTGACTTGGACACCAGCTTGAATAGTCAGTGTAGCATTTGGTAAAATTATAACGTCTCTCGTCACAATAAAAGGAGAATTGTCTTTTTCGAGGATAATGTCTTCAGTTACGAGACCTCCCAGTACCCTTCCCTTTCTAAACATGATATTTGTCTCCCCTTTAAAGACGTCAGAAAGATTAGCACTTGCAAGAAAAGGTGAAAAAGTTAATTGAGGCAAATAATTTCGATGACGGAAATCAAAAATTCTCGCAATTACATCGTTCACGTCAGTGGATCCCCACCAATTCATTCTTCCATCAATGTGATGTGAATTCAAGTTTGGCGTAAGCATCAATTCCAAAGAAAGAAATGGGTTTTCAAAAAAATTTTCATTCATAAAAATTTTCCTGCTTAAACAGATTACAGCTGCAACATCGTTGGTATCATAAGATGACCTTGGAGAGCGTCGATGAACAACATTGGCAATCAGACTGTTTCTAGTGAAATTCAAACTGCTCGAGGGATTGTAATCGTTATTGACTAGACTAAAAATGCTTCTTACCACCGCATTGTGCAACAATGTATTCCCACGAATGACAACCACTTCAGCGTCTCCAGTGAAATCAACCAAATTTTTCGCAGTATTATTGAATAATCTGTTGTCAAGTAATGATAGTTTGTTTCGTGAGTTCCATCTTGTAGAGAATCTGAATTTCAAAATTTCCTCGTAGTGGTTATTTTGAAAAATGTTTCCAATGATCTGAATAGGACAATAGCTATAAGAACCAATGAAAGAAAAAAGCAACATAGGCGTTAAATTGTTAGGGATCCTGTTGTACTGAAATATATTGTTTACTAGTTTCAATGAAGATCCACGGTTGTAACTTGACCATCCTGAAGCGTAAATGTCGGATTCCAAAATGTTTTCATAATAGTTTTTATGAAACGTGTTTCCTATTACTTCCACGAGGAAATAGCCATGGAAAAATAATTCCACCATAGCGGTTTCAGAGTACGAGTTCGTGTTGTACTGAAATGTGTTGTTCGTTATTTTTAATATGTATTCAGGGTTGCTTCTGGATATTCCTGAGGTCGAAGTCTTAATGTTGAAGATGTTTCGGTACTGGTTCTGATGAAATATGTTTCCATTTACCTGGACAAGGGAATAACCGTTTATAATTAACTTTAAAATAGCCTCAGTGTGAGAGTAACCATTATATTGAAATGTACTGTTTATCAGTTTCAGTATAGATCCTTGTCCAAGAATCGCAATTATGGAATTTGCACTTGTATTTGCAATATGAGAATTTCTGATGATCGTCGTGGATTTCGTCGTGGAGGAATCAACATTAAGACTGATTCCAACCTCGGTAAATTGCCGAATAGTCACGTTTGAAATCTCGTTGATGTTGTTTTTGGATGAACTTTCTAAAAGTGAAATAATTCATGCAAAGTTTGTTAACAAGTGGACTGATCATGATCATGATGTCAATAGGAGTGCTTGAAAGAAATCAAGTGTAAATTGATTATTCATGAGTATAAAACATACTCTAATCACATGCATTGGTAACAAAATTACAGCTGTCCTAGAAAACGGCGGATATAGTTACATATATCCGATACTTTTAATTGAACATTGTGCTGTAGTAGCTACAATTCTAAGTCAGCCACTCGTTCGGCAAACTATTGATGTCTCAGAACAAATGGAAAAGTTTAAAAACCACCCTCTTGATACGAAATATAATTAAATCTTTGATTTAAATTTTTACAAACCAGAATATAAGCAAGACAGGTGAACAAGATTTTTCGTTAAATATTTAAATTCTTGAATCTGAATCATACCTGGTCGACTCCTAAGAAACATCTTGAACTTTCTCGTATGCCACCAATATCCTTCAAATTCGATCTCAACAATAACAGCACTACTTTTCAATTCAACGATATATTGTTGCGACAGATTATCGCTGGATAGCTCAAACAGCAGTTCAGATGAATTGCTATCGCGAATCCGCAAGTTGATATAGGAAAGATCTGAAACAAAAGCTGCCAGAACCTGGCCTGGAGAGGTTGCGAACATCTGAAACATAACATCAATTTTCTTCGTTACGAATAAGATTTCTGCTTTTGTTCGCCAATATGGGTTGTTACTATTTTTATTTTATTAATGATGATGAGAAATTGTACCAACTTACCATCGAACAAGGGTTACTGTTGTATCTGTAAGTACTGATTTCTACAGGGAATAATCCATTATAAGCGCTGTTGCTGCTGTCGCAAATATCGATCTGTTCAAATCTCCCTGGTTTTGTTCGTAATGTGATAGCATCGGTGCCATACTCAAGCATCAGATTTGACAACTTAACCCTTGTGAACACTGTTTTTGAAATTACAACCCCGATATGGCAGTTTTTAGTAGCAGTATCTTCTACTTCAATAGGGAGGGAAGAATTATCATCTAAATACAAGCCTACGGTAGTGTTGGCAACTGAAATTTTCTCTAAGCGCAGAGTTTCAGTGCCTTTGTAACGTCCAATAAGGTTATTTCTCACGGAGCTATTCACTGGATTGTTCGTCGCTACAACACCATAAAAACAGCTTATGATCCTTGTATTCCGTAACAAAGTGTTACCATAGTTACGTATTTCCACAGCCAGATGAAAGCCTGATATGTTTAGACGTGTGACATAAGGACACTCACTATCACAAACAATTGCCGTGGAACGGCTAAAGGTAGATAATGATGAGTTTTTTGCCAGATATCGATGTTCATGTTCACTATGTATTCTAACATTGATCAAAGAGGATTTTCCTTTACCAGCAAAATGTAATATGCTTCTCGAAAATTCATATCTTTCCAAGTTTAGCCTTATCCCGGTACATTTCAATCCAACGTCTTGTTGATGCACTATAGAAGTATAGATATGGCGATTAAAAAGGATTATGTTGAGGATCCAATCTTAATAAAAGTGTATATGCAATGAAAATTTTATAATAATTATATAACAACCATTTTATAAATACCATCCTTGTAGAATTAATAATTTGGGCAAGAAGTTAAAAATTTTTAGGTTCAGACGCTATGAACACCTAAACTAGTGAAATTTAAAGTCAGCACGAAGAAGCTCTCCTATTAAAAAATACTATAAACATTAATTGTAGCGTTACTTGCATGAATTGGAATTTTGGATAATTTGAAAAATATCCAAGAAGGTACATTATACAGGGTGTGAAAGGTGTGACACGCCCCTGTGTGAAATTAATCTTTAAAGTTCGAAAACCCTGTGGTGGGAAAGACTGCATTATGTGTCGAGCTTTTGACTCTTAAATATAATGCACTATATTCATTAATGAAACTTGTAGCTTTCACCTACGTCCACTTTCTCACGGTGTACCGTTTGAGTCACCAACTATTCTTATTGTCCCAAAATAAAACAGATTAAATGTTGATTTCTGAGCCCTAATTCTGAGCATTTTCTGCACCCCTGAGATTTGAACAACGCGAACGTGGTATTAGACCCAATGCTGTGCTTTCAACGGTTCACCGAATCTGGCAAATCGTTGTTGATCAACGCGTATTTGTGTATGCTGTAGTTGGATCCATATTTGTGATTTAATTAAGTAACGTTTATACGGCGACAGAATATGCAAAATAATTAAAATGTGATATACATGCAACTAGGCTTACTATAAATCTAGGAGAAAGAAGTCGTATTTAGCTTATTAACATATTGGGGTTCGAATGCTTTCATTCCTTATCAATCATCAACTATATGTAGTTTCGCAACAAAATATACTTTCAGCTGAATTTACTTGGTCAGCAAAATAATACAAAGCATATATAATATATATATATTCTAATCGGCTGGTGATCGTACACGGTAGACTGGTAGAGAATGGAGGTACGCGAAACACAGTGTAGCGAAATAAAAATTTAAGTTCGTAATTTGTTGATTTTATGTCCACATTTTTAAGGTCATATATTGTTTCTTTTGCCTGGGGGCATTATTTTTGATTGCGAAAAATTAGTATTTTGTGTCGGCAGTTACTCCTATATATTTAATGAAATTTTCAAAATGAGGGTGTCGATATAGTACGGTTGAAACTTCATTAAATATATATATATATATATATATATATATATATATATATATATATATATATATATATATATATATATATATATATATATATACAGTAGGAGGCAAAAGTTTGAGTCCAGTGACTGTATTTCATTGTTTTAGCAGCATATATTAATATCCTACAGAAAACCTTACCGATAAGTGAACTAGAAAAAAGTAAATAAGTAAACAGAAAAATACATGCTGTACAACAACTATGAGATGTTATGATATTCATTTTTACGTATTTTAATGTGCAAACATGCATTTACATGTCATTGCTTAGTTCCCTCTTTTTGCTCTTGAAATGACCTTTATTCTTGCTCGCATAGATTCCATAGGTTTTTTAATGTCACACGTTCAATACCTTGCCAGCATTCGTTGACCACTTGCCTCAAGTCAGCCTGGCTGGCGGGTCTGTGCCTCGCCCTCTTCCGGTTAAAACGGTTCTACAAGTGCTCCATAGGTTTTAGATCTGGAATATGAGGTGGAAAGCCATGACAACGAGATCACCAGAATGAGTTTGCTTCTAAAAGATTTCTGGCACATAGAAGATGTGCATGTGCTTAGGGTGATTATCATGTAGTTAGACGTGCGATCATCTTTGTACCAGATGAAATTCCATGTCCTTGAAGAATTGGATGATACTTTTCTTTAATTAGGATCCTATTATATCTTTCAATATTGCCAAACCGAGCATGACCAAAGCAGCTAAAAGTTTGCTTGAGTAGGATTTAGTTTCTTCGAACCGTCCAAGGTTAGTTGCATACAACCTTTTTAAATTCTCACTTTTTCTGCGACCTTACGAGGAAAGAATCCTTCAATACTTAATGCAACTATTTGTCCTTGTGCACCATCACTTTGCCCTTTTTCCCACCCATCTTGGGCAGTGTAAAGGAATGAGAACTTTATTGTGTTATAATTTAGATCATTAGGACCAAAACAGTGTGCAATTAATATAGTTTACAGTACTGAAACACTAGCACGCATGTCTTAACTCGAATACGCTGCCAGGATTTAATACTGGAATTCTACAACGACTGGACTCAAACTTTTGCCTCCTACTGTATATATATATATATATATATATATATATATAATATATATATATATATATATATATATATATATATATATATCTTTGCTGTAGAGTGTGTAGTCTGTCTTTGCCGTAGAAATATGCGTTTGCTGATACTGCATGTTTGGTAGGTTCTTAATTCTATACCCGGTGGGTGGTTGGAAATATATTTGCAGAAAGAATTCATAACCACCGGAACTTTTTACGCCTCTGCACGAACGAAAATAGAATCGAACGATTTAAAAATACATAAACAAAGCCTGGACGACAGAAGCACTGATGAAATATATACATTAATAGGAGGTCGATTTGGGAGAAAGCGCCAATGCAGGTACAAAAATGGATGCAACACGGGCTAACAGTTAACTGAGATTTTCATATAATTATCAATCAGCTTTAAAGTCCAGTTGACCATAGTAGCTAAGTGACGAAATGAACTTATTGACACAAAAGGTTTCGTGCTGTTTTCACGCTCTATATATAAATATATATATATATATATATATATATATATATATATATATATATATATATATATATATATATATATATATATATGCTGTTTAGGCAACCAGTTGAAAACATGTTTACTTGGAGTTGTATCTGGTTTAAAACAATTTATTAAAAAGATTCTAGATTAAAAAGTACTAAATTTTCGGTAGCTAACTGCTACCTTCATCAGAGTTCTAATGTTCAAGCAGTATAGACAGACTATTATATAGTGTCACTATCCTTGCATGATTGAATAATTGGTATGTAAATTTGAGGAAAATGTTTATGCTCATTCACTGATCTTTTGTCCAAAACCGAGTGCAATGACTCAAGGAAGAGTCTTTTGTTTGTGTTATGCACTTTCTTTTCCAAAATCCTAGCATTCTCCATTGACACTTCATGACCGGTACTTTCTGCATGGTCTTTAATCGCTGACTTAATCTCTCGTCGTACGCCAGGTTTATGCTCAGCCCATCTCGATTTCCATGATCTTTTACTCTCGCCGATATAAGTGAATTGAGAGTAGAAAGTAAAAGATCATGGAAATCGAGATGGGCTGAGCATAAACCTGGCGTACGACGAGAGATTAAGTCAGCGATTAAAGACCATGCAGAAAGTACCGGTCATGAAGTGTCAATGGAGAATGCTAGGATTTTGGAAAAGAAAGTGCATAACACAAACAAAAGACTCTTCCTTGAGTCATTGCACTCGGTTTTGGACAAAAGATCAGTGAATGAGCATAAACATTTTCCTCAAATTTACATACCAATTATTCAATCATGCAAGGATAGTGACACTATATAATAGTCTGTCTATACTGCTTGAACATTAGAACTCTGATGAAGGTAGCAGTTAGCTACCGAAAATTTAGTACTTTTTAATCTAGAATCTTTTTAATAAATTGTTTTAAACCAGATACAACTCCAAGTAAACATATATATATATATATATATATATATATATATATATATATATATATATATATATTTATATAATGTATATAATGTATATATTTCATCAGTGTTTCTGTCGTCAGTGTTTCTGTCGTAAAAATTCTCGAACAGTTAAGCCAACGTTTGACCAGTACTCAATCCTGTTAATTGCAATTGCTTTAAAGCTTTCTTTCTGCCTTCTTGGACAAAACTTGATTGGAGATTTGTAATTATGGTCCACTCTAGAAACATTTTCACATGCATGATGGGTTTTGTGATCGGTTGATGTATTCGATGAAGATAGCAGCAAATACTGATTAAATCGGATATTGTCCAATATAAGACTTTATTTAGGCGGTGTCCTCGCCGTTTACAACGCCACAAGTCACAGATTCTCGAACACGCAGCTGCCACTTTAACTTCGCTTTGGTAAAACTTTTCCTACACTCCCGAAGCGATATCTAATATTTTAAATTATTATTGTACGAAATTAATGGGGTATATAATATATACGACAAGTCTTCTTTTCGACCATTAACCTGAAGTTGTTTATTTTAACCGTGGTCATCATGCGGCCGTCCTAATCTTAAGCCCCCTATTAAAGCTATTTAAAAAACGACTATATTTAACGTACCACAATTATGACTACCAAATCCACGGTGGCTACAATGTCTCAATGAACGATCAGCTTCAGTACACCGCACATCATCCATCCATATTTGACCAGTTCCTGCTCCAAATTCGAACGACAACGTTCCCGTTGAAAACCCGAGTTCGCGACAGACCACATCGTTGTTTATTTGGGACCAACCATCGCGGCAAACAGACCCCCAGATACCTTGGTGAAAAATTTCCAATCGACCTGAACTATACCCGTTGCCGTTAACAAGCCTTAAACTCTGAAAATCCATCTCAATTTCAGAACTGATGTCAATTGGCAATGTTTCCGTGCCATTTGCAATGAGGTTTCCATAGACATGCAAACTTCCGTTTCCAGAAAACTTTATACTTGCACCAGGTTGGATGGTCAGAGTTGCATTCTCATGAACATTTACTGTGCGATTTATTTCCAAAGTTTCATTTTCAAACTCAATTGTGTGATCTTCGTAAATGTCTGTGATAAATCCCGAAGTGCATGGGACTACACAAAGACAGAAAAATTTTAGTAAGGCTAAGCAGAAGAATTTGCTTGCCAAACTGGTGTTCCGACCTCGGAGCACCTTCATCACGGAATAAAAATATTTTATAGATATATCTGGATTAAAACACACACTATAAAAAATGCAAATACGTTAATGACTGCAATTAACTGAACATCAAGGGCGCAGTCAACAAGAAGCGAACAACAAGAGGTCAGTCCAATCGTTTGAATTTAGTCATTTTAAGAGGTTAAGCACTAAACGCGAGAATTCGCAGGATACGTGATATACCATGATAGCTATGCTAGTTATGACTAGTGCAAAGCGATCAAAACAACTTTTTTGTACTTCGTGTGCGTTGTCATGCATGCAAATTTATATATTTTAGTGTCCATGACTATATGCAGAACTTTTGAATAGAAGATCTGCCACATGCTGTGCAAGAGGAGAGAGAGCCAGATTTTAAAAGAAAGGGCTCTATAGGGCTCTTAAATAGATGTGAATTGAACTTTAATCGTTAACAATTGCTATAACACGAGTTCATCAAATTTGGTATGACAGCTGTTTAAAATAAGCGATCAGGAGTGTTTGGAGACGTCATCTCGCACGCTCGCCAGGCGAATTCATCGTTACAATAATATTTCCCGGTAAAAATTTGAATACGAGGCTAAACTTACAGACAAGTTGCCACGCGGCTCAAAGCAGTTCATATATATATATATATATATATATATATATATATATATAATATATATATAATATATATATATATATATATATATATATATATATATATATATATATATATATATATATATATATATATATATGTAAATATTCTTTCGAGAAGTTTTTAAGGAAGTAAATTCTTAAAATATTTTTTGAAAGTCATTTGCCGCATGGGCCTTAATTTTCTTTTTGAAATTAGTTTCTTTCTGTGTCACCAACCTTTTAACAACATTCCTAGGGTTTTTAATTCTTATCAATTAACTGTCTAAAATAGGTGATCGTGGTTGCTTGGTGACGTCGGCAATTAAGGAAACGACACAAATGAATTCCTAAAATGTCAGTGCATATTCAAATCCCTTTCTAAACGAGGAAATCATTGTCCATGCATGCCAAGTTTTTTCCTTCAACTAAACAATTATTAAACCATCGCTACGCCAAAAGCATACTTTCGTTTAGAATATTTAAAAGAAAGAAAACCATCTATTAGCGTTCATTCACACCATCAGTTTGGCAACATGGTTAGCTAGAGCCAAGTTCTGGGGCCGCTTGACTGGATAGCGCTATATCCACAGACTAATGATTTTCAACCGTTGTAAGCGTGCTTGATAAGCAAAAAACTAAAAAAATTGAGCGAACAATCATTAAAGAGAATTCGCATTACTTTAATTTAATGACTCCAAGCACTCCCGCACACTCACTTTTTATAGCTGACCCTCTATATAGCAGCTGTATGCAACGTTATATGTTTCCAGATAAAGCACCTGGTATACGAGGATGCCGCAACAATAATCATACTGGGCATGAAACTAGTGCAAGCAGAAAGAATTTTGCAGAACGAAAACGTTGGTTGTTGGATTTGCGTGCATTGTCACTGATGAACGTAATTAAGAAACTACAATTCGATATCTTCGAGTTGACTCTGCACTGCAGCACTTTTGTGTAGATCTGCCACCTGATCGAAATAATAAAGTATATTATTTTTCTGAATGTTTTAGAAATGCAAAAAAACTTGCAAGGTGAAATAATAAGTTAATAATCAATTTGTCTGTGGACAACGTATACTTGTTTTTTGCCCTGCTTTCGGTCCGTTAACCTGGAGCCTTCATCAAACAATTCATCAAGAGAGAAAGCCACTGAACAGTGTGTGGCGTGCTCTCTCGATTTTGAAATGAATATTGAATGAGTGTGAGGATAATTTATTAATAAAATCGAAATATCACGAACACGTCTTTGTCTTGCTTTAACCTTTATTTTGGTTTTCAAGATATTAATTTCGCTCTTTTTCAAATGTGTAATTTGAGTACTATTATCTTCGTGGTATATGCACGAATGACAAGTAGAAGTTAGGAAGATATTACTGCCAACATTAGATAGATAGCTCACAAAAAGACAACTACGTGGATTAGATATGTAGCTTAGTTGAATGTGATTTGATTCGACGACAGGAAGTGTATTTACCATTTCAACACATTAATTTTTTAAAAACCTAAATAGATTTGTGAACCACCATAAACGAAGAATGTTTTCTTACACGCATGGAATCAAAATGGATGGAAAGAACGTAATCAGATACCTATTTTCGATATCACACTTCGATCAGTACATTTCACAGGGCAAGTTGTTTATTTCTCTCTCATAATTTGGCCTTTTTGATCCCCTAACTTAACCGCTCGCGGGTTAGCTGATGTTAGCCTATTTATAAGAATCGTGTTGGATCAAACAAGTGTGCGATTCGTTTTAAATCGCACTTCTATGAGTGACGTCTCGGCTGGAATCCCTCTTGCCATAAAATAAAGTAATTTTGATTAAAGATGTTAGACTACCTGCGTGGCTAATGACTACAGCGTAAAATAATATTAACACGACTCACTCGACTTCGGGCCCAACCGGGCACAGCTCCGTCAATGCTTGCGGAGACTTTGGCCTTGAGGCGTGTCGGTTGAATGTCTTGTCAGCCGAATTGGCTGTCGGTGAAGGTCGTGTCGATGAAACATGCGTCTGTCGTCCAATTGTCTGTCGGCCAATCGATCGTCCGCGCATACCGATTTCGACAACTCACTCGGTAGAAAAATTAATAGACAAATCGTCTACTCAAGTTCACGTAAATTATTCTACATCGCGAAAACGAAGCAAAAAGCAGCTAAGACCAACCTTTTACGTTGTTAGCTATGTTATTTTATTTATAATTAGTATATGCATGGCATAACACGTGCAAAAAATTGGATTATGTTTGAGACATGCTTAGTGCATGAAATACGTATACAATCCCATATACATATTGCTAAAAAGTTTTCAAAAATAATTACGTTCATTTCATGTTCAGGAAGGTGATTTTGTGTGCAGCGGGTTTGAGGCCTTTTATTATGGTATAATATTGTAAATTCGGCACCACATTAATAATGTTATGCCAGTAAAGTATATATTCGAAACATTCGTGCACACATGTGGTATTATTGTTCACCCGTATAATTATACTGCAAGGTTATGCTTCCAAATTAATTAAAAATAATCTTGTGAGTGCTACTCTTCATACCAGGAATCAAAACGATGATTCACGTAAGAGCCCGCATCATTTAATTCAATGCGAACAGGACGTCTCATTGAAATTTTCTGCTTGTTTCTTTTCTTCTTGAAATAACAAACCTTATAATTAAAATAATTACGTGATGAATTTACTAATGAATTGGCAGTGGACACGGTCTTTGTTCCACTCGACTAAGGCTGTCATTCCTAATCAAGTTATTGTTGTTTTCCTGGCCATGTTTATAAAAAGTATTAAAAAGTTGAAATCTGTTTGGCAGGGGAAGTTTTTTCACAGCAAACACATTCTTGAAAAGAGCATTAAGACAATTCTCACAATTAACTATTTATTTTACAGTAAATAATGTATGTACTTACGAAGATAGGAATGAAGACGAGGCAAATGAATCCTGCTCCTCCGATGGCAGCAGTTGCACCAATTAAGGCATTCCTATCCCTCTCATCATCTTCGTCCTTGCTTGGAGTTTGAACCGTAGCCTTAGGTGTGGTTGAAACAATTTGCGGCAGTAACAAGGATTTATCAAAACGTAATTTGTCCAAATTGCCCTTGTCATCACTGGCATCGGCCACTGCCCTGGCAAGACTACTTGAACTGACTTGCTTATTTTCCGAGGAAAACTCAGTTTGGATATTGGCAATAACACTTCCTTCATCGAAATCAACGTCGGATATCCTCAAAAACCCAGTCATTTTTTCAAAGATGTTTATCATGGCCTTCTCTACAACACCTCTAAGGTTTTTATAATCGCTGCTATTTTTATCTCGATAGCTCGCAACAAATACATAGTTAAGAAGCCTTGCTCGAAGGGTGACAATTCTTTTTGTTGGGGTGAGTTGCGTTGATGTCACTGTACTGACAATTTTGCTAGTGGGAGACGGTTGCATATGAGAGGCGATTTCTAATTTCCCAGATGATGCATGATACATAATACTTCTTGGAAGTGAAGTGGTGAGACTTGCAGTTTGAAATAACGACGATGATTCTTGAGTCATGGCACTCGTTTGAGATGATGGTGATGGTACTTTTGCAACAATGATACTTGTTGATAATAATGATGACGACTTTGCAACCACGCTACTTGATTCAAGTCCTTGTTTCAATGTTTCTCTGACTATCGGTGGTGAGGATGTTTGCGCAAATTCGCTAGTTGCTGGGAGAGACTGTGTCGGCTGGTAATTTGTAGGACTTGATTTAATTTCTGATGATGAATGGCCAGCTACAATGCTTGTCGTTAGTAGCGTCGACGATTGTTTCATCCTAGTCGAAGTAATAAAATGTGAGCTAGATTGTACATCAGCAATGGAACTAGTCGAAGGTATTTGCGCCGTCTTGCTAGGTGTTTGAAGTGATGGTGTCTGCTGATAAGCTGTTGAATTTGATTCGACCGCCGACGTTGAGGTTGGAAAGACTACAACTGAAACAATGTGATCAATAACGACAGTCAAAGTTACTTCACGAGCACATGGCACCACACCACCGTCTTGAGCTACAACTGTTAACGAGTATTCACCAGGTTCAAGAGTACTATTCGGAAAAATTCTTCCATGTGAAGTTATGAAGAAATTTCTGTAGGGGTCTGACTCCTCTGTGATGGAATATTGAATTTGTCCATTATTTCCGTAGTCCGCATCACTCGCCAGAATATCGACCGGCAATTTGTATTTTCCAGGTAAAGTACCAATTACTGGACAATTATCTTTCATCTTGGACGGTTATCGTAACTGTTGCCTCCGAACTTCGAGAAGGAACACCATTATCTGTAGCAGTGACCGTAAATGTAAATTGTTTTTGAGAAAGGGTCTCGTAATCTAAAACATCGTCAGCAAATACTGAGATTTCACCGCTGTCTTGGTTAACCATGAAGAAGCTCGCAAGGCTTGCGTCTTCGATAATGTATAAAACTTCCCCGCTGCGTCCATGGTCAGTATCATTTGCATATACGCTCAATACAACAAAACCTTTTCCTCGGTTCTCAGATACGGCGGCAAAATATGACTCGTTTGTGAATGTAGGGGCATTGAGATTTTTTGACACTTCTTCAGTACAGTTTTCGCCGTCATACTGTTCAAAACATTCACATTTATTCGGAGATACGCATTGTCCATTGGATGAACAGTTGTTCTTGTCATAACACGTCGGTGTTTCACACGATAAGCCAATCCAGTTATCATTGCATTGACACTCTTCATAACCAACGCAAATCCCATTTCCTGTAGCGAAATTATGGTACGATTTTTTATAAGCATAGGGATATATAAGTTACAACATTATAATAACAAGTATATGACATACATAATGCTAACATTCAAAATAATGAATGTGCCAATGTGGCATGCCCCCAAGGCATGCTCATTGGCATGCTCCAATGACGTGAATTTTTAAATCCTGGTTTACACGGGCCGGTGTTATCGGAGAACTTGCTATTTTTTCATATCAAAGAAAATTTGCCAAAGAAAATTTGCTCGTGTGAAAGGGGAATAGATTAGTTGATCAAACAATGCAACGGCATGAAATCGAAACATCGAGTATTTTTAAGAATTTGGATTAACTTGTAGGCTTCATGAATATTATCTTAAATTTTTCTGCGGTTGTCTAAATGGTTTGAATCGCGACATTGAGGATATCGTACTCAAGACGTTAGATTTACGTTAGCTGACTTAGCTCGTGCACTGACCAGAGCAACGACTTCGTGATTGACATGAGAAATCCAGGCACATCTCCCCTTCATAGCTCATGTTGCACGAACACAGATTTGGTTCCACGCACGTGCCATTTCCAGAACAGTCGTTGACGTCAGAACAATCATATTGACTGCAGTTGGATCCAACAAAACCAAAGAAACAACTATAAATACATAATTCAGATCATCAAACATGGAATGAATCAGGGGCGGATCCAGACTGATGCGAGTGATGCGAATGCATCAGTCAAAATTTCACGAGCATAATAATTGAACACTAAATATGGAAAATTGCAATAAATACGGAATTTTCTAAAAATCTCTGATAAAGTATATTATTTACTTTCTTTTCGGGTTACACTCTCCTAAAATTCGTAAAAAACAAAAAATGATTGTTAATAAATCCAAACAAGGCAAAGCGGGACGATGTTTGAAATTTTAAATGAAAATTTCGTCTTTCTCTCGTTGTACGTTTGGTTGTCGCGACATTATATCCCCAAATATGTCGATTATGCATCCACTCTGACTCTTATGCATTATCATATTACGGTCAGTGGACGCGTTTACGTAACATTGGGAAAAGAGTGCATCACTACGTGATGTTGGGGAGAAATGCGCATCAGTGGCGCAACAGTCCCGAGTCTCTTTGGCCGAGTTTCCCCAACGCAACGTCATAAAAACTATTGTTTTCGTGCATACGCAACGTTGGGAAATGGATGCTGACTGATGCGTTTAGCCCGCGATCCAAAATATCGCGTTTGACTGATGCGCAAATCCATAATGCGTCACCTAATATGCTGGATCCGCCCCTGGAATGAATACTAGTTCATCATTTTTTAGCGCAGGAAGAGTGGCTAGGTTTTTTAATGTAAAAATATCCGCTGAACAGCCAACAAGTGCATAATCAACAAGGGACAAAAATATTTAGCCAGCAGGGCCTATTTTAAGGATTTTCGAGTAGGGGGCCATTACCATAAAGGGACCTCTACCTGGCGCAAGTATAAATGTTGATCGTGACCAACTTGGCCAACGGGTTGGGCAAGAGTAATATGTTTTCGCGCTCGACAGATGATATTAAATAATGAAATAACCGTCAGCAAAGGTTGGCTAACAGAATGCAAAAATTCTAAATAAATATACATTTTCGTGAACTAAAGCAATATTTCTTTTTTATCAATATTTTACAGGGGGTTTTTACTCGGGGGCCAAAGTACTTAACTTGGGGGGGGGGCGACATTGGGTTCTAGGGGGGCCATGGCTCCCCCAGTTTATAATTATGTTAAAAGAGGCCCTGTTAGGCCGTCTCAAATTTACCTGCAAATATTTGTATCTCCAGTCACGTCATTATTAAAGATGCATACACCATTATCAGTACAGTTGTTTAAATGCGAGCAGTCCAAGAAGATACTACAATCAGCTCCTTGATATCCTCCAAAACAGTTACAATGATTAGGTCCAACACACTCGCCTTTCTTAGAACATTGATTCACTGCATCACAGTCAGGAATGGAACAACTAGGTCCAGACCAGCCACTCACGCATTCACAAGTATCAAATGCAATACACCGTCCATTTCCTACGTTCATAATATTATAGATCTTATACTTATATAAAGCGTTCATACCCAGTGTGACCTTGTTTTGTAAATACATTTAGAATAATACCTGAGCAATAGCCAAGTGATTCACATGAAGTCACATTACATGAAGCTCCACTATATCCGGTGTCACATTTACATTCGTCAATTCCGATACAAACGCCATTTGAAGAACAATTGAGGACGTTGTAGCAGTTTGCGATGGTAGCGCAACTTGGGCCTGAGAAAAATAATCAATTAGCGGACAATGAAAATTTCTAGCGAAGATATGATACTTTAATATCTTTAGTTATTGTGGTCATGTGCGGAGCAAATGATAAAGAAACGGCATTTTGCAGACAGAGTATGGAAATAAATAGCGCGCATTTCCAATTACCCATATGTCGTCAGTACGTCTTTAACACCATATTACACAGGTTATCCCCCCCAAAAAAAACGAAATCATCAATTTTTATCCCATAATTCATTGAATATCGAGTCTAACGAGTTCATTTTGTTAATTTTTACATAGCAAAAAAGATAAGTTATTTAGCTTTCTCACAATATCTTTTTTATGATATGATAAAGGATCAGTGCTATATAATACTTTTCCTTGTATAAAATAATCTACAACAGCTGCATATTTACCTGTAAAACCTACGTTGCATTCGCAAACATCTGTTGTCTTACATATTCCATGAACTTCTGACGTACAGTTATCAACAGCAAAACATGCCGCTTTCCTGTCACATTCTGCGCCTTCCCAACCAATGTCACATTTGCAGAATCCCTCAACACACGAACCACGTGAACAGTTTCCACAGCTGCCAATAGTACAGTCATCACCTGACCAACCTTCAAGACATCTGCACGTTGCATTCAGACAAAGACCTTTTCCTGTGCAGTCATTAGGGCAACCTGCAAACGTTTTTTTAGGAAAGTGGAATAAAAAGGGTGACTTTTGTTGAAGGAAATTTTGAAGATTTTTACAGAAGGATTATGTTTTAGTGTACCACACTAGTGATCGACATTTTCAAGATTATGTAATTTACGTCAGAGACAACACTGTTGCATTGAGATACAACGAATTTCCCTAATGCATGGATTGCATATGAGTTATCAAGTTTGCTTTGAAGAGCCGCTAAATGGCTATAGCTGCTCGTCCAGGGAGTTTTTTCTTTTCAAAGGGATTGGATCGCAAATAGAAACGAATCGTTTATGAACGAATATTTACCTATTTGCAAAGATTGTTGCTCTGCAAACGATGTGTCGTTTGTCATCAAGATGTCGAAAACACAGTTGTCCAAAAGTGTATTCTCCAGCCCATTTCTATTGCAAACACCTTTTGCTTCCTGAAAATGAAGAAGGGAGTTTCACCCTTTAAAACTTCCTTCTCTTTGGAACATATATAACCTTAACATGGAATGATGTTACGTACTTCGACTTGGTTTTGTGAGAAGCTATCTAAGGTATACAGGGGTTTATGTTCTTCATTTGTATACGACGAATCCATTACATCTTCAGCATGGAAATTTGAGGAATTCCAATTCCAACTGTTTACCTGGCCTGATCCATCGTGACTTGCTGTTATTCGCCCTGCAGAATTATTTTCAAAACAATATTCAGGTAATATATTTCCTTGATTTCGGGAAGAAATTAATACTCTACGAACTAGTAAAGCTATCGAAGAAATCAAGTGAAAAAAAAATTACAAGCTCACATGATTCAGCAAATTGAATGGTATCATTTTTATTATACTGTTCACCATTTGGACCAATCAAATCATTGGTCTCATCATCATCCATGAATCCACATAAACCTTCAGTGGCTTTGGTGAAGTCAGCGTTTGGTATAAAATTAACGTTAAGATAATGACGTGACATCACTGGGCTGTATTCCACCTCGACAGACACCGTGACTCCTGAATAACATAAAAATGTACCTTGGTCAATCGTGAGTAGAATAATGCAATGATGCATTTCTACGATATCTAATGTAGTGCTAAAAACCCTGACATCTTGACTCCTGGAAAAATCAAGTCTCATGTGACAAGCCAGCCACCCACAGACTGCATAGCTCTTTCAATTATCTTCAATGCACGGCTACGATGAACTTTTGCCATTTCAACATTTATTACTTAATTAATCTCATATTCTGTATAAATGCGAAACAGTGGGAGAGAATGAAAGGTTTTTTGTATCCAAATATTTCACACGTGCCAATAACAAGATTAATTAAAACGGAGGTACAACAATTGAATTGGTCAACAACTCACCAGATTTATATTGAAACGCCATGATTATAACCTGCGCTCCGTTGCTCTCGGTTCTATTTTCTGGATTGAAGATATTAAGCTTTATGGAATCGTTGGCAAATGATAGTTCTGCATTATTTCCAGAGAAATTCTGCAAGGCACCATTGACTCTGTAAAGTATCGATTAAATAATTTACTCATGTCATAAAAATATTTTATTGAAGAGCAGGAAATTTTATCGTGCAATGCGATTAAACCATTTGCATTATAGGTAGTGTTATTGTTATTGGTTAATCTAGATTTTAAATTAATAATTAAGGGTACTTCAATACCTTAGCATTGGTAAGTCGCGGGGTGAGGAAACTGGTTGTGTAGTTATTGTAACGACGTTCTCAGCCACTTTAAGAGCAACTGCTCCAGTCAGAGAAGCTCCTTTATAACCAAAGAATCGTATTTGCATTCCGAAGTCATTTGTGATACTTTTGCAATTCCAGAACTCTCCGATACCAAAATAGTCGAACTCGACTCCTGCAAGTTGGTTAAAAGAGTGTTTCCACGTAGAACATACGGCAACAACTTGTATATGATACAGTTTTTTTCTTATAAGAAAGAATCTAATACAATAATACGTGCATACATTATACATATTTCAATTCAGATTCTCTACAATTGCATGCTACTCCTCTCCTGTTGTTAACATTGACTGTTGTTAACATTGACTGTAACCCATTCATGAAATGCTATAAAATAAATACAAACCATCAAGAGTTTGTAAATGGGGATCTCCCCACCATCGAACGGGCCTACGTCTTTCGCAGCATCGACCTTGCCAACGCCTTCGACACAAACATCTTGAGCGACAAGACGAGTCGGTCACACAAAAGCCATTTCCTGAACATCCTTTAAAATTGGACACAGTAAAATATTACGAAAATTGTAATAAAGATTTAATGTCTTGGGTTTTTGCCGGAGATGGCATATAATATTGTGAAGAAAGTTTCGCAAAATTATCTATTATAGAAATGGGGTTTTAGACTTTTATAAAAATATTCTTACCCAATTGCACGTAGACAACTTAAAAAATTTCTTTACTATCCTAAGACATAGAAAACAACAGTATTTACCTTGGCATGGCCAACAGTCAGGTTGCTGACAATTTGGTCCTTTTCGACCAGTGACGCACACTGGTGGAACACCGCAGTTGAATTTCTTTCTGCATTTACACTTTTGATCTATCCACACTGGCTCCTCACCGTCCTCGCATACTGGGCACCTTGAGAAAAGACATTATAATGATATCAATTAAATACAGAATTAAAGCGGGAAAATATTTTTATCAAATATTCTGCTAGACGACGATGTAAGCAATCTCACAATAAAGCATAAGTATATCATCGCTGGAATTAGAAATCTGTGCCAGTTATTTCTATATCACATTACAATCGAGTGATCAATCTCCAGCGTTTGAACTCTTTACTTGCGAAAATTTGCGTAGCTTAGTGAAACAGTTAGTGAACAGAAATTTATGTAGGGAAATTTATTGACTAATGAATCCGTCTAACCATCCTCGTACCCAGGGAATTTGGCCCTACACGCGTTCTAACAAGGGTGACTCTTGATTCATAAAAAAGCAGAAGAGCGATACCTTGTCTTATCTCAAAGTCATCTTCCATGAAGTTACTTACTTTTCTTCACATTTGCAACCAAAAGGCCCACGAGTTGACTCCAAAAATCCTTCACACGAGCATTTACATGGGCAGGAACCATCCCAGGCAATCGTGTCTTCGGTGCCGTCTTCGCAGGAACACGAACACTAATAAGAAGAGAAAAATATTTATCATCCTCGCTGATTAATGCCTAAGTGAAAGGACTAAAAATGCTATACAGGATTTCTCGGAAAGCTTTCGATTTCTTAAGTCAGTGGCGTACGCGAGACAATAATTGGGGGGGACATATTGATATATTCATATTATGCAAGATTAATTTCTTTTCAAATCCATTGTATTTACAGGTCTGTTAACACGAATATATGAATATGTGCCCCCTAATTATCGTCTCCCTCACGCCACTGTCTTAAGTTATGTAATATTTTCCAAAATTGTCAGATATAGAGATGCTACAATTATGACGTCATACAGCAAGGTGATGTTTCTACCAATGCTATTGTTCTCTCATTTTATTGTAGCGTTTTGTAGCGTATCAAAAATTGGGCGTAGTGTAAATGAGGCTTTAATTACCGGGCAAGATCCATCGGTATTCATTTCTTTTTCGGTGTTATCTTTGCACAAACATGGACATTCTGGTTTGTTGCCACTTCTTTTTCGTTTCACGGAATTATCTGGACACATTTCGCACTTGCAAGAACCATCTGGCATCTAAGACGAAAGAAGCGTAATTTCTTGTTGGTCCAATTATCTATGCATGAATGTGAAATTTTACATTAGACTCGTACTTAACTTGTTCAAGAGCTTTTCGGTATGACTGCATAGGCATAATCATAAACATACCTTTACACCTTTGGGTGATGATGAATCGCCTGGAATGCAGTCACATTCCTCTTCGCAGTCTTTAGTTTTTGGATCAATCTTGCCAGGTTTGCCATTTTTAATGCAACATGGCACTTTAACCGGACCGGTGGAGAAACATTTGCTGTAAAATATTGAGACAATTCAATCATACTGCCTATCGGAACAGAATATAGTACGCGGAAGCAAATTAGTCCACTTCATGCATGCTTAATAAGCAATATTAGCTTTGGAGACAGAGCTATGATATTGGCTTTGATAGATTTGGAGACAGAGAATCTAGTATATGAACTACTCTGCCCATTCTAACCGAGTCATTTAGCTGTTTACCATGCATTTGCGCTTCTGTTTTCTTGAATAAGCCGAAACCTGCGTGGGATAGGGATTTTCAACCACGGGTTTCTTGGTAAATGACTGTAATTCAGTCATTGTAATTGATGCCATATGAAAAGAAACGTATTTAGACCTATGTACCTTTGAACGTTCTCATACACTGGAATTCCAAAAAGTTTAAAATTTTTATTGTATGAGCCAATGTTGACTGTTAAAGATCCAGAGATCTTGGGCAATCCTCCACGGAAAGTAGCCTCTATGTTTCCTATTGAGTCAGGACATTTTTCGGTACAAAATTTCGCATTCAGCGATGTAGTTAATGGTGCTGTTAATTTGAAGACGAAGAGCGATGGGATAGTCGAGCCTTTCTTACCACCTGAAAATGAGTAACATAATTTCAGAGTTCTATTATATATTAAAGGAGGTTGAATCGCGAGTCATAGAAGATGTTTGGACTTCGGAGTGTGTACAATAGCAGTATTACAATACCTAAAATTTTTCGAAGAATCCATGCTGCCTTTTTCCTCAACCTTCTAGGAATCACCGATGGCCAGTGGGCTTCAAACGTTGGCGTAAAAAATGCTGAGACGGACGCTGATTCTTCTTTTACCAGTGCTTTAAACGACGGTTGCGTTGACCCTTCCTGTAATGTTTAGTAACAGAATTTACACATCAATTAGTTGCTAAAAACTAAACTATGATGCATATAACGAAACAAATAGAATAATTACACTATATATTTTATGGTGGTAAAATAGTAAATTACACATAATCTAAGATTATATTAAAATATTATAAAATCAACTATATTTTAAAGAAAGTCATTAAAAAGTTCAATTGATGAAACAATTGGAATATTCCTAAACCGTTCAGTTTTACAATAATAAATTGTAATACAATTCACTATTCTGCCACGTGACTCTGCTTTGTCTGGGAGGGTTTGTTAGGGAGAAGGTGATTATTAATATTACTAAAAAACATAACGTATAAAGAACAAGACACCTGCTCTGGCCTTCTTAAAATTCAGCTAAAATATTTTTTCAAAAGGCGTTAGGAGAACTATCTTGCTCCTGCCATTAGTACACCACAAGCATTGCGAGCCAAAACTTTTACGTGCATGGATATTACGATCACAATCATACGTTATCTCAGCCCAGCGTCGCTTTTTTTAACCGGGCAAGCCCTGCATGGATACCAAATTTTACCGATTACTTTGCATTTTTGCCCAAAGGCATGATTACGACGAAGAATAGTTGTACCTTATTAAAAATTCCCCGAACTCCATGACCTTTATACCACTCACCACCAGCCGATATCGAATATTTTGACATCAAACTTGTAGATAACGAGGCAGAAGCCTGAAAATTGGGGCGTATAAAAGAGCTCGTAATCAAGAACGAAAATCTGTCTTGGAAAAGTGGGGGGGGGGGGGTGGAATAGATGGACCACGTTGTAGTGATAGTTTCCTATCAAAACGTTTTATGCCCCCCCCCCCGTCGTCCGCTATAGGATTTGCGCCCTTGTTTATAATGTGTCTTTCTGGCCAAAGAACTGCTCCAGTATCATTTGGTTATGTCTGCTCAATAACGAAACACGTTCAAATAATACAAAGTACTGTAGTTCGCGGCACATATTTACCGAAGCGGAGACAATTGCAGAAGCGCCAATATTCAATCTGAACACTCCAGGTACACACACTGCTCCTATTATAGGAATACAAAAGCGGCCAACTTCTTCGTCAACCAGTTTTCCACTCCACGTTTTCGAATAGCTTCATAAATATTGAAAATAAAGGTGTTATAATAAATGAATTGTGTAATTATTATAAAAGTCAAGAATACATTATATACCTACCATGTTTATGACAAACTAAATAAATACAACAGATTTGGCACCGTTTTCAATCAGAATATACGGTAAACCGAAACGTTTGCACTTATTTGCGCTTACCTTGCAGAAGGATCGAAATTGCAGTTGAGATTCAATTCCATATTACCAAAAAAAGTGATCCCAACTGACTTAGGCGTAAAAAAGGATGTATAAAGGCTGATTTTCACCCCGGGATTAAAATCGACACTTGCACTATATTTCAGATATTGTCCAATCTATAATCAGGAAAATATGTTTAAGGTACACTATGTCTAGAGTATATATTGCATGCCCATACTAAAAACTCATGCAAGAATTTTCATCCGTCATTTTCTTTATACCTTTTTATTTACACTTTTCCTAAACCTTGCTCTTGTTGTCGAGCTAAATCTCGCCCGCTTTTGCCGACGAGGGGTAGTATCACTGATGTTAAATTGTTCTGTGAAATTTCCATCTTTGACTGAAATTAGTGGCATCAATTCCACAAAATAGTTTTCATTTTCTGTGTAAAAGCTCAAAACCTGAAAGAAAACCATGGGTGCGATATAAGGGATTCGTTACAGTATGATTTAATAAAATAATATTCAAACATGACCATGAAGGGAGAAGCGTACGGCAGCGTCTTTGATTGAGACAACTTCGCAATAAATGTTGTGTAAAAACTGCCGAAAATAGATTAAAATAAGCCCATTTTAACAGGTTTGTGCAGCATATTCTCAAAAACGTCGCATTTTACCGTTTTATATATCTGAATGATAACTATAGTTAATTCTCCCTGCATGTTATACTCACCTTTCCAAAAAATGCATCACTTTCTCTTCCAACAATTATATCACCGATCGTAACGTTAGCACCATTCTCGACTATCTTTAAACCAAGCAGATCGTCTCCACCCAAACAAGAGCTAGTTGTATCTTTCAAAGATTTATATCTGGAAACAAATATGTATATAAGCATATATTTAAACACTTTGCTAAGATCTGAACAGACATAAATAGAAACAGTTTTGATTGAATGATCATGCATTTTTAGATTTCTCTACAAATTGAACGATCAACTTATGCCATGGACTGAAACGATAGCTTGCTACAGCAACTTAAAAGCTATTATAAGTTGCAGGCAAATTGATAAAATTGTTATCAAATACTCTAAAGGGGTTATCATTATAAGTGTGGTCCTAGGATCGTTTCCTGAAGGATTCCGCACCTATACGTAGCCTACAACGAATTTACAATAATAGCTGGGTTGCAATGATCATGCAGCAATGCCATATTTAAGAGTGTCGATGGTGTTCTCATCCTGGAATAACCTTGGACATGAGTATCCATGTTCTAACTTTTACCTATTCCATCAGGTTACTCCTTACATTTTCCGAGCCTAACTACTGACATAGAGTAATCATCCATAATAAGCATCCATATAATATAGAGGTTACTAGCCTATGTAGTATATAGCTAGCTACGGAAATGGTACGAAGTTGGGAACGTTCAGACCGCAAACTAACGAGAATTTAGACATGCAAGTGCATGTCAAGCTTACGTAATTCTTCGAATATAAGTTATACCTACTTCTTCGAATTTGAAAAACCGTGGTTACATGTTGTCAGTTCAGTATAAACAAACATGGTATATTCCTCTTGAATAATGTCCGTAACGGTCTCTAGAAAACCGTCGCTGCTATTGCCAACAAGAACATGACCAACATTCAAATTTCCACTGATGGATGTCATGGAAATGACCATGAAGAAAGTTGTGACCTCTTCATTATCATCAGTCGTGTAGGTTTTTGCTAAACATTTATATACGTTGTTGCCTGACCCTGTCAAATAAAGTAAAAACATTCATCAAAGATTTTAAAACATCAGTTAGAAATAAAAATTATTGTTATAATTCCTAAAAATCTCGCCAACAAATATACCCAGCAATATGCGACTTATTTCTCACTATAAAATCTGTTAGCTAAACAGTTTCTTTATATTAACGAAATGCAACATTTCATTCAACTAAGCAGTATTTATATGTCCATGCAACCTACCGGTAGAAATAGAATGTACTTTTGTCTCGTTAATTGGGAAATCTCCTGAGAGAACATCTTGCAATAAGCTGTCATCAGGACGGTCTTCAAACAAGTCTTGAACTAACACGGTCTGAAGTGGAACCTCTTGATTGAAATCACTGTAGGAAATGGCCTCCTCCAGTGTTGCCGGAATTACGCTCATGAGAACATGTTGATCTATAGAAGAAATAACGAGGCGTTGTAAGACGACGAATATCACGCAAGGTTTACGCAAAGATTTCTCATCGTAAAGCGACATCTCTATGCATGGCAAGACGTTTTTGATTGTTTGATGCGCGGGTCGGACCCCGAATATTCAAACAAATCACAGCGATTTGTATCAATTCAAGGAAGTTCGATGAGAAAGAATTTCAGTTGAAAGAGTTTTTTTTAAATAGCTAAATTAAGTAAATTCAAATGTTTTAAAAATCAACCCCCCCCCAGCCCGTGTGTCCTTGATTATAATACTCCACAAATTGTTTTTGCCACAAATGATATTCTTTCAACAAACCTTGCATCGTTTAGAAGGAACATGTGAAAAACAGTCCCGAACATGCGGGGAAAAATCACATACATTCAAAAATAAAAAAATATTGGTAGAAGCTAACGAGACTCTTCAACTCTCCTTATCTTCAAGTTACCACTTTCTAGTTCATCTTTCCCTCCCCTCCCCCCTTTAAACGATTTTATTAAGATATGCCCGGACCTGTGAATGCAATATCTTCGATTTTGTGAAACACTCCCTCTGCTTGTGTGCTTGATATGATGTCTCCTTTCTCCAATTTCATGCTGCTTTGTTTTGTCACAATAACCAAGCCCTCTTCAACTGGACAACCATATAATTTCAAGTCATCGGAATTGATTAGTTTTACATTTGACATCGTTACGACTTTGTCAATCCGTGAAGTGTCTTCGTAGTTTCTCTGTACAAATCCTTTTGCACATTTCCTTTCGTCCCACCCATAACATCTTGGTGATGTGGAATTGTCCTGAACGCAGATTAAAAACTTAATGACTTTGCGTAATCGTGCATGCAGACAAGGTCCAGATTAGAATAATTCATTTTCAGGTTTTTAAATTGGCGCTTTACTGCTCGGCCAAATAGGTATAGGTAGAGCATGAATTTTTAATTCAAAAATTCGCGTTACTATAATTATCATACTCAGTGCAAATTAACTAAATAAAATCATACTGTATTGTTGTAATTATAGCAGCGTTCCAAATCTTTGCATTGCTGACAACTTCCTTTGTTTGACCGCGACTGGTCAAAATTGCACAAATTTGTGCTGCAATCGATAACCTGCAATAAATAGAAATATAGTATATATAGAGACGTTAATGATTAATGTTTTCAATATATTGTAAATTTTAAGCAGAGCCTTCGAAGCATTCTAACAAGGGCAATGCGATGAGTTTTGCTTGTAGTTTTATCAACTAACTACTAACTTTTATAGCACTAGAACATGACGGATTTCGTCCAACACTAATACAGTTGTGATAAAACCACGATTTGCAGTGGCCAATGTCCGCTTTATGACCTGTGCCAGGTAAACATTTCCGCGTGTTGTCGCACCAACCACATCCCCTTCGTGAGAGACAACTTTGACAAGTTCTGAACGGCAGACAATAACTAACGGTGCAACCACGACCCTAAAACGACAGACAAAAAAATTTTTAAAGAAATAAAAACTATTTTTCGGCGCTTACGTTGCTCTCACATTATTTACCCCATTGGACTCACCTTCCATCCTATGCGACATTTGCAATGATTTGCTCCAACGCAAGTTCCAAAGGTTCCACAATTACCAACATCTTTACAATGAAATAACGAACAATCAGCACCTTCCCATCCACTATTACACTCACACGTCTGGCCCACGCAAACTCCATTGAGAGAGCAGTCATTGATACAGCGAGCACCTATAAGAAAAATCTGTTTATACTTGATGTCTCCGATTGAGAGTAAAATATATATCTTATATAGAATCTCTTTTAAGTTCTTCTAGTGTCTAATCGAATAGAAAATGTTTAAGTCAAATTCAATTACTTTTGCTATATAAACGATACATATGAAACATACGTGTACTCTTTTCGCATATTGTTGGATTTTTTAAGTCACAGGATGTTTTCTTCAGTATGCCGTCAAACATCCAACATCTGTCATTCTGCAATGTAATCGTATCCTATAAAAACTTATGAATATTGAATATTGAATATAGCTACATGTGCACAAACATGAAATTTGCGGGAGAGAATTTCGTGTGAAAACAAAAGCAAATCCTCTAGCAGATTATCACAAACTAAAGTAAATACTAGAACAACATGATTGGGAGTCTCTTTTCTTCCTGTAAGTAAACATAAGCTGAGATTTCGCTTTTGAATTTTACTTAGTCGCGTAACTTGATTACAGCACAGAATATATATCGGCATGTTTTGAATTGTGCATGACCATCACTTCCTAGCTGCTTATTGGTAAAAAAACTATAACGTAAATTTTAGTTTTAGTACAAAATATACCTGTGTGAAGAAATCGATCCAAATATTCGATGGTGTTCCATATGCCCATTTTGAATGCAGCCTTTGTAACACTTTGAATGACAGAACTGCATTTTTGGGAAAAGCAAGCATTTTTCCACCAATTTTCTATAGTTCGCAGAGTAATTGAATTAAGAAATCTGATAATTAAAGTAAGTTGAATCACAACAGGGTCTTATTTCTAAAAAATACTATATTCCAAACATGATTTCCGCTGTCCTGCATGTTTTGTTGCATTTGAAACATAACCTAGAATTTACGAATTTTAAGTAAAAGGACGTATTTACTCGCAGATTACAGCTATACTCGTTTTGAAAAAATAGTTTTCAAAATATACTAATCTCGTGACAGACATTCGTTCTGAAGCATAACCTTGACGATAAATTAAGCTGAATAAAAATTACAAATATTGTATCTCAACTGTGAATTATCCACCAAAGTTCAATCCGTAGCACGTGATCAAAAAATTATCATAAAATCCGAGGTTGCTCACATGATAGTACAAATGTCGTATACCACCAAACTATAGTGGGTACACGTGTGTGTGGATATGTCTCTTGCAGCTGTCAACAATTTCAAACCGAAGTGGGCCAATTCACAAATGTTTCGATATAATGTACGGTATTTATAATAGTATTTTAAATTTATTCACTCGGAGCATTAGATGAAATATTATATCCCCTCCTGATGAAATATTTCATCAAATCTCCCTCACACAAGGTCTAACAGAATGTGTAACGAAAAAAATTCACAACCTTGCACATTTCTTTGGACTTCGTGAAACTATGAGCACTTCTAAGATTTTTGTAGCATTTCCTGTCCACATATATCCAATCAAACGGACATAATCCTAAAAGGAGCAAGGACAAAAAGCAGTGTAAAATAGCATGAGACAACTTATACGATTCTAATTCACAAGAATTAGAACTAGTAATTATTTGTGTGATTGCAAACCACGTATTACTTTAGGTGAAAACCTTTCAATTCGTAGTGCACATCAAAAATAATAATTAAAGGAACGAGAAGTACTTCATTTTTGGCATCGTCAAATAATTATATGAACTGCACCTTATAGTAACTGCAGTTACTGTACGATTGGTTACTTGCCTGTTGAGAATATTTTTGTTGGTGTCCATAAGAAAGGTTGATATATTACACGTGGCAATCCGGTATATCTTCTATTATCCTTGATCTTCATCATGATCCCGTTAGGATCCACGTTGCCCCACCAATTATTTGTGGCATTTATAACGATGTTACTAGAACTGCTTGGCAAAGTACTTAGTTCAAACAAATTAGTTGGGTTAACCATAGAGTTCTCGTTGATCATTTCACGACCGTTTGGTTGAATCAGCAGTGTACGTAAATGTCCCCTATTCATCCGAAATACATTTCTGGTAACAGTGGACGAGGTGTTAAGACTTTTGGAATTAACCAAATTAAATGCAGTTTCTGCATTGTTTTGGTAGAACACGTTGTTTTTAGCGACGGCATTCATGTTTTTTATTACAACCAGTCCGTGTGGGTAAGAAATATCGTTTCGATCAAAGTAGTTTCCAGCCATAAGAAGTTCACTAGACGTGTCATTTCCAACAGCAACTACATAAACGGACTCGCTGCCGTTCACATTACCGGAAATAACGTTATTAATTATATTTATCACTCCTGGTTTATCGTAAAGGTAGATGTGGATCCCCCCTCGATTCACACCGGAAAAAACCGTGTTTGAGATCTCTACCATATCGTTGTTTCTAACCAACATTTCAATTGATGCCGTATTTGACTGATTGTTTCCTTGTAAAGTCACGTGGCTAAGTTTAATCGTTACTGTGCTGGCGAGTTCAGGATCTGAAGTGTAATGAACCGCTGAACCAGAAATTTCTTGAAAATTACATTCTTCAATATTAACGTTGACCTCCTGCATTTGCTTGGATCTCCCTTAAAATACATTCAATGCGAATTTATAAAAACATAATTTATTAGACATCACTTCTTTGGTTCATTCAGTTCCTAGTAAGGGTAAATGTGCCATAGAGCTGGTCCTTTTGGGGTAGACTCAAAACTACTGTAGTTTTGGCGCTTTTCAGTTCACAGTGTGCCCGATTATAGGCGATTAAACATACATTAATTTGATGAATTGCGCCGAATACTATAATACAACCATCATCGCAAACTGGGGCTACCTCTTATGCTCACTACTGCAAAACAAGTCAGTGTCAAATCAACCTAAGCAGTGACATCGCCACATGACTGTCCAAAATATATTTGCTGGAAAAATTAGTCAAACAGGGAAAATAATCAAAAGTTCTTAGAAGTGGACTGGAGTTGGCCTCAGTTTTTATCATCAGTATTAGAATTAACAGCAAATTGTTAATTTGTTATTCATCCAGTTATAGGGCAGCGTACTGGGGTAGCAACATACATGCACATAAACATGTGTTCTTGCAATCTTCCGCGCGTCACCCGGGTGGGGGTATCGGGGATTAACCCATTGTTGCTTTTTCTTTTTTTTCATTCAGCTTTTACCGTGTAAACACATAAAAATATAATAAATTAGAAACTAAGAGGAAAGTTTTTGTATTGGTTCACTGCTGGAGAAGCCTCAGCGTACTCGGAACACGAAAGACCAGAATAGTAAAAGCAGACAACCGGCGTAAATTACGTACATATATCTGAAAACCTGACTATATCACACGCAAACTATATCACACGCAACTCCGACACGCATTATGGAGAAAAATGCTGCAGGCAAGTTCCCCATCAGACTGTCAGGCCGTGTCCTCATCAAACTGTTGGGCATTCGGAAGAGGCGAACCCAAGCATAAAAGAGCAACTTCAAAGTGTTGAAATCACCGGCCGACAAAACAAGGATATCGAGGAGAACGATAAGCAAAGTTTGGCGGAAACCCTCTGACCTTCCGCTACAGAGTTCCATCCAGATCTAGAGGATCGGAAACACTCACCAACATCAAGTACAGATTCGATGAAAGCTCATGTGGACTTGCTCGCAGAGAGTTGATCACAAATAAAATAGAAAAGTTCGACGATAATCTGAAATAAATAGCGAAAGATGCCGACATCTTATTCTCGTCAGAAGAGATATTTGCACCCTTACATAAAATTTACGAATCCCACAACGGCGGAGGCAATGTTCTATGGGCTCCGCGTTTAGAACATGGCTGGGTCATCATAGGAAGAGCTTGCCTGGATGGTACACACAAACCTAGCGATATATTTCTACCTTCAGGACACAAGTGAAGAAGTTTTTCAAAGTGGTCGACCGTCCATTCTCGAGCCGTGTCCGAACAAGTTCCACGTTCGACCCGGTCCCCAATCCGGACAAGGCGTCAACAAGGAGGAAACCCTCGCCCAAAGAAATGGGGAAGATGGTCTAGGGAAGAACGTTTTCACAATAACCCAAGACGACAGCAAACCCGAGAGGATAGATCAACTAGTCTGCGAAACCTTGCAAATAAACCATTGCAGTGCAATGATCGTCCCACATGCTGGGTGAGTGCGGGAAATAATGATTGGAATCTCATCTAGGTAAAATCCTCAACTCGATGCTTGCTGAAGTTGGAACACAAAACCTGACGCACTAAGTGCTCTCTTGTTTGACGGACGAAGTATTAGGGGCCGTTAACAACTGACTCCTCGTGCGAATCTTCAATGACCCAACCGCTGCTGAAATCTCACTGTGCCTGGTAAGTTCACTAAAAAGGACCTATACACCGACCAGTGGCGACAAGTCCAATACTTGCATGGCGGATTATTGGTTTCGACTTTCGGTGGAAGAAAGATTTTATGCCCACACTTCAAGTACGTCACAAGTCGGAAACGAGTCTCCAAATCTGAAGGAGGTCGATGTGGTATTACTGCGCAATAACGTGATGGCTAGAAACGACTGGCTCGAGTCTGTAAAGCATTCCAGAGCGAAGATGGGAAGGTTTAAAAAGTGTAAGCGGAAACAGCGAAGGACGGTTGTAAGAGGTGTTACCTACAATCAGTTAGCGAAATCATCCTTCTTCGCACCAAAACTAACTAGTCAAGCCAAAACTAACCAGAATTCAAAACTAACAGCTATCAGCTACGTAGCATTTTGTCTACGTCGAATGAAATTCAAACAATGCATGCGACACATATAAACTAGGTCCCAGTTAATCATGCTTCTATATATATAATTTATATATTAATAAAAGCCGAGCAGCATATATACGGTTAAAATGGGTACCCGTACCCATTTGTGCCCGGCTTTTGTTTTGGTAGCCTGAACACTAATAAAATTGGGTACTAATTTTAGCCGTGCTGTGCCAATAAATCGACTGTAGTATAAACGAGGCTTTAGTTAACGTCATTGCATAGCGAATTTGACGCTATTCGACTTCATTGATTAGTCCACGCACATGCATAACAAGACACGGGAGAGAAATGTCAAAATCATACATGTTATCCTAGAGAGTTTTATGCATTTTGGTATAATTACAAGGGTTATCGTTGAAAATTACGGAGGCTGGTTGTTGGTCAAGCAATTTTGGAGTTTACGTTGTGAATGATAGCCAGTTGTTTTGTCAGGGTGTCATATGAGTGGTATTCCTAAATGCACGAGTAAAGTGAATTATTTCGACGTAAAAGAGACCATGTTTTTGAATTCTGTCCTTTTTTCAACATTTAGCGAAAACGTCGTTTCACGAAATATCACGCGCGACCTACATATACCATTGTCGAAATATTTTTTGCAAAGAACAAAGCGAATAAAACGAGAAAGGCTAATATTTCAGTGTGGATTTTTGATTCTATTACAAAGTCGTCATCATACACGTTTGTTTCAAAAATCTGCCTTCATATATTCGCCTTTCCTGTTTTATTCATATGGCTTGAATTTCACGTTTTTTACATTATTTTGTTTACGTTTGTAAGAAAAGAGATTCCTACCTGTTTCACCAATAACTGTAATTTCAGCCAAAAACCCTCGTAATGTTGATATGTCTGCCTCTATCAACCCTGAATTTGATGGAATCACAATAACTTTGTCTTCATATTGATTAACGTTCCAATCGTGTATGTTTGCGATCATCGAGGAACGATCACCATTATAAACATTTACAGTGTACGAACTTCTCACCCAGGATAGCAGTCGGAAATGAATTGTTGTATTTTTCGGAGATAATATTTCTAAACCACAAAATATGTTTGTAATTTTATCCTTGTCACTTAGATAAATATATGATTCATCGTCGACAGAGACTTTTTGAGCGGAATTGCACAAATTGTGGCCGAGATACGACATGAAGGTGATGTTTTTAATTGGGGAAATCGCAATCCCGTGTTGCTTTCCCCTTTTAAATGAACACCGGGAGATTGAAACTGATCCTTTGTTTCCCAGAATAGATATTGCTGGAAATTTCAAACCGCTTTCTACGTTAACATTTTCAAGGGCCATGATATTTGTTTGCGAAATTATCTTAATTCCGTTACTTTCTCTAATATCGACATGTGCTATAGATGGAGAACGTCGTATAACCTGAATTGAGGGAGCATCTTCCTCATGCAAAATACCCGCGTCGTGAATAAGAATATTTCTCAATATCGATTTTTCGTTTTTCTCTCCATAACCAGTTGAGTTGATAACGTTTTGATGGATAATTCGCACTCCGCCCCATTTAAAATTTCTCTCACATTCGAGGATCACTCCGTAATACCTATTTTGACCCCACCGCAAGCCATCGCCCCAGTTGCTAATACTCTGGTTCTTACAGTTTAATAAAGAAGTTTCATTTCCGCGACAGTTCCAGGAAACGTTGTAATGAGGACTATTATAATAGGTTCTTGAGTAATGATTAATATATCTGCCAAAACCCAATTGTCTGCAGGCAACTGTCCCATCGTTAGATGAAAAGCAAGAAAAACATACTCCCTGCCAAGTGCCATCAACAAGTACTTCAACCTTTCCCTGATGTTCAAGGTCTCCGTCAAAAAGTCGAACTCTGCTTTGCGACCTCTTTTTGCACTTATTTTCCAAAGAACAGAACGTTATTTTTTCATTCGTAGTTCCACGGGCGATGATATTTCCAAAAACCAGCAAACCAATGTGTGGTTTAAAGTACAATTGAACGCCTGGCTCAATATCCAGTGTGGCGTTTTGGGATATTATCAAATCGTTCATAACGACATATGGACTGTTTACTGCAGTCAGATAAAGTGAAGAATGAACATATCCACCAATCTGAGATTGATTCAAATTAACATGTGGCTTCGGCTTTAAAAAGGCTGTGAAGTTTCGTGTAGCAGCAGCTGGAAGATACTTTATTCTTGGTCTGTCACTCCAATTATCAAAGTGAAAAATCCTTTCCGTCAAGTGTTTCCTGGATGACGTGCCCCAATAATTAAGTGTAGCATCAATTGTATTCGAAAGGTAATTCGTACCGCATGTACGTCCGACAAATAACTCTTTCTTCATTTGTTCGTTATTAAAAATATTCCCATGAATATCATAAAGGTTAAACATGCATCCAAAAAGTCCAACCGCGTAAGAGGTGAGACCTGCCTCAACATATTTCTGATTATTTGAAGGCACGCCTTCATTGTGTTCCAATATGTTGTTTTTTATCATAAAAATCTTTGGCACCTGATTTGACTGGACATCGACTTTTATCATAAACGAGCACTTGTTTTTGGTAAAGGTGTTATTGCTGATATTGGTGATTATACCTCTTATTCTTTTTCCGTAAAAGTATATCAACCCCTCTCCTGGTGGAAGAGAGTTGTTTACAAAAATGTTATTTCTTATCGTGATTGGGGTTTGCAAACTGTCCACGGAATCAGCGCTGTATTGCAACAGCATTCGCGAATTGTTAAATATTAAGTTCTTGTCGAGGGAAAGTGAAAACACTAAATTTGTGTGCTCTGGTATATGTATCTCAAATCCATAATTATTAGTCTGTGAAATGCTGCATTCACTGACATATAAATTGAGTAGCGATGCATCGTTATAATACCAATGATATTGATCATATATTCTTTCGTTTTCTCGTATAATGCAACGGTGAAAAGTTATATATATGAACGTTGTTTGGCGTCGGTAATCATAATAATCATAATAATCGACGAATATCACGGAGGACCTCATTCTGCGGATAATGCAGTTTTCCAGTTTTTGGTGATTTGATGAGTTAGAACGTACAAATAAATCATCATAATTCCAATAATAATAGTTATGTATGTATATACCATAATAACCATCCGTTATAGTACAACTGTCTAGAGAAATATTTGTAGAGTGATAATCGCTATAAATGCCACAAAAATTATCTTTCAAGGTAACATTTTGCAGCTTGAAACGATTGATATATGTTATATGACCACCATGATGGTATGCTCCGATACCAAAGTCATTATTAACCAGCGAACCACCAACTAAAATTGCAGTTCCAGGTTCATTTTCCAACAAAGACGCCTCATTTCCTAAACAAAATATGCACGGTCAAATAAAAATTTGCTATTTTTGCAACTAAAATCTTGATTAAAACGATCTGTCGCATTTAACATTAAAGCGGTAAAATATCTAAGTTTCTAGTCGGTTGTCCCCTTTCTCCCAATTCAAATTTGATTAGTCCATGCTGCTGAAATTAACTCCACTCATTATTGATTGTCAGATGATCAAATGGGCAGCCAGTCGCTTGGAGTATAGTCTTGTGGTCTTAATGTCTTATGTGGTATATAGGAAACGAATTCCCCTTGCTCGGCAATATTGATTAGATAAAAGTATAGCCTGGGTGGGGCTGTATTGCTGCGTAAATAATTCGGAGTTATGTAAATTTGGCCAGCTCATTTGGATAAATATTATCCTACCCTTATTAAATTTCATGCCTATGCTTATTGCTAATATCTTCAAATTGATCAATATCGATTCAATAACTGATAAATAATTTATCAATTCCCCTATCGCAATGACAGTTTTTTCATCAGCAATTCGAAGTGGTAGGTACCGTCATTATTATGGCGTTTAACTGGGCTATAGTCCTTGTAATTACCTTTTGTACTGACGATAACCATTCTAATTACTGTTCCACTGGAATAAGCCTTTCGCCAGTAACGTACGGTTAAGTAACCAGGTCCAAACTTGTATACATTGCTGTGGCTATCGTTGAAAGTAACGCTTTTTGATGAATTTACTTTCGACGCAGTAATTGTGAGTTCTTCAACATCTGATATCTTCATGACTGTAGTTAAGAAAACTTCCGATAAAAGTGTTATGTTGAAAATGCATTCAACATTTGTGGAGGAATAGGATGTAGTTCTCGACGGGGTAATAATCTGCATGTCTTCTCTACCAATAGTTATTTCTCTATTTTGCTCGCAAATTAAAATTTCCTTTCTCAACACAATGTCTGGCAGGATGGAATCAATGTTTCTAATTTCACTATCATCAATAAATGATTGGATATCAATTCTATCGATAAAAACGCCCGTGTCTTTGTTAAAAATGCTACAATTATAACAAGTTAGTGACGAAGATGTCTCAATTCCATTGCCATAATCTCTATGTCGATTTTGAATCCGGATATTTGTCATGTTAGAATCAGGTGATTGAAACGTAATTTTAATTCCACCAAAAGATTCGTGAATTTCTACATCTCTAATGACTTGTCTCAATACGTCAAAATGCAAGACATAGCGACTTATATGACCTTGGGTATACCCTCCGCCACGCTCAAAATTTACATGGGATATTTGACTTGCTTTAGCCGTTTCCCGAAATCGTATTCCGCGCCAAAAGCCAGGATTACAGCGTACAGTCCATAGACCACTATAGCACGATACACCCCAGCCTTGGAATGAACAACTGGCAATATCATTATAAGTATCTGAGTCGCATCTTACATTTCTCCACCAAACTGGCTCTGCGCTACCAGAACTGGGCGTATAACGATAGCTGCCACTATAACCCTCAAATCCCAGCTGTTTGCATAAGACAATACCCTTAGCATACGAGTAAGAATTATCACATATTGTTCCCCAGGTGTTGTTATAAAGTATTTCAACAACACCCTCCCATGGTTTTGAACCATTCACAAGACGAGTCGGATAGTGTCCAAAGTTGGAAATTCCTTTCAATTTCGTCGGAATACCAAATTTGATTGGAGCACTTAATTCTCCAAGTAACTCAAATTTGCCGTAAACATGAAATCCAATATCGGGAAACACGTTGACTTGGACACCCGCTTGAATAGTTAGTGTAGCATTTGGTAAAATTATAACGTCTCTCGTCACAATAAAAGGAGAATTGTCTTTCTCGAGGATGATGTCTTCAGTTACGAGACCTCCCAGTACATTTCCCTTTCTAAACATGATATTTGTCTCCCCTTTAAAAACGTCAGAAAGATTAGCACTTGCAAGAAAAGGTGAAAAAGTTAATCGAGGCAAATAATTTCGATGACGGAAATCAAAAATTCTTGCAATAACATCGTTCTCGTCAGTGGATCCCCACCAATTCATTTTCCCATCAATATGATGCGAATTCAAGTTTGGCGAAAGGATAAATTCCAAAGGAAGAAATGGGTTTTCAAAAAAATTCTCATTTACAAACATTTGTCCGCTTAAGCAGATAACAGCTGCAATATCGTTGGTATCATAAAATGACCTTGGAGAGCGTCGATGAACGATATAATTGGCAATCAGACTGTTTCTGGTAAAGTTCAAACTGCTCGTGGGATTGTTATTGACTAGATTAAAAATACTTCTTTCCACCGCATTGTGCAACAATGTATTCCCACGAATGACCACCACTTCATTGTTTTCAGTAAAATCAACCAAATTTTTCGCAGTATTATTGAATAATCTGTTGTCAAGTAAAGACAGTTTGTTTCTTGAGTTTGACTGCCATGAATAATAATAATAGGATTGGAATTTCAAAATGTTGTCATAGTGGTTACTTTGAAAAATGTTTCCATTTATCTGGGTCGAAGAATAACCATCATTGTTATTGAAGGAAAATATCAACATAGCCGATGTTGCACTGATAGCATTCGCATTGTACTGAAATGTATTGTTTGTTAGTTTTAATATATAATCGAGATTGTCTCTTGATAATTCTGAATTAGCAGTTTGAAGTCTTAAAATGTTATTGAAGTGGTTATTGTGAAACTTATTTCCACTTAGTTGGAAAAGAGAATGACGTTTTAAGGATATTACTAGCATAGCCGATGCACTGGAAAAGTAATCGTTGTATTCAAATGTGCTGTTTATTAGTTTAAACGTTGACCCCTGTCCAAGCGCCGCGGATATGCACGTGGCACTTGTATTTGTAATATCAGAATTTCTGATGATCGTTGTGTAGTGGTTAACGTCAAGACTGATTCCAATCCCTGTGAATTGCTGTATGGTTACCTCCGAAATCTCGTTTAAGTCGTGTTTTTGTGAACTCTCTACAAGGGAAACATGAATGTTACACGTAAACAACTTGACTGCGTGTTCACTGTTAATTTCCGGGAGTAAATTACTCCAGTATTTTAACTCCTTTTCGGAGTAAATTTTTCTCGATATAGGTACGAAGTTATAACCAACCTTATATTATACACAACCTTATATTATACACAACCATTATACAAGTGACACCCTCTTCGATTCGCATGTTTCTTTAATTTTGCATACAGTATAAATTGTAGTATTTATCATATTACCTGGATGATGTTTTTCAAATTTTCATATTATTTTTATATCTAGATATATTGGTAATTGCCTTTTAGCAATTAAAGCCTTTTATTCCAAACCAATTCAAATAATACGTCTGTGTCTCATGACAATGAATGAAATAAATGCGGTCGTACAATAAGGCCTAGAGTATAGACTATCAATATAAGCAAGAGTCGTATCATACCTGGTCGACTCAATAGAAACATCTTGAGCTTACTCGAATACCAATATCCTTCAAATTCGATCTCAACAATAACAGCATTACTTTTCAATTCAACGATGTATTGTTGCGACAGATTATCTCTGGAAAGCTCAAACAGTAGTTCAGATGAATTGCTATCGCGAATCCGCAAGTTGACATACAAAAGATCTGAAACAAAAGCTGACAGAACCTGTCCTGGAGATGTGGCGAACACCTAAAAAATAAAATATAATAAAATGATAAATGTTATCATAAAATGTTTCTCTCCACTAATAAATATTATACACTTAATGTATGCTCCCGAAAAAAATAGTAAGTTTTGTTTTTCCAAGAGTCTGAATGTTTCCCGAGACGAAGTCAGGGAAACATTCAGACTCGAGGGAAAACAAAACTCACTATTTCCCGAGGTAGTGTACATTAAGTGCTTTCTTATATAGGAACAAAAACATACATATTACACAACAGTTTCATTTAAAAAAAACAGTTACTTTGTCTTTGTTATGACAATATGCGGGCAACAATTTTTCACTCTTTTCCCTGCGGGGAACATTGAATTTAATTTATTTAAAGTCATGTGACTATGAATGAACCACATTTAAAATAGGACCTTAACTTAACTTAATTCCCTGTTACATTTTTTTCGCAATTCGTGATTCCTTCTCGCGTTAACTATATTTGATAGGAGATATATGGCATAAATAAAACAAGTTGCAAGGCTTGCTTTGCAAGGCCCATTTATTTCTGACTCTCCGCTTTTTTGCTTATATATACGTAGTCTCAATAACAAGTTTCAGACACCTGCAACTGGCCGTGTACTCTAGTTGTAATTTCGTTCAGCTAATGTTTACAAAATGTACTCACCATAGAACAAGGGTTGCTGTGATAATCATTGTAATGAGTGATTTCGACAGGAAATGATTCGTTATAAACGTCGTTGCTGCTATCGCAAAGATCGACCAGTTCAAAGCGCCCCGTGTTTCTTCGTAACCTGATGGCATTGACGCCATTTTGGAGCCTTATTTTTGACAACTTAAATCTTGTGAAGATTGTTTGTGAAATTTGCACCCCAGTATGGCAGCCTGTAATCGCAATTTCCTCTAACTCAATATTAAAGTAAGAATAATCAACAAGCAACACGCCTACTGTAGTATTGATAATCGTAAATTTTTTGAAGCGGAGGATTCCCACGTCTTCGTTACGTTTGAGGTCATTTTTCATAGAACTGCTTGTTTTATTGTTCGTTGCCACAACACCATAGAGACAGTCTGTGATCTTTACACCACTTAACAAAATATTGCCGTAGGTACGGATTTCGATAGCCAAAGGGAAACCTGATATGTTCGCATTTTTGAGATAAGGACACTCGCCATCACAAAAAATTGCTTTGAAACTGGAAAACTTGCGTAGTGAAGAATTTTCTTCTTGAAACTGATCTTCTTGCAGAACATGTATTCTAACATTGATTAGAGACGATCTTTCTTTACTGGCAAAATGGAATATGCTGCTCGATAGATTTAGATTATAATTATATGATAATGTTTCCAAGTTGAGCCCAGTACATATTAATCCAACGTCTTGCCAGTGTGCTAGATTAAATACAACGAAAAAGGAACAAACTGTTTAAAATTTCCTTCCTCTATAACATATGTAAGAAAAGACTTTGGTAAATACCAGATTGTATGGAAACTTAGTTAATCAGGCAATTCTTGGAGGTACTGTTGCTGCTGCAGCGAGCGATCGAGTGCATTCCTCATACTATATATAGTCTGCCAGATTGCCACCTTGGTCTGTTGGCTAAATATTCCAACGAATTTATTATTCCTAAAGAGATTCGCAGCGTTGCAAACACGAGAAAACGTGTACTCCAAGATAACGAATTGGACATGATAATGTTTATGATTTCTTAATGACAAAAAAGCAGTGCAGACATCGGGCGAATTAAAGTGCCTATATCACTTGGGGGATCTTTACGGATTTGAATAGAGCTTGAAAAATTAGTTTATAAGTTCTACAACACTTTTTGATATAGTTAAATAGTTTCGGAAATATTTACATCTAAACATGACGATTTGCCTAAATTTCCGTCGTGCTCGGGGGCCTGGGACTCAGGAACCGAGTTCTTGTCAATTGTAATTTTACTTCGATCTTCCAATAACGTAAAATATTTTAATAAAAACTCGCCCAGTTGCTACAGCCATACACAACGCACCGTTCCCGCATTTTTTTCTTGAAAAGCGCAAACTATATCGCCAGTGAAACTCTTCATGTTTACGTTATAAAAGACGGCGTGTTTGCAAATCATTCCTGAGTCCCAGTCCCCCCAACCGACGTATTTTCGAAACTATTTAAGGTGGCTCGATACAGTTTTCAAGAATTCCATTGTTTATCACTTTGAATTCCTTTGTTTATCACTATCTATCGTTTTATCATTTTTGTGATTTATTCCAGAGATATTCGGGTTTTTATATATTTTGATGTCTCTACTTTTGAATCGTATTAGTTTTAGTAACAGATCGTCTGTTGCTATGGCGACATACGTGTACAAAATTCACTCCAAAATGGCCAATTGCCTCGGATAGTTGCGAAAGAAGCACGGTGACCCCCAATTTTTTTTCGTCCATTATTTTACTTGGAAGAAAAACTAACAATTAGCAAAATATAAAAAAATTCCATAATGCCAAATTTTTGAAAAATGTAAAAATGACATTTTTTTTAATAATTTTTTTTTGCTATTATAGAATTTTTTTATATTTTGCTAATTGTTAGTTTTTCTTCCAAGTAAAATAATGCACGAAAAAAAATTGGGGGTCACCGTGCTTGTTTTCCAACTATCCGAGGCAATTATCCATTTTGGAGTGAATTTTGTACACGTATGTTGCCATAGCAACGGACGATTTGTTACTAAAACTAATACTATTCTCTGCCACTTCGGTCTGCGCGCTAAATATTCAAACGAATTTATTTTTGTAGAGATTCGTAGCGTTACAAACGCGAGAAGCAGGGCCGTAGGAAGATGTTTAAAGTTAGAGGGGCTTATCATCTTAGGTGGGTCCGGGGGCTTATCGTTTTAGGTGGGTCCCTGGAAAATTTGTAGATTCTCAACTCTCTAAGACACGTTTTCCTGCATTTTCGGAGTAATATTTACTTAAACTTTACAATAAAATATTCTTTATCAGCAACATAATTTGAATGATAAATGAGCACTCATGAATATTCTCTGGGGCTTAGCCCTCTGCTAGAAGTTAGGTGAGCTCCCCTGCCCCCGTGGTTCCTACGGCCATGGTGAGAAGTGTAATTCAGGATAACGAACTGGCCATAATAATGTATATGATCTATCGATCCTTCGAAAACGCGCGGAAAGTCTAACAAGGCAGGCGATATATCAACGTGTGAACGCGTCAATAATTTGTATAGGTTGGCTGGCTAGCTTATAATCGAATTTTTTCAAACGTTTTCTATCAAACCACGTAAATGTAGTGTCGAAATGTTCGTCAGAACGAATTGACGATGCTTAATTCACGCGCACTCTTACAAAAAGCATGGGCCAAATGAATTAATGAGATGAGTTGTTTTTTCTAGCCACGCAGCTATTTCGCGTCACAACACATTGTTATGTGTAATGTATATGTATTAGCCGAATTACGAGGATTCAAATCACTGTCGGCTTTAAACCAAAATTTCAAACCAAAGGGTTTATAATAGATCAGCCGCGAACAAACTACTCCGTAAGTAAATAGCAACCGTTTAGCTCGTTTCATCCCTCCCCCTTTCCATGCTACCTCGCGCATCCTCCAAATGCCCGCGCGCCTATACATTGCCGCATATTTATTAAAATATAAACCAACCATTTATTTATAATTTCTCCTTTTACACTTTCTGACTGGTTTTGAACAAATGTATAAGGAAATCTATGCGTGGATTGGTCCAGAAACCCCCCTTTGTTTTAAAAAGGTGACTTTAATTATGTTAGGAATGATATGCCTCAGCAAGTTAAAAATAGTTTCCGTTTTGAAATATTGAAGGTAAGCTATGGTTTAGCCTGAAGACTACCTGAACGCAGACCTTCGTTTTGCCCGCCTTAAAATTCGCAGGAAACGCAAAAGCGAAACAAAGGTCTGAGGAAAATGTTATTGTTCACTAGTAGTAAAGAAATTGTCCCTGTATTAAAAAGGTTGAATGTAGATACAGTTACTTTGGCGCGCAGGATTTCTTTTTAGTATTAAACGAATTCGAAGGAACTACTTATCGTACGCGAATATTGTTACACTGGCTGACTGGCCGTGTTTAAGTCAAGCACATCCATTTTGCATTTTGGTGATTTGTAAAATCTCTTGTCAAATATAAAAAGCATAAATATTGTCAATTTCACCAAAAGTGGCCGAAGACTGCCAATGACCTTTTCAGCTTTGATGACCGGAGGTCGCTCACACGTTGGTGTGTGAACTTTGAAATGTGTTGGGATAAAGTGCGGCTGCGGACGGATGGATAGGCAAAAAGAATAAAATGTGGATAAAAGAACAAAATCCATGCATACATGTAAATAGCTGTACAATGTAAATGAAGCTGAAGTTCGTACAGTGTGAGAGTAGCGCAATTTTCCGCATAACACCAAATATTCAAGATTTAACGTCACAAATATATTAAACTAGAACTCAATGATAGCATGTCATATAAACTATAGAGAATGTCTAGGAGCTTTAATATTCGTTTCAAGATGGCCTAGGAGCTATATATCAAGTTGAAAGTTTACACTTGACATAGGAATATATAATCTCGAATCAAGAGGAATAACTCATGATGGTAGCGACAACATAATATTCGAAGCAAAATACGCCTGTTTTAAACAAAAATAGCTTTTCTTTACATAAACTGAATACATGCAGTTGAAACTTCACACTTGAGCTCCAAATTGACGTAGGAATATGATGTGATTTGGAGTCAACAGTGGAATAACCCATGATGGTATAAACAACATATTCGGAGCAAAATACGGTTGTTTAAGACAATCACAGTTCTTGTTTACATGCAAATAAACATTTTCTTTTCCGTTTCTAAATTCGCCAGAGGGGGGACGAAAGCTCATAGGAATTTTAACGACGATTGGTAAATCGTGTGGAGGGAGAGAAATGTTTTATCCGCAAATTATTCTTTTTGTCCGCAATCCGTATTTCATTCTTTTTGTCTGTCCGTCCGCCAATCCGTTCGTCCGCACCCGCATTTTATCACAACCCACTTTAAAATTACCGAAACAAAAGGCATACTCGCCCGACATACTCTGTTATGTTCACAATTAAGAAATTATAGTAAGCATAGAAATAAACAAGTCAATCATCAGCTTTTAAATTACTAAAAATAGAAAAGTGTGCAAAAGCCACTTTTGACAACATTTTCCACAGACCTTTGTTTCGCTGTTGCGTCTTCCCGCGAATTTTAAGGCCGGCGAAACGAAGGTTTGTGTTCAGGCTAAACAATAGCTTATAGTTATTACACTTATAACTTATAATAATATTATACTCGGAAGTCACGGCCTATTCCTGGAACACGCATGAAATAGTTTCGGTTTTGTAATTTATGCATGTGCGTAGTTGGGTGTTGTCATGATGCGATTGGCATGAAGAGAGACGTAATCCGAAGATTCAACCCGAATCTGATTGTTTTGTATAGAATTCGCTTAGATTTATCATGTTTTTATAGGCCGAAATGTATTACTCCTGTGTATAGTCAGTTGTAAGGCCCAGGTAAACAGAGAAGAAATTTTAAAATAATAAACGTGGTGTACGTTAAGGTAGCTATATGATAGTGTTGTTTTTCGCTATGCTGAGACTAACAGGAATGTTTAATTTTTTGTGTAACTTACCACAATTATGGCTACCAAATCCAAGGTGGCTACATTGTCTCAATGAACGATCAGTTTCAGTACACCGCACATCATCCATCCATATTTGACCAGTTCCTGCTCCAAAGTCTCGCGTAAAAGTTCCCGTTGAAAACCGAGTTCACGACAGACAACATCGCTGTTTATTTGGGACCAACCATCATCGCATATAGTTCCCCAGATACCTTGGTGAAGAATTTCCAACCGCCCAGTGTTATACCCGTTGCCGTCAACAAGCCTCAAGCTGGCATGGAAATAATTATTCCATGATAAAGAGCCTGCTAATGTCTTCAGTGAGCGGTTGAAATACTTCCCAGTTTGCGAAATGATGTCAATTGGTAATGCCTCAGTTCCATTTGCAACGAGATTACCATAGACATTCAAACTTCCGTTTCCAGAAAACTTTATACTTGCACCAGGTTGGATGGTCAGAGTTGCATTCTCATGAACATTGACCGTGTGATTGATTTCCAAGGTTTCATTTTTAAACTCAATTGTGTGATCTTCGTAAATATCTGTAATAAATCCCGAAGTGGGGACTACACAATAGTAAAGAAATGTTAGTAAGGCTAAACAGAAGAATTTGCTTGCCAAACTTGTGTTCCGACCTCGGAGCACCTTCATCACGGAATGCGGTAGAGACGCTAGGAGCTTCGAAATTAATATACCGTTAAAATATGCATGTAATAGATTAAGAAATGCATAAACAATGTAAGCGATCAGAACCATTATATTATGCGTTTAAGTGTAAATAGAACATATAGGATCAGGCTATAATACCAACAAACGCCACAAGCAAAAGACAACACTTTTCATGGGTATAAGCCTTGGGTGAGAGGTAAGCTGGACTAGGAAGCAGCTTTCCGAAAAAAATTCGTGTGTCCACTGATAAAATGTTTTCAACGCTTGAACTCACCGTCACAAAAACAGATTCACTCATTAAACATCTCACAGAGCTTTTGTATAAAAGACTCGCTACCTATGCTGGAGCGAGAGCAACTTAGCGAATTATAACAATTAAGACCATTCCAGCTCCGGTAAGAACGTAAACATGTAATAATGGCCTTTTACTAGAGCAGACCAACTATTAGAGCTTTCTAATAATTATGTACATGCAATGTTGATTTTGCCTTCTTGGTGGGGTAGTTAACATGCACAAATACACCAGCAACGCTGAAAGTGAAACAATTCTGACATCATTTCTATGCGTTTGTTATAGTTTAAATTTCAGTCATTTATTGATTTAAAGCCGGGAGACCAATTCGGCAACTTCACAACTCCCCTATCCGAATTTATAGCCCAAATGCATATCTGAAACTCTTTTTTGCATGCGTGGCTAGACATATTCTTGGGTATATAAACTAGCATAACTTCAGGAAAGGCCCCGCTGAGTCGTCAATTGTATTAACCTGTGTGATTTCAAAGCAAATATGTTATAGAATGCCAACGTTATGACGTTAAACGTTAAACCTCATGACATTTAAATGCTATCGAAGACGAATAGGGTAAAAAAGGTTACATGCATGCATGCAGGCTGAACTAGCAGGTCTATTACTTATATAACTGGAATCAGTTAACTTTCTTACTGATAAACGAAGGCGAGGCAAATATTCATATACTTTGTTTATTATCATTGTATATTGTCCATTATAATTTCTTTGCACTTCTTGTTTAGGTTTACTTTCATTAATTTTCTCGCTTTAAAGCAACTGAGAGATAAAATCCCGAGACTCCCTACAAAATTCCCCACGCCTATAGACATATATTCTCAGAAAATTACGATAGCACTAAAAATAATACACACGGAAAGACTCCCAAAGATTCTTCAAATTGCTAAGCCCAGACCTGTTCAGTAAAATGTAAATTAACCTATGTATTTCAAAGAGAAGTTTTTCTATTATCCAGTTATTAAATTTCAAACCACACGACAGCCGGTGAAAATTTTGTATGTGAAAATGTTAGAAAAGGTTTAACACAGGGTGAGCTATAGATAATTGTCAACCGGAGCAGTGAACCTTGTTGCTAATACATTAAAAAGGTCGAGGCAAAGTTTCGAAAATTAACCGATCTTTAATTGTTTATGAGTAAAATTTTACTTTCGCATTTAAACCAGCAGGAATCAGTCGATCAGCACGTTGCAACAAAGACAAGCCACAAGGGTCAATAACCAAAGCCAAGTCCAAAACAACAAAAGATAATATTATGATGTCCGTTTGATTAAATATTTTAACAGCATAACATACTTTTGGCTGGTTTTCACACATCACATTTTTTTTGTGTTTTGTGCTAGCACACCCGCGCACTCGTCTTTTATCATCTCATCTCTATACAATAACTGAATGCAACATTATTGCGTTCGACGAAGGAGAACGCTTCCTTGCCGTGTCATATCGATATTTACGATGTCAGATTTGCCTCGTTCTGATGAGTCGTCATAGTAACTGGAGATCATGTGCTCGCTTCATTTTGAAATTTTGTTGTTAATTAAAGCATAATTAAGAGCCATCACTGTTGTTAAATCACTCATTTTACGGGTAACCTTTTTAATTACATATATGCCTGTGACGTTATAATGTTAACATTTTTGTTAATGATCGTTAACCGAAATCAACACACACTTTCCGAACGCACATCACTAATCTGTGATTACTGCTAGTATATTTTACTATAAAGCGCCTGGGAACGAGGCTGATCGTAATCCATAAGTGGGTTAGAAAAGCATTCTTATGCAAAACCATAGTAAATCCGGATAAAGTAAGCATTTTCATTCAACGTTTCGACTTTGTTTAGTCATCATCAGGAATCCTGTCTAATATCTAAATATCTAAATATCTAAAAATTAATTTGCTCAAATTTATTAGCTAGTTGTCCGACAGAGTAAAATATTTAATTTAGAAAACACCAGGAAAAACTGGTGAGTGAACAGGAAATGAGAAGTTTTATGAATTGCTTGAAAATATACTGTAATCACGCTGAAACTGGACCGCAAGACATCAGTGTACAGTAAGTGTGTGATGACGGGGGAAACTAATTATTCCATTTAGTGGTAATTGCCGGAAATTTGTCAGCTACCCCCGGTCATAAATAATGAATGGTCCCTTGTGAGTAGAATATGTGCCCAGAACGGACCTTTACAATACATGCGTGGAGTCAAAATGGACAGAAAGAACGCAATCAGACACCTATTTTCAATATAACACTTTGATCAGTATATTTAACAGAGCAAGTTGTTCTTTTTCGCTAATAATTTGACCTTTTTGATCCCCTAACTTACCGCTCGGGTTAGCTGACGTTAGCCCATTTATAAGAATCGTGTTGGATCAACCAATTGTGCGATTCGTTTTAAATCGCACTTCTATGAGTGACGTCTCAGCTGGAATCCCTCTTGGCTCTTGCTATAAAATAAAGGTAATTTTCATTAAAGATGTTAGGCTACACGGCTAATGACTATAGCGTAAAATAATATTAACACGACTCACTTGACTTAGGGCACAGTCGGGCACAACTCAGTCAATGCTTGCGGAGACTTTGGCCTTGAGGCGTGTCGGTTAAATGTCTTGTCAGCCGAATTGCTGTCGGTGAAGGTCGTGTCGATAAAACCCGCGTCTGTCGTCCAATTGTCTGTCGGCCAATCCTCCGCGCATACCGATTTCGACAACTCTCTCAGTAGAAAAATTAATAGACAAATCGTCTTCTTAAGTTCACGTAAATTATTCCACATCACGAAAACGAAGCAAAACGCAGCTAGGACCAGTTATTATGATATTTTATTTATAATTATAGTATACGGTACGTGCAAGAAATTGGATTATGTTTGGATACATGCTTATAGTGCATGAAATACATATACATATACATATTGCTAAAAGATTTAAAAAAAATTACGTTCATTCTATTTCTTATTCAAGAATGTGATTTTATAGGATAAGGATAATTATACTGCAAGGTCATATATCCAAAATATGTCGTGCTATACTCTTCATACTAGGCATCACAATGATGATTCACGTAAGAGCTGGCATCATTTAGTTCTATGCGAACAGGACGTTCCTCTGAAATTTTATTCTCGTTCCTTCTCTTCTTGAAATAACAGACCTTAATTAAAATGATTAATGAATTAATGAATTTAGCATTTCATGCAAAAGTTATTTAGAATTGAATTTAATAAAGAATTGGCAGTTAATTGGCAGTGAAGAATTGGCAGCACCTAATCAATTTATTGTTTTTCTTTCTGGGCATGTTTTTAAAAAGATTAAAAATTTAAAAACATTGAAAAGTTAAAAAGCAAAATATTAAAAACCATGTGAATGTTTTTCACCGGAAGCACATTCTTGAAACGCACTTTAATTCAAAGAAGAATTATTAAAGACAATATTCACATTCAAAATGTATTTTACAGTAAATATTGTTTTTACTTACAAAGAAAAGAATCAAGACGAGACAAATGAATCCTGCTCCTCCAATGGCAGCGGTTGCACCAATTATGGCATTCTTATCCCCCTCACGTTCTTCGTCTTTGCTTGTAGTTGCAACCGTAGCCTTAGGTGTCGTTGAGACAATTTGCTGCTCTAAAAAGGATTTATCAAAATGTAATTTGTCCAAATTGCCCTTGTCATCACTGGCATCCGCCACTGCCCTGGCAAGACTACTTGAACTGACTTGCTTATTTTCCGAGGAAAACTCAGTTTGGATATTGGCAATTACACTTCCTTCATCGAAATCAACGTCGGATATCCTCAAAAACCCAGTCATTTTTTCAAAGATGTTTATCATGGCCTTCTCTACAACACCTCTAAGGTTTTTATAATCGCTGCTATTTTTATCTCGATAGCTCGCAACAAATACATAGTTAAGAAGCCTTGCTCGAAGGGTGACAATTCTTTTTGTTGGGGTGAGTTGCGTTGATGTCACTGTACTGACAATTTTGCTAGTGGGAGACGGTTGCATATGAGAGGCGATTTCTAATTTCCCAGATGATGCATGATACATAATACTTCTTGGAAGTGAAGTGGTGAGACTTGCAGTTTGAAATAACGACGATGATTCTTGAGTCATGGCACTCGTTTGAGATGATGGTGATGGTACTTTTGCAACAATGATACTTGTTGATAATAATGATGACGACTTTGCAACCACGCTACTTGATTCAAGTCCTTGTTTCAATGTTTCTCTGACTATCGGTGGTGAGGATGTTTGCGCAAATTCGCTAGTTGCTGGGAGAGACTGTGTCGGCTGGTAATTTGTAGGACTTGATTTAATTTCTGATGATGAATGGCCAGCTACAATGCTTGTCGTTAGTAGCGTCGACGATTGTTTCATCCTAGTCGAAGTAATAAAATGTGAGCTAGATTGTACATCAGCAATGGAACTAGTCGAAGGTATTTGCGCCGTCTTGCTAGGTGTTTGAAGTGATGGTGTCTGCTGATAAGCTGTTGAATTTGATTCGAACGCCGACGTTGAGGTTGGAAAGACTACAACTGAAACAATGTGATCAATAACGACAGTCAAAGTTACTTCACGAGCACATGGCACCACACCACCGTCTTGAGCTACAACTGTTAACGAGTATTCACCAGGTTCAAGAGTACTATTCGGAAAAATTCTTCCATGTGAAGTAATGAAGAAATTTCTGTCGGGGTCTGACTCCTCTGTGATGGAATATTGAATTTGTCCATTATTTCCGTAGTCCGCATCACTCGCCAGAATATCGACCGGCAATTTGTATTTTCCAGGTAAAGTACCAATTACTGGACAATTATCATTTTCATCTTGGACGGTTATCGTAACTGTTGCCTCCGAACTTCGAGAAGGAACACCATTATCTGTAGCAGTGACCGTAAATGTAAATTGTTTTTGAGAAAGGGTCTCGTAATCTAAAACATCGTCAGCAAATACTGAGATTTCACCGCTGTCTTGGTTAACCATAAAGAAGCTCGCAAGGCTTGCGTCTTCGATAATGTATGAAACTTCCCCGCTGCGTCCATGGTCAGTATCATTTGCATATACGCTCAATACAACAAAACCTTTTCCTCGGTTCTCAGATACGGCGGCAAAATATGACTCGTTTGTGAATGTAGGGGCATTGAGATTTTTTGACACTTCTTCAGTACAGTTTTCGCCGTCATACTGTTCAAAACATTCACATTTATTCGGAGATACGCATTGTCCATTGGATGAACAGTTGTTCATATCATAACACGTCGGTGTTTCACACGATAAGCCAATCCAGTTATCATTGCATTGACACTCTTCAAAACCCATGCAAATCCCATTTCCTGTAGGGAAATTATGGTACGAGTTTGTATAAGCATAGGTATAATTTGTAAAATTCTGACAACAAGTATATTAAATACATTCATAATGGTGAACGTGCCTGGCGAGGTCGCAATGGTGCGAGCATGAAGAGAGGGAAATCATTAATTATGTCTCGTAGACTATCGATATTATTAGTAAGCTTTTGTCCTGGCAGCTCAGTAAAGTGAATTATATAATAACTACAATGAAACACGCAATTTGATTGGTTCGTATAGGCGTGCAGTATAAGACAATCCTGCACGGAAAGTTTACTTTACATCGTTTAATTGTAGTTATTTTACGGCTCGTGCTTTTTCACGCTTTCCGAAAGTCTCGCAATTTTCCGCGTGCAGTATCACGCAATCCTGCATGGAAAACCATTTAGTATTCCTGTACCAAATGACATGAATGTGAACGTCAAATAGAACGTGAAAATAGCGAATAAATCTCGATATGTCCATATATAGACGTATCACTTCATTTTCACGTCCTCTGACCTTTACGCCTTTTACGTCCTCGTGCTAAATCTTCCTATTGACTTAACAACGTGTACTGACCAGAGCAACGACTTCGTAATTGACATGAGAAATCCAGGCACATCTTCCCTTCATAGCCCGTGTTGCACGAGCACAGATTTGGTTCCACGCACGTGCCATTTCCAGAACAGTCGTTGACGTCAGAGCAATCATATTGACTGCAGTTGGATCCAACAAAGCCCAAAAAGCAACTATAAAATATACAAATCATCAAACATAAGATGAATGCTGTTAAGAGATCAAAACATTCCAAGCCTTTAAACGCACGCAGTCTTGTTTCATCAATGTATATATACGCGCATGCATGGGAGTAATCTAAGCATGATATGAATTGAAAGAACTAAATTTTAAAACTTGGAAGATAGACTACGGCATTCATTATGATGATTTTCATTCAGTTGGTTTTCATTATATTTTTTAATATTTTTGATAGTTATAATAAAAAATAGGAAAGTGTCATACGTCATGTTGGGCTACCTTTGGTAAAATGGAAAACAGTAGAGTAAAAAGATTTAGGCAGCCCGCATTTACCTGCAAATATTTGTATCTCCAGTCACGTCATTATTAAAGATGCATACACCATTATCAGTACAGTTGCTTAAATGCGAGCAGTCCAAGAAAATACTACAATCAGCTCCTTGATATCCTCCAAAACAGTTACAATAATTAGGTCCAACACACTCGCCTTTCTTAGAACATTGATTCACTGCCTTACAGTCAGGGATGGAACAACTAGGTCCAGACCAGCCACTCACGCATTCACAAGTATCAAATGCAATACAACGTCCATTTCCTACAATAATAATTATATGGTTTATTTGTGCATGCTATCAGCCTATCACACTCAGTATATAAGCATGCACGTATATGGACCTGTAAGGCGGTATATGGACCTGTGATTAACTTCAAAATAGTACCTGAGCAATAGCCTAGAGATTCACATGAAGTTACATTACATGAAGCTCCACTGTATCCAGTGTCACATTTACATTCGTCAATTCCGATACAAACGCCATTTAAAGAACAATTGAGGACGTTGTTGCAGTTTGCGATGGTAGCGCAATTTGAACCTGGGAAAAGTAATTAGATACAAAGAAATTCAGCTAAATTCAGAATTTATTTACAAGCAATTATGTAATATTTTATGGGCAAATTAGATATAAACGACATTTCATAGAAACTCAAATATGCAAAAGAGTAAGTACAAACTTTAAATAACACATTCTTTAAGTCTATTATAAACGTGTAAAGGATGCTTATTTACCTGTAAAACCTACGTTGCATTCGCAAATATCTGTTGTCTTACATATTCCATGAACTTCTGAAGTGCAGTTATCAACAGCAAAACATGTCGCTTTCTTATCACATTCAGCACCTTCCCAACCAATGTCACATTTGCAGAATCCCTCAACACACGAACCACGTGAGCAGTTTCCACAGCTGCCAATAGTACAATCATCACCTGACCAACCTTCAAGACATGAGCACGTGGCATTCTTGCAAAGACCTTTTCCTGTGCAGTCATTAGGGCAACCTGAAAACGTTTTACAGTATTTATTAAAACAGGTATAAAAGGGAAACATGCGGACGGATTTTGTCTGCTTGCGTGATTGGTTCCATCAAGCTTTTGATTTTAACTACTGAGAGAAATTTTAGAGATCTTTTATTGGGAGTCTTATGCGGTTTTGGGAGTACGAGATTATACAAAAATGAAATAATCAATATTCATACCAATTTTCAAAGACTGTTGGTCTGCGAATGAAGTGTCGTTTGTCATCAAGATGTCGAAAATACAATTATTCAAGAGAGCATTTTCCAAACCATTTCTACTGCAAACACCTTTTGCTTCCTGATAATAAAAAAGAAAGTTCCATCCTTCAAAGCCTTCTCCGCTGAGATGCAACTTTATAATCTTAATCGTGCAAATTCTTAATGGACTAGAAATTAAAATGTTACGTACTTCTACTTGGTTTTCCGGGAAGTCATCTAAAGTATACAGGGGTTTATGTCCTTCACTTGTATACGATGAATCCATTACATCTTCAGCATGGAAATTTGAAGAATTCCAGTTCCAACTGTTCACTAGACCTGATCCATTATGAGTCGCTGTTATTCGCCCTAAATAATTATTTTTGAAACAATTCATATTGTATTAATCATGTTAAGAAATATAGAAAAAATAGGACTAGTATAGCCATTCAGGAAACCAATTTAAATAAAAAAATTGCGAGCTCACATGAATCAGCAAATTGAACGGTGTCATTATATGTATACTGTTCACCATTTGAACCAATCAAATCATTGGTTTCATCATCGTCCATGAATCCACATAGACCTTCAGTGGCTTTGGTGAAGTCAGCGTTTGGTATAAAATTAACGTTAAGATAATGACGAGACATTACTGGGCTGTATTCCGCCTCAACAGACACCGTGACTCCTGAATAACATAAAAATACACTTGTGTTGATCGTGAGAAGGGAAATAGTGTGCTGCTGGTGTATGATATCCAATGTAGCGGCTAAAACCTTACATTTTAATGTCTGATTTTTTTATCTTAAAAAAATTAAATGTCAGGTGAGAATTAAGCCACCCACAAAACGCATAGCAAAATGCCTTTCGATTAACTTCAATCATAAAGGCGGTAAAGAAAGCATGAACTGAAAGTTTCAATATACATTCAACATGCTCCAAACATTTTACACGTAAAACAATATGAATTATAATAACAATGTCAATGATCAACATACTAACCAGATTTATATTGAAACGCCATGATTGTAGCCTGCACTCCATTGCTCTCAGTTCTATTTTCCGGATTCAAAATATTAAGTTTTATGGAATCGTTTGCAAATAATAGTTGTGCATCATTTCCAGAGAAATTCTGCAAGGCACCATTGATTCTGTATAAAAATGTAAAAGATATACACGTGTACAAATATTAATTATGTTAATGATAATGCGATTAAACATCCTGCATTGGTAAAGTCAAGCGTAAACCTAGCTAGTAGCTATATATTAAAAACGATTTTTTAGACTCATCAACATTTAAAAGTATTGCTTGCCTTAGCATTGGTGAGTCGCGGGGTGTGGAAACTGGTAGTGTTGTTATGGTAACGACGTTCTCAGCCACTTTAAGAGCAACTGCTCCAGTCAGAGAAGCTCCTTTATAACCAAAGAATCGTATTTGCATTCCGAAGTCATTTTTGATACTTTTGCAATTCCAGAATTCTCCAATATCAAAATAGTCGAACTCGACTCCTGTAAATTTGTAAAAACGGTGTTTTCATGTAGAACATACATTAGTATCTTGTATATTTATATATACACATGATACACAGTTACATCCTGAATCTCAGATCTCCTTGCTCTGCCCCAATTGTTGATATTGACTCTAGTAATTATGAAATGCTGAAGGTAAATACAAACCATCAAGAGTTTGTAAATGGGGATCTCCCCAGAATCGAACGGGCCTAAGTCTTTCGCAGCATCGACCTTGCCAACGCCTTCGACACGAACAACTTGACTGACAAGATGAGTCAGTCCCACAAACGCCATTTCCCGAACATCCTTAAAAATAAGACAAAGTAAAGTATCATATTAGTCAATCTATCATTAGTCAATTACCTAAACATGACTAAATAGAGAAAAAAAATTATCCTCCGTTCATAAAGACCGAAGAACATTGAAATCACCATAACAATTTTAATTGGCACCATGCTCTGCTTCATCCAATTTCCTTGTGTAAACATATATAGGACTAACCGCATGAACACCTGAAACAGACGAATTCGAGCACAGGGTGGCCAGATTACTGAAAAAAGAAGCCAAACATTGTTGTGATCGGCCCTTTGATTTCTTTGTTTAAAACAAAGAAAACCGCGATTGTGGTAATAAAATTTGGCTAATTTATTCAGTAATCTGACAACCCTGTTCGAGCACGGTCCCAAATTCATCCGGTCCGTTGCGAGCGTAATTTCATACGAAAGAAAGTGGACTTACAAAGGAATCATTGTTCAACTGATGGAGCTTTGTTTTAACACATGTTTTTTTGGGACACTCTGTAAAAGCTACAGTATTTACCTTGGCATGGCCAACAGTCAGGTTGCTGACAATTTGGTCCTCTTCGACCAGTGACGCACACTGGTGGAACACCGCAGTTGAATTTTTTTCTGCATTTACATTTTTCATCTATCCACACTGGCTCCTCTCCGTCCTCGCATACTGGGCACCTTGAGAAAATTATGGTAACAGTAAATACAGAATTGATAGAACCGTTTACACATTACGGCAGGGCTAAAATAGGTAGCGGTACCAATTTCATCCATGCTCGGCTTTTGTATTGTTATCCTGGACACTACAATAAAATTGGGTACCTTAAGCCGTGTCGTGCCAATAATTTGAATGTAGTGAAAGCAGGGTACTAAATATCGAGAATTGTCGTACCAATTTTACAGGCAAAAACATGAACGTGCATGCCATCGATCAAATCATATTTTCGATATCGGAGCAAAAAGAGCGATGCGTAAACCACTTTATTCGATAAAAATCTAGAAAGCAAAACGATGTTTTGCCCCCATTGCTTCCATTCCAGTTACTTACTTTTCCTCACATTTGCAACCAAACGGCCCACGAGTAGACTCCTGAAATCCTTTACACGAGCATTTACATGGACAGGAACCATCCCTGGCAATCGTGTCTTTGGTGCCGTCTTCGCACGGACACGAACACTAATCAAGCACAAATCAACGTATTTTCTTTCCCAATTAAATTAAAATGACATAATATTAATATTACTGACTGTACACTTTTATCGCTGGTAAACCGATTGACGGTAAGGTTCGTTAATGGGCCTCAAAATACTCTACAATAGCATGCGTTCGATTTTTGCTATTCAATCTCGATCCAAGAGCTAGTTTATATGTATTATATTATATAGCGCGATATAGCACGGATTCCACACGGAAATTCAATTGCATAACAACATAATTATACGTACAGCAAACACTCAATGTATCCTAGGTATCCCATGTTACCGCATGACCGATAATAATAACTGCATGATTATTGACCGAGCGTGAGGTCTGTACTGTGAAAGATCAGACCGAGGCTTTTCGTATGGACTGAGCTTTTTGGTATGGAAGGAGCGAGGTTCATGCAAAAAACCTAGGTCTGATATTTCACATTACAGACCAAATAAGCCAGATCAATAATCTGCTTATTATACGGCTGAACTGCATGGAACATCCGAGATATTGGTCCAAACTCCAGATACAGAATATACAGACGACGGTCCGGATATGCATAGGTTTTTACGGCAATATAATAATATATCATGCATATGCATACAACTGCAGTGAAATGACACCAACAAACTAATACGGCCATATACTTCAACGTTTTGTACTAATGATCTTACAGATCTCTTCACTAGTTTTTTAAATTATATGACATTTATAAACGTTGAAAAAACGCAATTATAGCATTGTGCTGTTCTAGCTCAATTACCGGGCAGGAGCCATCGAAATTCATTTCTTTTTCGGTGTTATCTTTGCACAAACATGGACATCCTGGTTTGTTGCCACTTCTTTTTCGTTTCACGGAATTATCAGGACACATTTCACAGTTGCAAGAACCATCTGGCATCTAAGAAGAGAAAAGAGTAATTTCTAATTCGCCCAAATGTGGCCGTCCAAATCTCGACATGACCTAACAATCGCCTCCCGAAGTTATCCCAAGTTTTGAGGTTGTTGGTCATAAGGAACTTCCCAAATCTGCTGCTTTAAATAGCTCTAGACGACATGAATTTGCAGACGAGTAAGAACAAGTACCTGAAAGCGATTTTTTTAAAAAACTAATATAAGTTACAATTAAGAAACCATGTTACGGACCAGTATTGTTAAAACAAACTTAACAGGCCATCTTTTGCTGATTTTTGACAAATCTCGGAGACTACTCGTTTTTTGGGACACCCGATATATAATTTATAATATAGCTACTCGCTGTATATGAGCTATTCCGCAATCTGATTGCTCGAGCCACCCACCGTATATCAGCTCGTATACGGTGGGTAGCAAAACCTTAGAAAAGCAAAACGGCTTACAGATTTGCTGAGGTTAATAAAAAAGAAATTGACAGAATTCTGGAGAGTGCTGTCTCCAGAAACACAATCAATATTTGGCTCTATTATAAAACAATTATAGGCCACTCGCTCTCGTCATATATGGCTGATAGCCGACTTGGTTCTACGCACCTCGTTGGCTATCAGCTCATATACGACTCGAGCTCGTGGTATACTTGTTAAATATGCTGACTTTATTTCGCAACTAAGTTTCACATTGAATTTGTGCTTGTTTTGTTAAATCAGCTAGCTTTTCGAAATGAATTAAGCTTGGCCATCATTTTTATAAACATACCTTTACACCTTTGGGTGATGATGAATCGCCTGGAATGGAGTCACATTCCTCTTCGCAGTCTTTAGTTTTTGGATCAATCCTGCCAGGTTTGCCATTTTTAATGCAACATGGCACTTTAGCCCAACCGGTAGAGAAACAATCACTATAATATATTCAAACAATTAAATCATGACGCCTATTCAATTCCAAGAAGTACGCAGAAGCATTTCGAAACATGTTTAAATGGATGATAGAGAAAATGTATGTATAATGTATGTAAAATTGTAAATTATGCATTCTATGCACTAATGTCACCATGGCAATCTATTCAGTCATTGTTACGCCCAATTCAGTCAGCATTCGAAAAGATTTTTTCTCCACCTTTTAACGGATTCGTACACAGAAATTTCAAAAATTTTCCAATTTTTATTAAATGGTCCAATGTTGATGGTTAGAGACCCGGAGACTGTGGGCAATCCTCCACGGAAGTTAGCTTCAACGTTTCGGCCCGCGTAAGGACATTTTTCGGTACAGAATTTTGCATCCACCGATGCAGTGATTGGTGCTGTTAATTTGAAGACGAGGAGCGATGGAAGAGTCGAGCCTTTTTTACTACCTAAAATGAGTAAGTGATTTGAAAGCTAACAATAAATTAATGTGAAAGTTCATTTATGACCATTAGAGTTGCGAGCAAAATTACATCAGGGCTTATGCTTAATTTCCTTATTTTGATAGCAATATAATAGCATCGCCATCTTGACTACATTTTAACCACTCTTTGGTTTACAAGATTTTACAGAGTATTACAATATACCTAAAATTGTGCGAAGAAGCCATCCTGCCGCCTGGAACGGTTTTGAGGTCACCGATGGCCAGTGGACTTCAAAAGTTGGTGTAAGAGATGCTGAGACGGACGCTGATGCTTTTTTTATGCGTGCTTCAAACGACGGTTGCGTTGACCCTCCCTGCATGTAGATGAGATTTTATATGATGCTGAACATCTGTAGCAGTAACGAAACTTAAAAAGTTAATGCTGATCGAAATATAAACATTAAAGCTCAACATAGTGCTTTCAGTAAAGCCATAAAAGACAATTTAAACCATTTGAGAGTAATAAAAATATATTGATAGTAACGTTTCGTCTTAATTTAAGACATCTTCAGACTAAATGATAAATTACATGATAATTTGAATATATAGACTAGTAATATATTTACAAGGTATCAATTTACAAAGGGTGATAACAAGGACAAAGTGAGGATGAAACAGTACATGAGAGGACAAGGGACAGAGACGTCACGACACGATGACAGTACGAAGTAAGGACTAAAATAAGTTGATAGGGATAGAAGTTAAGACAAAACGTTACTGTCAATATATTTTCTTTACTCTCAAATGGTTTAAATTGTTTTTTATGGCCTTACTGAAAGCACTATGTTGGGCTTGAATATTTGTATTTCGAATACGCTTCTCGCCCGGCACGTCTCTGGCAACAGTATTAAATAATGCTGATCGATAAGATATTTTTCTAAAAGTTCAACAAAACAAGTTGAACTTGTTGATTTCCAACCGCGCAAAGACAGTCAAAACGTCCTGTAGATTCCTGCTGAGGAAACATTAATTTTAACAATCAACATTAAAAATTAACAATTAACAATTACGGCACAAAATTGCCCTGTAGACAGTCGGTATAAAACTAGCTACTTCATGTTTCATGGAGTTTAATTTAAGATAACGAAATTTTACATACGAATTTTATGAAATCCGACTATATACTGTGTTTTAAATAGTGGTTTCGGTGTGAAATATCACCAATATATATTTGTACCTTATCAGATTTAGGCCGAACATCATTCCCTCCACTCCATTCACCGCCTGCTGATATTGAATATTCAGATTGCAAACTTGCGGATAACGAAGCGGAAGCCTTAAAGAAGAGAAAATTATCATTCATGGCCAGAAAATTCAGACATATTTAACATTCTACTTCTGCCTAAATGTGTACAGGGTGTCCCAAAAAAATGTCCCCCCTATTGAAATAAAGCTCTTGTTGAAATTTGAATGCATGATCAACGCAGCAGTGTATGTGTAAATAGCATAGTTATCAGGTTGAGGCATTGAAATAAAGCGTATTGCTTTCTATTGGGTTTATCATAATATTAAGGCAATCAGATTCTAACAAAGGCTTGATTTCAATAGTGGGGACATTTTTTTGGGACACTTTGTATAATTTTTTATGCTGTCAAAGTAAAACGTCGTGGGTTTATAGCAAACTGTACTGCATGTGCCCAGTGCTAAACGCTAAAAATAAAGCTTTTGGTAGGTCGATTATAATTTGCCTGAATTACTCGTTACAGAGCAAGTTTATCTTAACGTTTTGACACAGTATTTCACTATATTCCTCCTGCATTTTCAAGCCAAAGTTTTGGTCATTTATCACGTTGAATACCGCAAAGTCCGTATAATACGAATGACGTAATACCATAGAAATAAACTGAAAATGCAGAGCCGACATAAATATTTCCCAGCAAAATTTTACCTTAGGAGCTTTAATATCGCACAAGAAACAACCATTATAAAGATAAAATTATTTCCTAAAATTTTCCTTATAATATGCAAATTATTACGGCAATCTGCATATTCCATGATGAATAGATGAGTTCGAATATCCTTCAAAACTGGCAATTTTTCAACAGATATCTTAAGGTCGATCCCATGATACTTACCGAAGCGGAAGCAGTTGCAGAAATTCCAATATCCAATCTAAACACTCCGGGTACACGCACTAGGCCTAAAGGTATACAGAAGCGGCCAACTTCCTTGCTGTCGATCAGTTTTCTGCTCCACGTTTTTGAAAACCTTGAAAATGATTTATGAAAATGAAAGTTAATATATATTAATATACTGTTTAACTCGGTTTATATAAAGGTAACATTTCCTTTTCCTTAAGTGCATGTTATATCTCGAAAGAAACGATTTTTTACCATTCAAAACTCGGTGCTTCTGTTTACCTGACTGATGGATCGAAATTAGCGTTCAGGCTTAATTTCATATCACCAGAAAAGGTGACCCCGACTGACTTAATCAGAAAAAAAAAAGTGCGAAGACTGATTTTCACTGCAGCATTAAACTCGACGCTTGCACTCAGTTTAAGATGTTCACCGAACTGTATAAAAAAAAAAAAAAATATATATATATATATATATATATATATATATATATATATATATATATATATATATTTGCTGTACATTGAACGGGTGTGGGAAATTTTCGCATGCTAAAAATGTACGTTGACTTAGAAAATAAAATATACACCAGTACACAATTCGTGCATGCCTAAGTCAACGATACATATAAATTGTACTCGATTTTTTTACGGTATAATATAGATAAAAGACATAGTATGCTGCGGCAATCTATTTGAGGTAACTGCATCCATGAAAATTTTGCAAATATCTGCCCGAGTCGTTATTAACTTGATTGTATATACTCGTTCATGTTTTTCTTTCTTAAAATTCCCTTTCCCTGTGAAGTCATATTCCGCCCTTTTTCGCCGACGAGGACTGGTAGCACTGATATTGAATTGTTCCTTGATATTTCCATCTTTTACTGAAACTAGTGGCATCAACTCCACAAAATAGGTTTCATTCTCCACGTAAAAACTAAGGACCTAAAACGAAGCCAAAAGGTACAGCTAGTGACTTAATACAAAAGTGTGTGAAAAAATTGATAGAAAGTTACAATAAATGCAAAAAATGTTTGTTTGTTGAAAAATCATTGCATTTAAAAATTCATTGCAGTGATAAAGGTCCTGGTTAACGGCCAAAAGTTCTTCATAAAACTAATTCAAGCGATGTTTTCTACAAATTGATGATTTGTTTGATGATCTCATTTCTATGTATAAATATTTCTATGTGTAGATATTTTGCTAAGACGCTAGCGAACCATTTTTCCGCAAGTCAAAATCAAACATATATGTATTTACATCGAATTATTGTTAATAGGATATGAAGGCTCTACTGTCACATTACTGCGCATCATGGAAACTCACACTGCATGCGCATCATGGAAATTATACAATTGATTTGTTTGAATACGCAGGCACGAAACGTCCGTACAAATACGAAATTTGGCATAAAATGACCTTACTAGACATATGAATATCGTATAAGCGTACGGGAGGCGTTATCATTCAACCAAAGCTGAGTGCTACTTCATATTGCATTAATTCAAAATTTAAAAGATTCAAAAGAAGTGAGAGAAGTCATTTGCAGATATGTATTTTTTTGATACATGAACACTTAGTTAGCCACGAGTCTATTTTGGGGAGAAAACAACGGGAGGTATATAAAGATATTTATCGAGGAAGAATGCCAGGTACAAAAACTGCACTGCTAATGAAATGTAACGTTCTACTGCCAAAGATTGATTGATTATACAATTGAATTTACTTACTTTCCCAAAAAATGCACCACTTGTTCTCCCAACGATTATATCTCTGACCGTGACGTTCGCATCATTTCCTGTTATCTTTAAGCCAAGAAGATCGTCTCCACCCAAACAAGAGCTAGTTGACTTCCTAAGGTTTTAAATCTAGAAACATATCGTGAAATCATGTGAGAATTTAATAACTTACGTATACAAAATGTTAAATTTTTGATAATATATAATTATATGGAAAAAAAAGAAATAGAAAATGAATTTCAAAAACTCATTAATAATTCATAAGCATTTCAGCCTTTGAAATGAACCATAAGAAGTCATGTGTGGTGGCTTTATACACGGTAAAGTATTATGAATGCTATAATTAGGATGGCACATTATATAATTTGTCACGTTCATTATAGTATTCTTTAAAATTATAATGTTTCATCCTGACTAGCATTTGTATACATGGAGTAAACTTATTCCTCGACAACAATGCGGTGTATTTGAAGTAATTTAAAACACTCGAACTCGCGTTTTACTCACGCTAGCGCTCGAATTCACACTCCTTCTTGCGTTTTAAATACTACTAAAAACCATAGACAATCCAAAAGACAACAATGTCAATGTTTTTTGGATTGTAAAACACCTTCACTAAAACTAAAATGTCATATTTGAATTCTATTATATGGGTTGAACTTAATTGGCTACAAACGTCAATAAGTAAGAACTATAGGGCAGGTTTATAGCGTCAGGATCATTTAAACTATTTACGGTGTCACGCAACCTACAAAACTGTGTCGACATACTTTGAAAATCATGTTTATGGCGTGCAGAACAACGTCGTCTCTGTCCGTTTTTTTTAGCAACGGGCAGGGCCGTAACTAGAACGATAATTGGGGGGTGTTTATTCATACATTCAGTTCTGCCCGACGGATTTTTTTTGTAAGTGCAATAGCTCACAATGGAAATCCGTCGGGCAGAACTGAATATATGAATAAACACCCCCCCCCAATTATCGTTCTAGTTACGGCCCTGGCAACGGGAAACGTATCAATTTGATATTAAAACCAATTACAATAATCACTGTCGGAAAGGTTTTGTGGCACTACGGTAACGGCCATAAGTCAACGGAAACGTTCAGCTTGCTACTAAACGAGGATTTATATACATGCATGCAGGTTGGCTTACCGCTTACGCGCGGCTATTAAGATATCAAGTAGCTATACATACTTCTTCAAATTTGAAAAACTGTGGCTACACGTCGTCAGTTCAGTATAAACAAACATGGCATCGTCCTCTTGAATAATGTCAGTAACGGTCTCTAGAAAACCGTCGCTGCTATTGCCAACAAGAACATGACCAACACTCAAATTTCCATCGATGGATGTCATGGGAATGACCAAGAAGAAAGTTGTGACCTCTTCATCATCCTCAGTCGTGTAGGTTCTTGCTAAACATTTGTATACGTTGTTGCCTGATCCTAGCAGATAAGGTAAGCATTTCAATTTCATCTTGGATTTAGAAAAAAAATTAAATTTGAAACTATAAAATCATAATTACTAAGAAATGCGCCAATAAAGTTACCAATATTATAGATGTACCTGCTAGGTACCGCAAAATCTGTTAGCTGAAGCAGCTTTTTATTGCAATTGCATTCAAGCGATAATCATGCTAGTAACAATTGTGAAACCCACCAGTAAAAATAGTATGTATTTTTGTTCCGTTAATTGGGGAGTCTCCTGAGAGAACATCTTGCAATAAGCTGTCATCAGGACGGTCTTCAAACAGGTCTTGAACTAACACGGTCTGAAGTGGAACCTCTTGATTGAAATCACTGTAGGAAATTGCCTCCTCCAGTCTTGCTGGAATTACGCTCATGAGAACATGTTGATCTATAGAAGAAATTACAGGGCTGTGATTTTTGAAAAATAACACGCACGACGTACCCAAAGATTTCTCGTCTTCAAGCGGTACTTGCATGGAATGATAGGTTTTAACATCATACTATTCTTATATATCGCCAGGGCATACAAAAGATAAAACGGTGAAACGACATGCAATAAAATTAAACCATACTCGGTTAAACTATGCATGGTACAGTGCGTCTACAATTTTTTAATTATTTTATATATTCCCCTGCTAGGTACTATTATAACACGAAAACCCCTGACCTGTGTATGCGATATCTTCTATTTTGTGAAACACTCCCTCTGCTTGCGTGCTTGATATGATGTCTCCTTTTTTGAATTTTATGCTGCTTTGTTTTGTCACAATAACCAAGTTCTCTTCAACTGGACAACCATATAATTTCAAGTCATCGGAATTGATTAGTTTTACATTTGACATCGTTACGACTTTGTCAATCCGCGAAGTGTCTTCGTAGTCCTTCTTTACAAATCCTTTCGCACATTTCCTTTCGTCCCACCCATAACATCTTGGTGATGTGGAATTGTCCTGAACGCAGATTCGAAACTTATTATAATTGTTTAATTAATCTTTCATGGTGTAGTATTTTAAATTTTAATCTTCGTGTTTCTAGATTGGCGTTTTATATAAAATACCATACTAAAGTTCATGTAATTTTATACCACTGTAATACGATTGAAGTGGTGTAAATTTTGGGGGATCAAGTAGATTTAGTTGGGTTTGGGGGTGAGATTTTTTACACTATCGAATATAGGGTTACATTTCCTAACCCTTAAAAAAACCCAAAATTATTTTAAAAAAAGACTATATATTTCCGAAAATAGTTTTAAATTATATTCCCGTAGCCCAGGCTCATTCTAGCTCCTCGCAAGAATGATTTTCATTTGCTGAACTTTACAATACATTTCTGTTTCAACCAATAGCAAAGCTTCGTTCTTTAGAAAGCATAGAAAAGCATTAGTCCAATTGGACGAAAACTTCCGAGCTCTGCGACATGTCCCATGCAGCCCAGGTGGTGCCTGCAACACTGCAGCCCTGGGCAAATTGCCCCATTCCCCGCTCCCCTCTGGGCGGCCCTAACTTTATAGCCTTACCATCCATAAATGCCAAATGGTAGGCAATATTGGAGAACATGATCTTAGCATAGTAACCAGACATTCCGACTAAAACACATGGCCAGAAATTGCGGACATGGAATATGCAGATTGCCTTACATAGGAAATTTGCATATCTGTTCAAATATTATTCGTTTGCAGAACTATAAATTATATTGCGCATTCTTCAATTTCGCAAAATTTAAGAAAATCATTGCATCTTTGCAATTTGCCCTGGTTGTTTCTTGTAATTCGTGTCATATTAAAGATCCTGAGGTAATACTTTGCTGGTAAAGGTTTATGTCGGCTCTGCATTTTTATTTTATTTCTACGCTATTACAGTTTCGTTTTATATGGTATTCAACGTGATAAATTTTGAAAATGCTGGACGAATACTGATAAAACATTTTGAAATACTGTATTTGCTCTGCAACGAGCAAATAAGGCAAATTATAATCGACCTACCTAAAGGTGTATTTTAGCATTTAGTACTGTGCACATTACAGTTTACTATAAACTCACGAAGCTTTATTTTGACACCATATGCAAATTTAGGCGGAAGTAGTGTGTTAATTATGTCTGAATTTTCTGGCCATGAATTATGATATAGCTAATAAAGTGATCAAAATCATACTGTATTGTTGTAATTATAGCAGCGTTCCAAATCCTTGCATTGCTGACAACTTCCTTTGTTTGACCGCGACTGGTCAGGATTGCACAAATTTGTGCTGCAGTCGATAACCTGTAATGAATTATACAAAATAATTGATACGTATAAATACACAGACGCATCCGTGATTAATGTTTCCAATCGAATATATTTTTTAAAGAATAGCATTTCAAGTACGGCAATATAATATATAATTACAATTACAATTTTTTAAAATGAATAAGTTGCTACTTCAAGTTTCATGCAACAAGCAATCATCAGGCAACTAATTTATATATTATATATATATATATATATATATATATATATTATATATATATATATATATATATACGTATTTCGCTCGCCTGCGCTTTTATTAACTACTCACTTTTATAGCACTAGAACATGACGGATTTCGTCCAACACTAATACAGTTGTGATAAAACCACGATTTGCAGTGGCCAATGTCTGCTTTATAACCTGTACCAGGTAAACATCTCCCTGTGTTGTCGCACCAACCACATCCTCTGCGTGAGAGACAACTTTGACAAGTTCTGAACGGCAGACAATAACTAACAGTGCAACCACGACCCTAAAACAATATACAAAAATATTGTATCATAAGAGACACATGAATACTTCTTTTAAATGTATCGGAAATGTGAGGAAAGAAAAGAAATAGATTTATTGCGTACTCACAGGGTGTATAAAAAAATGTACTCCTTATTGAAATGAAGCTTCGGTTGGAATTTTAATGCATGATTATATAATGCACTGGTAAATAGCATAGTGATTAGGTTAAAGCATTCAAATTGAGCATCTCGTTATACATTTTAATTTAATAAGCACCCGTGAGTTTAGCATAATAATAAGTCATTCGAACAAAAGCTTGATTTTAATAGTTGGTACTTTTTTTAAACACCCTGTATATTACATTAAAATATAATATTTTATTATACCACTGCTTCAATTATATATTTGTTTTTTAATTTTCAACTTTTAATTAATTTAAATTTCGATAGTTTAAATTGTTGCCGCCTAATTATATCCAACGATTCAAATGCCTTGACATACAACCATCGATTGGACTAACCTTCCATCCTAAACGACATTTACAATGATTTGGTCCAACGCAAGTTCCAAAGGTCCCACAATTACCAACATCTTTACAGTGATATGACGAACAATCAGCTCCTTCCCATCCAGTATCACACTTACACGTCTGTCCCAGACAAATTCCGTTGAGGGAGCAGTCATTGATACAACGAATACCTATATAAGAAAGAAACGTTTATACTTCAATCGCATTAGGATAAAATATCTTCTATAAAATCTCTTTTAAATCTCTTTCAATTTACTCTTAATACCTTCGGTTCCTTAATTCATGCCCTAAAATTTATATCATTGAAGTAACCCGAGAGAGAACGAAGTTGTCAGTTCTTGTATTAAGGCGAAGTTAAAGGAGCTCCGTTTTATTCCCGGCAACCAATTTCTGACATGCATTTGGGCCTTTGTTAGGGCTAATTTATATATATTTCTAGTATTAATATGTTTGTTGCATGCATGGATGTATCTTAATTAGATATCTTAAAGTATCTTAATTTTCAATTTTGTTATTTTGATATACATTATATATATTTTATAAACGATGCATATGGAACATACGTTTACTCTTTTCGCATATTGTTGGCTTCGTTATGTCACATGAAGCTTTTTTTATATTTCCATCGAACATCCAACATCTATTATTCTGGAATGGAATCGCATCCTTGAAAAGAACAGATGGATATATTTAATTATTTTATGGCTTTTCAAAATCCTCTGATAATCTGATTGGTTGACGAGCGGTCGGAAAAATCCATATCAATTGACCGTAACGAAAAAGATGGCGGCATGTACATTTTACCAGAATGCATTGCGGGCATTAAGAATGATTGACTGAAAAAAGATGGCAAGAAAAACTCCTTATGACGTGAAATTTCTACACAGCGAAGAAAATAACTTCTTGTTTTATGCCTGTCCTTTAAAATACGTCAGTTCATTTTTTTTAACGATTTCCGACCGCAATGCATCCTGGTAAAATGTACATCCGCCATCTTTTTTGTTATGGTCAATTGGACCGTGATCCATATATTCCGTCACTGGACCAGCACTCCGAATGTCTCATGCATTTCAGCCCATAAACTGTAAGTAAACTGGAACGCTAACTCCTGACAAACATCCGCATATTAGCTTGAAGCCAAAATAGTTTTAAGAGCTGAATTGTTATGAGCTGAAATACTTGACGCCAGACATTGGGCTGTGTGTCAAAATTAAAGTTATTCAAAAGTTATATTTGTTGTGGAAATTTCAAGACTTAAGCTACAAAAGAAATATAAAAAAAGCAAAAAAATTACCAACCGGCAAGAAACTGGAGAATTTTCAAATATTTTTTACATATTTTTCTTTTTTACATATTTTCCTTTAGAAAACCGATTATTGAACTCACTTGTACTAAAATCCTCCGTCTGATATTTCACAGAATCCAGACATCAAACTCGGTCAATAATACATGCACATACATAAAATTTGGTGGGGAATATCGTGTAAAAACAACAGAAAATTCTTAATAACAAAGGAAATAAATTAAATACGCGAACAAAATTTTCAAATTTGAAAATTTTCGTTGTTCTAAAATATATATGCTGAAATTTTGCCATAATATATATATTATTGCCGCAACGCAGGTGATAAGCTATTCTGCTGCCGTGATATATCTATATACTGATGTTTTGAATTGTGACCATCAGTTTTGAAATTGGTTTATATTTTATAAACTAATGTTACTAACTGCTTTCGTGCACCATATCAATATAGCTACCTCTTTAAAGACGTCGATCCAAATACTTGATCGTGTTCCATATGCCCATTTTGCATGCAATTTTTGCAACACTTCCGGTGAGTCAATTTCATTTTCGTGAAAAGCAAGCATTTTCCCACCAATTTTCTATAGGTTGTAAAGTAATGGAATAAAGAAATCTATGAATTATAGTATAATTTCCTTGAGACATGCAGCTTCCTTGCATGAGATTAATTCTAGCTGAATTACTGAAATGCCCTTACGATAAAACTGAATAATTATACATAAGTAAATTATATAAATATCTCAACTGTCTAGTGCAGTGCATGGAGTTTCAAGTTTGCATAAACGTCGCCCGCAGCCAGGGGCGTAACTAGACCGATGATTAAATAATGAATATTCATATATTCAGTTCTGCCCGACGGATTTCTATTGTAAGCCAATCAATGATAAAAATGTTTTCTAACCTTGCACATTTCTTTGGACTTCGTAAAACTATGAGGACTTCTAAGATTATTGTAGCATTTCCTGCCAATATTTATCCAACCAAACGGGCATAATCCTAAAAGAGAGACAAGCTTAATTAATCAATCAACAACGTTTACTCTGGAGAACTTACTTATATTTTGATTCATAAAAGACGGTAAATAATAATTTGAAACAACCTCAATTTTCGTCATAACTGAGACTCGTTTTATTAATTTGAAGGTACGCCGCGAATATTTTTTTCAATTGCAAGGCTTTCGGTAAGGAACAATGGTCAATCACCGAAAGCTTAACACTAAAAATATACGCCGTGCACCTTCAAAAATGTTTCCTTATTTAGCCATTGAATTGCAAGAAGACACCATTTTTTAAATCGATATCACAAGTCCGTAGTAAACTGTCAAAACCTGGCAATCGGTCTAGCTAAATAAGTAACGCAAAAGTGAGAAATTACCAAATTACACAACAATCCACACAAACGTACAATTGTACGTTCCAGTGGCGTCGCCAGCATCGATAGTGGGGTGGACATATTCATATATTCATATTGACAGACCGATAAAACAATCAATTTGAAAAGAAATGAATAATATAAAACACGAATATATGAATAAGTCCCCCCCACTTATCAAGCTGGCGACGCTACTGGTACGTTCTAACACACAAAACCTAACATGGGCATACAAAACAAATTTATAGTAAAAAAATCTAACCAGGTATCTAAATCTCGTCTTGTAACGTAGAGCCGTTCGCATTTCGCTTTCGGCATCAGCATATATATGAACTGCACCAGCCTATACATACTAACTTTACAATCGGTTACTTGCCTGTTGAAAATATGAGTGTTGGTGTCGTTAAGAAAGGTTGATATATTACACGTGGCAATCCGACAGCACTTCTTTTATCCTTAATTTTCCTCATGATCACGTTGGGATTCACGTTTCCCCACCAATTATTTGTGGCATTTACGAAATTAGTAAAACTGCTTGGCAGAGTACTGATTTCGAACAGATTAGCCGGGTTGATTAAAAAGTTTTCGTTAATAAATTCACGACCGTTTGGTTGAATCAGCAGTGTATGTAAATATCCCTTATTCAAAAAAAATATATTTTTTGGTAGCGATAGGCGAGATGTTTCGGTCTTTTGAATTAATAAAATGAAATGGAGTTTCTGCATTGTTTTCGTAGAACACGTTGTCTTTAACGATTGCATTCATGTTTTTGATTACAACCAGTCCATGTGGGTAAGAAATATCGTTTCGATTAAAGTAGTTTCCAGCCATTAGAAGTTCACTAGACGTACCACTTCCAACAACAACTACATAAACGGACTCGCTGCCATTGGCATTACCGGAAATGACGTTATTAACTATATTTATCACTCCTGGTTTATCGTAAAGGTAGATGTGGATCCCCCTCGACTGACACTGGAAAATACCGTGTTTGAGATCTCTACTGTGTCGTTGTTTTTAACCAACATTTCAATTGATGCCGTATTTGGTTTTTTTGTTTCCTTGTAAAGTCACGTGGCTACGTTTAATCGTTACTGTGCTGGCGAGTTCAGGATCTGAAGTGTAATGAACCGCTGAACCAGAAATTTCTTGAAAATTACATTCTTCAATATTAACGTTGATCTCCGGTTTCTGCTTGGATGTCCCTTAAAAATATATTAAATTGGATCATTTGAAAGGATATAAAATATCACTTTTGGATTCCATGCAGGCCCAATCGTTTACTCGATACCTATGTACAACTCCCTATGCCAATGGCTATCACTGCCAAAAGCACGGCATGAACCAAACAAAAAGTTGCTATAATTCCCCTATAAAGTGGGGGGAGTCATGCCCGCCTAAAAAGTGAAATGGGAAAAATGGTGAAAACATTTATATGGTCGAAACTAAATATATTCTTTTTGCCTTTATTTACTAAGAAACGGGATAAGCAAATTGCAAATTTTCTTCTAGTAATAGTTGTGAACAAGTAAATTAATGTAAGGAATTGACAGTGTCATATCAAAAATAAAGAACTCTCCTTAAATTATGTATAACAAAACTCGCCCGCATGGTCTGATCTAAAACATTTTAAAACAATGATGAAGCAATCATTACCATCCGAGTGGTCAATGGGATTAAGACGGGAGTCAAGAAAGTTGATGGATCAAAATTCAAAAAATACAAAAGTTTCTCACCTGTTTGACCAATGACTTTAATTTCAGCTAAAAATCCTCTCAATGTTGATATGTCTGCCTCTATCAACACTGAATTTGATGGAATCACAATAACTTTGTGTTCATATTGATTAACGTTCCAATCGTGCATGCTTGCGATTGTCGAGGAACGATCACCATTATAAACATTTACAGTGTACGAACTTCTCACCCAGGATAGCAGTCGGAAATGAATTGTTGTATTGTTCGGAGATGATATTTCTAAACCACAAAATATGCCTGTAATTGTATCCTTTTCACTTAGATAAATATATGATTCATCGTCGACGTAGACTTTTTGAACGGAATTGCACAAATTGTGGCCGAGATACGGATACATGAAGGTGATGTTTTTAATTGGGGCAATAGCTATCCCATGTTGCTTTCCTCTTTCAAATGAACACCGGGAGATTGAAACTGATCCTTTGTTTCCCAGAATCGATATTGCTGGAAATTCCAAACTGCTCTCGAAAATAACATTTTCTAGCGCCATTGTACGCCTTTGCGCAATAATTTCAATCCCGTTACTTTCACTGATATGAACATTTGTCATTAATGGGGAACGTCCTATAACCTGGATAGAAGACACAGCTTGCCCATGCAATGTACTCGCATCGTTAATGAAAATATTTTCTAATGACGACTGTTCATTTTGTCCTTTATAACCACTACTCGAATTGACGATGTTTCCATGGACAATGCGTACACCGCCCCATTTATAATTCCTTTCACATTCGAGAAATACGTATTTATAGGCATACCAGCTGTAGCCACAGTGACTAACACTTTGGTTCTTGCAGTTGAATAGAGAAGTTTCATTACCACGACAGTTCAAGGAAACTTTGTAATGAGGATCAGTATTGTGGGATCTTCCATAATGATTAATGTATTTACCATAACCCAATTGCCTGCAGGCCACTGTCCCATCTTTTGAAGTAAAGTAATAGTAACATACACTCTGCCAAATTCCATCAACAAGAACTTCCAGTTTTCCTTTATATTCTTCATCTCCTCCAAAAAGTCGGACCCTACTATGTGACCTAACTTGGCACTTATTTTTCAAAGAGCAGAACTTTATTTTTTCATTCGTTGTTCCACGGGCGATGATATTTCCAAGAATTAGCAAACCAATGTGCGGTTTAAAGTACAATTGAACGCCTGGCTCAATATCCAGTGTGGCGTTTTCGGATATTGTTAAATCATTCATAACGACATATGGACTGTTTACTGTTGTCAGACGCAGAGAAGAAGGCAAATAACCACCAATATTGGATCGGTTCAAGTATGCATGTATCTTTTGCTTTATAATTGTCGTGAAATTCCGTGTAGCAGCAGCTGGAAGGTACTTTATTCTTGGTCTGTCATTCCAATTGTCAGCGTGAAAAATTCTTTCCGTTAAGTTTTCGCTGGATGACGTGCCCCAATAATTAAGTGTAGCATCAATTGCATTTGAAAAGTAATTCGTACCGCATGTACGTCCGACAAACAACTCTTTCTTCATTTTCTCGTTATTGAAAATATTCCCATGAATATCATAATTGCTAAACATGCATCCAAAAAGCCCAACCGTGTAAGATGTGACACCAGCCTCAATATATCTCTGTTTATTTGAGGGAACGGCTTCATTTTGTTCCAAAATGTTGTTTTTTATCACAAACGTTTGCGGCATCCGATTCGATTCAAAATCAACTTTTATCATAAAGGAGCACTTGTTTTTGATAAAGGTATTGTTGTTGATAGTGGTGATTATACTTCTTATTCTTTTGCCATAGAAGCCTATTAACCCATCTCCTGGTCGAAGAGAGTTGTTTACAAAAATGTTATTTCTAATTGTGATTGGGGTTTGCAAACTGTCCACGGAATAAGCCCCGTAACTCAACAGCATTCCCCAATTCTTAAATATTAAGTTCTTGTCGAGGGAAAGTGAAAAAACTCTTTTGATGGACTCTGATAGATATATATTGAACCCAATATTACGAGTATGTGAAATGCTGCATTCACTGACATATAAATTGAGTAGCGACGAATAATCTACCTCAGATATTCTTTCGTTTTCGAGTATGATACAACGGTGAAAAGTTATGAACGTTATTTGCCGGCGTGGGTAATAATAATCAGTATAACGGACATAGATCACAGAGCGTCTCATTCTTCGGATAACGCAGCTCTCCAGTTTTTGGTGATTTGAGATAGATATTGGAAATAAATCACCCACATGATCACGATAATTTCTTAGGTATATAGCATAATACCCATCTGTTATAGTACAATTGTCTAGAGAAAGATTTGTGGAGCGATATTCGCTATAAATGCCATGATAATTATCCCTCAAGGTAACATTTTGCAGTTTAAGATCTTTTGTACGACTGCGGCGATATTGTCGTATGCCATAATAATTATTGACCAGCAAGCCACCAACTAAAATTGCAGTTCCAAGTTCAGTTTTCAATAAGGACGCCTCGTTTTCTAAACAAAATATGCAGGGTCAAACTAATTGTGGTTTGTTTCAATATAACCAGGGAGCAGCGTGGCAACATCTTCAAACAACTTAGCATCAAATGAGGTATAAAAACTGCCTAAAATAGACAAAACACTTCTCGACGTTTCGCGCGACCTGAGGGTCTTCGTCAGAAGAGTTAGTATGATCATATTATAGTCATACTAATTCTCCTGACGAAGGCCCTGAGGTCGAAACGTCGAGAAGTGTTTTGTCCATTTTAGGCATTTGTTATACCACATTTGATGCCAAGTTAATTGCAGTTTGTCCCATTCTATGTCCTACTAGTGAGACGTACGTGAGGGATATGAAAATTTGATATGGATGTCTTATACTCAACTAATCTCTAAGGTAATCTAAATATTAAAGCAGCGAAACATTACGTTTCCTATAGTCTCCTTTTCAATTGAGAATAATGTTGAATCTTAGCCAAGTATAGTTTATTTAAACCTGGTATGGGGCTCAAAATTGATTAGGGTGCATGAAGAAGCGGTTATCGTTGCGTTTTCACCAAATATATACATGAAGATGCTAAGTGTAAGTGCAATACAAGATTTAGGGGCAGTTTACATGAGCCCGGTTACCCGAGATTCAACGAAGCGTGAGAGGACTTTGAGGTATTGAAATAAGTCTTTATGACACCAAACAAGCACATGCTATTGTTGTGGTGATTATACGACTACCAGAATCATGTTATCTGCTCATCTCAATACTTCAAAATCATCTCACGCTTCGTTGAATCTCGGGTAACCGGGCTCATGTAAACAGCCCTTAGGGCTGTTTACATGAGCCCGGTCACCCGAGATTCAACGAAACGTGAGATGAATTTGAGATATTGAAATAAGCAAATAACATGATCCTGGCAGTCGTATAATCACCACAACAATAGCATGTGCTTGTTTGGTATCATAAAGACTTATTTCAATACCTCAAAGTCATCTCACGCTTCGTTAAATCTCGGGTAAGAGGGCTCATGTAATCAGCCCCTTAGCCGATACAAACGAATCAGTAAACGCCTGAGTGCTTGGGGCTGCATTGTCGTTGATATACAGTAGAGTTAAGCCGGTTTTCCACTAGCGATATTTTTCGCGCGAAGCGACTTTATTCCTCTGTATTTGAGCAATTTGTTCCAGATGGTTGCAGTTGAGAGCTCTGGAACAAAAGTAAAATGTCGATTCGCGCGAAAAATATCGCTAGTGGAAAACCGGCTTTCCACTGACAGCGAAATCAGATTTCCACTCGGATTTCCACTGACAGCGAAATCGTTTGCTAACGAAATATTTGCATATTTTCTTTTGAATTTTAACAGCATAAATAAATTAGTGCGACTTGACTGTTCTGAATTCAAAAGAAAATATGCAAATATTTCGTTTTTCATTCGCACGTACATGCAAGTAAGTTTAAATCCTTGTATACGCCATTTGAAAAAGCTAGGTAAATAAATTAAATGAACTTTGTTGAACCATGCATGTGTTAAATAATAAAAATATGGAATCACAAATTTTTCGCGCGAAAAATAACGCGTAAGTGGAAAGCAGCCCTTATTATGCTTATTTCCAATCGTTGCAAAATTCTATCAATATCCCTATATTGCAATGAAGTAATGCTTTCTTCATGAAATACTATTTGAACTGGTGGGTACTGTCTATGGCGTTTAACTACAGCTAATAGTCCTTGTAGTTACCTTTTGCACTGACGATAACAATTCTAATATTTGTTCCATAGGAATAAGCCCTTCGCCAGTAACGTACAGTTAAGTAACCAGGTCCAAAGTTGTACGTATCGCTGTGGCTAGCGTTAAAACGGCTTATGTTTTTTGATGAATTTACTTTTGACGCGGTAATTGTCAATATTTCAATGTCTGATCTCTTTATTTCTGTAGTTAAAATAGCTTCCGATAAAAGTGTTATCTTAAAAATGCATTCAACATTCGTGGAGGAATAGGAAGTCGTTCTCGACGTGGTGATAATCTGCATGTCTTTTCTACCAATGGTTATTTCTCTATTTTGCCCGCAAATTGAAATTTCCTTTCTCATCATAATGTTTCGCAGTATGGAATCAATGTAATTAATTTCACGATCATCAGTAAATGATAGTATGCCAATTGTTTCGCTTAAAACGCCCTTGTCTTTGTTGAAAACGCTACAATTATAACAAGTTAGTGACGAAAATATCTCAATTCCATTGCCATTTCTGCGCCTATTTTCAATCAGTATATTTGCCATGTTAGAACCAGGTACTTGAAAAGCAATTTTAATTCCACCGAAAGACTCGCGAATCTCTACATCTCTAATGACTTGTCTCAATACGTCAAAATGCAAGACATAGCGACTTATATGAGATTGGGTATTACTTCCACCACGTTCAAATTTTACATGGGATATTTCACTTGCTTTAGCCGTTTCTCGGAATCGTATTCCGCGCCAGGAGCCAGGATTACAGCGTACAGTCCATAGACTACGATAACACGATACACCCCAGCCTTGGAAAGAACAACTGGCAATATCATTATAAGTATCTGAGTCGCATCTTACATGTCTCCACCAAACTGGCTTCGCGCTACCAGAACTGGGCGTATAACGATAGCCGCCACTATAACCCTCAAATCCCAGCTGTTTGCATAAGACAATATTGTTAGTATTCGTGTTATAATCATCACATATTGTTCCCCAGGTATTGTTATAAAGTATTTCAACAATACCCTCCCATGGTTTTGAACCATTCACAAGACGAATCGGATATTGTCCAAAGTTGGAAATTCCTTTCAAACTCGTTGCAATATCAAATTTGATTGGAGCACTCAATTTTCCAAGCAACTCCAACTTGCCGTAAACATGAAATCCAATACGTGGACTCACATTGACTTGAACACCTTCTTGAATAGTTATCGAAGCATTTTGTAAAATTATAATGTCTCTCGTCACAATAAAAGGAGAATTGTCTTTCTCGAGGATAATGTCTTCAGTTACGAGACCTCCCAGTACATTTCCCTTTCTAAACATGATATTTGTCTCCCCTTTAAAGACGTCAGAAAGATTAGCACTTGCAAGAAAAGGTGAAAAATTTAATTGAGGTAAATAATTTCGATGACGGAAATCAAAAATTCTCGCAATTACATCGTTCACGTCTGTTAATCCCCACCAATTCATTCTCCCATTTATATGATGTGAATTCAAGTTTGGCGTAAGCATCAATTCCAAAGGAAGAAATGGGTTTTCAAAAAAATTTTCATTCACAAATATTTGTCTGCTTAAGAAGATTACAGCTGCAACATCATTGATATCATAAAATGAACTTGGAGTGCGTCGATGAATAATAATATTGGCAATCAGACTGTTTCTGGTGAAATTCAAACTGCTCGTGGGATGGTTATTGACTAGATTAAAGACACTTCTTACCACCGCATTGTGCCACAATGTATTCCCACGAATGACAACCACCTGAGCATTTTCAGTAAAATCAACTAAATTTTTTGCTGTATTATTTAATAAGCTGTTGTCAAGTAATAACAATTTGTTTCTTGAGTTTGTCCATGTGGAATAAAGGGCTTGAAATTTCAAAATGTTCTCATAGTGGTTACTTTGAAAAATGTTTCCATTTATCTGGGTAGACGAATAAGCATTATGGCTATTGAAGGAAAATACCAACAAAGCCGTTGCACTGATAGAGTTCCTGTTGTACTGAAAGGTATTGTTTACTAGTTTTAAAGAAGATCCACTGCTGTAACTAGGCAATATTGAAGCGTAAATTTGGAATATCAAAATGTTTTTAAAGTGGTTATTCTGAAACTTATTTTCATTTACTTGGATAAGAAAATAGCGATGGTAGATTAACTCCAGCATAGCCGATGTTGCACTGATAGGATTCGTATTGTACTGAAATGTATTATTTGTTAATTTCAATATATGATCTGGATTTTTTCTTGTTATTCCTGAATTAACAGTTTGGAGTCTCAAAATGTTCTTGAAGTGGTTACTACGAAACACATTTCCATTTAGTTGGACAAGAGAATAACCATTGATGGATATTTCTAGCATGGAAGAGTAATCGTTGACGTTGTATTTAAATGTGCTGTTTATTAGTTTTAATATTGATCCCTGTCCAAGCGCCGCGGATATGCACGTGGTACTTGTATTTGTAATATCAGAATTTTTGATGATTGTTGTGTAGTGATTAACGTCAAGCCTGATTCCAATCCCCGTGAATTGTCGTATACTTACATCCGAAATCTCGTTTATGTCGTTCTTTTGTGATCGCTCTACAAGGGGAATAAGTGAACAAGTTAAATGCGTGTTCATTCGATCAGACAATCTTAACTATATTGCATGGATCGCCAATATTTTCTAATCTCAGTCAGAGAAAAAAATTCGGCTGTTTTCCGTTTGATTACAAATTCCACGAGATAACTTTTCTCATGCCATCTGAGCTCAGAACTCTGCATGTGCATGCAAAAAGCAAAGAAATATTCGGTTAACAGGAAAACGCGGGTGCGCATGGTATACAGGGTGTATTAAAAAAAACTGCAAATACCATAATTTAATGCACTATAGAATTTCAATGACTGTGCAACTAATTACACTTCTGGGATTTTAAAATACGTTTCCCAGGGTTACCATGTTTACTAACGCTCCCTAAAGGCCGGCGTACACTAGAGCTATGTGCTTGGCAAAAAGTCATTCGTGGCCTTTGGCGTAAGCCAGTTGCTCTCGTGTGCGGGCGACTTTTCAGGCGACTTTGGTCATTCGTGCCACTTACAGAAGTTACGGCAAATATCTAGCATGTTTGATAATTTCTGCCTCGCGTGCCAAAATTTTTCCGTGTGCGGCAAACTGAAAGCTATCCGAGTTATGGGTTGTCTTAACAGCGCATGCGTAATATACAAAGGTAAACATCCAAGATAGCGGTGCAAACAAAGCAAAACGAATTGGTGGCTGAGGGCATATTGGAAGACAAACTGGTTGACCTTTGGCCAGAATACAGGTGTTTATACGATGTGAATTCTACAGATTTTAGAAACAGAAGAAGACAGAAAGAGAAAAACGGGAATGCGCTATTGCAGAAATAACTAGTGAGCTTTCGCAAACAGGTAATATAATTAATAGCACTTGGATAACGGTGTTTAAAGCGGAAGTCTAGTCTAATCTTCACTTCCATCCAAAATTTTGTTTTTGCAACTGTCCGCAATCTTGGATGTATACTTTCGTATATAACGCATGCGTTGTTAAGACAATCCATAAGCAGATAGCTTTCAGTTTGCCGGACACGGAAAAATTTCGGCACGCGAGGTAGAAATTGTCAAACATGCTAGATATTTTCCGTAAGTGGCACGAATGACCAAAGTCGCCCAGTGGCGTAGCCAACCTGACGATTTTGTCCCGCTATGTAAATTTTGAGTTATTATAATCATTCATGTCTTTAAAAATCTATTGTTTTCACAGTCAGTGAACACTAAAATATTAGCATAGCGGGACAAATCGACAGGCTGGCTACTGAAGTCGCCTGAAAAGTCACCCGCACACGAGAGCAACTGGCTTACGCCAATGGCCACGAATGACTTTTTGCTAAGCACATAGCTCTAGTGTGCGCCGGCCTTAACCATTGTGTTTTGCGTACCCTTGTGTTATGTGCTTAATTTTCCAATTAACACGACTTTAGACGGAGGTTGAGTTTGTTCGTATAGTTTTGTTCTTAACTGAGCCATTCGTAATCGAACTCATAAGTTTATTTCACTTTGTGTGCTTGTTTTGATAACCCTGGGAAACGTATTTTCAAATCCCAGAAGCGAAATTAGTTGCACAGTCATTGAAATTCTAATGTATAATCTCATGGATACAAATTATGGTATTTGCAGTTTTTTTTATACACCCTGTGGATTGTGCCCGTGATTTTTGATGGATATAGATTTACTGAAATATTTTAAAGCAATTCGCGCAGTATTTGTTTGTTAAAAGAAAAATTAAAAGATCGAACAGTAGAACTTTTAAAAATCGCTGTTTGACAGCGAAGATTTGCCTTTTCTTTATAATTATACCGTATTGCCAAAAATTATTGGCTATACAATACAAAATATATTGTTAGTTTGGGCGCATTCGTCAACGCCTTAAGTCTGGTAAGTGCAAAATAACCTTTTAGAATTATATGGAGAAACGGAGAATTTTCTCAGTAAAATAGCGGGATTTTGTTCTGTTAAAGAAACAAATACGGCATGAATTGTTTTAAAGGCTGCAAACGCCCCTAGCGTAGAAACTCGATCACAATGTACCCGGGCAGACATGCATATACCGCGGGATTCTGCGGGAGTGGTAAAAAAGTAACATCCGATGAAATGTGGCACACCTATATCTTTTCACTAGAAATATAACGCATATAATATAGCGCACGCAAATGTTTTCAAGATGACAGTTTTCAAGCGGATATGCAATAAATTATGTAATTATTATAAGACAAGTGTCTGATTCACAGCAAATTCTTCCGCATTACCAGAAATTTGCGACATGATAATTTGCATGTATACTAATTTGCATTTAACTTTCAGCATAATGGCCTTCAACATTTACTATAAAATAGATATAGTCAATATACAAAACTTAAAAATGCCGTTGACCTAGACCTTGCCTACTGTTTGCCGACCTCTAGATCGGTCGAGCAGCTGTTTAGAAACGTTTTGGTGGCCGAATTTTTTTGCTTGGGCATTTCTGTAATCTGCCAAATTTAAAAATATATTGCTCAAAGTTTTGTCCGTGTTCTGTCAACGAACTTATAAAATCGCTCACATTGATTCGAATATTTCGATTCAGGTAGTTGATGAATTGACGTGTAATATACCAAAAAAAGTTGTTAAAGATATTGTCTTTCGTATTTGTGTATAAACTTTTCTGTACGGCTCGGATTTTCACTGCAATCACTTTAAAAAATATTATCAGTCTTATCATGAACTTGAACAATACGAAGGCTATATACACATTTGTTCACAATCAGTTGGCCGAACGTAGAAATACCTAAGGTAAGTAATTCGATCATTAAAACGTTGGGAAACGGCTGTTCTATTGACCCAGAGGTCGGCAAACAGTGGGCAAGGTCTAGGGCAACGACATTTTAAGGTTTTGTATATTTACTATATGTATTTAATAGTAAAAGTTGAAGGCCATTATGCTGAAAGTTAAATGCAAATTAGTATAAATGCAAATTATCATGTCGCAAATTTCTGGTAATGGAAAAGTAACCTACAATTTGAAAAATACACTACTTTTTTAACAGAATTTTTCAAAAGTATATTTTTAAAATTTTGGCCGTGTTCTCTCAATAAACGAACTTATAAAATCGCTCACATTTGATTATTCATATGCGAACATTTCGATTCGGTTATAGTTGATGAAATGCCGTTTAATATAGTTATAGCTAATAAAAATTGTTGTTCAGATATTGTCTTTTGTATTCCTGATAAAAATTTTCCTGCACATTTGAACAGAATCAGTTTGCTGAACTTAGAAACACGGTAAGTATGATTCGAACACTAAAAAATGTTGCGAAACGGCTGTTGATTTGATCCAAAGGTCGGCAAACTTTAGGCAAAGTCCAGGGCAATGGCGATCTTACGTTTTGCCCCTTTTACTATATGTATTTCGTGGTAAACGTTGAGGGCATTATGCAATTAAATTAGTATAAATTAATGTTAATCATTATAATTTAAATTAATGTTAATCATTATGTCGCAGATTTCTGGGGCCGGTTGTATAAAAATCTTAACTACATTCAGTTAAGTAGTTAAATGGTAGTTAACTAGAAAATACATTATTCTGATTGGCCAATTCTGCCACTATAGTTAGACTATATTAAAAGTTAACTACCTTTTTATTCAACCGGCCTGGTAATGAACGCTGTTAATTGCAGGTGTAAACACGCAGTAAAAGTTGTTGTCTTTATATTAAATTAAAAAGATAGTGTTTTTCGTCTTATAGATTTTTTTTCTCTATGCAATTCGGCCGGAATACAAGCTCCTATATTAGTGATATAACTCATGAATATGCATGAGCACGATTCATATCTTACCTGGTCGACTTACAAGAAACATCTTTAACTTTCTCGTATACAACCATTCAAGTTCGAGTTCAATTGTAGTATTTATTATATTACCTGGATGATGTTTTTCAAATCTTCATATTATTTTTACATCTAGATATATTGGTAATTGCCTTTTAGCAATTAAAGCCTTTTATTCCAAACAAATAATTCGTCTGTGTCTCATGACAATGAATGAAATAAATGCGGTCGTAGTGCCTAGGCCTAGAGTATAGACTATCAATATAAGCAAGATTCGTATCTTACCTGGTCGACTCAATAGAAACATCTTGAGATTACTCGAATACCAATATATTTCAAATTCGATCTCAACAATAACAGCACTACTTTTCAATTCAACGATGTATTGTTGCGACAGATCATCTCTGGATAGCTCAAACAGTAGTTCAGATGAATTGCTATCGCGAATCCGCAACTTGACATTTGAAAGATCTGAAACAAAAGCTGACAGAACCTGGTCTGGAGAGGTTGCGAACACCTAAAACGTGATAAAAGATTTTTCTCCATTAATTTTTTTCCCTAAAGTTGATTCCCGTGTTTTTTTCGTCCAACTACTTTTGACCGAGATATATGGTATAATGAATTAACAAAACAAATGTCAGACAAGGCTTACTTTCTTGATAATCTCAATAACAAGTTTCAGGCACCTTCAACTGGCCCGTACGCGTTTACCCTAGTTGCAATTTAGTTGCCTTAATAAGTACAAAATGTATTAACTCACCATGGAACAAGGGTTGCTGTGACCACTGTAATAAGTGATTTCGACAGGAAATGATTCGTTGTAAACGCTGTTGCTGCTATCACAAAGATCGACCAGCTCAAAGCGCCCTGGGTGTCTTCGTAACCTGATGGCATTGACGCCATTTTGGAGCCTCAATTTTGACAACTTAAATCTCGTGAAGATTGTTTGCAAAATTTCCACCCCGGTATGGCAGCCTGTGATCGTAAATTCCTCTAACTCAATATTAAAGGAAGAATAATCAATAAGCAACACGCCTGCGGTAGAATTGATAACCGTAAAGTTTCTAAAGCGAAGTATTTCCATGTCTTTGTTATATTTGAGGTCATTTTTCACAGAGCTGTTTATTTTATTGTTCGTTGCCACAACACCATAGAGACAGTCTGTGATCTTTATATCGCCTAACAAAATATCTATACCGTAGGTACGGATTTCGATAGCCAAAGCGAAACCTGATATGTCAGCATTTTTGAGATAAGGACACTCGCCATCACAAACAATTGCTTTGAAACTGGTAAACTTGCGTAGTGAAGAATTTTCTTCCAGAAACCGATCTTCTTTTAGAACATGTATTCTAACATTGATTAAACACGATCTTTCTTTGCCGGCAAAATGGAATATGCTTCTCGATAGATTACTTGTTTCCAACTTAAAGTTTGGCCCGGTACATATTAATCCAACGTCGTCGTCGTGTCCTAGTTTAAATAGAACGATATACAGTACTGTCCAGAAATAACTTAACAAAAACCGCGGTTAACCTGGGTCAAACCTCAGGTCGTTCTCAGCTGTTCATAACATTCCGCTCGGAAGCGAACGGAAACCGCGATCGTGTATTTTCTCTTGCGGTCTGCGGTTTCTATTGGTCGACATGATTATACTATATTTCAATGCAAAACATTTAGATAGCTATATCCAAACTGTGAAACAATCAAGTGCGTGAACATATGCAGGTCAGGAATTATCAGAGATTAGTGACAGTGTGCATTGACCATTTGAAAGTGATGGCGGATATGCTATTGGGAAAAAAATATTCAGATTTCAGAGCTCTATATATAATGTAGCTATACGTATGATATACTTGGAAGTTACGACCGATTCCTGGAACACGCATAAAATAGTTTCGGTTTTGTAATTTATGTGCGTAATTGGGTGGTTTTGATGATGCGAAGGGTATGAAGAGAGACCTAATTTGAAGATTCAACCCGAATCTGAATCATTAAATTTGTAATTCGCATAGATTTATAACGCTTTTTATAGGCAGAAATGTGCGGGGTTTTTTAAATAATAAACGTGGTGTACGTTAAGGTAGCTATACGATAGTGTTGTTTTTAGCTATGCTGAATATAACAAGAATGTTTTTTGTAACTTACTACAATTATGGCTACCAAATCCACGGTGGCTACATTGTCTCAATGAACGATCAGCTTGAGTACACCGCACATCATCCATCCATATTCGACCAGTTCCTGCTCCAAATTCTCGCGTAAAAGTTCCCGTTGGAAAACCGAGTTCACGACAGACAACATCGCTGTTTATTTGGGACCAACCGTCATCGCAGATAGTTCCCCAGATACCTTGGTGAAGAATTTCCAACCGCCCAGTGTTATACCCGTTGCCGTCAACAAGCCTCAAGCTTGTATGGAAAATATTCCATGGTAAATAGGCTAAGCCTGCTAATGTCATCAATGAGCGGTTGAAATACTTCCCAGTTTGCGAACTGATGTCAATTGGTAATGCTTCAGTTCCATTTGCAACGAGATTACCATAGACATTCAAACTTCCGTTTCCAGAAAACTTTATACTTGCACCAGGTTGGATGGTCAGAGTTGCATTCTCATGAACATTGACCGTGTGATTGATTTCCAAAGTTTCATTTTCGAACGTAATTGTGTAATCTTCGTAAATATCTTCAATAAATCCCGAAATAGGGACAACACAAACATAGGGAAGTGCCAGTAACGCAAAGCAAAAAAACCTGTTTGGAAAACTGATGCACCATTCTCGGCGCACCTCCATCGCAGAATACGAGAGACGCTTTGGAGGAACTATAAAAATAATATACCGTTAAAATATGCATGTAAATAGATTAAGGAAATGCATGAACAATGCAAATGATTTGAACCATTATATGCGTTTAAGTCTAGTATACCATTGGAATTGTACTAACACCAGCAAACCGCCGTATGCGAAACGCAGCACTGTACATGGGTATAAGCCTTGGCTGAGAGATAAGCTGAACGAAAAAATCGTGTGTGCACTGATAAACTTCATTCAACGCTTGAGTTCACCCTTACAAAAACATATTCACTCAATAAACATCTCACAGAGCTTTTGTATAAAAGACTCGCTAACTATGCTGGAGCTAGAACAAATTATAACAAGAAGATTACATCGATCGTTAAATCAGTCGTAGCTCCGGTAATAGAACATGAAGATGTAACAATGACGTCTTACTAGAGCACTCTCGTATGACCATCTATTACTAGAGCATTCTAAAGTGCATAATTATTTATGTACATGCATGACGCGGCTTTAGACATATTCTCAGGTCTATATAATTACGATAGCACTAGAAATAATTGATCGTAACTTCAGGAAAGCCCCCCGCTTCGTCGTCAAATTGTTGCTACATTGTAATTGACCTCTTCGGCTATGTTAAAATTAATCTGTTGATTTCATAGCAAATATCTTCTAGAATATAAAATGCCAACGTTCATATCCATGTTTAAACCTCATGACATTAAAATGTTATCGAAGACAAATAGGGTAAAAAAAGGTTACATGCATGCATGCTAGAGCGTGGACAATGACGTCAGGGTTCGCAGACTACATGCATGCAAGCTGAACTAGCAGGTCTATTACTTATATAACCGTAATCAGTTAACTTTCCTACTGATAAACGCGGCCGAGGGCCGAGGCAAATATTTATATACTTTGTTTATTATCATTGTAGCCATTATTATTTCCTTGCACTTCTCGATTATTATTATTATTATTATTATTATTATTATTATTATTATTACTATTATTATTATTATTATTATTATTATTATTATTATTATTATTATTATTATTATTATTATTATTATTATTATTATTATTATTATTATTATTATTATATTATTATTATTATTATTATATATTATTATATTATTATATTATTATTATATTATTATTATTATTATTATTATATTATTATTATTATTATTATTATTATATTATTATTATTATTATTATTATTATTATTATTATTATTATTATTATTATTATTATTATTATTATTATTATTATATTATTATTATATTATTATTATTTATTATTATTATTATTATTATTATTATTATTATTATATTATTATTATTATTATTATATTATTATTATTATTATTATTATTATTATTATTATTATTATTATTATTATTATTATTATTATTTTTTTTTTTTTTTTTTTTTTTATTTTTTTTTTTATTATTATTATTATTATTATTATTATTATTATTATTATTATTATTATTTATTATTTTATTATTATATTATTATTATTATTATTATTTTATTATTATTATTATTATTATTATTATTATTATTATATTATTATTATTATTATATTATTATTTTATTATTATTATTATTATTATTATTATTATTATTATTATTATTATTATTATTATATTATTATTATAATCATTATTATTATTATTATTATTATTATTCATTATTATTATTATACTGACATTGAGCAGCAGCGCATATTCGCTCTCTGTACATGTCATTCGTTTAAATGAAAAATACTTTACTTGAATTGGTACATTATCGTCGTATTGAATTTAAGTCTATAATGATTCGTATAAGCTTACTTGCATTTTTTTTTACTCTCATAATATGCGGATTTTGTGGAAAAGAATTTGTATCATTGGGCCGCCACTCATGGCGTTGTAAAAGCAAAATTGATTACAGCGAAGAAACCACTGGAAAAGCTGATCCTGTTATGGAAATCCCTTCACAAGAATGCATGCCGATAAAGACGCGCAAAGCTATCAAATGCTGTTGTGGAAAAGTCTGTAAAGGAGCTCGCGGCCTTAAAATGCACCAGCGAAGCTGTAGGGTCATTGATGATCTCGAAGAAGAGCTACAACAACAAATGGTAGAAGTCCTATCAGAACAACAGAACGAGGATGATATTGACCCGGTCAACATTATGGTTTCATCAGGTAATGTTCAAGAAAACTATCCAGATATTAAAAAAGGAATAAAACTACCTAAATCGCCATCACAATGGGCAATTGCTAACGACTTTTTCAGGTTAACTTTTTCAAACCACCCAATCACACCGCACGATATAGGTAATAATATCAAAACCATGGCAACAGAAATATACAACTATTTTGGTGAGAATTTTGGATATATTGATAACAATAGCAACGCCAAATTTGAAAGTAAATACAAAACGTTTGCAGCCAAAGATTTGAAGAAAACCTTGAAGAAACTTAAATTAGAAAAAGGAGATGTTTTAGAGATTAAATTCGTCGCTAACAAACTACGCAATTTACTCAAAAACTGTGATATAATTGATCACAATAATACAAATACAAGTGGGACTAAGGAACACGACCACGACAGGCTAATTAACAAAAGCTTTTGGGGCTATGTTAAGAAGATTTTTGAAAAAAATACCAGCTCACTCCCCTCATTTGATCTATTGCAATGCACATCGTATTTTACTAAAATGTTTTCCGCGATAAACCAAAGTAAAAGGTTTAATATTCCAAGCTGGATTCCAAAATTTGCTTCACCTCAAACACCATTCAAGCTTGACCCCCCGACCTATCAGGAGATTACAAACATCATTCGTAAAATGAAACCGTCTGGCTCCCCATGTCCACTTGACCAAATATCTATAATCTGTTTTAAACGCTGTCCTTACCTACGTTCCTACTTAACCGATATAATCCGGGTTTCCTGGTCTCATGGTGCGGTTCCCTCCGAATGGAAAAAGGCATGCACAATCTTAATACATAAAAAAGGAGAAACAAGTGAACCAGCTAATTTTCGACCAATTACTCTTGAATCCATACCTCTTAAAGTGTTTACGTCATGTCTTCGAAATAAGACATTTCAATACCTTGTTGAGAACAACTACATTGAACAAAACATACAAAAAGGGTTCACTCCTAAACTTTCTGGAACTATAGAACATACGGCACAGATGGCACATATCATTAATACAGCACGTACGAAACAACGATCACTAATAATAACATTGTTGGATTTAAAAAATGCATTTGGTGAAGTTCATCATGCACTTATAAACGAAGTCCTGAAATATCATCACATTCCCGATCATATCAAGAATCTCATTTGCAGCCTTTACACTAACTTCCAAACTTCAATTATAACTGATCAATTCAACACGCCGTTCATTACAGTGGGCCGGGGTGTGCTTCAAGGAGATTGCCTTAGTCCCTTATTATTCAACATGACTTTTAATACATTCATTCAACACATTAAATCAGATAAATATCGCCAGCTTGGATTTTGGAAACATTGCGTAAACGGCATTCCATTATACCCAATCCATTGGTTCCAGTTTGCCGACGACGCGGCTGTTATCACAGGCCAAGAAAAAGAGAATCAAATGCTCCTCAATCGCTTTACGATCTGGTGTCAATGGTCAGATATGATAATACGCGTAGATAAATGTGTTTCATTCGGTATAAATAAACATTTAACTAAATCCATACAATATCTCCCAAAATTAATTATAAATAACCATCTTGTACCACGTGTAGAAATTGGAAAATCATTTCGCTATTTGGGCCGCTATTTTGACTTCAGCATGTCTGACGACGATCACAAATCTGAAGTTTACGAGACACTAACAAACATACTTAAAGAAATTGACGAGCTACCACTACATCCAAAGAATAAAATACTTTTGTACAACCGATATGTTCTTTCCAAAATTTCCTGGAACTTCACCGTTGCTGACATAGGAAAAACATGGGTAAACGAAAAACTTGATAGCATCACTTCAAAGTATATCAGAAAATGGCTCGAGCTTCCTATTTCTGCAACACTTAGCAACGTTCTCCTTCCTCGCAACAAATTTGGACTTAATGTCATCCTACCCTCAACTAAATTCCTTCAATGCCAAACAATCTCCCGAAATGCTCTAAAATCGTCGCCTAATACAGAAATCACTAATCTTTGGAAAAACACTAGTAATCACAAAAATATACAATATGACACGTACAAAAACACCAAAGAAGTATTAAGTTCCGTAAGAGAAAAACACGAAGAAAAGCTTCAGCTTCACCTTACTTCACAAGGATCATTTTTCTCCAACATTGCTAAATATTCTACCCTCACGCTGAACTCGATGTGGTCCTCCGTTCAAAGCAAACTTCCAAAGAATATATTCAATTTCACCATAAGATACATAAATAACACTCTTCCAACTAACAAAAATCTTCAAAAGTGGGGAATTTCGTCAACATCTGATTGCTCGTTTTGTCTGAAACCTGAATCACTTCTTCACGTCGTGGCTGGATGCAACGCTTACCTAAATGAAGGTCGTTTTACATGGCGACATGACTCGGTTCTGCATTGTATTGCAACAGCACTTCGATCTGTTAAGAAATCTACCCTTTATGTTGACCTATCAGATTATATTAGCCCGTCAGTCATCACTGGAGATACATATAGGCCTGATCTTCTAATATCAATTGAAAACAAATGTATTTATATACTGGAACTTACTGTTGGCTTTGAATCTAATCTCCACGCTAATGTGACACGTAAGGAACAAAAATATCAAGCATTAATTAATGAGCAGCGTAAAATATATGAAAAAGTAATATTCGTTAATATGTCTATTAGTACATTAGGTGTGTTTTCTAAACCAGCATTAGGTTTCATGGATATGCTGAAAGATCTAGAAGTTGATAGTCAATGCAGAAAATATCTTGTTAGAAAAATTATGAACATTTGTATAAGGTCTTCCTATTATATATTCTGTAAACGTAACAAAGAATGGAATAACCCACAACTTATATCATACTAATACATTTAATCTGTAAATACAACATGTAACCAATTCAAGTAGACACTGGTAAACTACCTGTCAAAGAGAGGTTTACCTTTGTAATTTGTATCATAAGAAAAAATGTCAATAAAGTTTTCATTATTATTATTATTATTATTATTATTATTATTATTATTATTATTATTATTATTATTATTATTATTATTATTATTATTCGTATTTGAATCACACTCTTTTATTAATTGAAATCGCGTATAAGGTTTATAAAATGATTCGTACAAGTGTAATTACTTTGTTGACGATTTGCGTGGTGTGTTCGTTTTGTGATCGTGAGTTCGTCTCGCTTGGTCGACATAAATGGCGGTGTAAGGAACGTATTAATCATGATGAGAAAGACCATGTAGATGCTCGATCCCGGGAAATGCCAATAACAAAGTCACCTAGTATTCCTGTTCCTAGCGTTACTGTTGTCAAATGTTGTTGTGGCAAAATATGCAAAGGCGTGCGTGGTCTTAAAATGCATCAGCGTAGTTGTCAAGTGATACACAGCCTTAACGACGAACTGGCTACTGATCTGGAAGAACAAATAACGACAGATGATACTACAAATACTCCTGAATCTGAAAATTGCCAAGCTGATAACCATATGACTTATGATGATCGACTCCCTGAACTCAAAAAAGGCATTATTTTACCTAAAAATGACTCTGAATGGCTAACGGCTAATGATTTTTTCAAATGTGCGCTGCAGATAAATCATCCAATCAGCTCTCCAGATGCAAATTCAAAAATAAAGTTATTAAACGATGTTATTTACAACTACTTCGCAGATAATTTTGGTCATAATGAGTCTATTCCAGATAAAAATATCGTTGCTAAATATAAAGAATGTACAGTTAAGGAATTAAAGAAAGCGTTGCAGAATTTAAAACGTAACGAAGGTAACCTTACTGAAATTAGACACGTCTCTCGAATATTGCGTAACAAACTTCGCAATATCAACAACAACGACGATGGGCTAGCCTCTTGCAATCAGACGCTCAATCACGACAAGTATATCACCCGGAACTTTTGGGGCTATATTAAAAATATCATAAATAAGAAGGATTCAATATTACCTTCCTTCAACGTGAATGATTGCCTCACTTATTTTTCTAAATCTCTGGCTAAAATTAATCCTAATCAACTGTTCACTATTCCCAGCTGGATTCCAAAGTTATGTGACCCCGAAGTTCAATTTAACCTTAATCCCCCGACATACCAACAAGTTACTAATGTTATACGGAAAATGAAATCGTCTGGCTCCCCTTGTCCCCTTGACCAACTTTCCATTATTTGTTTCAAGCGATGTTCGTTTCTCAGAAGTTACCTTACCGAAATTATTCATGAAATTTGGCACTCTGGTAATGTCCCAACTGAATGGAAGCGAGCATGTACAATTTTAATTCATAAGAAAGGCAACACCGCTGATCCTTCAAACTTCCGACCAATTACGCTTCAGTCTATACCATTAAAAGTCTTCACGTCCTGTCTAAGAAATGTAGTGTACTCCTTCCTAGCATCAAATAACTTCATCGAACACAAGATTCAAAAAGTTTTACCCCCAACCTTTCTGGAACTCTAGAACATACAGCGCAAATGGCTGATATCATCAATAAAGCTCGGATCAGACAACGCTCTGTTGTCATCACCTTACTTGATCTAAAAAATGCGTTCGGCGAAGTCCATCATAACTTAATTCAATCAGTCCTTGACTATCATCATATTCCCGATCACATTAAATTAATTATAAATAGTTATATACCGACTTCCAAACCTCAATAATCACCTCGGAATACTGCACTCCATTCATCCCCGTTGGCCGTGGCGTCCTGCAAGGTGACTGCCTGAGCCCTCTCCTTTTCAACATGTGCTTTAACACCTTCATTCAACATATCAAAGTTGAAAAGTACCGTCAATTTGGCTTCTCCTTTAAATTGTTAAATCCTATCCACTGGTTCCAGTTTGCTGATGACGCAGCCGTAATTACTGGCCAAGAAACTGAAAACCAACATCTGTTGAATCGTTTCGCTATTTGGTGCCAATGGGCTGATATGTTATCCGTGTTGACAAGTGTAGTACCTTTGGCATTAAGAAAGCAATCACAAAATCAGTGCAATACTTGCCCAAACTCTTCTCATATAACATGATACCAACAATTAAGAGCGGTGAAGCATTTAATTATTTAGGACGTTACTTTGACTTCAACATGTCGAATGAGAACCACAAGTATGAACTTATTACCCTTATCAGTGAGTTAATGTCTGAAATTGACTCAAAACCACTCCATCCAAAGAATAAACTTCGTGTATATAGTCGTTATGTCCTATCAAAACTGTCATGGCATTTCACCGTCGCTACACTCTCAAAAACATGGGTCATCGAAAATATTGATTCCGTAGTCAATCAATACATCCGTAAATGGCTAGAGATTCCAATCTCGGGAACACTTAGTTCTGTTTTCATAACTTCTAATAAATTCGGCCAAGGTATCTATCCTCCATCTGTAAAATTCATTCAATGCCAAACTGTTATTCGGAAAGCCTTAAAACTCTCTCCTAATGAAGAAATTAACGAGTTATGGAAATCTACTAATACGCACACTAATATTCAATATGACGCCTATAACAGTTCGAAAGAAGTGATTAAAGATTTCCGCTTAGGACATGAAGTTAAACTCCGAGACCAGCTTCATATTCAAGGATCCTTTTTCTCCAGTGTAACAAAGTTATCATTATTACAGCTAAACAAGGTGTGGTCTATCGCTCAATCCAAGCTTCCAAAGAATATTTACAACTTTACCATACGATATATCAATAACTCTCTTCCCACACGCAAAAACTTAAACAGATGGGGAATATCTTCGAGTTCAGAATGCACTTTTTGCCTTAACCCGGAGTCGTTATTACATGTGGTGGCTGGATGTCAATTTTATCTTGAGCGGTTTACATGGAGGCATAATTCGATCTTAAACTTTCTTGCTGATACATTGCAATCAGTAAATGATTGTACCCTTTACGCTGATATACCAAATTTCAAGAGTCCTACCATTATTACTGGTGATACATATCGTCCAGATTTGTTATTATCTTGCTCAAATGGTTTCCTATATGTGGTCGAGCTCACCGTCGGGTATGAGTCCAACCTAAGGAATAACGCTAAGAGAAAGAAATCTAAATATGAACAATTAATTTATCAGCTAAATGAAAAGTTTAAAAAAGTGAAATTTGTAAATCTTTCTATGAGCTCGCTAGGTGTATTTGGGGAAGAATGTTCCTCATTTTTAGGTATGTTGAAAGACATCGGTATTAGTGAAAATCACCAAATGCACTGTGTAAGAAAAATGTCCAGCATAGCTATTCGTGCCTCTTATTACATTTTCTGCCGCAGAAATAAAGAATGGGAAAATCCAAACTTACTAAATTTTTAAAATATCTGAACTTCTAAATCTATCTATATAAAGTAATATATATACATATATAGTCAATATTGATATAAATTCTTGTTTTTGTTAAATATTAGGATATTAGTTGTGGTTCAAGTAGCCGATTGTAAATTACCTTGATAAAGTGAGATTTGCAATTGTATTATGTAAAAACAAAAGTCAAATAAAGTTTTCATTATTATTATTATTATTATTATTATTATTATTATTATTATTATTATTATTATTTATATTATTATTATTATTATTATTATTATGATGTATTGTAGTTAATTGTAAAATTGTAGTTATTGATTGATTCAAGTAGCCGATTGTAAATTACCTTATATAAGTGAGATTTACAATTGTATATACCCTAAAAATTTATTAATAAAGTTTTCATTATTATTATTATTATTATTATTATTATTATTATTATTATTATTATTATTATTATTATTATTATTATTATTATTATTATTATTATTATTTTATTATTATTATTATTATTATTATTATTATTATTATTATTATTATTATTATTATTATTATTATTATTATTATTATTATTATTATTATTATTATTATTATTATTATTATTATATTATTATTACGACATTGAGCGGAGTAGCACGCTCCGTACATGTCTCCAGTTTAATCGAAATTTATTACTTGATTTATGCTTGATAGATTTCCAATTCAATATATTTGAAAGAATGATTCGTTCTAGTATTGTTTACCTATTTTTGTCTTGTGTGATATGTTCGTTTTGTGGAAAGGATTTTGTATCGCTTGGTCGGCATCAATGGCGGTGTAAAGAAAAGATTAATGATGCAAATTTAAATGCTAATTCTGATATACCAACTTCATATAATATCAATGTGGAACCAGTTATTAGTTCCCCATCTACATCTGTTGCTAAAAGATTAGGAGTTAAATGCTGTTGTGGAAAAGTATGCAAAGGAGCTCGAGGTTTGAAAATGCATCAACGTAGCTGCAGGGTCATATTGGGGCTAAATGACAAATTACTTGAGGATGCTAAAGAATATGAAGAAAGCAACAATGACGATGTGGGAGAGTTAAACAACACCGGCAACTCTTCAATGTGTAATGATGCCTTAAATGATGATTATCCAGAGTTAAAAAGGGGTATAAATTTACCTAAAACTGATTCCGAATGGTTAACGGCCAATGAGTATTTCAAATTTGCCTTACAGTTTAATCCTCCAATCACAAGCCACAATTTAAACACCTTGATATCACATCTAAACAGTACTATCTACAACCACTTCGCCGAAAATTTTGGTTTTATAGAAACCTTACCGGATAAAACACTCATAGTAAAGTATAAAAATCACAATGTGAAGGATCTAAAGAAAGCTTTGAAATTGCTTAAATCGACAAATTCTGATCTTCCTGAAATTAAATATGTTTCACGTCTCGTGCGGCAAAAGCTTAGCACTAATCCAAATAAATATTCTGCTAATAATACCGACGAATCGTTTAACCACGATAAATATCTAGAACGTAATTTTTGGGGATATATAAAGAACGTCATCAACCGAAATGAATCAATGCTTCCAACTTTTGGAATGAATGATTGTTACCAGTATTTTAAAAACATCTTAGCTAAAGTGAAACCAAACAAGCTATTTCAAATACCAAGCTGGATTCCATTGTTACCTAATCCGATTGCCGAATTCGACCTTGAACCACCGACATATCAACAAGTGACCAACATTATTCGTAGGATGAAAACATCTGGCTCACCGTGTCCTCTCGATCAACTCTCCATTATTTGCTTTAAACGTTGTTCATATTTAAGAACTTACCTAACAAACATAATCGAAGCAGTGTGGCTTTCAGGATCTGTTCCCGACGAATGGAAGAAGGCTTGCACAATATTAATCCACAAGAAAAGTGATACAATCTCGCCAGAAAATTTTCGTCCAATAACCCTTCAATCAGTGCCATTAAAAGTATTCACATCAAGTCTTCGCAACGCAATGTTTACTTACTTAATTTCCAATAATTTCATTGAACATAAAATACAAAAAGGATTCACTCCCAATATATCAGGAACATTCGAACATACAGCGCAAATGGCTTATATTATAAATCAGGCGAGAACCAGACAGAGATCTCTCGTAATAACCCTCCTTGACCTCAAAAATGCTTTTGGCGAAGTGCATCATAATTTGATTCAATCTGTACTTTGTTATCATCACATACCAGATCATGTACAACTCCTTATTAAAAGCCTCTACACAAACTTCAGAACATCAATTATCACATCCGAATTTAGTACCCCTTTCATACACGTTGGCCGAGGTGTTTTGCAAGGAGATTGTCTTAGTCCGTTGCTGTTTAACCTTTGCTTCAACACTTTTATTCAACATATTAGAACTGAGAAATATCAACAGTTTGGTTTTTCGCATAAACTTCTCAACCCTGTCCACTGGTTCCAATTTGCTGATGATGCCGCGGTAATCACAAGTCAACAATCAGAGAATCAGCATCTACTTGACCGATTTGCAATATAGTGTCGTTGGTCTACATGATTATTAGAGTAGATAAATGCAGTTCATTTGGCATGAAAAAGGCTCTCACTAAATCTGTCCAGTATCTTCCCAAACTAATCATGAACAGTTGTCTTATTCCAGCGACGGAACTTGGCAAGTCGTTCTGCTATTTGGGTAGATATTTCGATTTTGAAATGACAAATAATGAACATAAATCTGAACTAATCAGCCTCTTAACTAGTATAATGAAAGAAATTGACCTCAAACCATTACATCCGAAAAACAAAGTCCTTATATACACCAGATATGTTCTATCAAAACTCTCCTGGCATCTAACTGTAGCAAATCTTCCGCAAACCTGGATTTCAGAAAACCTAGACTCAATCGTCAACCAATATATCCGTAAATGGCTTGAAATACCTATTTCTGGAACATTGAGTAATGTGCATTTAACAACCAACAAATTTGGTCTCAACATCATTCCACCATCAACAAAATTTATACAGTGTCAAACAACGATTCGAGCAGCATTAAAAGCATCATGTAATGAATCAATAAAGCACCTCTGGAAAATGACGAATAACCACACTAACATACAATATGACCAGTACAGCTCAACAAAGGAAGTAATCAATTCATTTCATGAAAATCATGAACACAAACTACGAACTCAATTAATCTGTCAAGGATCATTCTTCTCCAGTATCTCGAAATTCTCTTTATCACAAGTGAACACGATTTGGCCGACCTGTCAATCCAAACTACCGAGAAACATTTTTAACTTCACAATTCGTTATATAAACAATTCACTACCGACCCGAAATAACCTGAAGAAATGGGGAATCTCCTCATCTTCTGAATGTTCGTTTTGCCTTCATCGTGAAACGTTGTTACATGTTATTGCTGGCTGCAACTCTTACTTAGACCGATTTACCTGGAGACATGACTCAATTCTCAATTTTATAGCCAATAACCTCCAATCACAACAAATCCAAGATATTTTCGCCGATCTGCCTTCATTTCTGAATCCTTCCATTATAACTGGTGATAGCTACCGTCCTGACTTACTAATCTTGACTAAAGACAACTGTCTGTATGTATTGGAACTTACCGTTGGTTTTGAAACTAACCTTAGAAATAATATAAAGCGCAAATACTCCAAATATGAAGAATTAATTGTGGAACAAAAGAAAAAATTTCAGTCAGTAAAGTTCATTAATCTCTCCATCAGTGCTCTTGGAGTCTTCGACAAACAATCTGCTGCTTTCATAAAAATGCTAGAATTAATGTACCCAAATCAAAGTCATGTAAAATATATTATTCGAAAAATTATTAATATTGCTATTAGATCGACATACTATATTTTCTGCTGTAGAAACAAAGAATGGTCCAAACCAGATTTGATGAAATTCTAATTTTGTATTTAACATACAAAAGAACTATATATATAGTATTCTGTAATGTAATTGTGTATTGTAACCATTATCTTATCTCCATATATCAAGTAGCCAATTGTAAATTACCTTTAAAAGAGAGATTTTCAATTGTACGTATAAGAGAAAAAAATCAATAAAGTTTTCATTATTATTATTATTATTATTATTATTATTATTATTATTATTATTATTATTATTATTATTATTATTATTATTATTTATATTATTATTATTATTATTATTATTATTATTATTATTATTATTATTATTATTAATTATTATTATTATTATTATTATTATTATTATATTATTATTATTATTATTATTATTATTATTATTATTATTATTATTATTATTATTATTATTATTATTATTATTAATATTATTATTTTTAATCTATCAATCAGTGCTCTTGGTGTTTTTGACAAAGAATCGTCCTCTTTCATAGACATGCTCGAAGATATAAATGTAAATAAACAACATATTAAATACTTAATTCGAAAGATAATAAATGTAGCCATACGATCAACTTATTATATTTTCTGTGTTAGAAACAAAGAATGGTCTAGTCCTGATTTGATGAAAATCTGAATTGTAAAATATTGTGTAATGTGAAATCTAGTTTAGCCCTTTGTAAAATATGTAACCTCAAGTAGCCAATTGTAAGTTACCTTTTAAGCGAGATTTGCAATTGTATTTTTTAAAAAATTTAATAAAAGTTTTCATTATTATTATTATTATTATTATTATTATTTCACCAATCAGAAGTACCGATTTGAATACATCAATTAAGCTATTAAATAACACCATCTACAGCTACTTTGCTGGAAACTTTGGTTTTACGGAATCTCTACCTAATGATTTGCTCGTTAAGAAATATAAAAGTCACAGCATAAAGGAATTAAAGAAAACATTGAAATATCTAAAATCATCAAACTCTGATCTAGCTGAAATCAGATATGTATCTCGTCTCGTGCGTAATATGCTAAAATCCGACACAACTAATAATATAGACGAATCGCTTAACCACGACAAATATATTGGACGCAATTTCTGGGGATATGTGAAGAAATTTATCGAATGCAACCAATCTACTCTTCCTACCTTTAATATGGACGATTGTTTAAGATATTTTAAGACAGTTTTGACAAAGATAAACCCAAACAAAATATTTAACATTCCAAATTGGATTCCAAAATTACCTAATCCCCTCATTGAATTTGACCTTCAACCCCCAAATTATCAACAAACAACAAACATAATTCGTAAAATGAAAACAACTGGCTCTCCTTGTCCTCTTGATCAAATCTCTATTATATGTTTTAAACGTTGTCCGTACCTCCGAACATATTTAACTGAACTAATCCAAGCGGTCTGGCTTTCTGGGTCTGTTCCTGATGAATGGAAGAAAGCTTGTACTATATTAACTGAGTTCTCGTGATGAATAAACTCCAGAGAGCTTGCATTGTCTTGTCGTCTTTCAGGCTGTTGCTGGTGTAGAGAAAAAATTTGAACATTCAAGTCTGTGATTTGTCTATTAGTTTGCTCTTTGTTGGTTATAAATTCATATATTTTTGCTATCTTACTCTCGAGAATTTTTACCGTTTCTTCAAGGAAATGCGAGCAGTGGCGTAGCCAGCATCGATAATTGGGGGGGCCCATATTCATATATTCATGTTAACAGACTGTAAAGACAATTGATTTGAAAAGAAATTAAACCTGCGTATCACGAATATATGAATATTGGCCCCCCCAATTATTGTTCTGGCTACGCCACTGAATGCGAGTTATTGATCTCTCCAGCCTCATCGATATCGCTCATATAGCTATTGCTTGATAGTTCTGACTCATTGCACAATTCGTCTTGATTGAATGGCTTCGGGTCTTGCTGAGCAAGTGGGAGTAGCTTATCTTTAATCCTGTTTGTTTCTTCTCCTTCAAGTATTAAGCTTTGCGAATCCGAATACCATCGCAATATAATTTCAGGGTGTTTAAGTTCCTTACAGCCACCTCTAGGAGTTGTCCATTGACCGTTCAGGTCTGGTAATTTAAGATTAATAAATAATGACTGTAAAGCTTCGAAGTTTCCTGTCCATTTTAATTTATCTTTAGCTGTTTTCTTTAAGTATTCTCCGGTGAGGTCTTCACAAAGACATCAGAGATAATTCCTGCTCTTCTCAAGTTGCCATCAACAAAGGGGATTTAGATTTTACTTGGTCTTTTAGTTTTACGTTGTGTTGCTCTAGCTGCTTTAGCTGCTTTCAGCTGCTCGGTGGACTACACTCAATGAGTGTAGTCCACCGAGCAATACTTTGATTAATTTCATCGCTTTGAAGCTGAGAAAAAATTCCGAAGCTACAAAATTCTCCACGCTTATTTAAAGCCCAAAAGTAAAACCAGTTTTAGTTAAGCCGTGCAATACATACTCACATATAACTACGATAGCACCAAAGATAATACACGCAGAAAGACTCCCAATGATTCTTCAAGTTGCTAAGCACAGACCTTTTCAACAAAATGTAAATTAACCTATGTATTTCAAAGAAAACATTTTTTATGTTTACAATCAGGTTATTAAATTTCAAACCACATGACATGTGAAAAGGGTAGAAAAAGTTTCAAACAGGTTGAGCTAGATAATTGTTAACCGGAGCAGTGAACTTTGTTGCTTATAGATTAAAAAGGTCGAGGCAAAGTTTCGAAAATTAACCGATCTTTAATTGTTTATGAGGAAAATTTTACTTTCGCATTTAAACCAGCAGGAGTCCATCTGCAGGTCTTCAACAAAGACAGGCCAGGGATCAATAATACCCAAGCCAAGTCCAAAATAACAAAGATAGATGATGTCTGTTTGATTAAATATTTTAACAGTATATGACATACTTTTGGCTTGTTTTCACACATCCCAATGTGTTTTGTCGTAATCCATCAGTGGATTAGAAAAGCATTCTTTTATCGCAGAAATCCATCAGTGGATTAGAAAAGCATTCTTTTATTTGTTCTAGTTTTTGTGGATAGCCTGCGCATTGCGTATGCGCGGCGCATCACTATATTATCGTTATAACTGTTGCACAGGTGTGGCATGCCAACTTCGGCAATCGTCGGATATACGAAAGATGACGAACGGTATGTTCGACACTACTTCCGGAAAGTAGTTTTGCCTAGATGAATAATCAATAAGACTCGAAGGACAGAACTACGTTTGTCAAATTGTAAAGCGAGGGTAACTAGGTAAGCAGCTACTTTGAGTTTTACTTCAGTGTATTCTAATGCTCTTTGGCACATCAATAGACCTTTCTTATAATGACATCAAACTCGGAAAGTCTGATGTCACACGGTTTGATTGGCTTGATAGTTTTGTGGACCCAATCAAACTTCGTGTAACATCAGACTTTCCCCGTTTGACGTCATTATAAGAAAGGTCTATTAAATACAGGGTGATCAAAAAAAAGGAGACCTTTAGAAATCAAGCTATTGTTAGAATTTGAATGCCTTTTCAATTCCATTTGCAAAAATAATGCTGAACCATAGTGCGTGAAGTATTGATGGCGTGCATGCATACATTAGAAAAAGGAGACCTTTAGAAAATGAATTGACGTTTGTACACAAGATTGTCTGCTCCTGGGATTTGAAAATAACTTTGATAGCATAAGGAAAAATAACGACCCAAAAATATTCAAATGACTAAGCACAAATGACTAAGCACAAAAGCGATAGCAGTATGCATGGTAGATTGTTTTAGCTGTTCCTTCAAAACATGAATAAATATTTGTTCATTAATTTTCAACACTGCGTGCGAGTATTCACATGAGTTAAAATTGACTTTGAATCCGGAATGGCTCAGCATTCCATTTTACAAACCCTGGCTGTTCAAATGTTTACATGAGTCAGGAATGAATTACAACTTGATCTGACACAGATTCATTTGACATTTTGATCCGGATTGAAAATTACTGATAAATTGAACATCAAAAGAACTGAATGTCATGGACCATGTCCTTCAACGTGGCCTCCATTTCTCTCAACACAAACTACCGTACGCTTGTACATATCGCAACTGCTTTTCTGATGACGGCAGGCTGCCCTCGTAATTGCGATTCTGCATGCGTATAAGTTAAGACTACAAAAACTCTTTGCTCCGAAGTCAGTTGAACCATTTTTGTACTGGTAGTGTGCTTGTCATTTGAATATTTTTGGGTCGTTATTTTTCCTTATGCTATTAAAGTTATTTTCAAATTCCCAGGAGCAGACAATCTTGTGTACAAACGTCAATTCATTTTCTAAAGGTCTCCTTTTTCTAATATGTATGCATGCACGCCATCAATATTTCACGCACTACGGTTCAGCATATGTCCAAATGCAATTGAAAAGGCATTCAAATTTTAACAATAGCTTGATTTCTAAAGGTCTCCTTTTTTTTTATACACCCTGTAGAAGTCAGAAGAATAGTGCATTGTATTGTAGTATGTTCAAATGATGTTGTCAATTGTGTCATATTAGGGCCATTAATTTATACGAGGCAAAATAAATCGCGACTTATTGCCTCGTATAAAAGGCCCTAATGTGTATGTGCGATTGTTACAAAGGCTGTTAATTGACATGAAGGGACTATAAATGATTCGGCCTGTACATTACATGCTAATTTTTATCAGGGTAATGATTTAATATTTGATATATTGTAGATGCTAGTAAACAGTACGTGTGTAGCTATGTCATTGATGCAATTTTTACAAAAAAGTTAGATCGGTTAATATTTGGAATCAGTAAATTCTAAACCCAATTTTAAAAACAGTTTGTATGGTATTTTCAGTCAAAGTTTAGATAAATTAGTTATTTATTGTTAACTGATGCCCTCAAGTTTGTGAATAGATTTGTTCCACTGAAGCTCAAATCAACGATTGGTTTCAAAGGCTTTCAGACTTGAATATTGTGATGATGCTACACCAGCCAGGTTAGCTGAAAAATTAGCTTGACCATGCTGAGAATCGAACCCGACTGAGCTACTAGGTCAAAACACTAGGTCAGACGATATGTCTTGAACCTAGCAGCTCAGTTAGGAGAGCATTGGACCAAGCCAAAGGTTGTGGGTTCGATTCCCACCGTGGTCAAGCTAATATTCAGCTTACCCGGTTGGGATTCAGAGTAGCATCATCACAATATTCATTTTATATACACACCTGAGAGTGTATGGCTTTCAGATTTACACAATGGCTTTCAGATTTACAGGCTATCCACGTGTACGCGAAGCGTACCTATTTGTCTAATATACTTTGCGTTATAATTACGTCCTCAAAACAGTAACACCGTTCTCAATATAGCTGTATGTCAAATCTCAACTGCAAAGACCAAACTTTTTAAATAGTCTCTGCGAAGGATATATATAGTTGGGGGTTGGGTGTTGGCAAATTTCATGACGTAAAGCAAACGTATAGTCCGTTTTGCGCATATTTTCTGCCGATAGCTAACTAAGCAACATTCCGAAAAATATCTAACAATTAATTTGCTCAAATTTATTAGTTGTTTGACAGAGTAAAATATTTAATTTAGAAAACTCCATGTAAAAACTGGTTACTAACTTCCTGCTGTAATGGTATTTTCAATGACCAATCACAAGTAAAAATTATTTTTGAATATTTCATTGACCAATCAAATTAGAATTTGTTTATTTTCTCACTTCCTGATGGTTAATGAACAGCAAGTGAGAAGTTTTTATGAATTGCTTGAAAATATACTGTAATCACGCTGAAACTGGACGGCAAGACATCAGTGTACAGTATGTGTGTGATGACGGGAGAGGCTAATTAATTGCCGGAATTTTGTCAGCTGCCCCCGGTCATAAATAATGAATGGTCCCTTATGAGTAGAATATGTGCGAAAGGCACCGTCGCCACGCAGTGTTTGAACCTACGCTTACAACCTTGACTTGTAATGATAAAAATACAAAAAAGTCGCACCCTAACCATTAGCTTCACCTGAGCCGCATATAACTAGCTTATGGCGAGGTCATTAATGTCCCTCCTTTGCTCGATGGATCCCATACCTGTAATATTTTCGCGTCAACAGAAATATTGTTATTATTAGGGAAAAACTACAAATAAGATTCAATTTTGTGCGTTTTAGACAAGAAAATTAATCATCATCATCAAAGTAAACTTATATAATTTTATGTAAAATCCTTTGAAAAAAGGTTGACTGGAATAAAAGAATGTATTATAGTAATTCGCCAGAAGTTCTGCTTTTCTAGCAGTGAAGGCAATGTTCTTTCATGTTTCAAACTGAGGGTTCGAGTCCAAGCATGTCCTTTTTTCATTATGTCTTTCGAGAAAAGGATAAAGTAAATCAAAGAACCATAGCCGTTCACCACCAGATCTCGTAACTTAGTGGTGAAGACAATGGTCTCCCAAGTGGTAAATCGGTCGTTCGAATCCCACCATAACCGTATTTCATTATGAACTTTGTGAAAAGGATAAAATAAAATAAATAACCATAGTCTTTCGGCAGAAGATCTTGTAGTCCAGTGGCTAACACAATGGATTCCCAAGTGGTAAGTCGATGGTTCGAATCCTACCATAACCGTTTTTCATTATGAACTTCGTGAAAAGGATAAAGAAAATTAAATAACCATAATCTTTCCGGAGAAGATCTTGTAGTTTAGTAGCTAACACAATGGATTCCCAAGTGGTACATCGGCGGTTCGAATCGACCATAATCGATTTTCATTATGAACTACTGAAAAGGATAAAGAAAATTAAATAACCATAGCCATTCGGCCCAAGATCTTGTAGCCTAGTGGATAAAACAATGGGCTCCCAAGTGGTAAATCGATGGTTCGAATCCTATCATAACCGTTTTTCATTATGAACTTCGTAAAAAGGATAAAGTAAATTAAATAACCATAGCCTTTCAGCACACGATCTTGTAGTCTAGTGGCGAGGACAATGATCTCCAAAGTGGTAAATCGATGTTTCGAATCCTGCCATAACCATTTTTCATTATGAACTTCGTAAAAAGGATAAAGTAAATGAAATAACCATAGTCGTTCAGCAGAAGATCTTGTAGTCTAGTGGCTAACACAATGGACTCCCAAGTGGTAAATCAATGGTTCGAAGCCTACCATAATCGTTTTTCATTATGAAGTTCGTAAAAAAGATAAAGTAAACTAAATACCCATCGCCATTCAGCTCAAGATCTTGTAGTTTAGTGGTCAAGATGTTAGTCTCATGTGTCGACAGTCGAAGGTTCGAATCTCGTTTTAGATGAAAATTTTCGTTATTAATAAAACATTGTAAGGTCATGGTGAATAAGTTGGTGTAGGCTTCCAACAATCACCAGTTAGCCTTGTGGTAAAGTCGTGGACTATCAAGTACAAGATAGAGGTATCAAGAACAGTGTGGGACGTTGCTCATGGCGCGAAAAAGAAAAAAAGAAAAAAACGGTAAGTATGTTGCTCTGGGGAGGTTTGTACTCGGTTAATCTTTGCAAACCAAAGTTAATCTTTAGGGAAATTTAGGGAAACCAGGGGATAGATAGGGTGAATGAGGGGTACATGAGTACAAAAAGACTTAGTAATTGGGCGGCTACGGCTCCCGGGGGCAGGAGGGCCACGGCTCCCGGGGGCAGGAGGGAGGGCATAGGTGAAAAACAGTATATAAAATGTTTAAGTCTTTTTGTACTCATTTAAACCTCTTTACCCCTATTTATCCTCCTATTTACTCCTATCTATCCTTACTTTTACCTATCCCCACATACCCCCAACTATCCCCTAACACAATTAAATGTTTGAAGAAAGCTTGCTTTGAAAGTCAGGAAAGCCGGGGGAAAGAGAACCCCCCTCAGTCTACTCCTCGCCCAAGGCGAGGGCATATTCGCCCTCTCGCTCTACTCCTCTCACACTCACAAATTCTCACTTTATTACCTTGTTCTTTTTCGGTTTATCCCGGGCTTGAACCATCGACTGTATAATTGGCACATCATCGTCTTCACCACTACACCACCAGTTCTTGTGGTGTAAGCCTAGAGTTTTTTATTTTACTTAATCCTTTATGGAAGGATCTTTGATGAAATAGAAGAAAAAAACATTCCCATCTGCGGCTCGAACCTTCGCCCTTACACTCGGAGAGCACTGCCTTTGCCAGTAGACCGCACGATCTTGCGATGAAAGGCTGTACTTTTTTATATGACTGAATACCTCATGGGTAGGATCTCAAATGAAATAACAATTTAAAGGAGTTCTTTTTAATGTTCATGATTTCTTTTCTTGTCTAAAACACGCACGCAATTGTATCTTATGCGTAGCTTGTAACCTCAGTAATAGTAGCCATTTGTGTTCTCGCTAAAATATCACATACAGGTATGAAGTGCCTTAAAGCACTATTGTTTGCATAAGTTAGTTGTTATATGCGGCCCAAGTGAAGCTAATGGTTACGGTGCGATTCGGTTTGGTATTTTTAATGAAGTAGATTCCAAGTAAACGGTACAAGAATTAAGAAAAGCCGAATACTCATGTTACTGAGACTGGAAAGTTGATAGCCGTAAAAACCCGTCTGAATGTGAATTGGGATCTGGAAAATTTATACGTGTGGTGATGCATGGTTCGGGTAATGCGTAATCATTGCGATAATAATTGTGACTATGCTGATATTCTCAAACTCGTCTGATTCACTGATCCGTCTGAATGCGAATTTAAGACGAGTTTCTCCTCCAGACGAGTTTCCCGTCTTCGATGAGTTTCCCGTCTTTATGAGTTTCCCCTGTATATGAATTCGCCGGACTAAATGTATATAACTCCTGTAGTCATAAGGCAACAAGCATTAGCCATTACATCTGAAATTGCAAATAAGCAAATATCCAGTTAAACAGATATTGAATATTTATTTCAAGACTGTTCGTAGCCGGTTCGTCGAATATAAAATGCATTAATCTAATATTTAAACCTTTGGAGTAAAGAGACCAACGGTTTAACAACTGTTTGATGACCACATCGTTTGTCGATAAGCTATTGTTGTCTATTTGACTTAATCGTTTCTTCGAAGAACTTTTAAATGAATAGTTATGAATCGTTGCCGTAATATTGTAGAGCTGCTGTTTTGTTTGTTTGTTTGTTTGCTTGTTTGTTTGTTTGTTTGTTACCGCGGTTAACTGCGAAAATTGCGCTTTTGAACTGAACTTCTTTTTTCTTAGCGTATTTTATATTCGACAAACCGGCTAGACAAGCTAGTATTTCGACTCTTTATACAACAAAGTCTTGAGATAAATAGTTAATATCTGTTTAACTGGATATTTGCTTCAATTGCGATTTCAGATGTAATCTTTGAGAGTACGAGGTGCATGCTTGTTGCCTCATGATTATACGATGTGTTATACACATTGAAATACATTCTTAATTCTTCTACTTTATTCTTTAAAGCCTATTTTTAAATGAATTGTTAATTCTTGTTCTTTACTTTGACTTCAGCTCATTAAAAATACCAAACCGAATCGCACCGTAACCATTAGCTTCACTTGGGCCGCATATAACAACTAACTTATGCAAACAATAGTGCTTTAAGGCACTTCATACCTGTATGTGATATTTTAGCGAGAACACAAATGGCTACTATTAGGTTACAAGCTACGCATAAGAAACATTTTAGACAAGAAAAGAAATCATGAACATTAAGAAGAACTCCTTTAAATTGTTATTTCATTTGAGATCCTACCCATGAGGTATTCAGTCATAAAAAAAAGTACAGCCTTTCATCGCAAGATCGTGCGGTCTACTGGCAAAGGCAGTGCTCTCCGAGTGTAAGGGCGAAGGTTCGAGCCCCAGATGGGAATGTTTTTTTCTTCTATTTCATCAAAGATCCTTCCATAAAGGATTAAGTAAAATAAAAAACTCTAGGCTTACACCACAAGAACTGGTGGTGTAGTGGTGAAGACGATGATGTGCCAATTATACAGTCGATGGTTCAAGCCCGGGATAAACCGAAAAAGAACAAGGTAATAAAGTGAGAATTTGTGAGTGTGAGAGGAGTAGAGCGAGAGGGCGAATATGCCCTCGCCTTGGGCGAGGAGTAGACTGAGGGGGGTTCTCTTTCCCCCGGCTTTCCTGACTTTCAAAGCAAGCTTTCTTCACACATTTAATTGTGTTAGGGGATAGTTGGGGGTATGTGGGGATACGTGAAAGTAGGGATAGATAGGAGTAAATAGGAGGATAAATAGGGCTAAAGAGGTTTAAATGAGTACAAAAAGACTTAAACATTTTATATACCGTTTTCTCACCTATGCCCTCCCTCCTGCCCCCGGGAGCCGTGGCCGCCCAATTACTAAGTCTTTTTGTACTCATGTACCCCTCACTCACCCTACCTATCCCCTGGTTTCCCTAAATTTCCCTAAAGATTAACTTTGATTTGCAAAGATTAACCGAGTACAAACCTCCGCAGAACAACATACCTACTGTTTTTTTCTTTTTTTTTCTTTTTTTTTCTTTTTCGCGCCATGAGCAACGTCCTACACCGTTCTTGATACCTCTATCTTGTACTTGATAGTCCACGACTTTACCACAACGCTAACTGGTGATTGTTGGAAGCCTACACCAACTTATTCACCATGACCTTACAATATTTTATTAATAACGAAAATTTTCATCTAAAACGAGATTCGAACCTTCGACTGTCGACACATGAGACTAACATCTTGACCACTAGACTACAAGATTTTGAGCTGAATGGCTATGGGTATTTAGTTTACTTTATCCTTTTTATGAAGTTCATAATGAAAAACGATTATCAGATAGGATTCGAACCATCGATTTACCACTTGGGAGTCCATTGTGTTAGCCACTAGACTCAAGATCATGTGCTGAACGGTTATGGTTATTTAATTTACTTTATCTTTTCATGATGTTAATAATGAAAAACGGTTATGGTAGGATTCGAACCACCAATTAACCACTTGGAGGACCATTGTGTTCGCCACTAGACTACAAGATCTTGTGCGGAACGGCTTTGGTTATTTAATTGTTCTTTTGGCGGCGATAAATGAGATTTATTTGTCTTGACACTTTCACTGTGTCGAAACACAGCAGCCCAAGACAAATAAATCTCATTTATCTCCGCAAAAAAAATTTAAGAAAATTTCAAAAGAGTGAGAAAATTTTTTTTTTCAGTTTCGAGAAAGTCACCCTGGCCTGTCAAATTTTCGTGGAAAAAAATTAAATTTAAGGTACACGGCGCCTATTACTTTTATCTTTATTTTCGGCTGCCAAATTCATTTTAGCAACTTACACCCAGCAGACGGTTAATAGGACATACAATGAGCCTAGTTATCCCCTTTTATCCCAAATTTTTTATTATTATTATTATGATTAAACTTGAAAAACAATAATGCTAATAGGAAAAAATTAAGGTATAAACAACTAATTATTGAACAGAAGGAAATTATAATGATGTTAAATTTATTAATCTATCAATAAGTGCTTTAGGTGTTTTTGCTGTGGAATGTAGCCCGTATCTAGATATGCTAAATGACTTAGGTTTTGACGAGAAACATAAGAAATACCTAATTAGGAGAATAATGGCTGTCTGTATCAGGTCTACGTATTATATTTTGCTGTAGAAACAAGGAATGGATGAATCCACAGTTATTAAATTACTAATCAGCACTGTCACAAATTTTGTAAATATAGTGTATACAATTTATTAGGATATATCTTTTTGCTTTTATATAAATGTCAGTATATATATATATATATATATATATATATATATATATATATATATATATATATATATATATATATATATATATATTCCACGATTCAAGTAGCCAATTGTATGTTACCTTTTTCAATTGATATATGCAATTGTATGTATTGATTTTAAATGAGTTAATAAAGTTTCCATTTTATTTGTCTCCCTGATCGATCTTGAGTATTTTTTCTCAAAAAAATGTATAAAGAACACGAGAATTAAACAAAAAGTGATATTAATTATTAGGGTTTCACCCCGAGCAAACAAAAGGCGTCCATTGGCTTATTCTATTGTTATATTGTTCTATTGTATTGTTCTCTATAATTTATGAACATATGCAAAACGTTTTTCGTCGCTTTTCTTAGCAAACTAAAATTCTAATTCCCCTTATTTGGGAAAAGATAACTTAAAAAGTAACCAAGCTAACTTGATAAAGTTTTCATGGTTGACTTTAAAGAAATTTGGGTCAGATGTGAACCTTAAAGTGTTGCATTTCGTTCAGTCCAAGTAAAATAACGACTGTTTATTTTAGATAGATCGTAGTAGAAGTTTTATATTTATAGCCTATAAAATGTTTAATACTGGAAACGTTTTATTTATTCCAGGTTTACCTCCGAGGCAAAAATATTTAGAACTAAATTAGACCAATTCCGTCGTTTTTGCGTTAAAACCTAGTTTGTTTTCGTTCTCACAAAAATCGTCAATTTTCCACCATTGGGTGTGTCTGGTATGGGTAACTATAGTGATTGAAGACTCTTGTGAGTCCTTCTTCACTCAGAGCAACTTGGCTAGCAATATGGCATGATAAGATTTTCATATTTTTCAAAATAAAAGAAAAAAGAATTTGTATAAGACCACCTTAAGCCACAACAAGAAGATAATTTGCATATCTATAAAATTAGAAGTATTGAAATATGTTGAAGTAGAAATGTGTGATTGTTCTAGTTCTACTTCACAGCACAGATATTCACTTGCTAAGTTTGTCTCAGTAGTCGTTTCGGAGTTTGGATAAACGTCTGAGAAGAAGTAATTTTTTATCATTAGTTAATTTGAGTATATTGCGGCAAAAACTCTCCCTCTTTTCTACCATAAAACTAAGCTCTTCAAAACGACTAAAACATGCATACTTGGAACACTGATGTCATTGCTGTGAACTAGACTCTAAAAAACAGATATTAACTATGTTAAGATATTTCGATACTTTCAATTTTTTAAATATGCAAATGACCTTTTTGTAGTGTGCCAACCTTAAGGCTACGGCTCTACCAGTTTGTAAGCGTAGGTTTGAATCCTGCATGGTAAATGCGCAATTTTTCTCACCGAAATTACTTTTTAATTCAAAATTTGTTCGAAAAGGATTAAGTCAAATAAAGAACAATAGCTTTCGACAAATGACGTGGTGGTGTAGTGGTTAAGACGTTGGTCTGAGTCCAAGAACAAATGTCTCAAGTCCTGACAAAAAATTAGCCTAAAAAACTTGGTATGATTTGGAAGCTAAAGAAAGTTTTAAGTCTCCAATGCATTTAGGAAAGACTGTAAATTGAAAGAAGTTTTAAATTAAATAAAACCCTGAAAAAATTTAAAAAATGATTGGCTTCAAAAAAGTGCTATAAACGCACCCTTTTACACCCGCTTTTTTTTCGGTAGTTCAAATCATTCCAAGAACCTCATGCGCTGCAACATTTTGAGCCTGTGGAATGTTGTGCAAGATTGCTTACCTAAGACCAAACTCCTTGGGAACGAGAGTTTTATTGGATAAATTACAAAGTCTCAGTGTAAGATTGAGCCACCGTCATTGTCGATTTTTCCGTTTAGTCGATGTTTGTAGGGTATCCTGAGAAAATTTTGTTTCTTTTAAACTAGATTTTATAGGACATATTATATTAATTAGCCCATTGATTGTTGTTTGATTAATATTGGATGATTGATATAAGATTGATAAGACTTGGATTTTTCATCTCATTCGTATTAAATTAGCGCTTAGAAGGGGATAATACATTTTGTTTGTTTGCGAATAGCCGAGTGTAGCTCACCTTATTAAAATACGTTTTTTCGCGGTGCCCCCCTACCATGGATTGATTACGATTTTGCTGCTTTCCTAAAAATACCTTTACCTATATATGAAGAAAAACTGTAAAATGATATTTGTAATTTCTGAAATATCTGAAATTTGGATATTTTATCAATGACAAGCTTAAGCTTTGTTTAATAAAATGCGTTTGAAAGATGTATGACAATGCGCCAAGGCATGCACATCAAGAAAATATTTGGGGTGTGCCCAAAGCTTTGTGTCCGCCTTGAGCAATATAAGTCGTAATTTTACAAGTATAAGCAGTATATATATTATTTTAAGCCAGACGGGCAAAACGTCGAATTCGTATAAACAACTTGATCGTGTCAGAAATGCATGGATTTTTAACATTTTCTAACAAAAATCAGCCTTGAGAAAAAAGGCTCCAACGATCGCGGTAGAGATCAGGTTAATAAACCAGGGTATGGTCGAGAATCTGTGGGTAATTATTTTTGGGATGCCAAATGTCACGTGCCGCCAGGAAGGAGATTTTCAGGGGCAACATGCAGCAGCACATGGGAGTGTCCTCATAATGGAATGGAATATTGAAAACTGTTCTTTAATCTGAAGAAGAGGCAGGTGTATAGATTATGCTTATAAGGGATATTGGTAATATACATGACGCTAAAAATGAATCTTAGTTATTAGTTCAACTTGACTGTTCTCTTTTCAAAAGAAAATATCCTAGCTAATATTTTGCTAGCGAACTATTTCCCTTGCAAGTGGAAATCCACCTTTATTCTTATTTTATTTTAACACAAATCGCTAAAAGGCTATTATAGTCACAAGTATATAGGCAATCATTAATGAAGAGAGAATAATTTAAAGAGCCATCGTCAAATAATCACAGTGGCGTAGCCAGCCTGACGATTTAGTCATGCTATGCAAATTTTATGTTATTATCATCATTCATTTCTTTAGAAATGCATTGTTTTCACACTCAATGAACACCAAAATATTAGCATAGCATGACAAAATTGTCGGGCTGGCTACGCCACTGAATAATCATAAGATTTAGTGCACGAATATGCAATGATTACCAGTACATATCTACAACTATTTGTACTATTAAAAATAAAAAAATGTATAGTTCCTGTAACCAATTTAGAGTCATAAGAATTTACTAAACAAGTATAGGGTGCCATATCACGACTTTCTAACTATTTCTAAAAGTTTTATTTATTTTAAATTATTCAACGAATCATTGAACGCCGAAATAAAGCTCGGAATATCCAGTAAGGTTGGTTCGTTGGACTGACCCTTTACAAGGCATACGAGCTAGCCCATAACCGCGCAGAAATAGCGATCCACAGCAGCATTTTGCATGCTTACAATTTTACTGATCATAATCTGGATGATGGTTGTGGTTAGAGAAGGCGTTAGATTATATCGTACCACTGGACACCTTTCTGTTAAAGTAGAATGCGGTTGATAAGCAAATTAAATGGTCTATTCCCGAAATTTAGACCTAATTTACAAATTTCGAATACTGTTGAGATAGCTGTCCTGGAGTCCGTTTTTATTAAGAAAAAATCGTCAGTTCCTCTTTAATTTTAATTTACCAGGAGAGAGGGTATAATTCATTCCTATGTTTTATACGCTATTTTGCCTTATCCGTCCAGTAATGTCTACGAAACTTCGCTAGCGGTTTTCAAGACGAACATAAAGCATTAGAGTAGTGATCTAAGCTCATGATGATGGCTTTCAGCTAACCTGCATGCACTTATCCTGGCGTGTGTGAAGGTTATCCAATGGCGTAGTAGTACATACCTAATTTTAATAATTTTTATGTAGTAATAATGAATTTGTGCAGTGATAAAAGTAGAAATTGCAGTGATAAAATGAGAAATGCACAGTGATAAATGATATTTTCTCAACAGACCTCACTCTGCTGAGATGGTGTTAGTAGTCACTTTCCCCCAAAATGGTGGAAATGAAGTCATAGGGACTCGAAAATACAGAAAATTTTCGGCAAGAGGTACTGTAGACCCACTACAACCCTCCATCTTTAAATTACCAATCCTCAATTAGTACCAACTGTATCATTGTCCTGCACTCTACTATACTATTGTGATATGTGCAGTGATAAAAAAATTCTAAAGTAGTACTAAAGAGGTCTCTAGCCATCCTTATCGCGATTTAGTGATAACGCGCTTGCTGTCCCTATCAAGTATTAAGTTAGAAATTTTAGCAATTGTTTAACGTGAATTATAATACATGCATGCACATGCAGAAGAAACCTCGATGACTACCTTTTGCGAATTGTAATTCGCTAAGGAGCTGCATTGACTACGCCTCTGGAAAAGGACTACGGAGATAGCGGAAGAGAATTACTGTAAATGCTGAGATTTCAACTTTGTAATGAACAACACACAAACGCTGTCCCTATCAAACGGAACACCAACTGCAAGAACCATGATGTATAGTTTTTTAGCGACGTGGCAGTCGTCATTTTAAGCTCCAGGATGAGAATTTCGAAAGGTCTGTAATTGCATGCCATTAGCTGTGCTGATTTAAAATCTTCATCAAATAAACACTGCTCGACAATTTTGTCGGTGAACTGCATTGCGCCGAAATTTTTGCAGTCGCCGAACGTCCACTTTTTCTTGCAGTTTGAAATAGGACGAAATCTTCATATTAACTTGTCAAGGGAAATTAGGATAATAACAATTCTTGGCTTTGTTGTCAAAGAAAAACAGTTTACCTCGAGAGCGGTCATACAGTGTGCCGGGAATTGAACCCAGTAACCGTGTGTACAGTTAGATTCCATCAATTTAAGGTCACTTCAAAGTCTAAGGGCGTTTAAGCCACAAGGCAAAATGTCATTTGAGTATAGTGAAACCATTCATATAACTTTGTATCGAATATAGATTAACATGAAATAGTGACATAATAACACCAAGCATATGGATATAAAAGGTCATGCACAAACACAGCAGGTTCTTAGCCTTTAGGGAATTAATCCAGGGAAGTTGTTCAATTTTGAATGGAAAACCAACCATAAACGCGGTTCCGAACACACGGACACTGTTTTGATTACGAGGGAAACCAGAGTTCCTGGAGGAAAACCCTCACCGAAAGCCGGAATCGAAAACAAAATATACACAAAGTTTTGTAGATTTTATTAAAGCAATGTCATGTGTTACAAAGCGTGTGTGTCTTTTAGCTATTGAAATCAAGAGACAGGGAGACGGCAATTTTTTTCCTAACTTTTATTTAATACTTCATTGCGCATGTGTTACATAGGCGTGTGCATGTGCTCTCTTTTACATATTCAGTAATATACAAACACAATAACATATTTACATACGAAGAGCATTATATTTAGGATTGGTTACAAAGCAGTTGTGATTAAGATCATTTCAGTACACATTTTAATTTTCAGAAAGCAGCGCAGATTACATTAATTTTGTCATGTTTTATTGAAAGTGCACGACTGCATGTGCATGTACGTTTTATACTATGCTGCATGTATTACTTTTCTTTATGCTCAAGACAAAGCATTGACCAGTAAAATATGTGTGTATATACTATATGTACGTGTATGGCTGTGTGCAAGTGACCGTGTACTTCTATTATAAATTATAGTACAAAGACTTCAGTCTGAAAACCCACTTAACTTTGACAGAGTATGCATGGGGGGAAGTATTATTACATGTCTGCATGCGAAAACTAACAAATTCAGCTAGGGCACTTTGATCCAAGGCATTTCAAGCCCTCGTCCAAAAAATAAAACTAATCTGACAAATCATAGGCAGTGTTCCTAACAGTTCATTTTTAAAGACATTTCATGAACATTTTTAAAACTTCGGCGTATAGCTGAAGCAGCCGTATATGGGAACAGCATGAAAATTTTTTCTTTTAAAAATTCACTGCACATTTTTTGAGCTTAGGCATAAAGAGCCAGAGCACACTGCTATAGAAACAGGATTTGAAAATATTCAAAATTTAGATAAGAAACCGAGGTGAAACACATAGCCGAAATAAGACATAACCAAAGGAAGTGCCTTTATAGAAACAGAACTGAGTACAAATATTTTCTCTCTGAAAAATTGAATTCAACACTTTTAGAGCCAGGGCATATAGCCAAAGCAAGCTGTCCTTATAGAAACAGCACTGAAAATAACACTGCAACGTTATTAGATATCCCAAGATACCTGCTAATACTTCGAACCATTCAGCAAAGTCAAACAGTACAGACGAAAAGCGGCGCCTTTCTTTTCATAAGCACTGCCCAACGATGCTAAATGATTGGAAGTCTCACAGAGACCTTGGAAAAATAATAAAGTTACAATGCCACTGCCTATGTTGTCCGGTTTACTCTGTTCATTCGACACGTGCACCGCCCTCCCCATTTCAAGTAACTTCACATTCATTAAGAGCATGTTTTATTTTTCATGTATATAGATTTTGTTATAAAGTGTGCGTTAAACAGATTGTATAGGTGGATGTATTTCAGATTTATGGTAAGACGGTACATGTGATTTAAATGAATATTTCTTAAATATCAACTACAGTCCTACTGAGAAACAAGAGAGTTGAAACCTATAAGAAGCCTATTGGATTATGCCTGCCATTAAAGGCCGTGGTTGCATGGTTTACATCAATGTTTTGCTAATGTGTGTCAAATTATTATGAAACTTATAATTTGAGGAATATCGTTTCGAGAGATGGAGCAAAGAACCTATGGGATTATATGTTTGCCATTTGAGGTTATAATTTGTATGTGTGCGTGTACTGTACAAAACAGCGTCTCTCTTATAATATATTACGATTTACATTAATTCGGAGCCTGGAATTAAGAATAGCTTCCGAGAGACGAAACAAGGAAAGGAACCTATGGGATTGCCATTTGAGGCTGTGATTTATATTCGTGTAAGGAGGGAGAAAGAAAGATGGAAACAAGAAAGAACCTATGGGATTGTTTGCCACACGAGGCTATAATTTGTTTGTGTGTGTGAATAAAACAGCGTTTGTTTTACAATATTTCAATCTACATTCTGAGCCGCGAATTGTTGCCATTTGAGCCTATAAGTTGTATGTGCGTACTGTACAAAAGAGTGTTTAAATATTGCAATTTAATGTTACAATTATACATGCTCGTGTTTCGAGAGATGGAACAAAGAACCTATGGGATTATGTTTGCCATTTGAGGCTATAAGTTGTATGTGCGTACTGTACAAAACAGTGTTTAAATATTGCAATTTAATGTTACAATTGTGTATGTGCGTACTCTACAAAAGAGTGTTTAAATATTGCAATTTAATGTTACAATTATACGTGATAGTGTTTTGAGAGATGGAACAAAGAACCTATGGGATTATGTTTGCCATTTGAGGCTATAATTTGTATGTGCGTACTGTACAAAAGAGTGTTTAAATATTGCAATTTATGTTACAATTATACGTGATAGTGTTTTAAGAAATGGAACAAAGAACCTATGGGATTATGTTTGCTATTAGAGGCTACAATTTGATTTGTGTACTGTACAAGAGTGCTTCTTATATTACAACTTAGTATTACATGTAATTAAGTAAGAATAACGTTGCGTGAGATGGAACAAAAACCTCAAATTATGGGACTATGTTCGCCTATGAGGCTGTAATTTGTAAGTGTGTACTGTACAAAGTGGTGTTTCTCTTATATTACAATTTACATTCGGAGAGGGAGAGATGGACACAAGAAAGAACCTATATAGGATTATGTTTGCCATTTGAGGCTATAATTTGTACGAGTGTGATGTACAAAACAGTGTTTGTTTTATAATATTACAAACTGCATTTTACAGCCGCAAATTACCTAAGAATAGACTGAATAGCGTTGCTAGAGATGGAACAGAGTATTAGAACCTATGGAGCTTAAGGCTATAATTTGTATGTGTGTACTGTACAAAATAGGGTGTTTTATATTACATTAATTATACATTTTGAGCCGAAAATTACCTAAGAATAGCGTTCCGCGAGATATGGAACAAGATAAGAACCTATGGGATTATGTTTGCTATACGAGCTAGGCTGTGATTTGTATTGCGTGCAAGTTTTATAATTATATAATCTACATTGAGCCGGAAATAAATAAAAAATAGACTGAATAGCGTTCCGAGATATGGAACAAAGTAAAAACCTATGGGATTATGTTTGCCATTTGAGGCTATAATTTGTACGTGTGCAGTGTACACAGAAGTGTTTGTTTTATATTATTACAAATTACAATCTACATTCTGAACCGCAAATTACTGATAAGAATAGGGTTCCGAGAGATGGAAATAAGGTAAGGAACCTATGGCGTTGCCATTTTTTAAGTCATTTCGTATATGAAAGTTCATGTTTAAAAGTTTTGACATATATATATAACCCTATATATATAGTTTGAACATGTGCAACTTATCAACCTAAACCTTAGCGCGTTGCTCTAAACGCAGCGAGCAGACCTTAAGTGCAAAGCCGGATCCTATATAACCGAATTGTTACAACATTTATAACCCACATGCAAATTTATTTACACATGCATCATGCATTAGCTATGTTCCTGGTGGCCAGAACCTAGTTAACTGAATAGCGTTATGGTTAAAAAACATCGCGAACCTTAGAACGACGAACAATGAACTTCTGCTTTGCAGAAAAATTGTTCGTAAACTATTTTTTTGCGAAATCACATCTTAACCCTAGCATGCACATTTTTTGACCACCAGGCTACTCTAACCTTCATCGATGTCGGGGGAAATCGCCAATTTACGTTGTTTCTCGACGTGGTATCGCGTGGTATCGTGTTGCGTCGTTTTGGTGTCGTTTTGGCGCGTTGGTTTAATATAGCTCCACGCAGGCTGGTGATATATATTAATTTTCATCAACCTGAAATAGAATTATAAGATATAAATAAAAAACTATTTTTAATATATGGGTATAAGTAATAATAAAAACTATTTATGATATAACGCAGGAAGCTGAATTATATACACACTCGAACCGCACGGGCATTACTTGTAAGTGAGTACCCGTGATTGAGATTACAAAAAAAAGTCTGAAACGTCGTTAGTCTTTTGAAAACATTTTATGATTAAAGCCACGACGGTTTTTCGTCCAAAAAATAAAATTCATTCTGCAGAAAAATTTATTAGCCTAATATAGGCATGCATGCATGCGGACTTGCGGTGTTCTTAAGAAATATTTTTTGTCATTCATGACATTTTTCAGTGAAACTTATATATAGGCGCGTACAGCCGAAGCAAGCGGTTTGCCTAATGGCATGAGTAAAGCATTTTCCTCAGGCAAAAATTCATTGTACATTTCTTGAGAGCAAGCGCAAAAGCTATAACTGTCCTTATAGAAACAGCATTTGGAAAAAATATTTTTACACTATACGCATTTTTGGAGCCAAGGCACATATAGACAACGCTTTTTCTCTGAAAAATTCAGTTGCTAAAGCCAAGCAAAAAGCATGCAAGCTCCCTTTTATTATATCTATAACATGCTCAATTTCTTATATATACTTACATTTTAATTTGAACAGGTTAATCGTCATTTCAAAAGTGGCTTTGACTCGCTCAATCTCTACCCTGAAATAAAACGAAGACAATTCTTGTTATAGACGGTGATATTTCGCAAGTTATTCAATAAAACAAGCTTAAATATCAGGAGAAAACTCGCGTCGAAGTTGTTAACATGCAGCACTCAGTTAAAATAGCATACGATCATGATTTCAACGATGAAATTTGACCATGCAAGCGTTTTAACTTCTCCCATCCCCGTGAATGTGAATCAAATAGACACAAAATAAACTTACCTGTTCATTTTAGTAACTATTATAGACGAGCAGCTTTGGATTTGCTGTCGCATTAAACTCGAGTCACTATCTCTTGGGCAATTTCAGCCGTTGTCGATGGCGAATTTCTTGGCAATGCACGGTATTTCGTTTTGTTTGACTTTAGTGTAGCTTTAAAACTGTACCTGAAAAGAAGAGAAAGCAATGTTAGTTTTCTGCACTTTAGAATTTAATTGAATGTATCATTTGCTTTTAAATTAGATTTAAGCTAGCGTAGGTGAGCGGCTGCACATCAGAGCTCCCGTGAATTCACGTTGACTTTAGTGCGTATAATATTACCTCTTTCATTTTACCAATAAGCTCCGAGAAAAAGCTAGTCGTGCCCTCTCATCAAAGGCGAGTCATCTCGAGCCATTTCAGCCACAATTTATCGGCATTAATCTCTTGTTCACGAATTGTATCGTCAAGTTTAGCTTTAAGTCGTCAGAATGATGTCTGAAATGAATAAAAAGCAACGTTAGTGTTATAAGAACAATTTCAAATCAAACACAAGGCGAATACACTTCGATCTTTGGCATATACACGAGGTGAAGTTGGGCCACGTGGCGGAAATATCCCAAATCTCTCGCTAAAGAAAGCAGATAATCGTGAAGAAGAAGGCAAATTACCTGTACTGAGTGTGGTGTTTTACACAAACGACAGGGCGAACGAGATACTATACTTTTCTTACGGGATCATTCCTAAGAATTTCAGGCGAAATTTCAGTTGAGCATTACGCCATTAGAAGCATGTCTTGTCTTACTGCTCTGAAGACCAGTGGCCAAATGATGCCTCAAAAAGGGTTGGTAGATGACTACATAAATTAGCCTAACATTGTTATAGGCGGGGCATTATTTTGTTTTAAACAGAGAAAACAAAGAATATGTTAATTTCGCTTATTCATACCAGTAATATTCGTGTGTATTAATAAAATTCGAATCCGGCATGCCAATTTGGCGCCGTGTATTTACACAGAATATATGTTAGTGACGAAAAGGAATAGTGAAAATGAACGAATATATTGAACGAAAATTGGCTCGACAAAAAAGTGGATAAATCATTGGTGATGCCGATGGGAATTAGACATGTTTCTTTTGAAAATTTGTCCCACAAGGCTGATGAAATGCTAATTATGAATGAAAACTAAAGTCTAAAATGCAAATTTACTGCAAACTTCTTCTTGTGCAAAACAAGCGCTTTGACTTTGTTCATTCAATTTTGCATTATCTTTTGTCTTTCAGGTGTCACTTCGAATTTCTATAAGCGAAAAAATTTGATGATTACTGTAGTATTTTATACACAGTCACAGCAGCATGAGTCTGTCAAAGTTGGATTTGAATTTTTTTTATATATACTTGCGTGCGCTGTAGTTATATTCAGTAATGTCGAGTCTCTTTGGTCGAGTAATCAGTATAATTTAAATAATTTTAAATTCTTCATTCTGATTGACATCTAAGATGAAAGCTTTTGTTATTTGAAAGTCTATTCCAAAAAATCTAAACTATCAAATCTTTTGTTAGTGGTTTGTACCAATAAAAGATCGACATTTTCTAAACCAACCTAACAATTGGATATACTGGTTAGCTGAAATGCTCATTATCTTATTATTTTTATTGTACTTGGTGGTAGCTGTGAAAAAACAAGCCATGAAACATTTTTAAGCTTGGCATCTCATGATGTTTTTGAAATAAAATTTTACATTTTTAGGAAACCGGACAAGTGAATCCCAGATTCGTGCGACAAGTGCGAGGATTTGGGATTCTCGTTGTCTGAGGTCACTACCAGTGCGCAAAGTAAGATGAACAACTTTGAAATGTGAAAAGTCAAGCTGAACTAATTTATCTATTCTGTTAAAATCCAAAAAAAATATCATGTAAATATTTAGTAGCCTGCAAGCTAGCAAGCAAGTGGAATCCACCCTTGTAACGTTAACCTTCTATGAAAACAATTTATAATCATCGCCCGGAATTTATCAAATCCCCAAAAATCTTACGTCCAAAGAACGGTGTTAAATAACAAAACATTTTAACTAAATTTTTAGTTTTTTACCGAAAAATATAAATAAGGGGTGTAAAACCAGACGAACGAGGCGATTTGAATCATTTGATGTATACCCGTCGTTGAAAGGAAGTAGCCTGGAAAAAACGGAAGTGGTATTACGTATACAGTGCATCATCACACAAATTTTTGTGGTTTTCCTATGTAGCTTTACATGTACAAAATTCTAAAACGATTTTGTCGACTTATTTGTATAAAAAGCTGCCTATTTTATTGTGTTGTTATGCCAAAGTGTTTGAATCATTGATTGAATATCTGGGACATATATATAGCTATTCAAAGGTAACGTTTACCCTGTCAGTGTCGCCGGTCGCCTATATTTGATATTAGAAATATAGAAGAGAAGCAACAATTTTATAGTGGTGGCAAATATACCTTACATTTTATTTCTCTTACTCTATGTACCCTATATTGTTATAATATTTTATTAGGATTATATTTATTCTGTATCTTCTTGTGATTACTTTGGATATACCTGTTAAATTTATGCCATGTAGTTCTTATCAGTATATATGTTAAGTAAGGTATATGGTGCCAAGTTATCTGGCTAAGTGAGTTTCTCCCTTACTTGAAAGTATGAAAATTGCACAACCGAGAGATCAAAAAAATACTAGTAATTGTATAATAGATGTCAAAATTGCATGCCCTTGGAATATCTCGGTTGCACAATTCCACACTGGAGTTTCTCGGCTTCACCGTGGCCTCACCAAATTCTGTATATAATCTTTCACAGTAATAGACACAGTAATTAACTCACCTCGCAGTATGTTGTAACAAGTGGCACTGAACCACATGACTAGTAGAGGTTACTGTGCCTCATTCTACCATACAACAACATACTACTGTAAATTATTCATTGCATGACTCTTCCTATAGTAATACTAAATTAAAAGGGTATTGATCCTGAGAGTGTATGTTAAAATTTGTATATCATGGTCTCTATTTAGGAAAATGGCTGGACTTGTAACAGGCCTTGGTAACCAACTGGTCATTGGTAATTTACAAAATGGTAGGCACATAATCTCAACCATAAATTATCCAATTATTATCAAGTTATATCCAATATTATTATGCCCATGTGTTACCTTACATGCCTGTATTTATAGAATGAATTTTCAATCCATGCCTTCCATTAAAATAGGCAGTGACTGTTGTACTCTGACTTCTGTTATATAGAGTTGCAAAAATTACGTCAAATACTTGTATCCCTGTAATCTTTAACTATCTCACAAAATCTAAGTTTGCCCTATGTGCAATGCAGTTTATTTCAGATAAATTAGGTCAGATAAGTAACGTTTTTGTTGAGATTCTAGGTACAATGAAAAAATGTTGATTAGAAGGACTCTTATTTCTTTATGAGATAAAAGGACAATCACAATTATTATTGATTTATTGATATGAATTATTTTATATGATTTATTGATATGATTCCACCTAAAAAGTTTATCCAGCTACTTAAGCTATATTCATCTTTTTCATCCTACTGACATGCTATAACTGTAATGTCTTAGACAATTTTAACTGTGCTACAAATTTTCTGCAGATTATGCCAAATTACCTAGATCAAGTGGAGATGGAATGGAATCCCAGAGTTTCTCCAATCATGATAAAAGTACGTCTATTATATTGTACAGTAGCATATCCGTTGTAGTTTATTTTTCCACTGTCTGCATTTCCTGCAAATTTCACGAATTTTTTAAAAAATTGTTTTGAAAATTCCCGTCACACATGTACATTTAAAGTCACTTAATACCGAGAATACTGAGATGTAGTCTTCTCTCCAGTCACATAATTTCGAAATTACTTCATTCTGATTTTGCTGACAGAAAATGAACTTGTGTTATCAATACTCAAACGTAATTGTTACTTGCAGATATTGGAGCAGGCGATAATATTAAAATCACGGAAACTTTCAATGAGTCTACATCAGTAAAACAACACAACTTGTCATTGTCATCTTGTAAGGAACATAACGCAGCGATATTCGGGGGAAGTCCTAGCGAGGTTGATAATGGTGCGTGTGATAAAAAATTGCGACCATTGGCCTTGCAAAAAGAGAATAGAAATTCGCCTTTGAAAAGGTCGATTGAAACTAGCACTCAGTCGGTATTTGTTGCATCAGACCCGGATACGTGTCTAGGATATGGAAACGAGGTGATTTGTACCAATTCATTGTCAGTGGAAAGAAAAGCTGAGTGCTTGGACTTACAATCGCTTGTTAAAGACTTAGAAACTAAAAATCAAGGGCTTTCAGAGGAAAATAATCAACTGTTAAAGAAACTTTCCGTCCTGAGCAAGGTAGGAAAACAGTAAGTTCCTCATAAAAAAAATCAGATCAGTACCAACTACGGATTCAAATTTAGCCACTTCCCTCGTATAAACGTGTGTATTCACGAGTGTGAAATTTCTGCGCACATTCTGGGATTCCAGCAAAAATTACAAATTCGGGGAATTTCGGGGAAAAAGCAGCGTGGGTAATGAGATTATTATCATCGCAAAAGGATGTCTACGCATGTTTCCACCATGGCCCTGCATGTTAAACCTCTTGGCGACCCCTGTAGGCTGTATTGCATCGGGTGATTAAGGCTAAACGTTTAATTTTTAAGGTAAATGCCGACCTGAAAAAGTTGTTGGTTGCATCTGTTGGCGAGGACATTGGAATGAGGTAGAGTTAATATATACGTTCTGTATTTTATTTAAATTTTGATAGTTTACCATGAGATTTACAATGCCTTAACCATTTTCCAACAGATTTAATATCTATATCTCCAAGCATTCACCGTTAGAGAAAGATCGATATTATAGAATATGCCACAGCTTACATTATTCAAAGTTCATATTATACAGCGATGTATTTGTATCTGTAGTCAAATTGATATTCATCGATACCTTATGTGCAGCATGAGCAAAATTTAATTTGTATTGTCATACAGGCTAGAAGAAATGACCTCCGATAAAGCTCAATTCGATACAACACTGAAAAATCTAGAGAAAGACCTTGAAGAGACTTCCGAAGAACTGAACAAAGTTTCTATTGAGTGTGATGTATGGAGGAGTAAATTTCTGGCAAGCAGGTTTGTTCAGTAATTTCAGTGATGTTAAGAAGGAAAATTTAAATAATTAACGAAATTTAATTTACATGGCTGTTGCATGGTTCAGCTTTTGTAACTGTTTTGCAAGTCGATATTTTCGATTAGAATGATGACAAATGGACTTACAGACATCAAGACGACGCTGTTTCTGAAAAGTCGCAACTGTCAAGCAGCTCTGGAGAAATTGTTGGAAGAACAGTCTGATATCAGGCAGCATCTTCGAGCTACTAATAGGTATAGCAGTCACCAAAGAGAATTTTGATGAATGATGTGCTAAGATCTCTGCTTGTTAACACTTGTTTTACTACTTTAGACTATTGCAAGGTATTCATAAGCGAACAAACTCGGCTGCGCATCAATCGACAAAAACAAAAGCATGGCAAGAATTTCAAAAAAGCTCGATAGTCGAGTTATCCCATATCAACTTCAGTTTGGCCGAAGATATTTGCCATACGGTTAATCCCGGTCATTTTTACGCATCGGTTGACACAATTAGCTCAGCGGACGAGGAGATCATCCCGGTATCCGACCTAACACCTGCCGAACAAATGGCTTGTCAGGTATTAAAGAATGAGACAGACGAAGCAAATGGGATGGGACTTGCAATGAGCAAGATGGGGAGGCAATATATAGGAAATAGTTACGCGAGCAGATTCCTTACTAATAACTTTAGGATTACATTTGACTGTTGTGAACGTTGTACTGGCGCACTTAAAGTCGTTTAGATGTATAAATCAGTCTGCAAGCAGGCTCTATATATACCTATTCGAAAAACGCCTGTTTCGAGTTACGCGAAAACGAGGCTGGTCAGATTTTCGCTGCTGAATTTAAAGTAATTTGTTTATTTTCTTACTTTTAGAAAGTGAGAAAATAAAGTTCAGTCCCAGTCAAAATTTAAAAATATAAAAATGATTTTGAAATTTTGACAGCAGAAAACTGACTAGCCTCGTTCTCGCGTAACCCGTAACAGGCCTCTTGGAATAGGTCTATGCTTTGCCGTGATGTGATGGAAAACAGCGTTGTACCCATGGCCGGCACATAATCCAAAGCAATCGAATATTGTGGCATTTTACTTGTGTTCAACATAGCTTCAAATATCAGTTATATTTACATCATGGACATTGGATTTGGCTATACTGGTGAGGTGTTGAATATTTGGTCTAATCAATTTTGCCGGAAATACCCACAAATTATTGTAACTCGCGTTTTAATAGAGACGTTAATTAAAAATCGAACTCCGAGTTTGGTCGACAGATGTCCCCATTGTGTAGTTATTATAGTTGTTCGCAGACTTTTCTACCTTAAACTCTATCCGCGCTGGAAATATAACGCCTCTGCGATTGTTAATGTTCAGTGTGACTTTGTGATTAGTTTTATATGAAACTAAACGCCAGATATTATGCATTCTAGTTAAGAAAACGGTTTTATACATCAAAGTAACATATACCATTATGATACAAAAAGTATTTGCAATGATTATATGTACACCGCCATACCAAAGATCTTTAGTAACTAGGTATAAGATCTTCAGTGGTGAAATTTACATGTAATTATGGAATATTTGACATCATTCGCTTCTAAGCAATTCCACCAATACCACAATGTTAGAATATCTCAAAAGGTGATGGACTGCATTAAACGCACTTTACTCTCTATTATACTTTTCAACCACTTTTCGTTAAATCTGCTCTTTCCAGGCCTAATGATGATATACAGAAATAGAAAATATTTTGGAAATAAATTGCGGATAGATCGTGCAAAAAATTCAAAGAGCACATGTCAGGGTGATGGCCGGTAAAAAGGTTGGTTTCATCAAGACTGATGTCTTTGGCACTGCTGAGATTGACAACTGCATTGCTGTTCTCCATTTATAAACTCATCAGATTAACAGCTTTCAAACCAAAGGCCAAATGCTATTATCTTTTCCAATTAGGTCAAACTAATTATTAATTACCTGTGGACAAGTTGATGGCCTTCGAATACATAGTATACCTCAATTGGATAGTTCTAAAAAACATTTTGGATGGGCATTTTAGTGATAGGTTGACGGTCAACGACCCGTGTAAGTAACTGCAAAAATTAACTGGCTATGATCGGGGCCAAGGAAGCAAAAGCGCGCGGGTGTGCTAACCTCGTTCCGAAGATAAAAACCCTGGAAATGAGGTTGCGGGTGTGGTTGGGGCAGTTTGGGGAGGTTTTTAAGCAAGGAAGATTCACTCTTTTGTCGCGTCCTTCCCAAGCACCCCTGCGCGCTCAGCAATCACGCTTTCCTTTGGCAACGTATCTCCATATATTAGCTGAATGCAACCTTTATAAACCTTTGTTTTTCAGGAAAGCGCCTGATTACGAGGCTGGCTTGCCGGGAGAAGTTTGCGCTTTGTGATTCTTCGCTGGACTGAACAGCCTTGATGTGGCAATTTAAAACATGGCATTTAGGAGGAATGGTTGATGAAATAGTCAAATTTTCCTGTTTACCCCCAAATGTTATACTAATATTCCACCATAATTAAAAAACCTGTCCATGTGAACCCAGAACCTTTGTCCCATGACAAGAGTTCTGCCTCAGGTTGGAAAGTAATTATCCTAGTTAGCTTACCACAGTCATTGAGCACAAGCATAGTTATGTAAATTGTTTGGCCTAAACCTATGTTGGTACCTTTGGCCTGACTTTGTTCACATCCAGTGTGAAGTATGTTGATGCTGTTGCACGAGGTATTGGTTTTCTTCTTGTTGGTATACTCCACTTCACTTCATATCTATAACGTTTACTATAAGGAAAATCTTCTTCTTTGAGAAAGTCTATACAATGGAGCCAACTTGTATCCCTCTTCCAAGTCTGTATAGTATAAAAATTAAAAAATATGACCAATGCGTACGAGCCAGGGTGAGTGTGCATTTACAAAATCTGTGTGACAACTAAATTAAGTAAATGTTTTGTGATAATTGCCTTTGCTGGTTGAGAGAGGCCTGGTGAATATATGTACAACTGCAACTAAATTGTTCCATTTTTCCCAGTTCTCGATTGATAAATTGCACAAAATATGTCCAACTATGAACATGTAAGTGCTCAGCTCAGCTCAGGTCTGGCCTCATGTAGATCAGTCAATATATAATTAACACAAACAGATCTTCATGCTAAACAGAATATATATATCTTTCTGTATTTGCTATATATGACATTTATAATGTTGTAATATGGGTATATATGTTAACATGAAATGTGATGCATATGTTTAATATTTTTACAATTCCAGCATTGAAATGAATTATTCAAAAAAGGTGTTGGTATGTACATTCCATTATAATTTGGTATGTATATTTTGCCATATGTATATTTTGGTAACTCCACATCTACATGGTACAGTATAGTGAGTATACTGATCAAGGGTTATCACTGCCCCATGCAGTTGGCTATTGACACCTGCATCTGTATATGGTGATCATCCCACTGATCTCAAAATATGGAGTATATGTGTCAATGCTCACATTCACGTACATACATGTGAAACATATTGTTAATCATTATTTAACACAATAGGTGTGGATTGCTTTGTACTAAGAAATACACACAAACCTCTATAAATTTTTCAATTTTATTCAGTCCACCATCCACAGTGAAATCACCTATATTCATCCAGGCTATGTTAGGTATTTCTGCAAAAGTTTTACTATCTATTTTCCCAAGTTTATCCAAATATTCGTCTTTTCCCTCTTTGGCAACACGTATATCATCCTCGTTGTATCTGAGATCCCCATTCGGCTCGTTATTTTGCAAACCCGATTCCTCAGCTAATCGTCTGCAGGCATTCTCAATGGCTGCATCCACTATGCGATGAGCTTCATCGGCGTATTCAGCCATTTTTTTGGCGTTCAAAAATTGACAGTTGATCCAAAAGTAAGAATGTGAAAATACAGTACGAACGAACTATGTTTATCCCGTCAAATTATCCATTTTACCACTTTTTCTCTTTCATGTATTTCAAGTTTTCTGTGATTCAGTATATATAAGATTGTTGATTATAAGCGTGTTGTCATGGTAGCGACACAATATTTATTTGCACTGATCTATGTACAAAATAACAAAATGGAATGTCACAATCTGTGATCGTCTACAGGACGATCTCTCTCCTGTCTTAAATACCATCTATTTACAGTACATGTTGTTTCTTGAAATTTTACGGATAATTTTGGTCGCATTGCGTGCTTAAGCATACTATTCTGAATATCGGACCGATCAAGGAAAACATTCGTTTGATGAGTGGAAAGTCAAGTTGTGTTAAAAGCACTTATAACAACTTAATCGTTTGCATTCAGTGAAAAGGAGAAAATCTCAAGACTTGGATTTCAATCTATTTATTTTTATTTCTATGTACAGATCTAGTAGGATTATTCCTTCTAGCTCGTGTATAAATACTGATGTCTCTGATTAGTTTTTCACCCTGACGTAAAATAAGTTTAGCATTTTCAAGTTTAAATTCACGCATCAGGATCTCTGGTTGGGTTGCGATTTCATTAAGTCTTCCATTAACGAAGTGCAGCCTGCACATTAATTTATCCAGTGACTTCAGCAAAATTTTCGTTTTACTGATAGCTAAGGCGGCGGCGGTGTTTTCTAGCACCAAGTGAGCCAAAAACTTGAATTTCAAGACTTGTTCCAAGAAAATCCCAAGACGTTTCTCCGTACATTTTGTAAGCCGACGATAAGCGGAAGTATCCAGACCGAAAGACGCAGATTCATCACCATTCTTTAAAAGCTTGACTTTTTTCGCTAGCCTTCGAAAGTTTGCCAGTTTTTTACCACTGCGTTCGAGAAAATTTTCAAGTGCAATTTTACTGTATTTGTTAAATCGCACACTGCCATAGTCAAAAGCAAGTTCAACGTCCTCGAGTTCTTTACGACTTTGGTCACACAAGTCCCAATTGTGGCCGTTCCATGGTGTTAAACATTCCCAGCAGAAGTCGTTACCACAATGACATATCATATGCTGACAGCCCCGACTTTTCTCAATCGGATGTGAGCAAAAAGGACAACGTTTCACTTGCACTGAAGATATACGGCCTGGGAGAAGATAAGTTTTCTTCAAATTTTGATGATCGTCACATTTCTTTCGATACGACTCAGCCTCTTCGCAGCTTGCAGGCCAGTGGGCATCTTTTTGGCAGCCGAAGCACCATATTTCGCCACATTTACAAAGAACTGGCAATGCTGTCGATGATTCGGCTTTTGTTGAAGCATCGACATGTGCTATATGTGTGCAGTTAGCTGCGGGGCAATGGCGAAGCTGCTGGTTCATATCTATAGCCACTTGGCGTTTCAGTTGCGTGTATCGTCGGTAAACGTCCGAGTTGGTTCGCGCCCACAAATGCGGCTCTTCTACAACGGTTTTACACTTGTAGTGAGGGCAAGTGATGCAAGATTGACCCATCCTGATCATGTTATTGTCCAACAGTCGTTGCAAAAGTGATGTGAACATCGAAGTAAGGAAGTGAAATCTGAAAAAAGTTAAAAATTATTTAGACCCAACAATAACCAGCATAGTTAATTGAATTTTGCAGGTAACATATAAGACGCGGGCACACTGACATTCCTTATTAAAATACAACAGAACGTTCTCTGCTGGACACACAGTCAGAGATGAGCGCAGAACACTTTATGGAAATCCTAGTGTTCCCTGCTCGATTCTTGAAATGAAATCTGCAGACAAAATTGCACCGCAGTCGTAGAGTATTCCATCATGCTATGTTTTACTAGCACAGTAAAAAGAATCATAATTATTTTACCTACCTATTTCTAGTTGAGAATCCTCTTCCACAAAACATATCCCACAACAGCGTTGATAAGGTTTATCAATGCTGACACGATGAAATGGCGCGAGATTTTCCTTTGCCCCAGAATTCTCCGTTGAATAGCGAGCGGCATCTCTAATTCCGCAGATTTCAGGTTTCCGTTCACAAACATTGTGAATGAAATCAATCGTTGGTTTCGCAAGACTTAAGGCGGCATTTTTAGTGCAAATATCTTTAGGTGTAGACACAACTTCAGAAATGATTGTCTCCACTGTACGATCGACAATCGCCTTTACTGTCAGTGGTCCGACAAGTCCCAAGCAAGTCAGATCAGATGCAAGAGTTTGGAGCAAGTTACGTGGCGTTACATCTTCACTCAGGAATGCCATTGAAACATCGGCTTCAACAAAGTCGCTTGTTGACGCCAGTAAATCAGCTACTTCGAACAGCAAGCAGAAATCGTCTATACTCTCAGAAGCATTACCGTGCAAGTTATCGCCAAAGTTAGCTGTAACGACGAACGTTCGCGGACAGATATCGCCTTCGATGTAATTGTTACCAAATTGCTGCAGCAAACTTTTCGGGGCAATGTCTCTAACCAATACATTAAGCTTCACCTTTCTATCCTTAATGATTGGTTCAACCTGGGTCATTGGTTTGTCAGTTTTAAAGTTGTTGTCAATATGTTCATTTGTGAAGGCATTTGATTCTTTTTCAACAAAAATTGCATCACCTTTGCCATAGAGGGTTGGGCTTGAAGGTACTACTTTGTTGTTATTGACGGTCTGGCAAGCAGTTCTCGGGTTTTTGTTTTCAAACATATCCTCAATATAGGCACCAAGCGGGAAAGTGTATGCTCTGTCAGAGTAGATTGCACCTTCTTCGTCGGTGACCTTTTTTAGAAATGAGATAAGATTATGTTATAAGTTATTATTGATGTGTTCAGGCGCCTTTTCACTCAGCGGAAAACAGATCAGAGAGAACAACAAGTCAGAGAGAACCAGCACTCTGAGTTTCTCCTTAGCATTTCCCCCTTCGCCATTGCAATGATTGCATTTAAGAATTATTTTTATATATTTCAGGCAATCTTATCTCCATGCATGGCGTCCTTAGGAACGCTGGGAATGAAGTTAAGGTTTAAAGTTCGTACAGTTTTCCACTTCGACTGTACAACAGCGGTTTGCGCGTTTGGAAGGTAAAGAAAGGCTAGCGTTATAAGCGTACAGCTTCGAAACGAAAAAATTCAGGCATGCACAATGGATTAGCCAATCAACAAAATAATTGTTTTAAAATAATCGTACATTTTTAGAATGCCTAAATTTTAATGTAGCTATACCAGCAGGGCGCCTATAAGATATCTTATAGACGCCCTGATACCAGTGAGCTATACCTTTTACCGCGGTGAAGTCAACACTTATGCATTCTGATTGGGTTACTGAAAATGTAAACAGACTTGCCGATTGGCCTACAACAAAATTCCTCCTTGTTGAGCCAATCACATTGCGAACAAATTCGCCTTGTGGAAAAGGTGTTTTAGTGTTATGCACGTGTGTCAAAATGTCGACCATGTTTATAATATATGTAGCGACGTCGACGAGATATACCTTAGATTTGGTGTCTGTTTGTGGTCTTAAGTAAAAGGTATTTACTTAGCTCTTCTAATATAGCTCATAGAATCTATCAAACGCTATAATTCTAACCGCAGTAAATGTTTTGACATGATTTTCGGTTGCAAAACAATTGTACTTTTTCAACAAGGCCCGCCATCGCTATCCGTGAAAGAGTAACCTCAAAAGTAAATTCTACAACTTTGCCTAGTGATGTTATTTTAAATAGCATATAAATGGAATTCCTTTTTAATTTGTGGCAATTACTGTGAAATCCCAGTAACACTTATCAATGCCAAAAAAGCTCAGTTTACACAAGCTTCCAACATTTCAAATTATGCTTCTCACAAAAGAAATCATCCTAGCAGGATTGCAATGTTTATTTTAGCATTTTATAATGAGGGTTAAGATTCCTCAACTTAATTGGAGTAAATTGTGACCATGCAATGCTAGCAAATTGTTAGTTTAAATAAAAACAGAACAAAATTAAGAGGGACTCCAAAAAGAGTTGAATTGTTTACAAAAATTAGCAAAAATAAGTTGAAGCACCTAATCGAAACTTCCTCCTTAAATCTGATTGAGCTGTGAATTCAAGTTATGACATTGTCAATCATGGTTGCAACATCAGCCCTGGTCAGACAATTGTCCTTACAATGGCATGTGCAAAGTGTTACAGTGTTAAAAATGCAAAGGGACCTCTTAAGGCTAAAAGTACTCTCTAAGACCAGTACGTTCACCTTGGAGCTACTATGAGGTGGAGGCTGCAAATCTATACATTTTTGTTGTTTTACTAATAAGGTAATATTCACTTGTAACTGTTGGTATTTACTTTGGTTTACTTGATCCAAAAATCTTATTTTCATTTGCCAATATTTCAATGGAACTTGAATAACATAAGAAAAAACTGAAGCCATATATTAGTATATTGGAATTGCAATTTTTTTCTATTTATACTTGTACTTAAGCAGTGCAATTAATTCCAGTAGAACATTTGCTTGAACAATGAATATGGTGGGCTTATACCTATTGAATTTTACAAAAGTCTGTGATATGATGTTGTTTGCAGACAAAGCAGGCTTCTGATTGGTTAGTACACCAGTTGGGCAATCAAAAAATGCTGCGTGTCACAACAGACTTTTCATAAAGGTCTATATAATTGACAGCAAACTTCACTTTCAACTACAAATATGTTAGACTTTAAGGTGCAAGGCACATGCCTGGATTGGTTAGTTTCCTTTTAATGGTGGGCAAAAAATGATCAAAGCAGCAGTGTGGAGTTTTTCACTCATTGTATTTATACACATTGGATGCATGCACCAAGAATTGATTTGTATTTAAAATTATTGTGAGCAACACAACAGGTATGTATGCATTCATGAAATTATTACTAACCTTGTCTTGAATATTATTTGTTAACATTGCATCGTCTATATCCACATCTGGACGCATATACGATTTATTTCTTCTTCCTTTGCACTTTTTACTGGACTTTTTACCATTTAGATCATTAATATAAAAATACTTCCTTTTCCTTCCACCAAGCTGCCTGTTTGTTGGCCAACTTTGCTTTGGGAATGGTGACAAAAATTCATAGCACAACTCTACATCGTCCGTGATAGGCGTTTTTGATTTCAAATCTCCAACAAATGCAAATTTCTTGCGTGGCTTTCTCTGAGGCTTTCCCGAATTCAGGCAATGGCTGCTCGAAGTAACTCCGATGCAGTCGGGGTGTCCACGATCGATGTTGCTGCCTGCATGACGCTCTACCACAGTCACTCGAGCCTTGCGTAGTGTAGCGGTGTCTTCGGTTTTCACTTTCTTGCACGGTTTCCTTGAACACTGTTTTGTTGTCGTTTGTTCAGCCTGCGATATTTCCTCCCAGTAGAGGCGTTCTACATCTTGTTTTACGATATCAGGCAGCAGCCATCGTTTGCGTTTATTCATAGAGTAAATGATAGATGAATCATTCAATACTGAGGGCAATCCGCCATCGTCGATGGCAAGTTTATCGACACTGTTTTTATCAAACGATAGCCGCGCTATTGGATCGTTCAATTTTACCTCCTTTACGATAGCATACTCCTGAACAGTTGAAAAACAAGAACCGCGAGAGTAATAGTATCTTAAAGAAGGATAATTGCGGCGAAGTGTTTGTCCTGTACGAATTCCGAACTTTGCCTTCTGTTTCGGTTTCCACTCCATTACTCTGGATGATCAACACCAGCTCAGGAGCGAAACCATGAAATGACATTTTGTTAGCTCGCTTTTATATGTGCTGCATGTTATTTATTGCAACACAAATAGCAACATTGACGTAATGCTAAATTTATATTTGGAAAGTTGCTATGTGGGGGCGTGAGCATGTTGCACCAACATTGATTACACCACAGTTGCGCAGGTACTGATCTCGCTAACTAAAATTGGCGTTGCAGCGGAACACCAATTTTTTGTGCAAGATAACCAAACTTGATTAACTTCCTTGACCTCGCTGTTGTATGGATTTCGCTGTTGTATGGATTTTCGCAATGATCAAAACGCAAGGTTTCCTTAATTAAAATCCAGCCTTCCATGATCTAACACTGCAACATAAAAAATAAAAAGAAATTGTTTACAACAACACTTACAAAATATCAGATTTAAACTTCAATCGTTCACTCCATGTATGAAGGTGTTATCTACTTCTAGCTTATCCTCCGTATAAAGCTCAATGGGCATGGCCTTGGTAGTGGTACAACCGCCTGCCGAAATTGTAGTCTTTTGGTTAGGATTTAGGACTTAGGAGATCGAAAGATAATATCGATTACATGCACGCTTATTCGCTTGAAGAAAGCCTTTAGGTCGATATGTCGAAAAGGCTACAGTATCTATTTTGTAGGTTGTTGCTATATCACATTTGCGGATGCGATGTTATGAAAATGTTCCTGAGGTAAGACAGTCTCAACAGTCTCTTACATGAAGTATTCAGCGTGCCTAATTTCGTCGATTATGGGGAATGGCGCGAAAATCGAGATGAAACAGAAGCAGGCTGATGATTTCCGATTTCGCCGAAATCATGTCGTTTATAATGATCTGAATTTACTAAATTTCATATGTTTCTTTTGACATGGATAAAGAACAGGTAACATTACTATTAAGTTTTTCATGCTGCCTGGCTGTGGTTTTAAACCTCGAGGGTCCATGTGTAGAAGTAGAATGACTTCAAAGTTCAAATCGACAGAATGAGATAATCAATGAGCTGTCTCATTATGTATTGTTTTTGATAATTGTTTATTAATAAAGTTTTAACCGAAGGAAGGGATTTATTTTAAAGTTGTAAAAGTGTGCATAAATGCTATGAATTATATATAATGTAGCTGAATCACATATTAAACTGTAAGAGTAATAAGTATTCGAGATTTACGTATTTTGTGCCTCACAAAACGAGTTTGACACAGACCTCGTCTGAGAATTAAACAAGAAAGTAAAGTGGTGGTGTGTTAACAAAGTGCTACCATTGTTACTCTGTTGGCACTAAGAAGAATTCAGTAAAGGTGAAGCCTGATCTGGATTATCATGAAAAGCTGTATTAGAGTATTTGTGAATAAGAATTAATCATCTACCTGTATTTTTTATCAGTTTTATGCCAACTCTAATTTTTTAGGCGGCAGCAGGCTCCCAGGTAAAGCCCCCAATTATTCTCCTGCCGCAGAAATATTGACATGAATGGCAATATATTACCTGTTCACTGAAAAAATTCTTACCGACAAATTAGTGATTAAAATTTAGTGTTAAAAATTTTAATATGTTTACAAAGTATGAATTTGATACCTTGTTTATCATGCTTTATCGTTTGTTAATACTCCCCACCTTAAAATCACTAAAGAAGTCTTGTATGCCATGGTCAGACCCTCCTTATTTTTTTCACAAAATGCATCTTGAAACAAGATGCAAGTACAAGTACATGCAGGTACAAGTCTTTTTATCAATCATACAATAGTTTAATTAAACAATTATGATTCTGTGATGCATGTAGGTTGTGGCTTTTCTTTGCTAGGAAATTTTAAAAAAGTTAGAACAACTAAGAGTGGAGCAGCTTAAGGCACTGAGAGAACTAAAAGTAAGTCATAATAAGAATATAAACAATGTAAATGTGATGTTTTTGTGTGGAAGGTTTTGGTATACTCATCCCTGGCATGGTAGTTTGTGTATATAGTTAGGCGGTTAGTTGGTTATTGTTAAATTAGGTGGTTAAATATTTTAGAAAGTTGAAAAGGCAAAAAAGAAACAGCGCCGTCGCACCACCCATGGCTACCCTAGACTTGCTAAAAGTGGAAGCAGTGAACGCAATATAATTACTGATGTTACAACCCCAGCTCAGTGCGAGGATGGTTTCATGGGCACAACTTCAAAAAGTTGCAGCAGGATTGGTGGACCCCGAATAAAGACACCAAATACATTGTCAATGCAAGGTGTGGCTCACGGGAAAAGAGTAGACGTTCAAATTTCTAAGCCGCACATGAGCGAACCAGTAAGAAAAAACAAGAATGCAAGTTTCGATGCTAATGAATTAGTTTCCAAACCTGTGCTGTCTCTTGATGTGACACCAAAAACCAGTTTACTTTCACCTCACGTTGCTGAACTAAGAAATCCAGGCAGATTAACTAAATCTCTTAAGATTTCAAGAAAGTGTCGCAGTCCCCTAACATTTCCTGTCCCTACCAATTCTCGAAAGATGTCTGTTTCTGAGAAACAAGGGTACATTGGAAATATTCGGAAAATGAAAAGCGTTTCAGGAACTTCGTTAGAAAAGGATTCTGAGCCTCGTAAGACCTTTTCCAGAACTGAAGATGGTGAGAATGAGACGAACCCTCACCTTCAAAACAACCATGAGAGAGATAACAGAGGGAGACAAAAATCTTCCATGCCTGAATTCACATCTTCAAACGATGATGAGAAGAAGGAACTGTTATTTGTCTCTAAGAACCAAAGGCCTTGTAGAAAGATTATGAAAGTAGAAAGCGTTTCAGGAAATGCGTTAGAAAAAGATTCTGAGCCTCAGATCTTTGCCGGGACTGAAGATGCAAACCCTCGAAACTACGATGGTAAAGTAAACAATGGAAAAGAAAAACCTTCCATGCTTGAATTCACGTCTTCAAAAGGAAATCAGAAGACGAAAATTTTCTCGTCCTGCTCAGCTGTTTCCCCGTATAATAAGCGATCCGACGAATTTTCTCAAAATATTTTTAGTCAAAGTTATTTCGAAGATAATCTTGTTAAGGAACAAAGAGCCGCGGAAGAAAAAGCTAATGAAAACGACTTAACAGGACGATGTGGAAATCTACCGAATACCTCCAACAGAAACATTGGGAAATGGTTGAGTTGTAAAAAGATGACTGTAAAAGGAAAAACAGAAAGTGTTGAAACAAATAATTCTGTATTTTTACAACATGAAAATAGCGCCGTTGCTCACAAGTCTTGTATATCAGTGGATACATTGCAGGACGGTGTCGTGCAAAAGAGAAGTGGTGACAATCTACTTTCGCAAGGAGAAATAGGAAAAAATACTCCGATGGTTGCCTCGAATGGTGATGAAATGCCCAGAGGCTCGGAACGAAATATGTCAGCCAACTGCTTTTCATTGATAAATTGCGAAGCACAAAATGGTCATGTATCAACCATTGTAAACACAGTTGTGTCGGACATGTCGAATGGTGCATCTGGCATGCCTGCTGCCCTATCGTCAGAAGTGTTGCCAAATATAAAGCAAAACGAAACTGTCAACAATGAAACACGTGAAGACAATGAAACTTTGAAGCGACAAAAGAATACAACTCCTCTTGTGATGAAAGGTAACATCGCTGAGGGACACAAAAAGATTTCGGAACATGAAGATGCATGTTTACACCCAGAGCAACAAATGAAGCTGCAACCTGAGACTATTGAAGACATTTTAAAAGATTTTCCCCAAATTGCTAAAATGTTGGCAAATGAATTGAAAGTAAACGATACAAACTCAATGTTAAAGAGAGAATACGAGAATGTAAATAATGAAGCAAAAAGGGAGAATAATATTACCAAACAGGATGTAGAGAACCTCCAATCATCTCGGGATACAGCCAAAGAATGCCTCTCAGATGACTTAACGTCTATACCTCATCAGCAAAACGAAATCAATGAGATTCATTCATTTAATCCCAACGTGCCTGGGATTTGCTTACAGGTAGGTACATTAAAAACCTGTTTCGAATAATCCAGTTTATATGTTTGGGCGACAAAAATGTGGATGACAATGTTTCCTTGTGTGAAATTCCCCCTTGTTTCGAAGTCGTGTATGTACTCGTAACTTTTAACTTTATTGGTACAGTTGAGATTACTATGTGTATTATAAAGAAATTAATACTCAGGTATTTCTTTCTGATATTTCTGGAAAAAACCCCCAATGTTCTACCTATGCCAAATTCCAACTTTGAAAATCAGGGCCGAAGTCGGGACATTGTATAATTAGTCTTACTGTATTCTACCTGACATAGATTTTTCTAGGAAAAATAATTATGTAAAAGCTTCAAAATCTTGTAAGATATAATTTCATTGTTATTGTGAGTCTATGACAGTAAAGTTTCATTTAGAATGGCACTTCCACCTTTTTTCCAGCATTCTTTAAGTTCATCTGAAGGTTCAAACGAAGTTCGGGCAATCAAATTTCTAAAGCACCAATTTGGTGAAACTCGGTTGGACATGATTGCTGTATGTTTACCACGGCTGCTAGTGTTGTGGAGAGCTGTTGATCAGTGCAAATGGATTGCCATGCATAGGTGGTTACTCGGAGAGGTACAGCTTCATGTTTCGCGAGTATTAAAACTGAGAACAAAAAACAAAATTTTAGTTTCAAATATAATTTAAAAAATGCTCAAAAGCTTCTTTGTTCAGGATGAAGAAATTATTTCCCTGGAGGTGGTTTCAGTAGGATCTTGTATTGCTCTAATAATCGGTGGGAACTTGCATAAGGCCCTAGGAAGGTAGGAATAGATATCTATAGTTATCTAAAATTGTTACATAAAATGTCTGAAAAAACATACGCGGATAAAATTTCCGAATTAATTCAAATTTCGACCTCTTATTGTATATTTTAAATCTAATGCATATAACTCCAAGCTGTTTATGAAATAAGAAAGGTATTATTGCAGAAAGCTATAAATAGCAATACATTAAGTAATACATTAGGGAGGGATTTTTTAAATTGAAAAAATGTTTGCTTATTTCATTTTTAATTTTTTACACACATGCATAACCATGCATCGTTTGATGGAAGATCACCACATATGTATCTAGTCATTGACCTGACTAGTTTTTACAATATGGCTAATATATTTTTTGCTTTATGGTATATTTGTATTTATATATAGAGTATATGTTGTTCATGATAAGGGTGACTGTAAATTTGACATCTTCGAAGAAATATCTTTCTCAGACCTTGGGTAGGTGAAGGTGTGAACAATTTCAAATTGTACCAGTAAGTAGAAGTAAAAAATGCAAAGTTAAAATTTAGGAAAATTATCGTGCTGCTTTTCAAAACTATAAAATTCACTTATTGAGAACCCATGAACGGTTCCTATTCATAAATTTTTGGTATAGCTACCTGGGCCTGGCGCTTCTGTTGTGCTCGGTTTGAAATTGCATATTCTGTTATATAGAGAGATTGCATATGCGTACAAGGGCATGTGTTTACTTCCTAACAAAGAATCGACTGAAAATGTTGGTATTATTATGGCTGGTGCTTTTGGAGGGAAAATCGTCTTGACAAAGTGGACAATAGATCTAATATGCTTGTGAGTAGTCATTCACCCGAGGGCAAGATTAAATTTGATTCGAAGTGGTAGTCAGTCTAAATGTTATTTTAGTCTCTTAACTTTAACATGGATACATTTAAACCGTAAATCTCACGGCGAGCTGTAATTGTTTGCAGCTGTCTTGAAGATTGTAAAGACTTACCAGACATTTTTGGGGACGAGATATCTTCCCTTTGTCTTGTTCAAGGAAGCAAGTGTCTGCTCCTTGGCATTGTGCATTCAGATGTTTACTTATGGTGAGGTTTAGACCAGGTTTAGTTTACACTTACTGATTACTAGAGCACGTGGCGAGTGCAATACACAAAAATGTCCGTTTAACCCCTATATATACCTGAGTCATGACCTGAATGTATTGGAAATTATGATAGAGAATTAAACAAAGGGTGTATATTTGCCATATTTTTAATTGGACTTGCATTCATTTGAAATGAAGCGAATCCTGTCATTGATCTGCATATTTCAATATCTGCATGTCCGGACGCGTGCAACCTGCGTAAACGTTATACTGTGAACGTCTTATTTACAACGACAGGAACTACAAAAGTTGCGAACTGCTGCATCGGATGACTCTTCAACTAACTATTCCTGTATGCCTGAGTGCTGAAACAGAGATGGTGAGAAAAATAGATCTTCATAAATATATTTTAGAAGAATCTTCATAAATATATATTTTAAGATGAACGTATATTGGCTTTCTCAGTATGGGACTTACTGTGAAGCCTTACTGCAAGCTAAAGAGTTCTTGACAGTTTTGTATTATTTGCATTTAGGGATTGATATTTCTATCGCTTTTACACAAGGTCAGTTCTTATATACACTTTCAAATAAGACATCTAACTTGTTTCGTACTATAAGATAGTGGCAAAATTGCTGAAACATTTGTTAATAAAATAAATAAGAGGCAATATATATGGGATGAGAGCGCATGAATAACCATGCACTTAGTCTTTGGAACTATTTTCGTTAAACCACGCACCTTGCCCGCAATATCTATGGCTGCAATCCTATTATTGAAAAATCAGAAACCATACTTCCCTTCATCGACAGAAAGGATGAAGTGGACGGCTTAATTTCCTTTTTAAAAAGAGGCACTCCAATCTTTATTAACTATAACGTCGCTGTGCAATAATTCTCTGCCAACTGCGTAAAACTATTGCAAAATTTGTAGGAGGAAAATAAAGTGCATTTGGTTGCGATTAATCCTCAAACCTCACTCGAAGCACATCTGAAAGTAATGAGCATAGCTCATGTGGAGGACAATAAGACGTGAGCAATCTATCGCTATGCCAAAATTATAGACAACTGCACGAGTTATGCGAATTTACAGTGTATATTTTATTGTGTCAAATTTATATTTATTTCGACATTTCAATTGTGTATAGAAATAAACTCCTATTTTGCTCGAAAAACGGTGCCTATGTCATGAGCAGCTTTCAGCATGGGAGGATTTCGTTCTGGCATATTGCCACAAACGAAAAGATTGTTCTCGACCAAAAGATTGGTAAGGAAGCCCCTGTTTTTGGTTATATCTGTAGGCTCGGTCTATTGTTTGCCTACATGGCTACAATAATAATACACTGATTAAGTATAAATTTGGTTTGTGTTGTTTTAGGGGAGATTTATTACATTTCGCTTCATCCCGATGATAGTGTGATTGCTTTTGGAACAACAGGCGGTTGCGTGTATTTAAATGTTTTGTGAAAGTCCAGGCTACAGGTATATATATATTACATTACTGCTTTTATAATATAATTCATTGTTAACACTTTTCACAATATATCTATACAGTATTTATTTAATAGACGAGCTATTCTTGCCTAAAACAAAAGGTTGACAGTGCAATTGGCCATAATCCATTATGTTTATAAATTTCCCATTTTATAATTTGAAGGGGTTTTGCACTACTTCCAGTGTAAAAATATTAAAAAAACTTACTATGACTATGTTTTATATTATATGCAATCTTCGTGGATGAGAAGTAAAGTTTTTATGGGAGAAATGTGAATATATATTTACATACAGTGAATATATATTTTGTTTTCAATAAAAAAAATCATATTGTCGTATTTGACGTGTAAGTAAATAGAGCACAAATTAAGGTACAATATGAAGTGTTGGTGGTTTTTATCATAACAAAAAGGGGGGAGTTCGTTTTAGACCAATCAGCAAGTCTGTTTACATTTTCATTAACCCATGCAATCAGAATGCATAAATTTTTATTAAAAGTACAATAAATATAATTTTACATGGCATTCTGATTGGCTTTGCCTCAAAAATGTAAACAATATGGCGATTAGTTCAAAACGAAATTCCTCCTTGCTTATCATAACACGTTTTCGTTTTAACTACCTTGACACGCGTCATATAACCCTGACTGAGGTTGCTTCCCTCTCGATTGATGTTCACAAAAAAGGGAACTGCTGTCGCACATGCATGCAGGAAGAACAAGAATGCAAAATGGAGTAAAAAAAACCCCAGAAAACCCTGGGAACGAGTTTGAAGGGGTGACTACAAGAAAACACGATTTTGCCTAATTTCGCTTAATTAAGGGAAAACTTATTTTCCCTTAATTATGGGAATTTTTTTGAAACGATCAACTTTTTTACCACAAAGTATCTAGCTATTTTTGGATAATAAACACATAGCTACGACAGGCCTTTGCTAAATTTTGTATTCAGTCCTTGAAGAGTAAGAGCAAAAAGATGACAGAAATTATTCACATAATGATTACAGCAAGGGGGCCTATTTTAAAGTTACCTAGCTATATCATACTATCAGTAGCAACTTATCGAAGGCTATTTACATATACATCTGAAATATACCAAGATAATTGAGTGATAGGCATAATCTGAATGACAGGCATAAAATAAATAAATCTGTTTTGATGTTTAGAATAATAAACAACCACTTGGGCCTAATTTAAAAGATAAATTCATTACAAGAGAAAATTTAAATCTGAATTAATTAAAATCTTAGAAATGCTGACATCAATCTTTCACTTCCTAAACCAAATACTGAATACTTGAGACGAGCTTTGGGTGTAGTGGGGCTGTGCTATGGAATAGTTTACCAATGCGAGCTAGGCAAACAAAATCTTTAAGCAATTTTAAAAATCTGATAAAGTTCAGACATCAATTAGTCTTAGTTTCTAACTTCTTTTTAATAGTTGCATGCGTATATGTAAATACTTTTATTAATATACTGTTGGTTTGTAAATTTATTTAATTATATATGTAATTGTGTGACGCCCCTCATGAAAATCGTCCACGGGTGATGAGGGTTGCGTGGTTAAATAAATCCCATATCCATATTTTGCAAAGTGTAGATATTGTTAAAATCATTCGTGGGTACTATTACATACGTACAAATTAAATTTCTGAACAAAACACTTTTTTCGACATGTCAGTAAATACAGTAAGTAATTTGTTACTATTATATCATGAAAAGCAACGGTGCATGGAAGAACTATTAGATTCGGTTTCAGCTTTTGCCAAAGGGCATCAAGTTTCGTAGTCCTCCCTAAAGAAATTTTATTGCCCGCTTGCGTGGACCTCATCACATGATCTGAATATCACAAAACATCTGTGAATTATATAGCAAAATATCTGAATATGTAGTAATTCGATCTGCCATAACGACAACTAATATTAGTTATATTTTTGTATATCGTTGTCGTAGTAAGAAGTGTCATGAGCTGAATTCATTTCTATAGCTGAACGTTCACTATTCAGATGTTTTGTTTTAGTCCTCTTGATTTTGAAGTAATATACCTTAAAATAATAAAGAAAATATTCAAAATACGGCATTACGCATGACATTTAAAAAATGTGTGGTTTTTCTGTGAGCCACCGAATTCTAGACTGAATACGCTTCATAGAACTAGTAAAATAACATATTTAGGAGAAATAAATATTTGCTTACCAAACACAGAGCCAAGATAAGACAAACCAATCCTGCTGACCCGATACCAACCGCTGTACCAATTAAAGCACCATCGCCTCCCTCATCGCCTCCCTCATCTTCTGTAGGGGGTTTAGTCGGTGTTATTTGCTGCTGAAGAAATGAAGTATTGTGTCGAAAGTCGCCCAAATTGCCATGTTTATCAGTAGCATCGACGACTGCCCTGGCGAGAGTACTTGTACTGACTTGCGTATTCTCTGATGAAAACTCTGCTTGGATTTTAGCGAAAACACTCCCTTCATCAAAATCAATGTCAGATATTGCTAAGTATCCACTAATTTTTTCGAATACGATCTTTAATGCCGCTTCGACTCTACGTCGGAGATTTTTATAATCCAAACTGTTTTTTTCGCGATAGTTCATGACAAACACAACGTTCAGGATCTTTAACTTTACAGATACCAATTTCTTGTTTCGGGTAAAATCAGTTGACATGATCAAAGTGGCCGAGTTATCGGTCTGGGTTGGATACACAGCTATAGAATTTTTCGAAAGAGATTCTATAATGGAATTGGCACTTAATAGAGGTGACGAGGATGGTTGTAAGTCAACAAAACTTAATGAAACTGTCGAATATGCTTTTTGCGAAGTACCATTTTTCGGAGGTTGTGAGGATTGCAGCGAAGGCGTCGAGCTTAGAATTGTTGAATGTAACCTTTGAGCCACGGAGCTGGGAAGACGGGATGATGTTGGTCTAAGAGCTTTGGTACTTGCATGAGACAAGGACGTAGATGTTGAAGCTAGGAGGCCTGGAAAAAAATCTGATGAAGATTGTTTACCTACGCCTACTGTAGTTGTAGATGTTAAAGGCGACAGTTCAATACTAGACGAAGATATTATGGAAGTTGGAAGAACCACGGCCGAGACAGTGCGATCAACCACAATGGTCAAACTTAGTTTTCGAGCACATGGTATAGCACCCATATCTTCTGCTACGATAGTCAACAAGTAAGCACCAGGTTGGAGAACTATTCTGGGTAGAACGGTACCATTTGATGTTATAAAGAATTTCTGGTCGGGATCGGATTCGTACGTGATAGAATATCGTATCCGACCGTTATCTCCACTATCGTCATCACTTGCTAAGATTTGAACTGGGAATTTGTAATTTCCTGCAGGAGTACTAAACTCAGGACAGTTGTCATTTTCATCTTTCACGATTATCGTAACGTTCGCTTCAGAACTTCGAATTGGGGTACCATTATCTGCAGCTTTGACTATGAATGTCAGATTCCTTTGGCTTTCGTAGTCGAAAACACCGTCAGCAGCGACTGAGATTTCTCCGGTATCGTGGTTCATCAGGACAAAATTTTCCCCTTCAATTGTGTACGAAACCATCCCACTGCGTCCGATGTCAATGTCATTTGCATGCACTTTCAGTATAACAAAGCCTTTTGCTCGATTTTCAGCTACCACAGCGACGTAAGATTTGTTTAAGAACATAGGCGTATTAAGGTTCGCTGCCACTTTTTCTGTACAGTTTCTACCGTCATATTCCGCATAACATTCGCATTTGTTTGGAAAAACACATAATCCGTTAAATGAACAGTTGTTAACGCCATCACACGTTGGCGTTTCACATGATAAACCAATCCAGTTTTTGTTGCAGTGACATTCTTCGTAACCAACGCAGGCTCCATTGCCTGTATAAAAAACATTTAAAAATTCCGCTGTATTTCTAGACGTTTGGAAATTGATATGAACATAATTGATCTTATTTTTAGGCTTCACAAAATTAGACGGAATTAAACCACCGACCTGAGCAACGATTTCGTGTTTCGCATGAAAAGTTGACGCACGTTTCTCCCTCAAAGCCCATTTTGCACGAACACAGATTAGGTTGTACGCACGTGCCATTTCCAGAACAATCATTGACATTTGTACAATCATACTGAGTACAATTGGTTCCAGCATAACCCAAGTAGCAACTACAATAAATCAAAGTAAAAACAACACCATTCATAATTGTTGAATGAAGATAAAAAGCGTAAATTAAAGTTTGCATACTCAGATTAAGGGCACCACATTCTTAAGGACCCAGGAATTGACAATTAAAACTTAAAAATTATTTGGGGCCTATTGGGGAGCTTGAACTTCTTAAAATTATTTGCCCAAATTAAACTGAGAAAACTAAAGTGAGAATAACTACCTGCAAATATTGGAGTCTTCCGTTGCAGCATTATTAAATCCACACACTCCATTCCCACTACAATTATTTAAATGCGAACAATCCAAACGAGCAGTACAATCATTTCCTTGATATCCTTCAAAGCATTTACAGATATTAGGCCCAACACATTCGCCATTGTTAGAACATTGGTTCACTGTATTACAGTCAGGGATGGAACAACTAGGTCCAGACCAGCCGACATTACAATCACATGTATCAAAAGCAATACATTGACCGTTTCCTATGAAAAAAGAATTTAAGAACTTGCACGCCTCTTGATTAACTGCAGCAGCGCCTATAGTACAATTGTAACATGGAGATAAAATTGACTTCTTTCCTGTAAATCGGACATTCAACCCGAAACAGCATTGCAAGGAGATATAAGAATCGAGGTCTAGCTATTAAGTCATTCTAATATAAACAGGACAATGTATAAAAATAATGTAAAATATTGTAAGAACAGAAAGAAAATAAATGGTAATGATATTACGATTGGTAAAAATAAAACTAAAGTAAAAATTTCACTCTGGAAATGAATGTACCTGAGCAATATCCAAGCGACTCACACGAAGGCTTGTTACAAGAAGATCCATTATAACCATTGTGGCATTTGCATACATTTACAGCGATACAATCTCCATTTGAAGAGCAATTAAGGACATCGATGCAGATTGCTACGACGCTGCAATTAGAGCCTAAATACATAAAGAGATGGCTTAACCCCGATAAAGTTGTTTTTCAACGAACATTACCAATGGATAAAATTTCGCAAGGAAGCTTCAATCACCTGTATAGCCTACGTTACATTCGCAAATATCCGTTGTTTTACAGAGACCATGAATTTCTGAAGTGCAATTGTCAACAGCGAAACATGTCGCTTTCCTATCACATTCAGCACCTTCCCAACCAATGTGACATTGACAGAATCCTTCTACACAGGAACCACGTGAGCAGTTTCCACAGCTTCCAATACTACAATCATCACCTGACCAACCTTCAAGACATGAGCACGTGGCATTCTTGCAAAGACCTTTCCCGGTGCAGTCATTAGGGCAACCTGCAAATGTTTTTTATCATACAACTATGAGAAATTCCCAGAAGTATTGAGGATGAATCACCCGAGTCGTTCGTTTGGACTACTTAAATGCTTTTTTAAAATATTCAAACGAAGGATATTACTGCCTACTGAATCGATAATATGGATCAGAGCGCAGAGAAACGTCGACTGTTAAAGTTTCTGTTATCAAAATATACTTTGTATTTGGGTATGTGAAAATTTAAACATCTTTGAAAGATGGGTAGTTTTGGCGTTCTGTGACCGCACACGTACGTTGTCACAGAAATGGCGGGCTATACTTCTTATCCAACAGATAACTGCATGCATGATATATGTATTTTTTTCTGAACAACCTGGATAGCCTGGTCTGGTGCACGATTGGAGAATAATGATATCCAGGAATGCAACTATTTACCGATTTGCAGTGATTGTTGGTCTGCGAAGGAAGTGTCGTTGGTCATCAAGATATCGAAGACACAATTATTTAGTATGACATTTTCCAATCCATTTTCTTTGCATATCCGCTTAGCTTCCTGTAGTAATAGGAAAAAGTCCCAGCATTATAAAATTATTTACCTATATATAATTAAATGTATTAATCGTTTTCATATAGATTTATCGCTGCGATCGATACGGTGTGAACATATATATTTGTTTGAACATTTATATGTTTTATTTTTGAAGTTGTAATAGTAAACTATATTACCTATCGGGGACAGTTTTAGAAAAATATGTGTTAGTGACATACATTTACTTGATTTAATGGGAAGTTATCTAACGAGTACAGCGGCGTGTGTCCTTCGTCAGTGTACGATGGATCCATTATATCGTCAATGTAAAAATTTGAAGAATTCCAATCCCAACTTCCCACGAGACCTGAACCATCATGATTCGCTGTTATTCGCCCTAAAATATTGCCAAAAATATCGATATTCGAAAAATTATGAAAAGCACTTCTGTCTACACTTGTGTTATATCAATAACTGCTAATTTTTCATTAGGAAAGGAATAGCTGTTTACAAGCATGCATGGCAAAAAACGATTCTTTGAAGCATATGATTCTTTGAGGCATATAAACCTCAATTGATCATCATCATGTTTTGGATTAGAGGGCGAGGGCTGATTCTCCTGGATGCATGGAGAAAAATTGTTAAACATACATCAATACATTGGACTTACAAGACTCAGAAAATTTAATAGTATTATTATAATACTGTTCTCCTTTTGGGCCTATCAAATCATTGGTTTCATCATCGTCCATAAATCCGCAAAGGCCTTCAGTAGTTTTGGTAAATGCAGCCGTTGGTATAAAATTCACGTTAAGATATTGTCGCGACATTACTGGGCTGTATTCCGCTTCAACCGTGACCGTTACACCTGGACAACATAAAAATCATGAGGAACTTTGGTCACAATCGAAATAGCGTGTTCTCCACAAATAGCGTACATTTAAAACTTACCAGATTTGAATTGGAATGCGAATATTGCAACACCATCGCTCTCTGTTCTATTATCAGGGTTAAAGATATTTAGCTTGATAGAATCATTGGCAAACAAAAATTTCGGGTCATGGTTTGACAAACTCTGCAAGACACCATTAATTCTAGGAAGAAAAATGTTCACTTTGTTCACAGGAGACTGATGAGATGCCACTTCAAGATTGAAGACAAATTCAATCTTGCATGGATGTATATTACCATAATTAGCCATAGTATTTTTGTGTATTTTATACCAGATTTTTAGTGTACCGCTAAGTATAATTACCTTGTCCAAGGGTTCTGCATGAATATTAATATATTTATTATTTGCACAAAAAGCACGAATTCTCTTCAAACAAGTAACTTAATGAATTCAAAACATTAGCAATACCTTAGCTTCGGCATATCACCATATGAGGACGTTGGTAGTGTCGTTATGGTTACGATGTCTTCTGCCACCTTTAGAGCGACTGCTCCAGTCAAAGAAGCACCTTTATAACCAAAGAAACGAACTTGCATTCCAAAGTCATTTACGATGCTCTTGCAATGCCAATATTCTCCAATACCAAAGTAGTCAAATTCCATCCCTTTATAAGTGTGGTAAAAAGAATAAAAATATATTGTAAATATCCTCGGGATGGTTGTACGAAAAACTCTTAGCTACATTTTGCGTCGTAAGTCGTAACTACTTAGATATTTCTTCGAGCATAAAATCTTCATCGCGAATGGAAACGTAATCGTCTTCAATTATGCACAGACACTAAATACCAACCAACCGTCGAGTGTTTGCAGATGCGGATCTCCGAACCACCTTACTGGTCTACGTCTTTCACAACATCGACCTTGCCATCGTCTTCGACAAGAACATCTGGAGCCACAAGAGGAATCAGTAATACAAACGCCATTTCCTGAACATCCTGTAAGAGTCGATTATCTTATTTGAAGAAGTTGCCAAATACCACTTCAGTTGGTTTGCAATATGCTTTTATGGGCAGTAATTTCACTTCAGTTAATTTAACTTCTATGCAACTACCAGAATAGATGTAGCTTATTAATCCGCTTTAAAAATAGAATGTTGAATATGCCCTAAAATAAGAGAGAGGCAGACCTTATTTATAGAATGTCTTAATTTCATTACCTTGGCAAGGAGAGCAATTAGGCTGATTACAGTCTGGTCCCTTACGTCCATTAACGCACACTGGTGGAACACCACAGCTGTTCTTTTTTCTACATAAACATTTTCGATCTATCCATACTGGTTCTTCTCCGTCTTTACACACAGGACATCTTCAGAGCAAAGCAATAAATAATTGAAATTATTATTTAAGCTTAAGAATTTAACAACACCAAAATAATTGTCATAATTGTAAGAAACAGTCGTGTATAATTCCTGGGACCACGCGTGGAATTTTTTACCTTACCTATCTTCGCACTTGCACCCAAAAGGTCCGAGGGTTGATTTCTCATATCCATTACACGAACATTCACACGGGCATGAACCATCCCACGCAATTGTGTCTTTGCTTCCGTCGTCACACGCACAGGCGCACTATATAAGAATGGGTTTGTAAGCTATAGAATATATTCCAGGATCGAACCTGACAGTCTTAAAAAACTATGCATGACCATGCAAAATTTGTTTTCTAATCCTGCATGAACGACTATATATAAAGTCAATATTTCAAATTGTAAAATCTTCCACTTTTCTTTCGCGATAAGTGGTGTTAAAGTGAAGTCTTTAAATAAGATTGTAAACAGCTTACGTGGCAGGAGCCGTCAGAATTCATTACCTTTTCTGTACCATCTTTGCAAAGACATGGGCATTCAGGCTTTTCCTTGCTTCTTTTTCGTTTCATAGAATTATCTGGGCATTTTTCACATTTGCAAGTACCATCTTTCATCTGTATATGAAATAATGATTAACTGAAATTAGAAAAAGATTCGTATGTAGGTGCACAACTATAGTCATGCATTACCTTTATGCCCTTTGGCGCTGTGGGATCGCCCGAGTAGCAGTCGCATTCCTCATCGCATTGACCGGTTTTTGGATCAACTTTGCCGGGTTTGCCGTTCGTAATGCAACATGGAACTTTCACTGGGGTGAAGAAGCATTCACTGTATATTTAAAAAAAAAATAATTTTTTACCTTAAAAATTATTATCTTAAAAATGTATGCTGTGAATACTCAATTAAATATAATTTTAGAAAGTCTATGCATGAAAAGCAATCATGCTATTATACATTATTATTAGCGTACTAAAAATTACGGTATGCTGATTGGTCGAGAGGAGTACAATTATTTCATTAATTATATATCTTCTGTAATCTTTAGCATATATATGCTGCAATTTCATTGGCTAAGAGCAGTGAGATTAGAGCATTAATTGCACCCTTTGCGAGTTGGAATTGCACTCTTGCTCATAACCAGTAAAAACCACTTTTAGTATATACAACTAGCCAATCACCTTCATTGACGGATTTCAAATTATGCTAAACTTTAATCATTCCAAATTGTACTATTTACCATGATTGTTGTGATAAGATTTAACAATTGTACTGAAGTTCAATAAATTGTAACTTTAGATTCCAGAAGATATATAATTAATTAGTAATACACTCTCGCGTATGATTTTCGCATCAATTGCAGGACTTAATTCGTTCTACAAAAAATCATGTAATGTTGTATCGATACTAATTTTACAGACATATTTTTTGTGGAGAATACAAGGCAAAAGACGTTGTCAAAAAACCACAGGAATATCTTTCAGAGGAAAAATAGACTACACTCAAAAATTACACTGCACCTTTTAGCACGCTCAAACAGTGAAGTTGTAAAGAGGTTCCAATTTTTATTGTACGAGCCAATGTTGAGAGTTAAAGATCCGGTGACTTTCGGCACTCCTCCGCGGAAGTTAGCCTCGATATTCTGGCCTGCATCAGGACATTTTTCAGTGCAAAATTTTGCATCAAGTGTTGTTGTTAATGGAACTTTTAATGTAAATACGAACAGAGAGGGAATAGATGTCCCTCTTTTAACATCTAAAAACGAGAAGAATGAATCACTACGTGATCCCAATGAGGCATTATAATATTATAATATTGTCATATGTAGAAATCGCACAATACTCATAATGAATTAATAACATACCAAATATTCTCTTAAGAAATGTGGCTGCTTGGTGTTTTAATTTTCTAGGAATTACCGATGGCCAATGGACTTGAAACGATGGCGTAAGAGTTACCAAAAATGACGCATATTTGTTCTCCATGTGAGCTTTGAAGGATGGAATTGCTGATCCTTTCTGAAACTAGAGGTGCTTTTAACTCAAAAAACTTGACACCGCCCAAATTTATTGAACAGTAGTAACCTTGTGTGCAACCATGAAAGTTCGAGTTTCGGCTTACCTCGTAAAAAATTCGCTCAACCCCATGCCCTTTTCTCCATATTCCACCAGCTGATATAGAATACTTTGACGTTAAGCTTGCAGATAATGATGAAGCGGCCTATATACAACGAGATGAAAGGACTTATTTTGATATTCAATGAATTATACTACAAGAGTTGAACGAAATTCTAATAATGTTAATATGTCATATATTTAGGATCTTTTTCAGAAAGGTAGAAAATTATAATTAAAAAAAATATTTTTGGCTTAGCCGAACAAAGTATAGGTAAATCCCCTAAAGATTGACACGCGACAAAACCTGTTCGAGGTCCTTATCATCAAATGAACAACCGCGGCCCTTGATCGTTTAATTAATTTTATTACCTTGGCTGAAGCAGTTGCTGACACTCCGACATCCAATCTGAACACTCCCGGAATGCACACAGCACCAACAAAAGGGATACAAAAACGTCCAACTTGCTTGTTGTTTATTAGTTTCCTGACTTGCGAGACCGAATAGCTACATAAACAACAACAACATTTGGAAAAAAATATTTATTTTGACACAATAAATTAAATGTCAAATTAAGCATCAATTAATTAATAAAAATTAACTATCATGAGCAAAGGTAAAAGAGAAGAGCACAAAAAAATTCATCAATGAACAATATGGGGCCGACCACTGAACCTTCTGGTACACCGCACATAATATATCAATTGTTGCTGGTATTTGGAGATTACAGCAGGAAAGGAGCCTCTTATTAACTTTTCAAACTATTTTTTTCGACAACAAATACATGTCTTATAATATAATCTGAAGATACTCAGAATTGCTCCACTGATATACTGCAATTATGTACTGACATCTTTATTTCACACAAATCCTGACCTAAATAGGTGTGGATAAGTTGCCTTGAAAATAACTCGCCTACCTTGAAGAAGGATTAAAATCGCAGTTGAGGTCTAATTTTAAACCACCAGATAAACCCACGCCGACTGATTTTGGTTTTAAGTAGGACGTATGGAAATTGATTTTTACATTTGCATTGAACTGGACACTTCCGCTGACTTTTAGATGAGGTCCAATCTATGACGAATATTATAATATGAAACATAAAGTCGACTGCTTCTTAAATCTTTTAAGGTATTTTATGCTTTTAGTGAAGAACCTACCTTTTCACTTCTTGCCATTATGAAATTGGCTCCGGTTGTCAAGCTACCCACTGCACGCCTCCGACGCGAAGAAATTTCGCTTACATTGTATTGCTCTTGTACATCCCCATCCTTCACGTTAGATATTGGCATTAATTCCGCAAAATAATTGCCATTCTCTGCATAGAAACTAATGACCTATAATTACGGATAAATGTTACCATCATAGAGAAAAAATGGTAACAATTGGTTCCTCCCATTTTGTACAACGCCTATATACATGCTCGCTTGTTTGTTCTTCCTTCCCCTTTGTAACAAAGTTTTAAAGAAACACGCGTTGTGATTGTTAATTTAGTAAAAAAATACGCACTGTTCTTTAAATAAGTTTAAATTTATCTACATTATCTTACTTTTCCAAAAAATGACCCACTATCTCTTCCCACAATGATATCCCCGACTGTGACATTGGTGTCGTGTTCGGTGATCTTCAAACCAAGAAGATCATCCCCTCCCAAACATGAACTCGTCGCCTTATTCAAAGTTTTATATCTAGTATAACCAAAAAGAGGAAGAAAATTTATATTATATATCAGGTTTTTTTCTTAGTAACCGATTTGGTAATTTTCAAAGCTGATCGGGATTTGATTGATTTGCACTGATACCTTGTTGAGTTTGAAAATCCAGTCTTACAAGTCATGAGTTCGGTATAGATAAAATTGATCCCCTCATCTTGAACAATTTCTTTAACAGTCTCCAAAAAGCCGTTGCTAGTACTTCCAACAATAACATTTCCAATGCTCAAATTGCCATTAATAGTCGTCATTGGAAAAACAACAAAGAGTGTAGTGACTTCCTCATCCTTATCAGTTGTGTACGTTTTTGCGAGGCATTTATATACGTGTCCTATTTATAAATACACAGGGTTAAGGTTATAAAATTATCATGTTTCCATACATATTCACAATTTAGGATTGATTATAATTCACTGTGTATAAATATAATCCAGCTTATATATATATATAACCTGCTATCCTGGACAGTGGACCAATGAGCTTGTTATTTATGTACTGCATGCTAATTCTTGCCCAATTAAAAGATGCTGCACACTTACCACTTGAAATAGTGTGTACTTTAATGGTTTTGTTTATCGGCGCATCTCCTGAAAGAACATCTTGCAATAAACTGTCATCAGGGCTGTTTTCAAGCAAGTCTTGATCTAATATTTTTTGCAGCGGAACCTCTTGATCAAAATCACTGTTGGAAATCACATCTTCCACTCTTGCTGGGATTACATTCATAATTGCATGTTGATCTACAAATAAACCAAGATTATTATTTTAGACATAAGAACAACATAAAACACGACGTAAATTCACTCTATTTACCTTATGTGAAGCACTTACTTGTGTACATTCACTCTATTTACCTTATGTGAAGCACTTACTTGTGAACGTGATTTCTTGAATTTTATGGAATATTCCCTCAGCCTGTGTGCTTGATATAATATCTCTTCTCTTAAAGTTTACTCTGTCTTTTTTTGTCACAACAATCAGGTTATTTTCATTGGGACAACCATATATCACTAATTCATCAGAATTAACAAGTTTCACATTTGATATCAGTTCGACATGGTTTATCCGGGATTTATCATCGTAGTTCTTTTGTACAAACCCCTTTGCACATTTGATTTCATTCCAGTCATAACATCCTGGCACAGTAGTATTATTCTAAAGGCAGAAAGAAAATTTCCACTAATAAATTAAGTAAAGACTTTATGATGCAACCGCAAACTTTATCTTTTTGTTTGCAGTAGGACATCGTACAGTAACAAATTAAATGTTCCCCCCTCTAATAAAGACTGTTACAGCGTATGCAGTAACATTTGTTTGCAGCCTGTTATAAACTGGAAGGCTTATTCAGACCAAAAAGTACCAAACTGTTATTTTAGTTCCCAAAGTCTACATGCACCACCACATGAAATCCCATAGTGAATTCTAATTATAAAACAAGACGATGCCAATGGGTTCTTAAATGGGTTACTCATACCAAAACGTTTTTATTGTAGCAATTTTCCAAATCCTTGCATTGCTGGCAACTTCTTTTGCTAGACTGTGAACGCTCGACGTTACACATCCTTGTGCTGCAATCAATGACCTATGGAATTAAAAAAACTTATTTAGATATCACTTAGTTAGTGTGCTCATTTACACAGCGTTTTGGAGAGCTGAAATGTTCAGTAATCATTATATTATCTTTTAAAGAAACATGGCAAACGTCAGCATAAAGACACACCAAACGAGCATTACAGTATATATGGCGACAGATGTTTAGGCTACTTAATGTACAAAATTATAATGAGCACCAACTTTCATATCACTAGAACATGACGGATTTCTTCCAACACTTATGCAGTTGTGATAAAACCAAGACTGACATTGACCAACATCCGTCTTATATGCTGTGCCAGGTAAACATGTTCTTGTGCGTCAACACCCACATCCCTTCCGTGAATGACAACTACGACAAGTTTTGAAAGGTGGGCAGTAACTGACTGTACAACCACGACCCTAAAAAGATGATTTAAGAAGTAGGTGTAAAATACAATATGTTAAATGCTGATGGTATTTGAATATGGTTTATAGTAATCTGATTTTTCATGAGGTTTCAGAAAATCAGATGAGAATTTGCACTAGAAACTCACACTGGAATCTTCACTAAAATCTCTCTCCAAGAGAGGCCGAGATATTAGATAGCTATGCATGGGAATTCGATTTGTTGAAACTATACTATAACGCTTACCATCCATCCTAAGCGACACTTGCAATGGTTTGGTCCAACACAATTGCCATAAGAGCTGCAATTACCAAGATCTTTACAATGATATGATGAACAATCGGCACCTTCCCATCCACTATTGCACTTGCACGTCTGTCCCAGACAGATTCCATTAGAGGAACAGTCGTTAGTACAGAGACCACCTTTAAAATGTCAAAAATTCAATGGTCTCTGCAATAGTTTCTGATATAGGACGTTTTGAATGCCGTTATAGAACAGTGAGTTAATGTGTTCCAAAGAATTTTGAACTTTTTCAAACTTACGATTTTCCCCACAAATTAACCAGATTTGAAAAACCTGCTGATTTAGTAATTGTTTTTTAAATTTCCTTTCCCGCAACAAACTTCCTTTTTAGAAAAAAGTATATCTGTAAGCAAGATATATCGGGGTGTCCGAATTTTGGAAACTCCTATATCTGTAAGCAAGATATATAGGGGTGTCCGAATTTCGGAAGCCCCTGTAGTTTTAAGGATAATATAAAGGGGTGTCCGAATTTCGGAATTTTGTAACAGAGTAATTGCAAAATTTCGCAAAATTGAAGGAAAATTTGAAGTTTGAAAAATGACCAAATTTTGGGGGAAGGCGTGATGCCTTATCGACTTCAGGCCATGAAATTAGTCTTTCAGGATGGATTACATTTGAGTGCAATATGATGATTATGATATTGCTGGATAAGATGAAGAGAGTTGCTAAAGATTAATGTTCGGCGCATGCTATAGGGTAAGTCAAGGGTTATGTTTATATGTACTATGCCCGTCTGTGGCTCTATTTTATGTCAAGTATAGGCAGAAGAAATTTACTTGGTTTCCTTTCACAGATCGTAGGTCTTGCTAAATCGCACGACGTTTCTCTCATTGCCCCGTCGAACACCCAACAACCACGACCTTGCTAAAGATAAGATTTATAGACACGATTTTAAATTAGAAATAAAAATTAATTACCTGAATGTATGTACAAAAAGTACAGATAATACTTTTAAGCCCTTACTCGGTTCATTCAGAACAGCTATAGAGACCCACACATTGTGCACACGTACATATAGAATGTTAAATTTAATATCAAATTGTTTGGTAAACAATCTCTCAGTACCTTTGTAACGACGTCAATCCAAATGCTTATTTTGGTTCCGTACGCAAGCTTATGATGCAATTTTTTTAAAACCATTGAGGCCACCAGAAAGTCTTGAGAGGAAAACATGCTTCCTCCAATTTTCTAAATTATACAAGATGGAGTTTGATTGTCTAAGTTATATATATAATATGTCTAATATTTTAGGGCATGTTGGTGTTGATAATGTCGAAATATTTTGTACGGTATAAGAAAAACATAATCCAAATAATAACTTGATTCCTTGCCAAGCGCAAATAGTTTTTATTAGCGGCTAAAAATATTAAAATAAAAGAAACAAAAGAAATGAATAAAAAAAAACAAATCTTACAAACACAACTAAATCTTTGGCTTAATAAATGATTAAATGTTGTACTCCAGAGTACGAATTTTCCCATTTTTTCAATTGTTTTCTGGTATTCTCTACTGACCTTGCACATTTCCTTGGATTTCTGAAAATTTTGGGCACTTCTCAAATTGTAATAGCATTTGGCGTTTAGGAAAATCCAACCAAATGAACATAAGCCTAAAAATTGGTTAAACAGTGTATCATGATGCTCGTGCTCCCATCAACAATATGCATAAACAACGTGGAATTTCGTACAAACTAATTGGCCCATTTGTTTACATTGTTCACGCTAAGCGAATCAGAATACCTAAATTTTTTATACTTCATGTTAGACGGTGAATAATGTACTTTTTACCGGAAGTATAGTCAATACTTATGCATTCTGATTGGGTAACTGAAAATGTAAACAAATTTACCGATTGGTCAAAAACGAAATTCCTCCTTGTCACATGCATATACTTCAGTGGTTACTTACCTGTTGCGAAAATTGGCGTCGGTGACTGGAGGAAAGGCTGATAAATTACGTGCGGCAGCTGCGTTGACATTCTCCTATCCATAATCTTTCTCATGATTACGGCTCGATTCGCATTACCCCACCAGTTATATGATGCATTTACAATGGTGTCACTGAAACCGCTTGATAAGGTTCTAAGTTCGAACTGATTGCTTGGGTTTGAAAAGTAATTTTGCTTGATAACTTCACGACCGTATGATTGAATCTGCATTGTATGCGAACGTCCCTTATTTAAGAAAAAAACATTTCTTGTGATGAAGGACATATTGTTCGTTTTACTTGACGCAACCAAATTCAGGGTATTTCTTGCGGCGTTGTCATAACATACGTTGTCCGTAATGGTAGCTTCATCTACATTCTTTATATTAACTAAGTCATGTGGGTAAATAATGTCGTTGACATTTAAAAAGTTTCCCGCCATGAAAAGTTTACTCTGTGCATCGCCGCCAACGACGGCCACGTGAATAGCTTCACTTCCCTTCTTGATTCCGGAAATGATGTTATTCACTATATTCACCATTCCTTTTTTTCCAAAAAGGTAAATGTGAATACCTCCCCGATTGCTAGCGGTAAAAACGTTGTTTGAGATTTCAATTGAATCATTGTTGCTAACCACCATTTCAATTGATGGCGGCTTAATCGGTTTTCCGTCGTTTCCCACCAAAGCAACATGACTACGTCTGATCTTTAATCGGATCGGTAATGCATGATCTGATGTATAATGAAGAGCTGCACCAGATGTTTCTTGAAAACTGCTTTCACCAACAATAACGTTGCTGCTTCCTTTACCTTAACGATGTTATAAAAATAGTTGTGTAAGAGATCATATATTTTCTTTTATAATTTTTAATAATCTCTTTTTGCATTGAGCCTATGTGAAAATAGGAAGAATTTTCCTACCTGTTTTGCCAGTAACGGTAATTTCTGCCATGAATCTGTTTAACGTCGATATGTCCGCTTCAATAACAAATGAATCTGTTGGAATTACAATATATTTATCCAGATATAGATTAGTGTTTCCACTGTGTATGCTTGCGAACTTCGTAGAACGATCACTGTTATAAATCGTTACAGAGTACGAACTCTTCGTCCAAGACAGCAGACGAAAATGAATTTTTCTATTATCAGAGACAGAGGATTCGAATGCCATCCTACAAACTATTGCTTTCATTTTGTTTCGTTGATTTAGGAAAGCATATGAACGATCGTGCACATAGACCTTTTGAACAGGACCACATAAATCATGCTGTCCTAAAAATGGCTGTAATAAGGTCATATTTTTTAATGGGGCAATAGCAATTCCATGTTGTTTTCTTCCTTTTATTGAAACCTCAGAGATGGAAACTGATCCTTGATTGCCTAGCATGGATATTGCTGGATAATTCGAACTGCTTTCTACTGTGACATGTTGGATTTCCATCGTATCTTTTTGCCCAATGATTTCAATCCCGTTGCTTCCACTGATGTTAATGTGTGCTAGAAACGGCGATCGTGCTATAACTTGAATCGAAGGCACCGAATAGTCGTGTAGAATCCCCGCATCGTGAATGAAAATATTTTTCAGTGAGGACAGCTCTTTCTGTTCTTTGTCTTTATGACCGGTTGAATTTACAACGTTTGGATGGATAATTCGTATGCTGCCCCACTTAAAATTGCTTTCACATTGCATAAATAGCATGTAGTAACTGCTACACTGACCAATTATTTGGTGTTTGCAGTTAGAGAAGGAGGTTTCATTACCACGACATTTCAAGGAAACTCTGTACCGAGGACTAGTGTAAACACCATAGTATCTTCTTTGATGATTGATATATCTACCATACCCTAACTGCCTGCAGGCTACTATCCCATCCTTCGAAGTAAAATAGTCAGGACACACAGCCTGCCAAATGGCATCAACAAATATCTCAAGCTTTCCTGCGTATTCGCGGTCTTCGCTAACAAGCCGAACCTTCCGTTGTCTATTTTTACATCTATTCTCTGAAGAGCAAAACTTTATTTTTTCGTTCGTTGTTCCGTTAGCAACGATATTACCTAAGATGAGAAGACCAATATTGGGCTTGAAATATAACTGAACCCCTGGTTCAATGTACAGTGTCGTGTTTTTTGATATCGTCAGGTCACTCGTGACGACGTACGGACTATTTATTGTAGTCAAAAGCAAGGAAGTGTTAATGTATCCACCAATCTGAGATTGATTTGCATATGGTTTGGACGTTATAGTGCTTGTGAAGTTTCGCGTAGCAGAGGCTGGAAGGTACAGGACTTTTGGTCTGTCATTCCAATTATCGAAGTGAAATATCTTTTCCCACAATTCTTCGGCCGACGATGTGCCCCAGTAATTGAACGTCCCGTCGATATAATCATTTTCTGGTATATAGTTTGAGCCGCAGGTACGCCCAATAAACAATTCTTTTCCCATTAGTTTGTTGTTGAAAACGTTAGCCCGAACGTCATAATTAGAAAAAGCGCATCCAAAAAGTCCAATGGAGTATGAATACACAGCAGGGATGGTGTACGTCGGCGTAACCAAAGGCACGCCCTTATTGTGTTCTATAATGTTGCCTCTAACAGAGAAAGTTTGAGGCATCCAATTTGACTTTGCATCAACATTTATTATGAATGAGCACTCGTTTTCCAAAAAGGTGTTTTGCTTGATATGAGTCATTGCAGTACGTATTCCTTTCCCAAACAAGTAGATTATTCCATGGCCTGATGGCATAGAATTGTTTACAAAAACGTTGTTTTTAAACAAGATCGATGATCGTGACGTGTCGACATTATGCTTCCGTATAAGAAATAGATAGTGCAAATTTTCAGAAAATGTGTTGTTGTTGATTGCAAGTGCAAAATCATTTTCCGGTTGATATGAATCAATCTCAAATCCATAAAACTTTGTTCCCGAAATGTTGCATTCAGTAACCTCTATGTGGCTGTATAGTGCACGGAAGGTATAGAGTATTCTTTGATTTTCAATAAATATGCAACGACGTAAAATGATCACCTGGGTTTGTTGTAGGTTCTTATAGTAGCTAGTTATAACATAGGCACTCATTCTGCGAACAACACAGTTTTCCATTTCTACAAACTTCAGGTCAGTTTCGTGGACAAGATTTACAACGTGACTACAATCCGATAGTTCTGAATCTTTAAGGAACACTCCCTGAGAAGAATAATGTGAGTTTATAACGTAGCTTCCATCGCTTATTACACAATTGTTTATAGAAACATTTGAAGATGAATAGTATAAATAAATTCCGTAGTAGAAAATTTTCAACGTGACATTTTGTATCTTGAGAAATTCTACAATACTGTTGCGATCTAGCCGTATTCCATAATTATTATTTATCACTGAACCGTCCGAGAGGACCGCTTCACCAACAACCTTTTTCATCGCACACTCCCCCTCGCCTAAATATGTCAAAAAATGTATTAAAAATATACAGTATATGACTAAACATTACCGGTTAATGTCTATATTGTGGATAGGGCAAAATATGATGAGCCAAATTTCATTCCTAGGCTATAAAATTGTTGAAATAATAATACCTTTTGTACTGAAGATAACGAGTCTGATTCTTGCTCCATGTGAATGTGCTTTCCGCCAATAACGTAAAGTGATGTTACCTGGTCCTAAGCTGTAAGTATCGTTTTGGCTAGCTGCGATGTGTATGTTGCTTGATGTGCTTGAACTGGTCGCGGTGATGGTGAATGTTTCATTCGATGATAGTATTATTTCTGCAACCATGGTTGCTTGAGACAAAAGCGTTAAATTAAGAGAACATTCAAAACTCGCTTCGGAAAGGGTTTTCGGTCCCAAAATGATCTTCATGTCATCCTTGCTGACGATTATGCTTTTATTTTGCTCGCACAGTGAATATTTCCTCCTTAGCAAAATGTCGGGCACAACTAGGGAATCGATCCGTTTAACACCTACATCATCTATAAATGATTCCATTCCAGTTTCTCTAAAGTAAATGCCCCACTCCTTTGCGATCACGCTACAATTGTAACATATTAATGACGACGATGTTTCAATTCCAAAGCTATTATGTTTTCGTCCATATTGTTCGTCTATTAATATATTTCTCATATCCAAACCAGGAACCTGAAAAGCGATTCTAATACCACCTTTAACAGAGTCGTGAATTTCGATATTCCTGATAACTTGCCTTAACACGTCAAAATTCAACATATAGGAGCTTAAATACTTGTGAACAAGATCGCCACCACGTTCAAACTTTACGTGCGTGATTTTACTTGGTTTAGCAGTTTCGCGAAATCTAATTCCCCGCCAATAACCTGGATGACACTGAACGGCCCATAAAAGACGATTGTTGCACGATACTCCCCAACCTTGGAAAGGACAACTGCTGATGTCATCATGGGTTCTATGGTTGCATTTTAGGTTTTTCCACCATACTAGCCCTGTATTGTTAGAGATGGGATAACGATAAGTACGAGTGTAACCCTTAAATCCCAGCTGCTTACACAAGACAATTCGATTTGAATATGAACTACCATCGTCACATATCGCTCCCCAGGTGTTGTTATAAAGTATTTCAACTATTCCCTCCCAAGGTTTTGAACCATTTACAAGACGAATTGAATAGTGTCCAAAGTTGGAAACCTCTTTCAATTTCGTTGCAATATCGAATTTTATTGGATTACTCCTCTCTCCAAGTATGTCAAGCTTGCCGTATACAATAAATCCAAGATACGGGCGCACGTTGACCTGAACACCTTTTTCAATCGTCAGTGAGGCATTTGGGTGAATGATAACATCTCTTGTCACAGTATAAGGAGATTGGTCTCTATTCAGGACGATGTTTTCAGTTAAGAGACCGCCTAGTACACTATCATTCCTAAATATGTTACGTATCTCCTCATTAATAACGTCAGAAAGGTTAGCACTTGCGAGGAAGGGAGAAAAGTTTAATCGAGGCAAATAATTTCGATGACGGAAATCAAAAATCCTCGCAATGACTTCGCTCCCGTTATTAGTTCCCCACCAATTGTATCTACCGTCAATTTCGTATGTATTGTCAATTGGCGTAAGTATAATTTCGAAAGGAAATTGCGGATTTTCGAAGAAATTTTCATTCGCAGAGATGAGTCTGCCTGAGCAGATTAGAGCAGCAGAATAGTTGATATCATAATACGGCAATACAGCACGTCGATGAAGGACGTTGGCAATCAGGATATTTCTCGTGAATTTGAAATAGCTCGAAAGATCGGCAAGATTAAGAATGCTTCTCTCCACTTCATTTCGCATTATGGTATTACCTCGAATATCGACGAATACCAAGTCTTTGGACAGTATATCAAACAAAAGTTCTGCTACATTATCGAAAACTTTGTTGTGTAATAAAGATAGTTTGTTGCCATATGCATAGTACTCCAGTGACAGTGTGACAGCATTTTTTTCTAAAACGTTCCCTTGAAAATGGTTCGAGTTTAACGCGAGTGTTGTCAGCCATCTCGAATGGATTTCGATAATACTTTTACCTCTGTTATTCAGAAATTCGTTTTCCTTTATCGCAACGTCTAATTTGTAGGGAAAACACAGCCAATAATTGTTGCTCTTTAATGCCACAGCTGAGGCACTTCGCATGTGATTGTTAATCCAACGGTTTTTTGAGAAAATAGAAACTATCGTAAAGTCTTTAACTGGGCAAGAATATCCTCCATATTCAATGTCCACCAGATTCTCACAGGAGTTATAAAGGAAATCGTTATTGTCGATTTGTGACACATATCTTACAGTTTGAATACTGACAACGGTTGTGATAATTTTTGCATAGTTGTTGCTTCGAAAAATGTTTCTTTCCACGATAAATAGGGAGTAATGCTTGGCGGATAATACAAGCATGGACGTTTTTAACGAGTAATTCCCATTACGTTGAAATGTATTATTTACAACCTTCAATACATATGTTTTGCCCGAAACAGATATACAGTTTGCACTTGAATCAGTGATAACCGAATTTTTAATAATCGCTGTGTCTTGATTAGCATTGAAAGTGATTGCTGCTCCCTTAAATCTGTGTATCGTCACGTCTGATATCACAAGAATCTTGTTATCTTTCATAGTTTCTGGAATTCAAAAAATGTGATAACTATTATGGTTTTATAATCTTCTTTTGCGCCGTGCAGTGTTATATTGGTATCAATGCATGCATAAAACAAAATATTTGCGAAGAAAATTAGAAATTTTTGTAGAAAACGAACGAGAACGAATTCCCAAACCACAAGACATCGTAGAAGACAGAGCTCTTTCAATTTGAGCCCACCTCCTCCACAAATCCTCCATTAGCAATTATGTATGTACATTGCATTAATTGAAGTACCGTTATATCTCAGCACAAATACTTGAAATTTTAATGAATGTATTCATAAATATCGTTTTGTTTGACATAAATAAACAAATTTATCCCAAAACGGTGTAAAATTTGATGTGTCATTATTGATGCAAAATTCATGGCTGGCAAAATTCATGGTATGCAAAATTCATGGCTGGCAATATATCTGTGCGTAAATAAATCACATTACATAATTATGATAACAGTATTTGTTAGTTACAAAGGTGACTATTTTTGGTGGCAAACGACCTTGATATTGGGTGCGCAAACGACCTTGATATTGGGTGCGCAAACGACCTTGATGTTGAGTGCGCAAACGATCTTGTTTTTTACCCGATAAGCAGGCACTAATCAGATTTTTTAAAATGACAAGTCGTTTGGTCAGTTGAAAGAAATTCTATATATAATTCTAGAAATTTTATTTAAAAAGTCGTAAAAAAAGTGATCACGCAAGTTATACATTCTGTGATGATAGTGATGTCAGATAAAATCATTATATCATATTTCAAACTTACTTATTCGACTTGATAGGAATATCTTCAGCTCCTTTTTTGCATATGCGGCCCCTTTAAAATGGATTTCTACAACGACGGCGCTACTCTGCCAGTCCATGATGAAATGTTCAGAGAGACTGGCATTGGAAAGATCAAATAGAAGCTCGGAGGAATTAAAATCAAGAATCCGCAAGTTGATATTTTCAGCTACCGAGATAAAGGCTGAGAGAGCATACTCTGAAGATGTTGCAAATACCTAAATGAAATATTTTTTCGGCCAACATTAAAGGGTTGCTTGTTACAGCAGGGGCTATAATATTGTAAAGACTGTAAACCAAATATTTTAACATAACCTTTGTTTGAGGTAAAGAGATCAAACGGCCGCGCCTATAGCACTGTTTGACTTCTTCAGTGATCTGGCGACTGCCCCGCCCAATACTATTGCTTGTGCTGTTTATATATACAATGCATGGTGTACACGTGAAAGACGATCGTGTACGACTGTGCATGTTTCTTTTTGAGTGAATTTTTAAAGTGAATTTTTTTAACATTTCATAGTAAACATTCTCCGATCGACTTATGGGAGTGATATCAATATATTACCCCCACGTCAATATCACCCCGGGAAATGTTGGTATTCGCCTGAATCTGTAATCCTATATACAAGGGCATCCTAACTTTTCTTTCATAACTCTAATAACATGGTCAAACAATTCACCTACCATGGAACAAGGGTTCACGTTAGCTCCATAAGTGGAATGAACGATTTCCACAGGAAATGACCTATTATAGACGTGATAGTTACTACAAATATCCACGTTTTGCAAATGCCCAAGCGTTGTCGTTGATGAGATTGCATTGACACCAGTATCAAGCTGCAGTCCAGACATCCTAACATTTGTTAATATCGCCTTTGAGATAGACACCCCGGAGAAACAGTTGGTAATCGCAATTTCTTTTAACTCGATCGGTAGAGAAGAATGATTAGCTAACATAATCCCAACACGGGAGTTTGTAACGGTAATTTTCTCCAAGCCGAAGACATCTATGATATTGCTATGAAATGAAACATCTTTGCCGTAACCATTCAATGCCATAACACCATAGAGACAGTTTGAGATGTTTATATTTCTAAGCAGATTCTTAACGTAGTTGCGGACTTCGACCGCCACAGCGAAGCCGGTTATGTGTAGCTCATCGAAATAGGGACATTTACCTTCACATACAATTGCACTGCGTTTGAAATAAGAAAATTTTAGCGGTGATAAATTTTTTGCTTGGTGTTGCTGGGTGCCTTGTATTCTAACGAATTTCAAGAAGGATTTTCTTTTACCACTAAAATGGAACAGGCCTTTCGAGCGGTCTTGAGGTTTCTCACTCAGTTTAGATTCGGTGCATCTCAGCCCAACGTCTTGGTTGTGTTCTAAGGTAGGTATTACAAAACATGTAAGATATTAAGGTCAAAAATCACAAAGGTATACTAGCAGTCTACGTCATTACTGTCACCTTTACCAGAACAAAATCCACACCATCTGTTTGTGAATATATTCATTTATGAATATTGAGTATTATTGATCAAACTATTATAACTATATAACTATTCTACTATGAATTGGCTAATTTGGCTACTGGCAAAATGACATATTAAAAATTTTAAAAAATGCCAACAAGCGATAGAGAAAGAACAAAAATAATTGACTTGATCTGCTTTTCAACACCTCGTTACATCAGTGGAATGTAAATTATAATTATTCGTGTGTCAATAGTACAGAAAGGGTTCAAAGCATGACAATCCTGGCACTACCACATGCGGCTTTAATATCAGGTGTATTTATGCCAATGGGCGGAGAACAATATTGTTTATTCCTGTCTTTAAGAACCAGGAACCATTAAACATTTGTGCCTTTAACAGCCAGGAACACAATGCTGAAAAGATATTATCTATAGATTTTGGATTTCCAGTCGGTTCCATATAATTTATATTCGAATTAATCCTCATTTCTGCAGGCGCTTTTTTTTGATCAGTCAAATGCGGAAATACTTTGAAGTTGTGAGCATGCAGGCAAGTAGAAATAATTTATTCGACCCGTCAAAATCTAAAAGAAATCGAAAATATCGAATTTAAGGGAAATTGTCACAGGGGTTCAGAAATAGACAGGTCAGCTAGTTAACATAAAAAGGAAGAAGGTCAGTATTCATAGACATAGTAAAATTATTTAAATATTTTCATTTAAAAGATAAATCATTGCAGTCAACATCATGTTTCTTGTTAAGTTGCTAACTGTTCCAGCTAAAATTGAACAGTTATTTCCGATCACAAGAAGTCCCTCAGACTGCATCCTCATCTCCAGGGCCACGATGGATCGCGCTCTTAATTCGCGAAGGTATGGCTCCGCCAGCGAGGATGGTCAGACTTTCGATGTTTTGCTCGCATCTATAGTCTGTGTGTTGGTTGATGAATTATTCTGATACATCTTAAAAAAAGCTCGATTCATCACTTGATCACACACACAATTCAAGAAAATTCACTGAGAAAATTCACTTTCGCATTTGCAACTAGCAAACATGACGGCTCTCAAAATAAAGCCCACAGAAAAATTAGCATCGTGCGATATCGGTTTTCCAGTTTACACGCGGCAAAAATGTCTGGACGCCTTGAAAATATTCCACTTTTTGGCATTGAAGATATATTTAAATATTTAAATCAAGCGAATACAACGGACACAAAATTGCTTCCTACAAAGCGTTTGAGGGCTATGGGCTATTTCAAGTTGGTATGAAATTAAATCTTGCAATAAATCGTCTTGCAATAAATAATCCTTGACCTGAAAACCTGAAAATAATTTACACTTCGACTGTCCGAAGTTTTGCGACAACCAATCAAATCCTTTCAAATCTTTCCACGCAAAACCCACGCGCCGCGTGCGGAAAGGTCAATTGCCAATAAAATACATTCTATATAGCTTGTTATTAGACTATATATTTCACTAGTTGTAAAAATGAGTATTTACTCGACGCGAACTAATCATAAAGGTGGTGTAATCCCGAATCTCCGCGCGGAATTAAAGCCCTCGCCGAAAGCATACGAGGTTATACGAGGGAACCCTGGGTATGAGGTTGCCGGACCTCCGGCTCCGGTATTACATCACATTAAGCAAACATGGCGGCTCAGTTCGCTTTGAATAGTGAAGTTTACAGTATAAAATGTAGTCTCAACGCACGATATCCATATACACGCCAATTAAATTGATTCTGAAAGTCTATTATCATAATACGATGCCAACAACGTCGACCGTGTACGCTTACACTACACTAATGTACTCGTAACTCGTACTGTTTGGCTGTTTGAGTTTGGTATTAAAAACCAATCGACGAAACATTATCTAAACTTACCACAATTGTGGTTACCAAATCCACGGTGTGAACAATGTTTCATTGAGTTATCGGCCTTTGTACACCTCACATCATCCAGCCAGATTTGTCCTTCTCCATTGGAAAATTCCGTCGTCAATGTACCAGTTGAAAAGCCAAGTTCACGACACGCAACATCACTGTTTATTTGCGACCACCAATCGCTGCAAACAGTTCCCCAAATTCCTTCATGAAAGACTTCCAGTCTGCCAGTGCTAAACCCGTTTCCACTAATCAACCTCAGAATGTGGAACCCTACAGCAAGATCGTAGCTGAAAATATTTGCTGCACCTTCGACGTTTGACGAGTCAACGTCGATTGGAAGTGTCTCGGACCCATTTGCAACAAGTTGTCCAAGGATATTAAAACCTCCTTCTGCTGAAAACTTTATTTTAACACCAGGTTTAATTGTCAACGTTGCATTCTCGTGAACATGTACAGTGTGATTTATTTCCAGAGGTTTATTTGCAAATGCAAATGTGTGATCCTCGTAGATATCTTTTATAACAAATCCCAAAGTAGGGACTATGGAAACGTACAGAAATATAACTAAAACCAAAGAAAATAGCCTGTCTAACATATTGCACTATTCTCGGCGATTCTTCATTGCAAAGAAAAAATAACGTCGTATTTGCTTCAGCATATACATTGTCAAAGTTCATCATGTTGTGAATAACGTTAAGGATTTGAACCATGACATTATAAATTATAATATATAATTTCACAACAGACTACCACCTGCTGCCCGAAAAGGCGATATGAGAATGATTTGTATGGTTTCAGCGTAAGGTGATGTGAAAATCATTTGTATGGTTTAATTTTCAGCTAATCGACCTTCTCAGCACCCACTTAGTGCTGTTGTTAATGTTGTCACAGTTTGTCATGTGAACTGTTTGGACTGTTGTCTATTTCACCATGTGATATTCTAAATATAACAATTTTAATTAAAGATTATAAACATGTCTCAAATTTCACCTGTCGAAGATTCCAAAAGTAAACACCGCATAGAATATTGTTACACATCAAACAAATTTCGCCCAAGCAGCCGACATTTATTTATAAACTGCAGCACAACTTTGTTTTACTTCAAGAAATATTGCAGCGTGTTCATCCACAACGTTTTGGAAAACGTGAGAGGCGGGTAATGGTTATCAAGACAAGGTTTTCAACACCACAGGCATTCATTGTGCCGTTTATCCCATTACCAATACCAACCTGTGTTACCATGGGCTTGTGGCGGCCGCAAAGTTTGGCAGAGAGAACCTCGCGAGCGGCGAAAGTTTTGGCATTTTGGGGGAAGAAACATTTGAGATTTAGATTTTTGAAATGCGATTTGCCGAGGCTAGATTTGTTGTTAGAGCTGGTTATTTCAGCTAAAATTGTCCGACTCTCCAATTCATCTGAAAGCTGCCCCCCCCGCATGTTTACTATTAACTATTATTATCCTGAGAGGACCTCTGCCCGTGTCTGTTAATAAATTTTTAAATCGTAAAAATATCTGCTGAAGATCTTCTGCTAAAGCCTGACCGCACAGTCACAGTTCCCAATTTAAATAAATTTTCTTTTTCACCGGCCACTCACAATACATCGCCGTTCCATCGGCGATCAATAACCCGGTTCTCACAAGACGCAATTATTGGCGATGGCAATTGTCGATTTTTACTGATAAATTCAGTTCTTACTAGTTCTTAGTTATTTCATTAAATTTTCTTCGTCACCGCCCACCCTCTGGTGTCCGCAATTTTAAAATAACTGGGCTGTTCCCGGATCCGATATATCACGAACTGGCATTATTGTCAATTTGTCAGTGCCAGTGGTAAGAAAATTTAACAAAATAACCCTCAGACAAACGCATCGCCGATTATTGCGATATAAGAACTACTGGCCACAAAGGCGAAAGTGATATCAACAGAAAACTTGAATTGTGTCTGTGGGCGTATGCATTCTTAATGCGAAAGTCGTTTTGTATCTGTTTGGGCAGGTCCAAACTATTTCCGATAGTATTTTATTCATATAAACGCGTAAATCGCATTATTTTATGCCGTTTCCCTCCGTTTACGAAATGTTTCCAGATTGACAATTTGCAGTCAATGCATTGTTGCTTAGTTTTAACCGTTCGTTGGGGACAAGTGTATGCAAAGAAAAGGTATTTCGTTTATCATCCACAATTATATAAAACAAAAAGGGTTGTTTTTCGCAAAAATTGAATTCGTATGACTGATATAAGCGTCCATTGAGTACATCATCTAAATCCGTTCATGCTTTTAATTTTCACACATTGAAAACTAGAAGTCTGACCTTTGTAAATCAGTGTGGTCGAATCATAATTAATTTTTTGTGACGTCTTATATATCGATATCCGTATCAACCAATTCGATCAGTCGACCACAAGAATAGAACATAGTTTATTGGCACTGTTATTAAAATTTTTGAAAGCTAATTATTCATAATTGAAAACACGACTTGCGGATTTTCATGTAAACCTCTCAGCAAATTCGCGAGTTAGTCATTGCAAATTTGCGATGTGTGAAAAAGAGGCTTTGCCTTGGAGAAAGTAATGTCTGCAATGGTCAAAGCACTGATCTGGGTCAGAGTCAGTCGAAAGACACTTTGAGGGATCTTAAATAGCGCTCACTGCATGACCATGACCATGACCATGTTCACTTCCGTTTTCCCCAAGACAAATTTGCAACAAAATTGACATGTTTTATAGTTGATCGAATATTGTGTGACATTTTCTGTTTTGTTTTGTTTTGAAATTTATATCTGCAATGCATATTTAATTGTCAGAAGACGAAACGGGCTGAAAATCGTTTAGGAAAACGTTGTGTTCAATATGAGTTTGTTCAATCACGCTGGCTGTTCATTTTGCATAATCCTCTTTGGGTAGTCAATTGGCATTTGTTTTTATTGTTGAATGATTTACTAGCATGTCAGCTACGTGGAACCACGGCAAAATAAGCCGAAATGCAGCAGAGCAACTGTTGGTAGCGAATGGCATAGATGGGGCATTCTTGGTTCGTCAAAGCGAGAGTGTCAACGATGCACACGTCTTGAGTTTGTGGTACGTTTATCTGATTATGTGAGTCTTAGTGGCATCTTTAAACATGCTATTTTGTACTGTGAATTAATGATTCGAATTAAAGCAATTTAATTTAATTGTTTCACTTATTTTGAGAGAAATAATATCCCTGTTTGCTACTTTTGGGGAACAGTCTGGCCACTGCAGCCAAAATAAAATATAAAATGACCTCGAATAGCAATTCTGGGAATTATATACAGCAGGATAGCTGGTTTGAATCCTCGTAATATTATTTTTCTTGCAATCTACGTTTTAGTTCCTGCAGCTATATTAGTAATTTAATCAATTTAATATTTACTTTATTTTACTTTATTTGCTATCCCAGGCAAATATAACAAATTAGGCAACATTTTTGTATAAAACAAATGGACTACAACTGAGTTTTACAAAATATGGAATCTGTATATATACTGCTATTTACTTCCTTACTAGGTACCCCATTACCTAGATGCAGATTCTTTCTTATTGCATTGTACATTGTTCTTTCTAATGATCAGCAATGTATTTGTTTATTCTGAACAGGGGACATGCCATAGTCTTTTTAATTCATTAAGAAATCAAGCATCAATTGATATAATCAACTGTACTTTAAATTGTAACCACCTACATGCATTTCTTCATGCGTGTCTGCTGTTTGGATCCTAGATAGAGGTCTATAGCTGCACTACTTGCAACTGCCTAAAGCTGTTCAAAAAGTCTTATGCACATTGAAGAAAAGTTGAAATTTTAATTTTTCCTAATTTTGAAATATTTACCTAACACCAACCAGATTAAAAAGGGTTGTTATAATTAAGATGCATTATATTAAAAAAGTGTGATGATGGTGGAATTTCTTTATCAGCTGTCCTTGTGACGTATATATAATTACAAAAAGTTTGACATTTTAACTGTGAACGAATGGGTTTAAATGGTTAATAACTTAAACAGTCTATGTAAACATAAGCACTGAAATTGTAAAAAAAATTTTCATGACCGATCCCCTGCCACCATTTTCCATCATGACAGCTGGCTAACTACAATATACAGGCATGCATCCAACCTGGGAGAATAACAAAATAGTTAAAAAATTATGCAATTCACAACATAAATCAGTTAAAATTAACAAGTAAATATTTTTCCAACCAAAATTTGTATGGATTTAAAAAATCTCTAAATTTCTCCAAGTGCAAAGGTTTGTATACAGTCTCAATGATAAAATATTTATACTTTACAATTAACAAAATGTACCATATATGTTTAAGAGATATATGTTAATATTTTACACTTGGCGATTTATTACAACACTAATTTAGGAAGGTAATTATACATTTCTCCTAAATGAAAAAGTTACATAGTTATAATTCTACTTTGTTTTGATTTGCCCTAATTACCAGAATTGCTTCAATTGTTTTGCTGAAAGGACTTGTCTGTACAGAATTATGTTTATGAATCTATAGCAGTTAAAATTTGTTTTTACTACCAGAGGTGACACAGCCAGTAGCAATTTAGGGTAAATATTTATGAAAGGGCAGTCTTTCTCTTTGATATTGGAATAAGGGCCTGTTTATACATGGAGTGCATGGAGTGAGTTATCCCGGCTAGGCAAGGTGGAAACTGCATATAATGAAAGACTAATCAGGTTTAAGCCTTTAAAGTGATGCGCTTTTTACCTCACCTAGCCGGGTAACTCACTCCATGTAAATAGGCCCTAAATATGAATTCTAATTATAGGCAGCTATGACCCCTTATTTTATACCCTCTCGGAAAACTGCTTTTCAAGCCATAACAAGTATCGACCGTTTTGTGTACTGTACACAATATATCATACATATATAAAGTTTGCAGAACGGCGACCACTATTGATAAACTCAATCACTGACAATATAAAAGTAAATCACGGGGGATTTGCAAATAACAAAACTGTCGTTAGCCCACGTGGTTCCTGAGCTAAGACTTGATCGAAGTGCTTCAGTTCGGAGTTCGCAACGAATTTGTGCTCGTGCAATCCTCGAAATTTTAACTTTTTTCGAGCTGTAGGCTAAGGATTCAACTAATTTTTTATTTGACTTTAACGTTAAAACTGGCAGTGCCATAATGTCATGTATATTTTAAAACGTGACTCAAATAAGTTAGCTCAGATAAGTAAAATTAACTAAGGTCATATCATGATAAGGGTGTGTTGTAAAGAATACTTACATGTTTAGATGATTTCGACTAACGTAAAATCAAAAAATATAAGTTGCGTATATGCTTCGAATACCAAACTTTCGTATACTATATCTATGACTGTGTTTTCATCGCTTGCTATTTTTAGATTTGCCGTAGCGCTGCATAAATTGTGTGATTAATATAACTTTTTATATAATATAAAATAAAAATAAAATAAAATAAATAATTACGCGAAATAAAATAAAAATTTTGAATCCCAACCTACGCGTCGTAATCAGCTTCAGCACGTAACTGACTAATGACTAGTGATAGTTGTAAGGATATATTTTATCATTTTGAGTAGTTAAAAATTAAAAAGGTCCCATTAAAAGCCGAGCCGTATAAAGCGTATACTCGTAGGCGTTGTATAAGAAGGAACTTCGATTTAAGCCAATCACGCGTTTGTTTTCATTTTATACCAATAAGATATCGTAAAAATATGGTTTCTTAAAAACTATGGCACTGGCGGGCCAGGATCTTTCGTTTTCATTATAATTTTCCTTCCTATCTTGTTTCAAGATAAATTGATAGACTATTCTTATTATAACGTCAAACGCGGAATTTTTGATGTTATACACATGATCAGCTCCGCAAAATTAACGAGTGAAATTAACGAGCCAATCAAATTCGGCTCACATCAGATATGACGTCATTATGACGTCATTATGAGAAAGTCTATTAAATGTGATTTATGTCGCTCCAAAACATTAACTTCTTCCGTGTAATGAAAATTATGTTGCTCTTGGTCTTCTTTGTTTTAGCCTTTTTTTAATACGAATTCAACAAAAAAAAATTCGAACGAAACATAATTGAATAAAAATTTCAAGATTTTCCGTTATATACAAGCATTCCGTGAGCCTTCACTTGAACTAGCTTTCCATCGCCCATAAGGTAGAGAATTCCCTTCATTCACGCCCATAAGGTAAAATTTCCATAAGGTTTCAAACTTCTCAAACATGTTTATGTATTTGTCTGTAACAATGTTCGATGTTCAAATAGGAATGCTTTTGATCGGATAACTTTTTTTGACCCAATTTAACATACTTCCTTATACGAACTGTGAAACGTATCAGATGGAGATCTTTCCACCACTATAGGCTGGATGTTATTTTTTTTTAAAATTCTTCCTTTTACTAGGTTTGATGGAATGGTTCATCATTTCAGAATATTAAAGAATGCGAACAAATTCGTTGTACAGGTTGATAAAAATTTAATTGTTACCTGGACGAGAAAGTAGTCTAAAGTAATGGGGACTCACTTATATATTTTCCTGCCATCCTGTGCTATTAATCCAAAACAGAGTTCTCCTTGTCTAGGTTAACTACTGAACGCTATGCAATGTCGTTTCCTTTGTAGGCCTCGTGTTCAAGCGGTGGTTCAACCAGATTTTTTAGCACACTTGATGAAGTGATTGAACTTTTTAAACAACCCGGTCAAGGACTGCCGCACAAACTTGAGCAACCAATATTTTTTGAAACGATCAAGGAAATCGATGAACACGAAACAGGTTCGGCGAAATTTTTTGTACTATTTATATTATGTATATATTACTGTGAGCAATGATCACTTTGAACTCATCATTGATTTATAACATGTCACAGGACACCTTAAGGCGATTCTCCATTACCGTCCGTTTCACCCGCGCGGGCCAAGCGCACGGCTTTTGAAAATGTGTCCATGCGACTGCGACGAGCCTGAAAAACAAACTTTCATTACATACTTCTACTGAACTTCTTGAATCGTTTAATACTGCATGCATGTATTGCGTGTATGTTTGAAAATATCCATCTAAAATGTGTTTTACTCGTTCACTTGTTCACGTTTTCCTTGTCCGATATCCAGCTAGGAACCTACTGACAATGAATTTAATAAATCAAAAAATTCTTTGCCGGATGTATGTAATGTCCAATGCGAGGTCTTCAGTAATTCAGTAGACTTCACTATATCACCACAGATGATGAAGAAGAGGATGGTGAAATCGATATTGTTGACGGACCAGTAGACATGAATACAGATATCAGTTCAGTGTTTTTTAACAAAATGGAGGAACTGGATACGTCATGGTATGTTTCAGCTAGTTGAAAATATAAATAAATACTGTTAAGTTTTGTTGACACGATCCATTTTTGTCGGATCCAATTCAAGAATAAAGCAGTACTGTCCGTTCTTCAGGCGTGAATTGGATCCGTTACAATTGGATCGTGTGAACAGACCTTGATAACATCTGAAAGCAATAAGTGAGTTAATTGCATCTGATTACAACCCCCTCCCCTTTTATGCCTTGTGTTGTGAAACATTTTAGAGATTTTTTAGGTCTAAGTTAACAAAAATAACCGTTTTTTTAAAAATAAATTATATCACTATACATTTTTTACAATGTGCAACTTCCTGTACACTTTTCCCGAAACAGTATGGAATAATAATTATTTCAATTATGTCTGTTTCATTACAACAATTCTCAATTCGGTGTCCCCGATTAGTGAAAGATTTATTCTTTTGCTAGAAGACTTGACACCTTAATAAAGTGATCAATCAATCAATCAATCAATCAATCAATGTATGTGCAGTTTCTGATATAAAGTCCGTTTTCCGTGCATATAGCTTGGACAGCGATTTCTGTAATAACGTACGAAGCTACTTAAGCGGTGGATTTGAACGTGACGGGGAGAAGTTAGCTGAATCAAGGCCAGCTGCTGAGCTTCAAAAACTAGTTGTAGCCTCTGCTGTAGGCTTAAAAAGGTTTGTTTTTTAGTTTCACTATAATTCAAAGAGTGATAAAAATATGACGAATTATATACTGCATGGTTATGTGAAATTCGTAGCTACCACAACGATATATATAGCCACAATGCTGGTCAAAGTATTGGTGACATTTGCAAACATTCGTCCACTATTAACGGTTTCCCCTATCAAAATAAAACATTTTCCTCCTTTCTCCCCACCAATCAATGTTGGATAGTTACCAATTAAAAAATATTTACACAATATACCTTTCTTATAATGACGTCAAACGCGAAAAGTCTGATTGGCTTCACAAAACTATAGAGCCAGTCAAAAAGGTCTATTGAGCGAAAACTCAACATTGAATTGGAAGTGGGGGGTGGGGGATTATAAAATACAATGTAAACGTTAATAACTAAAAAGATCAAGTGTGCCGAATATTATATAGAATGCAGTCAATAGTTTTGGCCAAGATTAAAGTCTAATTTTCAGTAAATGTGACAAGCAAACGACCGATGCATGTTCTTGTAATAATGCCGTCCGTCTTTCATAAACTCTACACGCGTCCGTCTTATTTCTTATGTCTGCACGTCCGTCTTATGTAACGTACAACGTACCATCCCGAGTACCGCCATTATCGCAACCATTTTCAGGCCACGGGTATAACGATGCTGATCAGCGCACCGCCTGCAATGTGTAAAACTATGACATTATCTTTGCAGAGAACTTAAAGTCTTCCTCGAAAGAATTGAGTTTTTACAAAAACTCTTTTGCACAAACGATGAATTTAAGAAGTTGTTAACGGTGAGAACTCGCCTTCCCTATACCCATATGCATTGTTCATGCATGCATGGTAACCCTAGTAAACGTTCTGTTTATATTATGATATGTCTAGTTGTTGCAATTGTTTATTGTTGCAATTTATAGCAGTTGATTTAGGTCAACCGTAACCGGAAAAATGCATGAAAGAAATTCCCATTGGCTCTTTACCTTGATCGTATATCGTCCAACTCAACTCGTATAATTGTATATTATTAATAGGGAATTGGTGCTGGGACAGCTGCGCGTCAGGTAAGTGTCCAATCAGATTTCCTGTTTATAGATATTATCAAACTCATTAATACCTCTTATTGTATATGTTCTGTAATCTTTGGCAAATGCTGCAGTTTCATTTGCTAAGAGGAGTGCGATTTGAGCATCAATTGCACCCTTTGCGAGTTGTAATTGCACCTTTGCTCATTGCCAATAAAAATCACTCTAGTATATACAACCAGTTCACTGTATACAACTAGTCAATCGCCACCATTCAGCAAAGAAAATATGAATTTTAAATTATGCTACATTTTAGTGTATAGATATAAAATTAATAAGTAATAGAACGAATTAAGTCGTACAATTAAAGCCAAAATCATGCTCGTGGTTAACAAATCAACCTCCTGCTGCGCGGTCAGTTGGCATTAATTGCACTTTTTTTATTACCATTATTAATTAATGTTTTAACTGCCGATACCGATTTTGCCTGAATTGCAAAAACGTCCACTTTGATTTTCTCGGCGAAACTTGACAATATTGAAAAAAATTGCTAAACAAGTTCTGATACTCCCTTTGACACTAGTTTACACGCAGATACGACTTAAACTTAACACCTCATTCGCCATACCATCCGTATACTGTGATGTGGTAGTCAACACGGCTGTTTGGTAAACACGTTCGAAGATACTGCATGTACATAAATATACATGTATTGTAGGAACTAAATTCAACTACAATGTACTTGTAAGGATGCTACTGATATTCGAGGTATTTTTTTAGTCAAGCGATGTCAGCGAATATTGCGATCTTGTTAAAGACTTCGGCATATGCGTTGCCGGGATGAAATCCCTTGAGATATTGGTAAGAATATGTATCCAAACGTTTGATTTTCATACGATACAAAATAGCAGTTAATGCATGGATGAAGTAACAACTTCCACTAGCTATAATAGATGCCTGTTACTTGCAATATGTAATATATCGCAAAATAGAGCTTCTTTCACAAAACACTTCTAGGCTAAGGAAGCCCACAAAGAATACGGTATTTTAACGAATGATGAGCAATCGCAGACAAGAACATTCGAGGTATAGATTATCGGTCATTAACTTGTTCACGCTGTTAGAAGTAATTAGGAGTTTGTGTTGGCCGCGCGTGACCGCATTTTCGGTAAATTTTAAATGCGTACGAAATTATTTGTTCTTATACAGGTAACAAGCTGTGGAAATTTCAAAACAAAGTCCTATCTCAAAGTTGACATTACTGGAGGTATATGTTATGATTCACTTTTTATATATATTAAAATTCTCTACTCCAGTGCATGCATACATCTAGCTACGTACACGGACTCGAACTTATTTTTTAATCGTAAATATTCAATTTCTATTCACTTCCTACCAAATAGGAAAGCTTTGGTTTATGAGGAATGAGAATGACTCCCTGGAAGACTCTTCTATTGTGGAACATGATAAAAGTAAGAATTTACATATAAGACGAAGGAAGCAGTATTTTTCGGGCATAGTTTCCGATTCCTTCCTCAATTCATTCTGGGGCAAATATGACGAAAGCACACATCCCCCTCTCCTAATCTCCTTAACATTGTACTCACAAGTACTAAGTCTCCTTTTGGTGCTATGAGCTTGGTCACCCCAGTTTCAAAATGATTACGTAGTGACTGCAACACGATGCCCACAAGTTCAATGAACGACAAAATCCAAGAAGTGAAAGAAAACAATATGTAATAAATTAGGCGCAATCATCCTGAGGCAAATGCATTCATTATCTTAATGGGCCACTCTTTGAGGATAGCTAGAGAGACACAGACACTCAATTTCCTCTCGCAATGAAGCCATTAAACTCTCGTGCACTATTTGAGCCAAATCGTCTGATGTGCTGAGCTCGAGTGGTGGCTCTTATCAAACCTTCACACGCACACGGTTTGAGGAGATTAGTTGAGAAGTTAGTTGAGAGAGTTTGGAGACCACGGCATTCTGACTCTTCATTCGTGTTCGTTGTAGTTCTACAGGTAGTCAAAGATCCAGCTATACCTAAGCTGACCATAAAGATACCCAAAGGAAACCGAGAACATTTATTCAAAGATACTCAGGTAAAATACTTTTCAGGCACCCGCAATTGGCAACAGGGGGCAATCACCACCAACAGTGTCTTACCTTGCTAGGCGCGAGAGAATCTTTGTCAACTTGTACAGCATATGATGAACACACATGATCCAACGAAAAAGGAACCCAAACGTATATCAATATTCGTTGGCACGTGGAACATGGGTAAGTTTTTTTTCATACAATACATGAATTGCATTAGTTGATTATTATTAGTAGTATAGTATTATTAAAAACGATTTTTATAAACGATAAAAAGTTTCGATAAAAAATTTTCAAAAAAAAATAAAGGATTCCTTACTCTGCTATGTTGTATCACCAACGTATAGGAAAATGTTTGACTAACGTTATCATTTAGAGATATTTTGCCTGACCTTCCTTTAGGCGGGGCCGCACCACCGTTGATAGAGTCATGGTTGAAATGCAACGGTACTGGGGAAAAAAGAATAAGTGATCAAATCATGGAGGTCGTTGGACACGACATTTACGCAATCGGCACACAGGTACGTACACGTGCCCAGAATCGTGTTGTTAATTGCTGTTACTATATATTAATAAGTTTACATCATCATGTTTTTTGCGCCATAAGTGCCATATGATACGAAGAAAATAGGGCTCAAAGTGTCCGTGATATATGCTTCCACCATGCATGCCCTAGTCAGTGGCTGTCAGTCTTTCAACCTATTTTAATCATTCTCTTGCGTCGAACAGAACACATGCAGCAGTTGGCATTATCTCTCGCACGATAAATTGATCATGATTATTGATGATTACTTCTTTGTACTTTCCAAAACGTCTTTGTATTTTCTCTAGGAAAGTTCGGTCGGCGAAGCTAATTGGGTTTCGAAGATAAAAAGAACGCTAAAGAAGTTATTTAAAATAGATTACAACGCGGTTAGTGTTCTACAATATTGTGTTTGAAACTTACGTTATCTCAATTGTAACAGCGATTTTGTTGTAGTAGATCAATTTCAGATTTAGTCAGGCACGCCAACCGTGCTCATGCATTGTAAAATTGCGGAATGAAAACGAGGCATGGAAGAGGGCCTAGAGAGTAGGAAGTGCATTAATAGTGGCGTATTATGATATAAGAGTACTATATATGTAAAAAGAGGATATAATGCGGTTGCGCCGGCGAGGATATGTCACTCCTAAGCGTGACATACGGAAAACACGCACCGTGTCTCACATGTCAGTGGCGTATAAGGGCTATACGGTCTCCAGTAAATTACCTCTGCCCATGTGATAAATACGGATATTCACTAAATTTAAATACTCTGTATATGTATTAATATATTACCGTTAAAATATATACTATCGTATCTATATATATGTTAGATATTTCATTTTTTAGGTGGCATCTCACTCCTTATGGGGGATTCGGTTGGTCATTCTCGCTAAACAAGAACATACAAACAGAATTTGTCGTGTTGAAAAATCCAGTGTGAAAACGGGAATAGCTAACACGTTAGGTATGTTTGGTGGGATTACTTTATGCAGTGGCGAGTGCGTACAATATCACTCCGCTTACTAATGTGTTTTGCGGTCCTTCACAACACTCAATAGGTTATGTACTTTACGAACGAATTCAAGTTATTTCATCTTTGTACAGTGCGTAAATCTCAAAATGTACATGCATATAAGAAATTAGACTAACGCGCTAGTTCCAACGCGACTGGTGAACCGCAAATTTTCCGCTGAACTTTGGTTTAACAGTTTCATGGCGGGTACCTTATTTTACTTTTCCTATGCAGAACTGCACTGTATATCAAACCGAAGTAAAAATCTATTGCCTGCATAATCATTTCTAGGAAATAAAGGGGGCGTTGGAATTTCATTCGAATTTTTGTCAACGTCATTATGTTTCATCAACTGTCATCTTACATCTGGAAATGAAGATTTAAGAAAACAAAGGTATTATTTTACATAAACCTAGGTTCTATCATAGCTAGCGATCCCTTTATAGCTTGTATGGGTTATAGCTTTTTGGTGTAATTCTGTGGTACATATACTGTAGGTCATTCTTTGTTACTGTACGTTTACTGTTGTTCATGTTATTTTTAATATTTTTACTCGAAGGATATGCTTTTTTTTTCCGTAGGCGACAGCAGAACTATCTGGACATCTTAAAAGGTCTTAATCTCGGCCATAAAAGTGCTTATGATCTAACAAATCAATTTCACCACGTATTTTGGTTCGGAGATCTAAATTACAGAATTGATTTGGAATACGAGGTGAGAATCTATACGATGGGCAAGTCAAAAGTGCAAGTCAATAAAGTTCTCTTAATTTCTACGAACAAACTTTGCTATGATCAGATTTTCCCACCACGCATATATATTTAACAATAATCGTGACCGCCATCTTTGATATGTGTATTTTTTTCTGTATAAAAAATATAACTGTACGAGCTATATATGATTGTGTTCGGGTTAGCTTATTTTCTTTCTTGAATTTTCCGTTTTTCTTCAGGAAATCATGAAAGCAATAAGTAGTATGGATTACAAAAAGCTATCCAGTGAAGATCAGTTAAGGAAGGAAAAAGAAGCTGGAAATGTTTTTGTCAATTTTCGTGAGTACATCATTACTACTATTTTTATGCATGTTTTCCATTTTTGGATAGAAGAGTACGAATTTTGTTCAAAGAAGAAGAGAAATTGTAGTCCCGAAGATTCCTGCTGGACCCAATTTGAGTAGCACTATTTTTGAATTGCAATGGTCGTACAGGAAACGTGCATGGCCTTCTTTACTAGGATGGCACCAATGACACGTCATGTTAATTAATTCGTTGTTTTGCAATTAATTCTAATGGTTTCAGCCATAAGGGGTCAGAAAACAAGCAGTTAGTGTTTAGAATTATATAGTGTTGCACTTCTCCTGAACGACACAACAGGAAACTGATGAAGAATTGGAAGGGACTCATTCTCTACGTCAATTTATATAGCTTTAATTATGGTGATCAAGTTATCGTCCCATGCCCGTTTACCAGAAGTTCACCAGAACTACAGTTCGTTCAAACGTGCTCTTTTCACATGTTCAAGTAGCTCTTAGGTGCTTTATAGTCACGAAAACAGCTCATTTTCTTATACAATTTTTAGACGAGTCAGTTCCTCACTTTCCGCCCACTTATCGATACAAAAGAGGAACACGCGAGTCGTACGAACATATCAAAATTAAGCGAGCTGCTGGGGTAAGTCAAAATACATTATTCTGCTATTCTCTCAGTTTCCCCAATAGACCTTTTCCTTTTAGCTTTCAAGCGCGCAATGCGTGACGGTAATTGATTATCAAGCAACTTTGAGTTGCGATGTGGCCTGCTTAGAAGCGATTTTGTTTGTAAGAAAACCTGGCCGATTCTTTTTACTTTTGTTAAACTAAATCGCTCCAGAACATCGCGAAATCACAACTCAAATTGATCTTGATAATCAACAACCGTCACGCATTGTGCGCTTGAAAGGTAAAAGGGGAAAGGTCTATTGCATCTCTGACAGCTAGTTGCGCAGCCTTTAATAAAGAGTTGCTTGGAATGTGGACGTTTTATGTATTTACAATGTGAATATCAATCAGGCTGGCATTTTGTAGGAGTTTAAGATGTTATAAATTCATCTTTAGAATCGTATCAATGTACCATCTTGGTGCGACAGGGTTTTATGGACGTCATTTCCAGAATTAAACGTCATGCAGAATTCGTATGGTAAGCCTTATGTGTGCATGCATTGCAACAACAAAAACCCTACAAAATAGCTACCACTTATGACCGTAATCGCCCAATACGACATACTTAAAAAAAGCATGGCCATTCCAGGGGAGAATAACTGTTATTGGAGAATTACTGGTGGTATTGTTTATTTATTATCCACTCAAATATGTTTAAGATTTTTGCGGGAAGTTTCTTTTCTCTATAAAACTTGATTGGATAAATTTTGATGAGAAAATCCTCTCAAGTATTAATGCCAATGCCATTGATTAATTAAAATTTAGTTTAAAGGTGCAAGTCGTATTTTTCTTTATCGCGCAGTTTATGACATTCTTGGGATATTGATTTGCATTGTGCATATTCCGTGTTTTATATTTTCAATCATTCTCTTATCACCTCTTTCCAGGTTGTACAAATGACATTGTTTCAAGTGACCATTCACCTGTTTTTGCGTCGTTTGATGTTCCAATCACAAGTCAATTTGTGGCCTCACCCGGTAAGTGTTATTTTCTCCACAGTTAAAACGTTCGAATGTCTCACAACGCCTGGACGGTCTGATTCACCTTTGCCGGTTGTATTTTGAGATCAACACCTAACAACCGTGCATGCATAATTCGCCTTCATTGTCTTCAAAGAAAATAAAGTAAGTAGGATGATTTCGAGCTCTCAATAAAATGTATGGCCCCATTAGTTGCGCACATGCAGAATGATGTACCAATTAATGAAATCGTGCGTTAAATTAATACTGACTTCACTGTTATATGCATGCACTGACTTCACTAGTCACTGTTATATGCATGCATGGTCAATGCATGATTTTTGGAAACACTGATGGTGGATGCTGTCTTATATATATATTTTGCATATTATATATTTTGCAAAAATTACTTACTATATTTCATAATTATCACAATGTAATAAATTATAGATCAAGGTAGGCCAAAGTCCCAAACAAACAAACCTTCGTGCAAAATAAACATTCCGTTCATAAAAGTTAAGGTAAGCATCGCCAAATATCACTTGTTTTCAGCTACAATAAAAGCTGTCATTCAAAGCAGCTTGCTAGATGCATGTTACTTCATAGTTAATTTGCTGTTATTTTTATTAAGGTAAAGACAGTGAGCAAAACTGATTTTTACCTCGAGTTCCATTCAGTTTGTCTAGCAAGTAAGTCTGTGTTACCTATACAACTCTAAGGCCTAAGCGGTATATACTCAACTCTGTCAATCATAAATTTTGTTTGGCGGTGCAATCAAGACAAGTACAACAAAAATATACTTTCCGATTAATGAATGCACTTATTGTAACACATATCCCGTTAATCACTGGACTTTAAAAATTAGATTCCTAATTTCTGCAACAGTTAAGAAAAACTGACCAATAAATTTTTTGATTATTAAAGCTAGTGAAAGAAGCAAAACAGGCAAAGATTCCAATCCTTGGGAACCACCACGCGCTGTCAATTCGAATCCAACGCTCACCAGTTACTTGGCATGGAATGCTGGATCTGCACTGCCAGAGGTTAAAGCTTTACGTTAATAAATCCCCGCGATATAGACACTTCCCGAATTTGTCCCCGGGAAATGAAAACCCCATGCAACCCATACAATAACAATAGATTACATTGCCCGCCTCGTTTCCAAGCTGTTGTCTCGTATGCTCTCAAGCAAACTCGGGAAGTGTCTATTGAAGCAGAAATGCAAGCTAGCTGTCATAATCCATAAATCATATCTCATTTAAACTACAGTCTACAGTAAAATCGATCAACTAATATGAGCCAATATCGCGTAATATGAGCCTTCTGAGCCAATATCGCGTAACATCTTGCTTACCGCATTCTGCGGATCATTGATAAAATATATATTTGGTTTACTTTATAAACATTTCATGTTTAGTTGAATCCAATTCTTGACAATCCCGAGTATCTCCGAGAACAACACATTCTAATCGCGGTGAAATCCGAAGCAGGCGATGAATCTTACGGTAGGTAACCGGTAAAGATAACGCCCCGAAAGAGAAAATCTCACTTATTGTCTCTAAACTAGCGTAATCTGTATTCAACAACGGTCTGTCGCGGCACCCTATATATATAAAGGCGGTTTTCCACTTGCAATCGAACGAAATTTATCGCTCGATTTTCTTTTCAATTGTGACCGGTGAAAGGAATCCGCTACGGTCAAATTCTCACAATTGAAAAGAACATCAGACAAAAATTTCGTTCGGTTGAAAACTTCTGGCTGGTAGAAAACCGCCATAAGTAATCCTTTACCATTTATCATAATGGTGTAAATTTTGCATTTTGCAAAAAACTAGCTAATCCAAAATTGTTAGTTAGATGCTGAAGTTCATAAATTGCTTTAATATATTTTCGCATATATAGGGACCCCGAAGGCGAACGCGAGCAATTTCAATTTTTTGCGATGAAAGTTGTTCTTTACTTGTTTGCTCATCTTGCTGTTTTATTTTTAATGTGCAGGTGAATGTGTATTGTCGTTGAAAGCACATCTGTTTCAAACTCCACAATGCTTCCAGCTAGACCTGACGCATGGTGGTGTGAAAGCTGGTGAAATAAGGTAAGCCCAGTTATAAGACTTAACCTAAAGCCATAATACACAGGACTGTGTTGTTTTTCAAGTTGCGTTCTATTGGTGTATTTTTAGAGGTAGCATGAATATTTTAAATACGAAACAATTAGCAGCTTTGAGAAGACCGCCAGTTCATACAAAGCCTGACACAGGTGTGTATTTCAAATTCCTATACTTTATTGGTTCGTTATTAAAGTCTAATGACGTACTGAAATTAAGAAGCGTCACATGCACATGCACTCTGCGAGAAGATTAATGAAGACGTAATCATGAAATATTTAAATTACGCGGAGGCTTTAAAAGTTATACTCGTTTTACGTTTTTATCAATACCAGAAGTTTTGTCATTCATCGATCATGTTGATCTCTGCTCACACGCGCTTTGTTCATACAACAATGTCTGTCAAATGTGTTGCGAATTTTAGGGGGAAAGACACCTAATTCACCGAAGACAGCACACAGACCGTTCAGTTGTATCGCATCAAACAACAATGGAACTATTCTAACACCACAAAAGAAGTGTGAGCATTGTACCCTTTTTCTTCCATACAATATTTATTCTAGTTGGTATAAATGCATATAGTTTGCTTGTGTTGCACCTTATATACTTCTCATACAGATATTACACCTATATATTACATGACACAGAAAGAACTTACCGGATTAATGCCCTTTATAGTGGCATAGTTTTTTGATTAACATACCCAACGGCATGCATGCAGGAACTTTGGCTTTTTTAATACCGAAAGCACCGATTTGAATCATGATTCTGAGATAAAATTTAGTTGTACCTGCCCGAAACCTAGTCGAAGACAAGTGAGTATACAAGTAGTATTTATGTGCGTTATTGCCCTTGTGCGGCGCTCCGTTCCACTATAAAGATTAAAACAATTGTTTTTTATATCCATAGCCGCATCTCTTGGTAGAGTACCACCGGACTTGGTTCCTCGACGTGCTACACGTACGGTTTAAGTCGCATGGAAAATTTGTAATGATCTGTATGACGTATTTTGTAATGCCCTTAAGTGATTCGGTATTTTTCTTCGCTCTTTAGGCCCTTCAGCGCCCACCGATACCACAAATATAAGCACATACATGTAAGTCAATGTGTCTGTTGATTCCCATTTCCTACAGGTCTTTCTTTAAAGCGCCTTATATACTTTGTAGCTATAACTGTACTTACTGTAGGCTAAATCCATGTATTCGTTTTCTCAGTTCCATTATTATGCATCTACTTTTTAGTTCATTGCCTAGTTTTATGCCCGACACAGCATCAAATGTATGTACCTTTTTCTTAACCTATTATTGTGTATAAGATAGCGCAAATTAACGGTAGTAATATAGAGTTGGTAGGAGTGATAGTTTAAGTCAGTTTTCCTGGATATTGGGTAATGCCCCTTGACAGATAACAGCGGCACGTGTAATTATTGACTCGTTTCATTTTTAGGACCCATCGGATCAAGGAACGATAAACAATTCTTTGAAACCTCCACCTCTTCCCGCAAAGGTGTGTAGAACTGCATATAAACATGTCGTAGTCTTTTTTTCTTTTCCAACTTTGCTTGCGTGCTGTTTTGTAGGTAGGGCGTATATTACAGACCCTTGCAATATGCACACGTATCACATCATAATAGGCCCACAAAGAAAGCTGTAAGCGCAGTGCAACAATCTCAGTCTCACTTTATGTTTGTTTGCTTTTAAAATACTGTCTTTATCCCATCCTCCGTTCAGAATACTGGAAGGCTACAAATACAAACTATGACGAGTTTGTTTTACTGCGTCATATCGTTTGTTTCATATTGAAAGTTTATTTGTTATGTTGATAATAGTAAAATTAATTTAATTCACTATATCTTTTATTCCTATAAACAGACTAGTAAAACGTTACCGCTTCCACGAACAGTGGGTGAATTTCTCTCGAATCTTGGGTTAGAAACTTACCTTCCGAATTTGGTTGAAAACGGTTTTGAAGATATCTCTTTTTTGGAACCTATTTCTGATGAAGATTTGGCAGATAGTGGTATAACTGATGTTGGTCATATAAAAAAGGTATACATTCATCTATATATGTATATTTTATTAGAGCCCCTTTTACATTACAGTCAATTTATCGGCACGGCACGGCTAAAATGAGTACTCGTATCCAATTTTATTAGTGTTCAGGCTACCAAAATAAAGGTCGACCACAAATGTGATGTGTGCGGGTACCCATTTTAGCCGTGCCGTGCCATTAAATTGAGTGTAGTGTAAACGGGGCTTAGGACTGCTCCTAAAATAACATTTTTCGCGATATAAAAAATAGCACTGCACAGAATTTTTCACTTGCGACGTAATGGAACCATGCAGGCATTATTGTTAACGATTTTTAATGATATCTTTTTTTAAACTTGCATGTACAGTGTTCTACAGTCTCCGTTTTGTATACATTATAGATTTTAGGGCAAGTTGAAAGTCTACGAAAGGCGGGCGTGTTCAAACCGTAGCAAATTGGATATAGACTGTAGTACATGGTAAAAAATATTGCAGTCAACTCAAATTAAATCAAACTGAAATCAGTAATTTAGAATATAATATTTCGGATCGCATCGCGTAGAATAGCCTTATATAATTTTACTGTGTAGTAACATGAATGTCGCCAATACTAATTTAAAACCCTATTTAATGAATTCCTTGAGTCAGCCGTCAGTGTCATTTTAATCGAAATAGGATGTAAAAAATACATTGTAAATGTAGTTATTAGTTTACGTCAATTGCAATTCGTCGCCTATGTGAATGCAATGTCGTAGGTGGTGGTTGATTTAGAAGGTTAACAATATATAATATATCCTCTTGACGATTTTGATGAAGTCGACCTTGGTTTTATTTCACCATGCTTGTTGTAGGCTAATATGATTTTATTACCAATAACAATTCATTCAATCGCGTTTACTTACAATCATAAATCACCATGTAATCACCATAATAAGATAACCTTCCAGCGATGTTAACTTAGACTTAATGTGTTTTTCATTTTTTACGGCCGGATAGTAAGAACGTAAAATCATTACATCGCTGTACTTAAGGGCCATGTTTGGTATTAACGTACAAGCTATAATTTGCAGATTATTCTTTAAAATTTATGAATAATCATGCTTAATAACACCCACTATTAATATGCTCCTCCTCTATCGATAGTTTGCTAAAGGTTTAAACTGGAATAATTTCCAGGGGGGCGTATAGAAAATGTGTTATGTGTTTAAATTAGTGGTACAGATGCAGACATTTTGCAAAATGATATGATTTATTCAAGTCGAACTGTATAAATTATGGAATACATTACAGAATACAGATTACCATTCTGTGTATCCACAGTTGCAATCATTGGTAGATATTTACATATGTAAATAGAATGAATAACCAATAGCGTTGTTATGAAGTATTTTGAATTTGAAACTTGGCCGTATAATTTATTCTGACTTACCCTGAATCGACCACTGTTAGCTTACTACGATATAATACGACTCGTCTAACATCTCAAATGCTTTAGCTATTCTATCGCATCACCTGGGAAATTTCCCCTCATTGGTACTTCTACATACGTGCGATATAATTTTATATTAGACTATACACCCTATAAACCTTTTTTAAATACTTTGTATAAGGTACTGAAAGCTATAGGACTGTTCAAGAATATATTGTGTTTTTTGTCAAACCTCCATTTTGTTTTCTTCATGATGGTGACTTTGAGTGTAACTATAGTGTAAGTATAAAAGAACAATCCTGATTGTAACATTTAAAAAAATAAAGGTGACCTAATATGATTTATTACAAAGTAGAGATTCAATGGATCATTTCCTTATTAAGCTAAATTTAAAGCAAGGAATATATCAGTATGCATGTACAGCTGGAAAGATCTAGAGCAGCCCAAAATTACTAAAATTGGAAAAGACAACAGTGCACCGTTATAAATGAACGAAAGTGAAAACGCACACTAGTACTCAGATTCGCTGTAAAAAATTTCGTGTTTGTATCGAGGTGAACAATTACCTCTACATTTTCATAACCACGATCTCCTGAACATGTTTCATACATGTGACTGGTATTAGGTACGTCATAACCGTTATGTTGATCTACAGTAAAAAAAGGATAATCGAATCATTACAAATACACGAACAGTTTCATTATATATTATATATATTATATATTTCTGAAGGTACAAATTGCTGTTTATATAAATATGTAAGTATATATAAGAATATTAACCATGCAGAGATTGATTATGAACGTACCGATCGCAGTTGGTAACGGTGGCAATACCGGGTGTTTCAGGGTGCATACAAGACAACCTCTGTACTTTCCGTAATATTCCACTATATCCGCCAACGAATAGTATATTCTATTCTGAAATGTAAGAGGAAGAAGAAGACGATGATCAACAAATTGTCTTGCACATGGTAGTCATTTCAGATTTGTTGTGCTGCATGCATGTAGAATGCACCACAGTACTACAGAATACATGCACGCATGGGTGAAATACTTTACATTCTTGAATAAAGTAAATGAAAATGCCGTTATCTTCCAGATTAATTGACAAAAAATCGTGAGAATGTTGTAGTATTTTATATTACATAATGCATGTTTAAAACTTTGCAGACACAAAATGTATAAACGCTTAAAGATTACTAGTTTTCCTTAAATCGCTAAGACATATTAATCATTAAGATGACAGCTGTGGTCGAAGTAAATGGTAACTGCGGCTATATAGACATAAGAGTTTGATCTATAATAAAGACGAATGTGTAACCCCGCATGCATGCAGCATCCTAAAATGAGCAAGGAGCAGCTAAAATGAGTAAAGACGCAAATTTGGATTTCAAAATGATGGAAAATATTGCCTTGTGAAGTTCACTAATTTTGCATAATATTGTTAGTATTTGTATATCTACGAACAGAAAATGAAAACTAATAATCGTGATAATATACGCGATGGACTACACTGAGTGTACGTCCTCGTGGGAGACCAAGGAACTCCTGGGATAAGGACATTGGCCAATAAGAGTCGTATATTTCTGAGTTAACTAGGATTTAATTATGCAAAGTGTAACTATTGCATCAAATGTGGTATAACAACTGCCTAAAATAGACAAAATACTTCTCGAAGCTTCGACCTGCATGAGGGCCTTTGTCAGGTCATATACATATAACTGACTCTGGTGCATGGGCAACTGTGGAGGGCGAATTGAAAACACTTGTTTTCATATAAAGTGGGGCAGAAAAGAAATCCATTACCGTGCTGGATGGAAGAAACTTGTGTCGAACTCGTGTTCCTCGAGGAGTCTAGGACCGCCTGCCATGCAGGCTACAAGGAGTCAAGAGGATTAAGATAAGCCATACTTTTAGCTAAATTTTATAACCAAACTTGGAAGTTTCCAAAATTTCTATAGCTGTAGAGTTTAGGATTTCATTCTTCTTGCTATATTAAAATTCGGTTTATAGTTGCAATCGTCCAGTGTATATTGATGACTGACGTACTGTCACGTACACAAACAGAGCAGAAACACGCAGTGGCTGCCTTTTTTGATCAAAACAACATCTTGTTTTTTCAAGATGATAATCTTCGGACGCTGCATGCTTTGTATGTATGGATCAATTTAGGGAAAAGAGTGTGGTATTTTGTAATGCATGATATACGAGAAACATTCGAAGAGAAAGGTCAAGGGGCGTAATGAATTACACAAAGTGTGATAAAAAAAGATTGAATGGTATGTAAAAATCTCATTAGTTATATATATCAGTACGCTATAACGTTCATGCGAATAGTTCTTACTTCAAACAGCAAACGCCTTGACGTATCCTGAAGTATTCTGTAATGGTAAACATTGTTTTGAAATCTGAAAACATTGAAAGTATTTTTAAATCAGAGAATCCACATTTGAAGCGATGCATTATAATGCATGTATATATTATATAGCGTACGTCATATACGTATAGCTAGTATATACACATTGTTTAATTTCGGAGAGGAATCCTGTGGCTACAGGGTGCAAAATTACGACCACCAAGTTTGTTCAAAGTTATATATTATACAGTATCCTTTATTAGTTAAAAACCTAAATGAAATGCTTGGTTTATCGACGTCGTGACGATTATCAAACATGGAATTTGTGCCTCTCGTGGACAGTAAAGCGGCTGCAACTCAACTTAATATAACTGTCCATTTATGAGATGTATTTACCTGCCTGAAAGTATTAGTAAATATATTGGTTACTGCTCGCTACCAGTCCTAATTTATTGGAGCGGCTACCAGTCCTAATTTATTAGACAATGACAAATATTTGTTGTTGTAAACACTGTTAAACTGAGGCGAATTTCATGAATTGATTGAAAATCGTCATTTTGAAGCCCTATATTCTCACTGATTGCCGTTATTCGAATACACTTTGGTGTCAAGATATACATCGTATTAAAATATTATTGTTAATATAATTTCGCATAGTTGGCAACGTCGTTGATATTTTTAGTGGTTTTTATTCCAGCAGAAATTTGCCACGCTTCCCGATCTGCTTATTCGATCAACTGTTTCGCAAATGAAACCTTCTTTTTTTTTTGGAAGTCGCAAATATCCTTCCTCTAAATCGGCAATGCCATGATATCAGTTGGCAACCGTATATTTACCCGGCTCTGGTATTCAAAACTAAACAACTGCGAAACTCACCCGACTGAAAGAACGAAAGCATTCATTACTGTTTCACTGTTTCGCATTAAGAAGCTACCATCAGGGTGGAACTGACGAAATCGTCTGACTGCTTCTTCCTTCGATATTCTTCCATGATTCCAGAGCAATTCAGACATGATTTTAGCTTACAAGCACTTGATATGGACGAATGATTATTAATGACGACGAAGGCTGGTCTATTATGAGTCTAGTTTGCTGCTGATTTCTCAAGCTGGGCTAAACAATTCAATCGAATACATTAAGTAGAACAGGAAGCCAGACTTTTAAGCGGTCACGTTCCTCAGAATCTATATACCTCTTCTAAAGTTCACGACTTTTGTAATCTTTTGCATTAGGCAATCATCGTATTAGGCATGCATTTACATTCATACTCTCAAGAAATTATTTCCGAAATACCCTCCAGAACTGAGGTATGCGGATGTCGTTATACTAAACGCTTGTCAAGGGAAGTTGAAACCTGATGGGTTTTGGATCGCAAAGAACTTTTTTATGATTTCGTCTTTTGAATTAACTCTACATATATACGTTGATTTTCTTTTTAACATATAGGCGGTTTAATTGATTATCTTTTTCAGAGACAGGGGCTCACATTATAGCAACTGCTATGGGGCCGGTTAGCTTAACCCTGGGTAAAAGCAAATCCTTACATTAATTGTTGGCACAAAGTTGAATATGTTTTTTTTTAAATATTTTCTGGACCGATAGAAGTAATTTTTTAAGGTGTAAACGAACAGTGTTTCAAAAGCACATTAACACTGGATTAAAATTAAACCCAGAGTTAGCGCTAACCTATATCTTTGAAGTTTGAACCAACCTCGTTTACCAGAGGTTTCAGTTACAACTGGCCCCAGCTGGGTATTGATATCAAATAGAACTATATTATAACTGAATATGAAATTGCAAGTATCTCAATGTGCGTATACTGAACAACTTTCACATTATATATGTTAATAAGAAATTGGCTTCTGGAATTAAAATTATCGAGAATATTGCTGCAACGTGCTGAATGATATAGGCCGAGTAAAGTGCACCTATTCAACGAAATTTAACCCCGAATTATTATGGTTCGAATTACATCCAGCTAAAATTTTTTTTGGCATCTATTACGTGACCGTGCATGAACTCTTGTTTAAACGTCGCAACTCGTTGTCGACGCAACAAACGTCACAACGAGTATAATCATACAGGATAACGGCGTAATTACAACCTTCATCATCTTCTCATCATCTTTTGTTTATCAGTTGCATTCGGCGCGACGTCAAATTCTAAGCAAATTCTAACCTGCAGTTTTCGGTTAGAAAGAACTGATTTATCCGTGTCTCAAACTTAATATAACCTTGTTTCATACGCAAATCACCGATCGATGTAACATCATGTCTCATAATGACATTGAATGTTTCGAAAAAGTAGCACACTTGAGCAGGCTATAAAAGTGGTACGTATAACTTGAGTATGCGTGGCACGAAATTTTACTTAAATGTTACGTGTTGTTGACATGACCCATTTTACCGTTAATTCGAATTCGAACGCTGCAAATGACTAAAATAACAGGTATTTGTTGTGGAGGAAAAACCCGTTTATTGGTGACGCTGCAAATGACTGCAGAACATCGGGTATTCGTTGTGAAGGAAAAAACCCGTTTATTTGTGTTAAACTGTTTTTCTTAATTTTCGTCCTGTTATGTTATCATAGGCGATCAGGAAATGGTATAATTACTTCGTATTTGCCCGATTAAATTCCAAAGGATGTCACAACCCACGTTCAAAACAAAAGATCTGATTTTAATGCAGCTTTAGGGTACGTGTTTAAGGCATCTGCATAATAAGGCGTCGTACGTCACCCGATATAGGAATCCTGGGCTTCAACCCACAAACCTTAAAAATTAATAATGCATGTTAAACGACAACACTGTTAATTTTGCGGTGTCATATTGACACCAAAAAAGGTGTCAGATAAAAAGGTACAGAATAACACCATTTCGGGTGCTAAATTGACACCGCGAAATAAGGTGTCAAATTAGCACGATCTTTGGTGCTACTTTTACGCCAATTTATGGTGTTAATCTAACACCCGAAGTTTGTGTGGTTTAGTTTTTGCACTTTAGCGCTAGCAATGGAGCGAATAAATAGCATAAGCTATAATCATACAAAGTGGACAAAATGCGATTTAAAAATATTTATTTCTACATATGCTGTGACAGGAAAATCTATGTACAAGAGTGTATAAAATGTCTAGGGTACTTAACGTCCTTTAAAAGTTTTTGTCCTAAGGCTTCCTGACGAGAGCAGTTTCCATTTGCCACACCAGCAATGTACTCCATGTTTAGTAGATAAAATAAGGTTGAGTCTGTTCTTGAATAAGTTAACATTTGCCCCTTCACCGCAATCATCACAGTCTGAACATCTGAAAGGTCTTCTGAACCAATTATCCTGATCTAGCTATGGAATCAACAAACTTTAATAAGAAACCAATGTTTTTAAAAAGGACTTTAAAAGTGTTTAAAAATCAAAATCAGCCCACAGAGTTTCTTACACTTACAGAACAAATCTTAAAAAAGAGAGACTGAGATTCTCCTGCATTCTCCTTCAATAGTTCCTTCAAAATCTAAGCAACTGTGCTCTTGATGTCTGTTAAAAAAATTGTTTATCAATATAGATAGAATCTAAATAGGCCATATTTCATGTAGCAATAGCCTGTATTGCTATAATATTGTAATTGTGCCATTGGCTTTGACAAATTATTATTAATTGCATGATTTACCTGATTTCCCAGCAATTGCTCTTTCCACTCTGTTTATAAGAACCAATGTAGTTTTCTTGTTACATTTCTTGGCATAGTCCAAAACATTTTTCTGAATCAATGGATTGAAATTTGCCAACCATATCATGGATCAACTTGTAGTTTACTCTTTAAAATTCAGCTCTTACCTGAAAAAGAATTAATACAGTATGCTAGATACATTGTGAAAGAAAATTATTCTACTGGTAATTTAGTTCTAACACATACTCTGTCAATTAACTAAAATATCAATGAGAATTTTACACGAAATATGACAGGCTAACTAAAAAGTTGCCAACTAGCACACATGGGTATTATGTCGAACAAAGAAATTTGGCAGTCAATTATCTGTTTGGATAGTTTCTCAACAAGAATTAAAGCAAAGTGTTGAAATAGAGCACTTGATATCAATAAAACAGGTACCAATATCAATATGAATGCTGTAAACTAAAAGCAAACTTACCTCTGTAATAATCTGGAGTGCAGGATATTTTTCTTAAATTGTTTCTACCCTTGGCCTTGTTATGATCCATGAACCCTGTATCAGAATAAATTGAATTATCGACATGTTTAACAAGTCAGATCCATTCCAGATGTTTAACAAGTCAGATCCAGGGTATCATAGAGGTGGTAAACATAGATCATAAAGATATGTATAACAACAAGGTTAACTTACTGTTCCACCACAATTGAGTCAGCAAGGAAGGGATATTTCTAAATTATCATAGGTGAAATATTTTGTTTTTCTTCCATGGTTGGATACAATAATTGTATACACTTCATTGTTGACAGTAAATATCCCTTATTCCCTTGTGAATCATTAGAATTACAGTTTCGCCTTAATTTTCCACATTGAAGCCTTAGTTCACTCTTGGTGAAAACTTAAAATAGAAAAGAATAATAATTAATCATATAGATATTGTAGACTTATTTATAGTTGATAAATGTATCAGTCCACAATTCAACCTTACTATAGAACACAATCAATCGCTGGGCAATTGAATGACTGACAATAATTGTTAGAATACAAGTTAAACTCAAATTTTTCAGCAGGCTATTAATAGTACTTTCAGCTAACCTGTAGCAGATTATACTTCTCAATAATTTTATCAAAGAATATTACACAGGCATTGATATTTCATTAAACAAAAAACTTTCTCTAACATCAAATGTATCAAAATAGAGCATAAATTGTCAAATGTTAATATAGGATAAAATATCGTTAAATTACATCAATATCGTTAAATTACATCAATATAAGAGACTAGCGCAGATGCTTCATAAAATCACGGTAAAAAAAATAAACATGAATAGATACCTATCATTGCAATGATATTTTCTTTGACCCAGATTGCTAAAGAGATCATCGCAGTATTAAAAGTAGAATTCATTTGGCTTCTCTATAAAAAAAAATAACACGCATTTGTTTGTTTGGCGATTTGGCCGTTTGAGCGAACATGGACCTCCGTACTCGATCAAATTCAATTCAATTCAACTTACCAAGATATTTCTGAGATAATATCATAGCTAATTGTCTTGATATTTCCTTATGTGAGTCCGTTGTTGTTCAGCATATTTAGAAGTACCAAAATAGTTAAGAAAATACGCTCAAAACGTCTTCAACACTGCAGTATGAAGTACGATTCAAAAGAGTTTTCAAACGACGCGCTCAAAAATTTGCATACAGGCGCTGATCACGTGTTATATTTTGTTCCTTATATGGACATACATATACCGCAGGCGATTGCGAAATAAATACTTTGTAGCAATCAATACATCTACCATTTGTCTAGTATTCGTCTCTATCGGTTTTTTGTATCAGAACAAGTCGAATTTCCATGTCGTCAGATCACTCAGATGAATAGTTGTGCCAAAACGCACAGGAATTTCTTGTTCCAAAACATCTGAATCGAAAATACGGACTTATTTTCCAATAATTACTTAAAGAACCGCTTTTTTCCTATCCGCCATTTAGTGTTATTTTGACACCCCGTACTTTAGCTCTCAATATAGCGTTATTTTAGCACTTTCCGTCGGCAACAGAGGTGTTATTTCAACACATTACAATGGTGCTGAATTTAAAAGGTGTCATATTGGCACTTTTAGCGTAATGTCAGATTTGATGGTGTTAAATTAGCGCCGAAATTGGTGTCAAAATAGCACTTTCTATTTAGCACCACTGCATTGTGCTGATTTGACACCTACGTTGGTGCTAGTTTAGCACCTCAAAATTAACAGTGAATCTGCCCTTGGTCAGGCCTAGGTTTTACGTCGCTTTTTGGTCGCGTCGAATGCAATTCAAACAATAGATAATGAGATGGCAATGAAGCTTAATGAGGTGCACCATCTCATCTATTGTTTGAATTGCATTCGACGCGACGAAAATGCGACGTATAATCTAGGCCTCAGGAACATTCAACAGCACTTGTAGTTTGATTTTGAAAGTTTGTTTTTAAGCTTTCATGATTATTATTGTGTGCACGACTGAAGCCTTAGCATCATATCCTAATGCAACATAACGTGCAGCATAACGCGTTTCATAGTTTACGAATTTGTGGGATGTGTATAGTGTATGGTATATGCTAGGCTTTCTACGAAGCAGAGTCAACAGACAAGCAGTATATTCATGATCAGTGGGTTGTATATAGCTGCGTTAGAGAAGGAAGATAGAAGAAAATATTCACAGAGATTGGTGTATTTTCAAGGTACAGAAGTGACTCTCAAGCCTGTCGCCATTATCAATGGTAGGTAGTCATTATTGATGGGTATTGTGTGTATATATATAAGCATATTTGAAAACAATTTGAACCGTAGATTGTTGAGTTCCACACTAGCGATAGTTAGATCACTGATCGATAAATATTTTCCACAAATTAAACTTGGGTTCCAATTTGTACCTGTTATAGTATTGAGGGTGATCAAACTTACGGTCCGTTCACACGATTGAATTTTGTTGGATCCAATTTACTTCAGACGTATGGAATGTAGCTATGCAGTGCCGTAGTGTTATTGGTAAAACAGTACTTCATTGGCTTCAGTAGATTTGCTTGCCCTACTTCATTGTCAATAGACTATAAACTTGACAGTCGTCAGCCGAGTTATTAACTGGATCCAAAGTAGGAAGTTTTTAGAGGCCCTAAAATTCTAAATTTTGCCGGTGAAGATGTCTCCCGAAACCCTACGCCCTTGATTTTTTAAAGCTCGTGACATAAAAAATGACTGTATAAATATTTTCTACTGCTATATGTCGCAGGGAAAAGAGTTTTGTTTCACGAAGCAATGTTGTTCGAAGCAATTATAGCAATCAGCTGTAGTTGCAGTAGAGGTTTGGTACCTATAAGGAAATACTTTACAGCGGATGTCCCAAAAGGGACTCTGATGGCTTTCGTTAAAATCGAAACCACATTAGCACATTATAATTACAAACCCGTTTGAAGGTGCATGTTTTCAATTTAACAACATTGACTAGGGCATTAACATTCAAAACAATTTGATTATACAAGTTATTTGTTATCCATTCTGATTGGGTTATTGAAAATGTAAACAAACTCACGGATTGGCTAAAACGGGATTATACACAAAATAATCTAATTTAATTCTATTATAACAAAAGTTTTACAAAAAAGGTCGGTTAAACCATGATTTTGTCGCAAGTCGACCTTTTTTTTAATAAAAGCTAGTTAAAATTCAAGAAGATGTGTCCATGCACCTGTGCGTGTAGCATAACTCGGACATTCAAATAATTATCAATTATTGGACGAGGTCGAGCAAAATATCGTGATTTGTCGGTGGCGAGCAGATCAATTATTTGCCGATGCCGAAGGCAGAGGCAAATAATTGATCTGCGAGCCACCGACAAATCACGATATTTTGCGAGAACCGAGTTCAATAATTGTTTTATCATTCACCACTTAATTTTCAATTCATTCACCACACAATTTTCAATTTTGAGTTCGTTTTATCGAACAGTTCGGCAAAGCGAGTCGCCATTGTTTATAAAATTGACATTAATGCGCATGCTCAGAGTATTATTTGCAGCTGAGTATTATTTGCACGCAGTTAACTGCAGGTAAATTAACCAATCAAAATTGAAAATACTATAAAGTGAATGATAATAACAATTAATATAAGATAATTTCTATTGTGTCATTTTTTGGGGTGTGTGTTAATATTGATTTGGCATATTTTAGGGAAATCTGTACTTACAACCCCAATTCTAGCAGAAAAGAATAATGAATGGAATATAAATAATTACGTTGGAGAATTGCCTGTTGAATGATAAGTTCCTTGCATATTCTTCCTGGAATAAAGGCATTTATAAAGGTAGGACAAGGGGGTGACATTGACTGACTTGTAGCAGTTTCACGAATTACGACCTGTTCCAGCCACTATATGGTACACTGGTTTCACAAAATAATTATTGGTACGTCCGATATACTCTTTCAAGATTGAACTGCACTACTGGGTTAGCATTTCTTAAGAGATGCTTCGTAAACCCAGCCACGCTTCTCGGTTGCTTTGTTTAAACAATACCACCAGCCGTCAGTACGGACCCCTTCTAATATCATTTCATCACCTTTCTTATATTCCATTTCGTTCTCTTGTCCGGTGCTGTCAGCCGTTGCAATAAATTTTTCCCTACAGTTGACCGAAATCTGCAAGGGAAGAATATTTCGTTTTTTTTCAGATACCTTGTATAGTTGTATATAGGGTCTACAATCTCTTTGTCGTTCTTGTTGGTAGGCTTTTAACTAACGTTTATTTTTACTGCAAATCGTTCGGGTAATTAAACTTCCCCTCGGCATGATGCCTTAAGGTATAATTTCTATATGAAAGCTTTGGGCATGTGAACGTCGAGATACTGATTTTAAATTGCCTTACTGAGACATTCACGTTCACATTCATCAAATTATAATAATCTATGATAAAGAAGAGTTATTGTAATCCATTTACGACTCCAATTAGTGAATGCATGTATGCGTATGATTTTTTATTTTTCTGATAAAATAACCTAACCACGCACCAGCGCTATATACCCTACCTACAATGTGTAGATTTATACGAATTAAACAACGATTTAAAATATTCGATATAATTATAGCTTACGGCTTGATAACTTGAATCTTCCGCAACCCTTTCACTTTCACTTTCAGATGACGTATCGTCCCATTCTTCATCGTTGGACTCGTTATCTTTTTCGCTTTTACGGTCTACCTGTTCACACGCCTCCATCTTTTCTTTATTAGAAAAGATTTTATTTGGCCTGTAATTGTATATCAATTGCACAATCAATTATAAAATACATGCAATCTTAATCTTTCCATATTCTTTTCTTACCCGCGTATGTTGAAAATAGTTCATACATTAAATCAAATTGCTGAAGTCTCTTTGACCAACTCAATACGAAATTTCATTGCCAATTTGGTATTGTTTAGCATTGCATTTTCATTTGTTTTCTGAAAATTTTCCAGTTGGCAAAGTTGCAATTAACACAACACCAATTTAAAAAGAACATTTACTGCATGCTCCGACTGGGCCAATGGTAGTTGATAATTATTATCACACCGATCGTTATAATTAAGAAATTGGAGAAGCTATTATTGTTAAAAAATATACGTACCTGCGAAAGAATTCTGTTATTTTACCAGGTGACGTCATCTTTTTATTCCCTTAAAAAATAAAATAGTTTAGGATACCCAATCACTCCATATATAGTGTAATTAAAATTACTTATGCATGTATATACAAATCATGTGAGGGTAAATTAAGTACGATTTTGTGACATTTCACCCGATGTAGGATAACCTGTAAAGGGTCGTAATATACTTCAAGGGTTTGTAAATAATATACATTCCAAAAAAATGTGTCAACAATCGGTCCTCTGGCAGGAATCGAATCTTACGCCTTCGCGATGCTGGTGGAACGTTACGTTCTTGCCACTCATACTTGTCTAATTACATTGCAAAGACTCACATATGTAGGTTTGATTCATAGGATAGGAGGTAGGAGGTAGTTTGATAGGAGGACGGAGAGTCAGTTGACACTTTTTTCTCCACTGTTTCTGGCTTGAATTTCACATATGTATGCATGGTTTCCACTTACCCTAAGACCCTTACGGTTTTTAGCCTATATTTTAAAAACTTAAGTGTTTTTAATTTTTCGACATGCAATGCAAACCTTTCGATTTGGATGTTGGCACCCCGCTGTTCCCTTTCTTTTTTCTTTTTTCGGTTTGAATAGAATCTCTCCAGTTATTATTATCCCTATCCCAAACATCGACTACTAAAATGGAAAGAATAAAAAACATTTTTTCATGAATGAATTTCTAAATAAAATAATAATAGCAATAATTTAAAACAGGCATATAGCACATCTAAATTGTCGGGCTTGCTACGCCACTGTTCCTCACTATTGTGTTCATGGATCATATATATTTATAATATAACATTTATAGTACGCGCGTGCTGATTGGTCGAGAAGCGTGTTTCTATTTAACAAATAGATTACAATGAACCGTTGTCTGTTCAGTTATAGATACACGGTATGACGTCATATGTGATAAGAACAAAAAAAGTGGCCACGAGCCGCCGGGGCGAGTGGTCACTCTTTTGTTCTTATCACATATGGCGTCATACCGTGTATCTATAACTGAACAGACAACGGTTCATTGTAATCTATTTGTTTTATATAATAAAACTGAAAAAAATCCAAAATTAAACCGGTAAAAAGAAAATTGCTGTGACGTCATTCCGTGCGTCTGTCCTCTTATAGATCATGGCTCTCGACCAATGAAATTGCTTGAATTCTTTACGTTATTATATAAAACTGTATAGAAACACGGGAATTTTCCCGCCGAACTTGACAAGCGAAGCGATGTAATGAGAATTTGTAATTGAATCAAATCATAATATTTGTACAAAATCTTTTATTGAGTTATATTATAAAAGAAATAGAAAACATTTTTCCTGTGTTTCTATACAGATATAGAAACACTTGTGGGAGTTTGGGAGAACTCGAAATAACGTGGAAAAACTCGCCCTACGGGCTCGTTTTCCCACTGATTATTTCTCGTTCTCCCAAACTCCCACGCGTGTTTCTATAACTGTATAGAAACACGGAAAATGTTTTCTATTTCTTAAATATTATATATATATATATATATATATATAATATATATATTATTATATATATATAATTATATATTTATTATATATATATATATATATATAATATATAGATATATATATATATATATATATATATATCAAGAACAAGTATTTTAATTAGCTTAGCATTGAAGCATAGTTTCCATTTAGTCGTAATTGTCGTGAGCATGTGAATTGTGAAGGTGGCTGACGTAATAGACTGAATATTATAAGAACTTACTCGATTTCTCAATTGGTTTCACAAGCGGCTGTGGAAACTTTTGTGCATCTTGTTTTGTTTTGCAAAATTTTATTAGTTCGTTCCACGAGGAAAAATCTTTCTTCATTACCTTGAAAATAATGTCGGAAACGTAAAAGCATGATAACTATCCGAAACAAATTGAAATTTTAAATATTCTTTCAATTAAAGCTGTTAATAATTTTTTCCTCATGTTACTCTCAATCTTGTTTTTACCTTTAAGTGCAGGTTATTTTCCGCGGTTTTCCTTATTCTGTAATGGTACACATCACTTTCGTATCTTCAATAAACATATTCCAATTTGAATTTTAAGAAATTAGCAGTGGCTTTTGAGTGCTGATTGAATCTTCGTCAGTTTTACATTACGTAATTTGAAATTACCCTCAGTTTCACACATATTTTATATAAAATTTTTTGACCTTATTTTTTGTATTGTGAAGTTTGAAACAATACTTAACGCGATAATTGTGCTAGAAATTGATAGGAATGTTTGATAACACCGCTCTATAATTGGCCGCCATATCAATTTTCATATTGTTTGGTCGACGCGATTTTACATAATTGGCTGCTGCTCAGACACTGAACTCGCCGAATAATTTTAATTGGAGTCCTTACACAAAGACTCATTGCCAGTCATTTCCAAACATTCAATTTGAGTCAAATCTGTACGTATTATGCATGGCAGAAATACTTTGCTATATGGATTCGATTTCGAAGAATTGCAGCGAATTTCTAACTGTATATATAAAGTGGTATAAATTACCCAAAAAATTTCCTGCATGATGTTAATACAGAGTGTTACATATTAAACATCTAACTCAATTATCTAATGAAGCCTGGTAGGAAGAGAAATTTTCTCAAACATATACAGACTTTCTCTTCATTTATATGTAACATTTCAAAATGTTGGCCTATATATATATGATCTCTTCATCTGGACAATTTTCAGTGAACATTTTGTACCTGATGTACCGTAAATATACACATTTCTATATACTGATTCGTTTTAAGGTCAATATGTTCAGGTGTAGTCGATATCAGACTATCAGTGTATACTCGTATATAGTATTCCTTATATTATTTCGATTATTCAGTGTCTCTACTTCGAGGGTTGTCAACAAAGGATTCGTCAAGTGATTTAAGCAAAAGTAAATAAGATTATTAACGTGAGTTTCAAATGCAATTAATTAGGGTAAGTGACTTATAAGTAATACGACAAGTCGTATATAAAGTCGTTATATTATATATGTGACAATTGACAAATGGCTTACAGCACAGACAATGTATATGTATCTTGTTCTCTTTGACTATCACGAAGAAGATACGCGCCATTTTTACCAACGGTTGTACAGATTCTTATCGCTTCCTCGCTAGAGATAGGTCCGTGGTACCATGGTAGTGCTTCAGCCATGCTAAAATTCAAAAAAAGACAGAATCTATATTGTATTCCGCATTTAGGCGAAGAATTGACTTGAGTGTAATTGTTTTCCCGTTTCCCATGAGTGGTCACAACCAAGAATGAATTTATGAGCAGTCCAGCTGAGAGTTAGTTAAATAGGTTAGTGCTAATTTTTCGGAGTGCATTAACGATTTTTTCACCCTCGTTTTTTGTTATATTTTTTATTTATATTGTATTTCCACAGTAAGAAAGGAGAATGAATTTTAATTTAGAGTAGAGTTTTACGATTTAGTTGAAGTTTTACGATGTAGTGAGAGTTTGTAGTAGAAGAGTTTGTAGTATCATGCATATAATATCGCTCTTGAAATTACTTGAGACTGCATGATTATGGTGATGATGGGATATTGAAGGTTGAATAATACTTCCGAATTTAACCCTTAGATAAGTTTGGCTTAGGGTAAAATTTATGATTAGGTTAAAGTGGAAGTCAAGTCCGTTCTGCGCATAGGTTCTGCTCATAACAAGTGACGAACCTCTGAAGTGAAAATTGCCTAAATTTCGCATGTTTCTTATTTTTTCAAACTCTAGTTCATATTAATTTAGAAGCGTAATGAACCTAAATAGTGTTAGATATTCAGACAGCACATCGTATTTTAAAAAATAGGGAAGTTCAAAATGTAAACAAACCGTTTGTTTACATACGGACTTGACTTACACTTTAATTAAGCCTCGTTTTCATAAAAATATATCGGCACAGTTAAAATTGCTCACTGTACCAATTTTATGCGTTTTCGACCTCTGTAGGAACTGGAAAAAGCAGCTGAAATTTCTTTTTGTGCACATTTGTAATTAAGGCGTTTTAGTATAGGATCTCGTAACTGAACTGTTTATTTTTTAGTAATTCTCGTTCATAAAATATTTCAAATATAATTTTATTCGCTTGAAGAACACTTGGCCACCATGTATTTCCTATTTTCATACAAAATTTTGCTCGGGGGACAAAATATCTGTAGCTAAGACCGGAAACGCTTATTTTTGAGACTACCATGCATATATGCATGATATTGATTGTCGTCGTTAATTAACATGGTGCAATAACGTGGATCTGTAAACAAGCTCATTTAGTTGTTGTGGGTAGAGAAATGAGAAAGGGGACAACAAGTTGCTTTTGAGACCTACTATAATAGTTAGTCGATCAATTTAGACGTGGGACTGTAAGCCATATATTTGCAATATATGTTCGACTATATACAGATATCACAGATATAGCATATCGCGTATCTATACGAAGCGAAAATAAATGCATATACATACCGGCGTTTCATAATGTTAACGTCAAGCACTCTCTCCAAAATTTCATGCTCTGGTAGAAAGATTATTTTGTCAATACACAGGTTAGGGTTGTTAGCTGATCAAACTTGATAAAATCAAAAGAATAATTAAGGTCCGGGTAAGTTAATGTGTATACTTACCGCTGTTGGCTGACTCTCGAATGATCGTGAAGAAATATAATCTTATACAGGAATGTATGGTGTCGGGTGTCAAATGTCCATTTGATTTTATTAATCTTCTATACCGGACTCACTTGCACTATACAACGTCGTGGAGTGACACAGATATACCACAAATAAGAGATGTGTTCCTCTAGAGCGACCATTTTTTGGAACTTTTGTTGCGTAGAATTATAAACCTCGCTTCGGGTTTTCAAAAAGACCCGTCGCATTACGTAATAAATGCGTATATTATTTTTTGGCGACATCAAAAAGAAAATGAGTTGAGAAAAAAAACAAAAGCAGTATTTCTGAGATAATGGACACTGACTTGATGTGAATTGAAAGACTCATTTCATTCCCAGACTGTCTCACTGGCTCTTCGAGTCAAATATGACCAAATTTGAACTGAACTGAACTGAACTGAAGCCGGGGCAATCAAACTAAAAGGTATTGCGGTATATATATATACACGTATATATATATATATATATATATATATATATATATATATATATATATATATATATATATATATATATATATACATAACTGCCTGAAGTGGGCCTACATTTTTAGTTATCTATTAAGTGCGTGGGTATACGTTTATACGACGCTGTTTGTTTGCTATAAAAAACTGCAGTTTACATTCAATATTGATTTGCAGTCTTACCCGGAGATTTTGCAGTATTACCATGCTGAGCACTAAGGAGATTTTTGAATCATGTACATGCGCATTTAGGACTATGGTTGGGAGTTAGTGACCGGTGAGAATGCTGAGAATACCTATATCCTATGACCGATATACACTGTACGCACATGCATGGGATACCTTTCTTTGTCATTTCAGACAACTATCATGGCTGACTTCATATTTGGGCATTACGACGATGATTCCCTTTAGTACTTGGAATTGGTGTGCAATTCTTGTTGCACTTCTACTCCTAAGCGCGGAATTCGAGTACAATCGTTGGATGTCATGCACTCTTCGATAACCCAGACTGTGACTCACAAACCTGCCCAAAAAACTGTAGCGTGTTTGATGCCGAATGTTATATGGAATATGTGTGTACACAATGTCAATGTAAAAAGAAATCATCGCAAAACTTCGTTGGGAATTGAAAAGAAGGAGGAGAATGTGTGACAGGCTATGAAATAGTCGAAAGTTCTCGTAAGTCGTAAGTTTTATAATATATTCAGGGCTAGCTGATTACATGGCGATATAGACTTTTCGGCCTATAGTTCAGCGGGCTGAAACTTGAACCTAGTGTTGATTTAAAATCCTGAGAAAATTGTACTTTGTGTATCACACTTGTTTAATGAATGTTTGTAACGTAGCTACAGGCTATAATTATTGAAATAGTCCAGGTTCTCATGCTGAAATGTTAAAACAGGATAAATCGCGATTTTCAATGTACTAGACCACCTTAATTTACTAAAATTCACTCCAATTTATCGTGATAATAATTTGGTCTAGCCATGACTTTGGTCGATATATTTCAAAATAATAAAATTCAAAAGTTTGGGAAAATCTTTAGAAAAGCAAAACTAATACGCTTTCGCTCGAGCATAAAATATAGGATTCCGGACCGTGGTCAGATATCCTTAGCTTAAATTCCGCCCGCTGCCACAGCCAATCAGATTGCAGGAAAGGCTAGGATTCCGCTCGCTGCTGATTTGTAAAAAAATAAATGGTTCTAAAATAGCGTTTCTAAAGAGTGAAATAATTAGTTAATATTTATTAGTTATGAATATAGTGTGTGAAACAAGAATTCAAAGAATGCAATGGTATAACATATTTGAAAATTTTCGAAAATATACACATGCATGCAGGGCTATGACCGAAAGTTTCTAAACAACTTTTTTTTATGAAACATTATATAAAAAAATGAGGAAACAGTCACAAAAATGGGGAAGTATTTAAACCGTGAACTGCATGTGGTAACCTGAACTAATTACGACAACATGCTATGCCAACATGCATGCGCTCGCATATCATTTGTTTTACACGGCAAGAGTCGTATAAGACAATCCAGTGAAACTATCTTATATTATATCTATCTTGTAATCACGGTTCCTAAGCGAGTACATCTGCCGCCATGCAGGTTATAAGCTTATGAACACTCGAATGGGATGTTTTTAAACGTTATTTCAACTACCGGTATAACCGGAGATACGTGAAATTTCAATCACGAGGTTAGGCCGAGTGGAATATTGAAATTTCGAGTTCATTGTATGGTGCATGCGTTTATTTGTAAACAAAAGACGAACATAAAGTTGCATTAAAGATACAAGCTTTGTTTCAGGCTGTCATTTTTGCTAATAAATTATGATTCTAATGATCTGTCGCCAGGCAACAAGAAACCATGTGATTGATTTTGACCAATCGCGTGAGTAGATTTAGGCCAATGCATGCACATGCAATATTAATTACGTATATGCTTTATTGCAATTTCAGACAACTCAGTAGCAGGCTAGCAGCTGCATTATCATCAAATTCTTCATTCAGTGAGTCAGCATTTTTGAACGCCCTAGCCTAGCTTCTATGAGTTCATCTACGGCTGACTTGGGCGTGTAAATGCATGTATATGATGACTGCTTTTAATATTGTGTGTGCGATTTTGGTTGCATTTACTCTGTTAAGCATGAAAATCGAATATGTACAATCGTGGAATGTCACTCGAGATTATGGAGATATCTTCGATAACCCAGAGTGCGACTCACAAACCTGCCCACGAATCTGCAGCCGGTATAACGCGGAGTGCGCTAACGAGTATCATGGATGTGCACAATGTCAATGTAGAAAGGGAAACGAGCAAAATTTTGTTGGAGATGGGAAGGGAGCAGGGAAGTGTGTGACAGGCTATAAAATAGACGATGATTCGCGTAAGTCAATGTTGTCGTTAGCCTCCTCCGCAGGCATCTCTTATGTACTTACATTAGGCATTTGTATTTGGCTTGGGTTAGCTGTCTATATATGTTGTCGTGTGGCAAACATGATTATTACACTTTATGATCTTATGGTAGCACTCAGCTCTGCTGCGTGATTATTATTATATTCATGCAAAGCACGAATGTAAATAGGTATATACACTGTATATGCATGTAATTTTTCTGGCAAATATGACGACAATATGACAAAAAGGTCCGTCTTGAAGCGTAAATTTGGCGTGAAACGATCCTTTGATGTTAAAATAAGAAGTGTATATTAGAGCCGCATGTCAAAAAATATAATCTTTTTATCATTCACCATTTTGAATTTTTCCTAACGTTAACCATATTATTGGGACCGACTCATGATCGAGTGCAAATTATTGTAGCTGCACTAACAGCACGTATATTATAACGCTAGCCTCCTATACGCAGGCATCTCTAATGTATTTATATTAGGCATTTATATTTTGCTAGTAAAATATAACGTTGCATTTAGTTATTGTATAAGGAGGCTATTATAACGCTTGTTTATGCTGTTAAAAGAGCCGATCAGCCGAAGTTAATTAGTTTGATACAAACCCAATTTCTAGTTCTGCAATCTGCACGCAAAGCAGGCTGGTCGCTTTTTATACTTTATAGCCTACGGCTACGCGTAGCGCTTTCTATTGAATAACTACGTGTTTTCACACAAAATCCGCGTGAGTCAAGAGCTTGCATAAATATACATGGCGTATATTAGTGGCGTATATATCGATCCTTAAAACATGCTCTTAATTCCTTTATATTATTCCTTGCAAGTTTTCCTTGCCAAGTTTTATTTGCTCGTGTGTACGCGAAAAATTTGACAAGTTTTCCTTGACAAGAGGAGCCTTGTTCAAAAGCTAGTCATGCCAGCTTTTCAAGTAGGAAACTGCTCAACAATATCTTCGAGCCAATCGAGCGGTTTTTGGAAGTTTACTTATTTTATCGTATACTTATTTTATCATATTGTCGTAACCTTTCAAGGAAAACTTGTTTCGCCTTGCACACGAACAAGTGCCCGTCTGTACGGGACTTTACTGATCAGTGGCGGAAGCATTCGTGGGAAACTTCAAGTAAAGTCAATAGAAATACATGCATGCTGCAACACCACGCCTTTTTCTAACCAGACGTAAACGTATATATTCAAATGATTCAAATGAATCAATGGCAAACATTCCTATCATTTAATTTGGTACAGAAATAGTCATAAAGGGGAGTAAACAATGATATAAATTAAGATATAATGATGTAAAACTACCCCATATAAAAATATAAGTACCGCGTATCATGATAAAACTACCGGATATAATAATGAAAGCACAGCATATAATGATGTAACTACTGCATATAATGAATTAACCACCGCATATAATAACGAAAGTACAGCATATAATGATTGATAAAAGCACAGGATATAAAGATCATTGAGCACATGAGGCAGTCATGGATTTCCATAAAACAATGGCTGTTTTTCAGTTGCATTAAGCAGGCAGTTTATCGGACTCTCGCGACGTTCAAAAATGTTGAAATTTAAGCATTAAACCATGAAAAACAGTACAAAATCGACAAGAACCTAGTGATTGCAGTCACATTTGTTTTTATCAAAATTCAAATTACACTTTGAAAAACCCTAGAGCGTTGCTAGCCTATAAAAGCTTTTCATAGTCGGTTATTTTTTTGCATAATGGACAAACCATTTGGCAGGCTCATCATTATACAAATAAACTTCATCTTAACAGCAAATGCGGAAATGACAAAATCGACACGAATAATAAATCGAAACTACTAATGAAGGCCCTGTTATACACGGTGCAATTTTTCTTGCAACTTGCAATGCAATTCTACTTTTGAGAGACTTTTGAGTATATTTGGGAACCACGAAACGTTTGTGTTTATTACACTTCATGCACTTTTCCTCTGCAAGACTCTTCACTAATTTACATCTCTTAGAATTAGAATTGCATTGCACGTTGCGAGAGAAATTGCACCGTGTAACAGGGCCTTAAGCTTACAGATTATGAATTGTTCAGACACTATTCTTTTTATACCAGGCACCCCTAAACTAGTCATGCACCAGTCAATGCATGTTGCTTCGTGCCAGTATTATTTATCTAGTTTTTTATTAAGTTCTGTAAAAGACGTGGATATTAAAACATATTCCTTTTTTAGTTCCAAAAGAAAGTTTTGAATTACGAGGCACCGCACGATGGGCTAAAACGGATAGTTGCCTTGAAGCCGATCCAGACCTTGTTATGGATAATACATGCGTAGCTGGTGTAGACAAATCGTGGGTTTTAACTGTTGATGGTCAGTTAATGAACATGAAGCGATTGCAGTGCATAGATGGCGAAGATCCTAACCGAGTGGTGGTCAAGCCCTGCGATCTGAGCAAAGAAACTCAAAAATGGAAATGTCATGGGCATCAAATAACTCAGTCACAAAGAAACATCAATTATGGACTGACTTATGACAGAGATGATAAACTGGTACTTGACTCTGTTTCGGCGCAGTGGTATTCAGCAGGTGGTGGAGCATCACCAACATGTAAAACCGCCATAAATTATACAGGTAGTAAATAATACGGTAAATCATGGGGAATCTCGCAATACCGGGTATCCCAGTCTCATCGAGCTTTGCTCAGTAATCCTCTCCGTAAGCTGTTATACATATTAAATACCGAAAACATGGAATTGGAGGATTTTTGCTCCTAAATTATCATATGATTTCAAGTATAAAAAACCCGACATTCTAAAATTATGTTTTTCCACAGTTCCACTCTCTCCAACTTTCTTGTCCAAATTTGTTTTGTTATATTGCCAGTTATATAGTAAAAATACTTCATATAAGAATTTCTTTCTTCCGTCCATAGGTTCTTATCGTTTCAATGATGGTCAAGCTATGCGAGTATTGGCGTACAGTGATTATCTCAGCGACGACTGCAAACGTGGTTGCACAAAGACATTCAAAGTTTACGCTCCGTTATATGTTCAAAATGATCGATGCTCTTTGATGTGGAGCAATTCCAGCTTTCTAAAAGGCAGTGAGACATGGCAGCTGGCTTCTTCTGGAAACAGTACGGGTTTTACATTGAAGCATTCTCAAGTTTTCAACGGCGTCGAAATAAAGGTAATTCATGTTTCATTTTTGATCAACTGCAGGAACGAACTACACGCTATTCGGACGAAAGAAAAGAATGTAATGAAATGAATGAAAATTTTCGCTTTAATGTATAAACATGCAGTACTAGTTAACTAGCTTAATTTTCACTGAAACAAAAAGCGATTATTTCGGGGTTATTTTGGAATGGTATGGTATGGAACATATATACCACATGAATACGTTTCAATATAATCAATACATCAGTCGGGCAAGAAGGCTTTCAGATATAATATGACGTATAAAATGACGGGAGCTTATTCTGCATTCATTCATAACTTATATGACCCCGCCCTGCATGCAAAATGTTCTTAATTGGTACCCGAATTTCTAAAATAGGACAGTGATATTAGTATATCACGAATAAATTTTGGATGTAAATCTTCTGTTCTTTTTTGATTGAAAGGTTACGCGTGAGGCTTACCTGGAGTGGTCTGGTACTATTTTAAAGTTAGAAGTCGAGTGTAAATCTCATAACACAAGCCGTGAACAGCATTTTGTTTTATTTAAACTTCTTTCGACGGACAAATCCTCGGTATCGTATTATTCGTTTTTATATTTTAGCATATTATATTGTCCTCTTCGACAGTTCATAAATCCGGCGTACCAACAATTTGGCCGGCTTTCGTTGTAAGGTATTATTTACACGGTACATTTTATGTTTTTAGTTTCCCACGTTGAATCCAAGCAGTGGTACTGGAAAGACCGTAGCGATACCTTTTCAGTGGCTATTATCGGCTTGTGTTTTTTACCTTTTTCAAGTGATCTTAGTGCATTGATATAACATTTACAGCAATATCATGTTCTAGGTAGCTATAAAGTTATGGATGGAACAAAACGTCTAGCCTCTTTGATATTTATATCTTTGCCAAGAAATAGGTGATGCGCGAATATTCATGTATATCTTAAAGCATAATTGGAAACATACAGCATGTACCATCATTTATGGGGGTTTTTTAAACATGTTCCTTTTTAATTTACTTAAAACTAATATTATGGTACCACTATTTTTGCAGCATCATAATAGAAACCATCATCTGAGATGTGTCACAAGGTTATCAATTTCAGTCGGAAAAAGTAGTGATAAGATGGCGGCTATTTGAGTTTATGTGTGATTTCCCGAATTATAGACTTTGATCAGAGGCAATTTAGCCAAGACCTGGCTGCTGATCGAACGAGAGTAATGCGCGATCCACTTTTTTTATTGACGCATTAATTTATATAACATGCTCGATGAACCGGGGGGAGCCTGTGTAGGTATACAGACCTCGAAGCACTTGGAAATAGAAAAAATATGTTTTGAATATATGCGTGCAAATATTATTCATCTGGATTCTACTCTGAACCCATCGACAAAGAGCTTTATTATAATTGAATATCAAAGCAGGAAATCAAATTTCGATGTTATTATTTACTACATTCGAAAAACAATAACTAGATAGATATAGACTACAGCTTAACAGCATTCTGTTATCACCGTTGATCACCCAGATGATAAAAGATAAAACTGAATCAAAATGGTGTTCGGAATTGAGCTTTCCCCGTCATTTTTGAACATATATATTTGTGTATAGAGATTTATGCACAGTTAATGGATGAAATCAAAATCATCATAATCCAAATCGTAATAATTGTATATAGCCTATACTATACTTTATACAATTGACGTGTTTTATGTTTATATATATATATGTATATATATTTTCATTGCGCAAACTCGACGAAGGCGTTGAAATGCGATCACACTATTTTTGTATCATCACGCGAGAGATGAATAGCCTGATGAAAGGTAAAGCGGGAAAAACTTACGACGGTATAGCAACAAATTGAAACACACTATACAAATGCGTAAATCGAAACCCTGGTGATTATCATCCATATGTTTCTGTAACCTAGATGTTCGTTTTAGATAAATGGCTATATAGTTTGTTAGCGAAATATCGGTCCCAGAACAAAGGAAACGTTAAGCTTTTAATTACAAAAATGTTTTGGTAAATAGCTAGTTCATTCTAAAATTGGCATAATATCCGAAAGGTTTCAAAATTCCGAAGTCAGTCAAAAGTATAAGAAATTATCATGATATGATATACAAATAATGAATGTTTATGAGTGCAATGGTACAAAATGTATAGTACAATTGCACTCTGGAGAGTGCAATGGAACGCTTTCCATTGCACTCTTGGGAAATGGGACTTTCTATTCAATATCACGTGATCGTCATCAACCAATTAAACGCTCTAAATTTAATGGGGTATTATATAATTAGTAATGGAATAATATGTATAAGTATTTTTTGTAAGTTAACCCTCGAGCAGTCTGCCAATTTTCTTTGCCAAACATAGGCCCTATATAATTAACTTATGTCCAGACGTTTGTTAATTCAAACCGGATATATACGCCCTCTTTTTGGTTCGTTCAAGATATTTTGCCATGGAATTGCGGATCGAGGGAAACAAGAATTAGAAACACTACGAAAGTGTACGATAAATGCATGTTATGAAAAAAAGCGCCAATGCGTATTCAATATAAAATAAGCGCGAGTAGGAGTTCAATAAAATATATAAAAATTGAAATTTCGCCAAATATACATCATCAATTGCACCCACTATCACGAATTTAATATAATTACTCGATGACACAGCCACACAGCGCCGAACACGTACGAAGCTATGCATGCAGACGTGCTGAGCTACTGATTAACGCATTTCCGAGCTAAATAAGAAAACAATAAAAAAGCTTTTTGTTAATATGAACTTCTATAAAGAATATTTTTAAAATTAGATTTATCAATTAAAAATACATTACATGTATTATAAATTATTTTGACAGATAAAGCTGAACTTGTTCGAAGCTGCATTTTCCACTTTGGATCATGCATGCTTGAGATGTGCCCCTATGACAAACGTTTTCTGAAAGTGCTATATAGGTACTGGTAGATACTCGCGACTCGCGTTAATATACGCGTGATCAATTATGACGCAAACACGCAATATCCCGTTTCCTATAATTCTGAAAGGCTTGGAATTCCACTACGCGTTTTTCATACCCGCCACGTACACGCACGTTAAAGTCCAAATCCTTATAATATATAGTTGTCCTTGAAAAAAGACGAAGTCGATAAGTCGAAAGAACTTAATTTTCCGCATGATAAAAATTTATTAAGTTTTTTAAATTTCATGTAGGTATACATAATTTAATGCATTTAAGGTGGCTCCCTACGGAGTTTTGTAAAAATTCCAGATAGCAGGTTTGTTGTGCTGAATTGAACACGAATATTATAGACTAAAGATCAATAATGCTTCTCATTATATATTGCCACTGTACGAGGTAAGCGTTATCAGCCGAGCTGAAGACGAGGCCGATAACGCTTACCAAAACCTTGATAACTCTGCATATCACAAAAACCGAATTCAATAATTGTTTTATTATTTAGTTTTAAAAAGATTTAATTATCCTTTCGAAATCTAATTTACATCAATATTTACACACATACACATTGTTTTATTATACATTTGAAGAATAGTTAACATATTATTAACGAATGAAAAACCTTATTTAATAGCAACATCCAAAAATACATCAATTATCAATACATATAAATACATTCAAATTAATAGCGCTTGTTAACCACCGCAGGCTCACTTGCAGATAACTCAGTTATCTGCTAGCAGATAACTGAATTTTGCGTGATTGCGCGATTTATCTGTCAACTATTAGCCAATCAAATTACTTTTACTACTATAATGTGTAATAATAATAAGGGTTAGTGACCTTAGCTATATAGGGTATTATAACCCTGTTGTCACTAGCCCGTGTATATCTGTTTACATGTATACGCAAAATTTACTAAAATAAAATAAGATAAATAATGATAATACAAACAATAGGCTTTAAACTAGTGAAACTCGTTTGCCAATTTTCTTTGCTAAAAAAATGTGTTGACGCGTTCACATAGTTTTACTGTTCAAATCGGATGCACGGTCTCTTGAGCTTTTTGCCACAAAAATACAATAGCGATATTAATCTATGAGGAATATCGCATTGTTTTGACTGTTAGTTTACGATAGAAGTTTCGGTTAAAATGAAATACTTTGAGATCGGAAATATACGCCTACTTTTGATATTGGAGCACAACTTCCCCCTCTGGTAAATTTAGACCGCGGAATTGGAATATCTTATATCCTTGCTACTCACTTTAATACTGCTCTATTGCTTCTCATTTTTAATTTTTGTTCATCGGGAATCAAGAATTGGAAATATTTTGATAAGAGTTCAATGAAATAAAGCATTAAGACATTTCGCCAAATACATCCCACTGCATGGCACTGTCACTGATATATTCTCGATGACACATCCATCATTATGAAGGAGCAGCGAGGCAATGTCTTAAAATCTGGTATAACAACCGCCGAAAATAATGAAATAAACAAAACACTTCTCGACGTTACTAACCTTCCCAACGAAGATCCTTAGGTTGAAGCGTCGAGAAGTGTTTTGACGATCCATTTTAGGCAGTGTTTATACGGCATTTGATAGAAGTTATTTAAAGCTAAGCCAATATATATAATGGCGCGGCTATGCATGTTTGAGGTCCCAGTAAATTATCTGATATTAGAGGCTTTTCAATGAGCGCGGTTAACCAAGATTTAGCCATGCAAGCAAAATTTTGAGATATTAAAATAAGTCTACGACTACCGGGTCGGGATCATGCTATTTACTCATCTCAAAACCTCGAAGTCATTTTACGCTTCTGTAAATTTCGGGTAATTGAGATATCAGAATCTATACCAAATGCAGATGAGCTCAAACAAAGACTTTAATTCATTTGCATTATAGCTTCGGTGCACGCCGGAAAAGAGCGCGACGTTTGACCTAGTCCTGCATGGGAATTAAACTTTGTGAACTACACCATTAATTTCCCATCATGCTATATGTATCAATTAAAGATAATTTCATGAGTTTGTTGGTTTGCACGTCATATAAAACTACATAAATATGGGATCTAATCAATTTATTTTCTGGTGTTAGCTTACAAAGATGTGGTAACTTACTTATTACATTAGTTTTCCCAGGTACATAACAATTGTTAATATGAATACGTATTATAATAAAGATATTACCTACTGGAAACCTTTGCAGGCTTTTTAATCATTGAATGCTGTTAATCGCAGCCTTTGTTCGGCACTACGATTGACTTCTACATACAATCTAATCTTATCAGTTTTATTGTCGTTATATTGAATAAATTGAATTGAATAAATTATATATTTGTGTGATTGATGTTAACATATCAAAGTTTCCCTTATAATCATGCCAGATATTAGCTATTAATCAACTATTTGCAACTGGTGGCTTCATTTTGGCAGTTAAATTATGCATCTTCGACAGCAATTTCCTTCTGGTAAGAACTTCTAGTTTAAAGAGATATTTAACAAAAACAAACGCCATCCATTTAATGAAATTGGAGGAAATTTGTAGTCATGTCGTATAACGCTATCACCAACGATTATTATAACAAACTTCTTCTGCTAGATTTAAGGTTGTTCTCCACTTACGCGTTTTTCATATACGCACGTACACGACTACACGTACGTTAAAGTCTAAATCCTTATAAATGCCACCTTTTAAAACACTAAGTGAATAAATCGAAGGAACTTAGTTTTCTGCATATCGGTTTAGTATGCATTAGTTGACCCAGATGTTAAATAATAAAAAATTGAAAGCATTCTAAAAGCAAAAGTCTACGTGCGTATGAAAAACGCGTAAGTGGAAAGCAGCCTTTATGGTCCGACTCACATGAACACATACCATAGAAATAATAGATACAGAATGACGTCTATGGCGCCAAATAACCTCTGAAGTCTATTATTTGTATGACAAAAAGTCAAAAACGCGTTGTCAATTACTGATGACGCAATATCCCGTTTTGCTTATATTGGGTTGGGAAAAATGCAATATTTTGACCATGCATGCCACTCCCAGTTGTAGTGTTTGTATGTGGGCGTTACGCAGATATTATATATAACTACAAGCAGCATTTCTGTTTTTTAATTGCAGTCGAAGCGTTGCAGAACCATCAACCGATTATAGCTGAAGACTTGCGGGACATCGTGCAAGAAGAAAGCAAGAAGAATGAACTTGCGAGGATCGTGGTCGTTGATCTTCGCAGTATTTTGCCACCATGCAATTGCTGATATATACCTCCATAACCCAAGAGGCTCTAACAATCGACTCGATGGCGAACGAGCTAATCGCAGAAACAACAACAGAGTGTTTAACTCGCAGGTTAGGCATTGATCTAAGTTAATATTTGACGGAAGGTTCTTGAGAGAATTGCCGTCTCAGTTAAAATATTTACTTTACAGAATATTTTTACTTCAACAAGTTACCTTTCCTCGGGGTCATCCAAATGTCTTTGTCCTCTCCTTATTTACGACTTGCCAAGCTGCGAGCTTTATCTTTAGACAACCGCTTTGCATGCACAACGGACATAGCGAGAGATACAGCAGTTCCGCTCAATAAGAATTTTCTCCACTAGATTGGAAACTGTTAAGTTAACTGGTTGTACTCTATATATAAGCTGCGCTCGTATTACCGCCTTTTTTATAATATATGACTTCAATCGTCAGAACTTTAGCAAGAATAAGCCTCAGCTACATCTACTGTTTACTGAAATGTTTCACCGAGTGCGATTTGTAAACATTTTATATTGCAGGAGCTCTAAGGACTTTTTACATATGATCCGAAAGTAACCGAAGCAAAAAATGATTTTGATGTCTTCATGAAATAGACAAGGCTGACAAATACTGTACATAGGTATTATATGCAAAACAAATTCACGAGGCTGTGATATTTGGTCAACAAGCGCTAGCGGCCATTCGATTTTACCACAGAGCAATATCTGTAGTTTTGGTATACGCCCCCCTTCCTATTATTTTTTCGAATCCCAGGAAAATGACTTTTTTTAATATCTCGATGTCATTTCACGCCAACTTTATGATTAATCGCAGATGAGCTGACTTAGTAAAACGAGTAAATAAACGATCCATGGTAAATCAAATTTCTAACAATGTCACTGATGCCTAATAAGGATGAGTAATATGTACCGTTAAATCTCAATTCCGCCGGAAGGATGCAATATATAAGCAAATTTGGTGTTAAATTTTCATTTGTTTGGAACATATCGGTCTAGTATTAGCAGCATATTTGCGCATATTTTAAGATACGTTTCTGCTTGAAATATCTAGCGAGTATTGTCTATTGTGTGTTGATCCTGATCAGTTACAACCCTTAAATCAAGCCCAGACGTATACCTACCTACCTATTAATCATATTCGAGACAACAAAGGATGCTTGAATAACGTTAATTAATTAAAGCGGTAAGCTCACTCTTGCAAGTAATGAATTGTTAATTCTAGATATCTGTCTATATTGCCCTTCTTTCGAGTAAAATATCCGCTTGGCGCAAATAGAATTTTCTGCTGAATCACTTTTCGCCCAATAGCCTCATGCAAATATTTACTTGTGTTTCTGCGCAATTGAATCGAAGTACTTGAAAAAAAAAGCTATCTAGAGACTAGAGTAAATGATAATGATAATGGCAGTAATTTATGGCAAATTTGCAGACTGCGGCATTCACCACAACAGTTAACACGTTTAACAAGTTAGAGTCGTTAATGTGATATCAATTTTCAATTGATGATTATAACTGAATATCAGCACATCTTTTTTATATTAGCACATCATTTCATTTGAATATCAACACATCAGCGATTTTATTTCCTCTCGAGATTTCGTACCAGTCTCGTTCCCAGGCTCTTTGAACTTTGAAGTACTTTGCGGAGAAAGCACTGAGCGCGCGGGGGTGCTTGGGGAAGTTGCAGCTTTGATCTGCAAGGCTCAAGAGTATATAGCTATCCGGCTTAAACGTGTGTTCCCAAATGTGCCTTTATCATACGCACAATAATATAATACATTTAGATTATCTTATGGACACACAGAATTCTTTTGCTCGCATTCAAGACTTAACTAAGCCAGACCACATTCAGTCCTTCCCGTGTCTAAACATGCATGTATTGCATGTATTCTGATGATAGCAAAATATGACTTTGCATCAAGTGTGATATGACTAACTACCCACCCCACAAACTTTCTTGACGAAGCCTGTAAGTCGAAAAGTCTTCTATCTATATGCTAGGCAATTGTTATGCCACATTTGATGCGAAATTGCTAGAAGACGCTGATATACCCCGCTCCCTGGTATATTGGGCAAAATATACACGTATATATAATGAATTAGGCAGTTATGCTAATTTACTATTTTTATTTACACATGTTTTCCTGTAGAATAATGCGAAAGGAGGATATAATGTAGCAGAAAAATCATCAAACAAGAGTAAAAACTGGTTCCAAATGGTAAGTAGATAATCTTGCTGTTTCTTTCAATCGGATGATGTAAGGGCTTCCTGGTTGTCCGTACTTCTCTACACATAACCATTAAAATGCGGGGCTTTCATTGTAGCAACAGTTATGAAATCTGTTTCTTAAAAATTAAAGATGTGTCACTTTTTAGCAAAGCTACCATTTTAGCAACTAATTGATGTGCGTGATAATATGTCTTTTTCCCGCCAGAAAATGCAGCGAAAAGAAATTCTATATAATCGTTACAAATCTGAACAATTTTTATATTATAGAATTACTACATGAGTGGACCAGGCGAGGGAAAGACAATCTTACCAATTGAGTGGACAAACCAACATGGCTGTGGGCATAGAGATCTTAACTGCAACATTGTTCTGCAATACAGATGTCAACCAACGTCTATCACAGATAAGCTTCAAATGATGAGAAATGGTAAATAGGCCACATATACGTTTGGTTGATAATTTATAATCTTATAGAACTCATAAGTGGTATGAAACCACACTTTTCAAGCTTTGCGTACTCTGAAAGAGGAAGAGGTCTGAAGTCTTGATCCTATTGAAAAAAAAAACTCCTGATCACACTCGATTTCTGTTTCATTTTCGTATCCGAAAAAGCTAGTGAACCCTATTAATGGAACTTTTAATGGTTTAAGTAATCTTGTACCGTAAAATTCTATTTTCCACAGCATATAAATAGTGTGGCCTCCTTTAAATTTTAAAACTTCTACTTTTTTAACTTTAAAAACTTTTATTCTATATGTATTCATCTACACTGCAACGCGTTTCACGGTTTCAGGTTCCTGTTATAGGCCTGCAGACACAAATAGACTGTTTAGCAATAAACAGAGATCATTGCTTGGTTTCATATAACTTCCTATTCAACTTTATTAAACATTTTCCAAGTTTTTTTGCTGCACGGTTTAAAGACTCCGACCTTCATCTATTTATCTTCAGGCAAAGTAACCAACACACCCAGGTTTTTAAAAGGAATGAATAGAATGTGCCGAAATATGGATCGTTTTCTAAGAAAATTCATCAGCTTAGACCGAGCCCTCAATGAGCCCTGGCAATCGTATAGTTGTTGCACAGTACGTGAAAGAAACAAGGGTAGGTAACTGTGATCAAGTGAAATCACCCCAAACTCCATTATGGATAATCCGTATGTCGTTAAGGCATTCATTATCATTTAATAGAGGCAGCTGCTAATACTGTAAAGGCTGTAAAAACGTTAGTATCAACTTAGAACACCTACAGTCCTTAAGACTGTGCAATAACATTGGGAACCTGCCTTCACAAACATCCTATGCTCAAATAATCATCTTAATCACGACTTTTCTTTAATTAATTAAATAAAGGTTTGTTTACTGCGAACGAAACATTGAAAGGCGACAAAGCGAAATATACCAGGCAAAACCCTAATGGTAACAGGTATGGTTATGAATGTCCTGAAGAACGTGATTACTATCCATACTGGCATCCAACGGTTTGGACAGATATTGCTGTGCTTGCCAATAAAGAAGAAGACTGTCCTTATTACAAGAACGAAAGTTTTAATACGAAGCCAAAAGGTAAACGTTACGTCTTTTTGAAACTTCGTAAGGGCTTCTAACTAACGATATCTCACAAAAGATTAGATCGTCCGTCTTGTTCAGGGCCGTTGCTAGGGGGGGGGTGTGATACTAGTTGTCGGTAAATTCGATACTCGCACCCCCCCCCCTACTTAAGCCGCCTAGCGACGGCCCGGTCTTGTTAATCAAGTTATCGTTTTGCATGTGTGTATCAAAGCAAGGGTGCAAATTATCTACTGGAAAAAAGTATCGTTTGGTATATTCATTACCATAACCAATGTGAAATACGATAACTCCCATGTTTACCAATCGGGAGCGTAGTGAATATATACTCTACGCGACAATAATTATGACCCACGTATCTAGAGAAGTGGCCTTTTAAATGAGCTAAAAACATAACGAACGAGCAACGCATCACTAAACTCGTGTCTAATAAATATTTTCTGCACCAGGCTTGTGCATGCAACAATGCACAAAAACAAGGCGAAGACCAGAAACAAGATGGCGTCATTGTTCACAGTGGAATAATGAAGATGACTGTATCAAAAAAGAAGGAATATGGGTAAACTTCCATAACTTTAAAGAAATTACCGACAAAACGAGAGATGAATGCACGGGTAGTGATCTTATTTGGGCAATACCGTATCGCCCTGAGCACATGGATCAACTGGAGGGGGAAGATTCAGAGCAGTGGAAGAAGTGTTTGGTAAAGTTACAAAAACCAGTCTGTAAAGTAGCACCGAAATCACGTCCCAATCATCTTGGTAACGGAGAAGATGTTGTTCCGTTGACATACAACTGGGAACTCCCACATTTCCCTTCAGGACAGGAGCAACGTTGTGTTCTTCGTATTAGGTACGTTGTAGTACGCGTGTTTCGCCTGTTTGTTTTTGGCTTTAACACACTTTTTGTTTAAAGACTAAGTGGTAAATTTATCTAATAATATCGCTTTGTCTTTTGCCCTATAAATGATATATTACGTTCAAGGCATCGAAGTGAACCTGATTTGCTAGGTTTTCCCTAGCTTTAAAAAATATGCAATCGTGCGATATACTAGACATTTCTCTGGTGATAATACATAAAAGTTGCATGCATTTTTATCTCTAAGATCCCTTTCCGGCCCTTTCAGACGGAAACGATTTTGTACCATTACATCATTACGGAATATGAACAAACGTTAAAATTGCTTCTCCACGTAGATACAATATCTCGACGAATGACTACGATCCAAAGAATACATTTGCTTCATCAAATAACAAGTATGTACCAAAATTTATAACTATGTAGCATGCGACGGAATGCATGTTTAAATTGTATCCTATTCTGGGAAGGGAAAATATATGATTTGTCTGGCTGAGAAAAATTAGGGTGAGGGTTAATCTGAAATGTTGTTCCAATTTGTATTTTGTTCAAGTGAGGAGGTTATTTCCAACGACCCAGACGTTAATGTTGGAAAAGGCACGAACAACAAAGTCCCTCTTCAACTTGCAATCAACACAGCCCAATTTGGTCGCACCTTTCAAGATCGCTCTCATATTTTTAAAATCATACCGAGAAAGGATGATTTCAAGGATTGCGTCATCCATAACCTTAACGTGAAAGGAAAGCGTGGTAATATAGTGCAAGCCTATCCTGCTGTTGAATACGACTTCACTCCAAAGGACCTAAAAATGAACTCTTCGCATTGCATTCATATACAGTTTGCTGGTAAGTTTTGCAAACCCAGGTATACGTCGTTTCCATTTGACGATTGTAGCTAGGAGATAGGATGATATTTCAACGCTAAACATCTTTCCTGTTTTCAGAAATATATTTCTCCCTTAAAATCCCCCCACCCAGAAGCCTGATAAACCATTGTGTCGTATTTTTTTATGTATAAGATCTAAATTTCCCTTGGCAGGTTCAAATAAAAATCCAAAAGGTAACGATGGTGAAGGACGTAAACGTAAGTTTAAGCGATTCAACTAACATTATTTTTATGATACCAAGTGATACTAATGCTAATGATACAGTCACCATGAAGAAATATGTTATAGTTTTGTTCCTTTAAATAAACGAAATAAATACCATATATGCACCCAGCACGTATTGTTAGTAATATCAAATATTACATTGATCAGTAAAAAATTCCCTTGTCAGTAAAATTAATTTGTATGAAATTAATTTCATGAGAAAATTATACGAAGTAATAAACTATTGTAAAATGCTTTCATAATATCCTTCAACAGAAACGGACAGAAACAATTTGGTGGCAATGAAGAGCACAGACTTAAGCTATCCATTGGAAGACACGACAGGTATGCTCATGCATGTAGTCTTCTCTTTTGTATATCAGTATATTCCCCCCTTGGTGAGGGTTTCGTTAAATGGGGTTACTGACTGTTGCTGTTATAGGGAGTCCCTATGAGCATCGTCTGCATGTACCCTTTTAATCCTATATAATCCCCGATCTGTGCTATTTTTATTTCAACTCCAAAGCCCAAGATTCTACGCCAAAACAGCATTTGGTCATTTAGTTTAGTTGATTAGAGTTTGTTAATTATCATTTAGTTTAATTAGTAATAGGTATTTAGCACCATTTCGTTTAGTTTAGTTTATTTATAATTTAGTTTATTCAAACAGGATTTGATGATCGAAATCTGTTAAACATATAGGATTAAAAAAAATTTACTTGACCAAAATGCACTGAGATTCAAAAGGTGTCTTTGTAGTTGAATTAGTGCATGCATTGCATGGGAGCGTAATATATTATTGGACGCATTCCACACTGCGAAAATAGTAAGGTAAATTTGCACATATACAGTTCAGTGAAGTTGAAACTATTATCGATATTTAAATTTACGCTCAGGTACATTGTTTGACGAAGCGACGGTAATTGACGCACCTGACCTTGTCGATCTCGCAGAAACAAGGACTGGCGCAGACATAGCAACTTCCATGGCAACAGCCGGCTATTTCAAACGAGCTCAAGATGTCCCCAGTCCATTTCAAGTCCCAGGATGCAACGCCCAACAAGCTGAACAGCTCGACTGTTATCCCCCTTCATGGACCGGATTGCTCTTGAGACTAAAGCCTGGTAAATATCAGTACATGTGCTCTCGCAACAACAACTTCAGCAACAGAAATCAGAAGGCAAAGATTGTAGTTACTGAGGGATAAATGCGAAAAGAAACCTTCCTGATATTATCTTCCGAATATTTGTTTAGTATAAAATTAATAAGTAGATCTTGCATTTCAAGTAGCAAATTTCTATTAGTCACACGACGTTAGAAAATTAAGGTTATACGTATACATTAATTCTTATGCATTACATTTCAAAATTACACCGTATCTAATTCTTCTCGCAATCTATCTTTAACTTTGATTAACTGGAATGTCTAGCAGTACGGGCCAAAAATGATTCTGGGAGACGGGCGAATTAAGGTTCGCCAGTTGTTTGTCGAAAGATGCGAGCTGGTCAGGAAATTGCCGCATTTTGTGCTGATTTTTTATAGGTCGTAAGTCCTGTTTGTATATGTTTGTTTTCTTGTTTTTATAAGTCCTGTGTTGCTACGCAATGTACTGTATTCCGATCAGTGCGCATTGAGTTTGTACCCTAACTACCTCCCGCCTGCCGTGCGCACCTGAAATCTGGTAAAACCGGTTTAAAATTCATAGTTAGAGTTGGACAAAAATTGGTCAGACCGGTTAGCACACTTACAGTAATGCAACCTCGTACCCAGGGTTTAATTACCTACGCTCCGCGGCCCACGCTGCGGCAATAATTTACAATCCTACTGATCTTGTTCGCTCGGCATCGTGTCCATGCATAAGTTCACTTGATCTAATCGGTAAATAGCTATAACCAAATTAAATGTTACAGCTAATTGCACATTATATAATTAAAGGTAAGTTCACTAATCGATGTGTTTACTGTTTCGCGGAGTATATATCCCTAATTCACCGTTTTATCTGTTTTATAGGTGAACAATTATTGTTTACTGACTGCTGACTGCTGACTCAGCCTGACTGTGACACAGCGTTTCCAGCGTATTCCTATACCGTAAGTGTTTAGCAGCTCTAACATTTGATTGATTTGTTTCATATAAGTTTGTTTGTAAACGTGATTGCCAACCAATTTAATTCCCATATACTCGTCTAAAACTATTGCGTTGAATTGTTGAATGAGGTTGAATTGTAATCTCTTTTGTTCTTATTCTCGAGACTAAGAGCCTGTTTTACATGGAGCGAGTTATCCCGGCTAGGCGAGGTTATTCGAGGGAAATTACTGAATTAGCATTTCAAATCTATTGAATTTATTGTGTTTGACCGATCTGGTTGATCGGTCACCTTATTTAACCGTTAAAGACTGGGTCTATATATCGATATTAACTTTTGCATTTAAACAAAGTGGAAAGCATAACGAATTTTGTTGAGATGTGCAGACATGTCATTAACCAAAGTTATTGAGTAACACTTGTACAGATATTCAAATAGTATGTCAAATATTATCCGTATTCACCACGCAATTATACTCTTTGTACCTCTTTGTATACCTCTCACTAATTTTTGTTCTGTTTATCGTCGCGCTTCTTTTTGATTCGTGAGTTCGAGAGTTGTCCAAACGTTAACCTGGAGAAAACGCATCAAACTACATTATATGGTCCTATCACTATATACATGCAGTATTATGTACCGCGTCTAAACTCCAGTAAATTCGTTCGGCATGTTATTCATTCATGGCGATGTTATGCGTAAAGCCCCGTATCAGACGGGCAAGTTTTCCTTGACAAGTTTTCTTGACCAGTTCATTTGCTGGTGTGTATGACGAACAAGTTAGCTTTATTTGCTCGTGTGTATTTGAAAAATTGACAAATTTTTATTGACAAGTTTTACAATAACATGAGTATATTTTACGATAATGTCATTAATATGAGCCATCATAAAACGAGTATATACGACCGAATTTTAGAACAAACAGAAATGATTTCGAAATACTTCAAAAACCCGCTCGATTGGCTCGAAGATTGTTGCGCTGTTCCCTACCGCACAATTCCTTGTCAAGTTTTCCTTCACGGCCGTACACACGAGCATTTTTCCTTGTTGAAAAGCTGGCATGAATTTTGGAATTATAGCTTTTGAACAAGGCTCCTTGCCAAGAAAAAACCAGTTGTCAATTTTTTGCGTACACACGAGCAAATAAAACTTGCCCGTCTGTACGTCTGCCTTTTCGAATGATTTTAAAATTATTTGCCGCCCTGACAGCGTGATGTTTTATTGTAGCTAATAAAATAAGGTTTAGATGGATATATAGGTACCTCAATAGACCTTAAGTCAATTTATTCGGCTCTGTAAATTTATTCAGCCTGGTAAATCTTTTGACGTCTAAGCAAGACTTGTTGTTCACTGCGGAGAAAGGTAAATTTAAATGGGCTGGTTGAATAAAAGAAATTGGTAAATATTAAATGATTGGTGATAATAATTTTATTGAATAGATGAAGCATCCTCTTTGATTTAGTGTATAATAGCTACATTTAACGCGGATTCTAGAATGCAGTTTGTTATCAATTTGCATGATATCTCGTGCATGAGAAAGAATGAAAACTTGAGCATTATTAACTTGATTAAAATCTCTATGTCAAGTGTGTTTAAAACAACTTGTTTTCAACATGATGAAAAGATAAGAAGTTTTTCAAATCATCACAATGGCAAATTCTGATGAAATCATTTCTATAGAACGTCGTGAGGGGATCGAGTCAAAAAAAGCTATATTGTGTGGGAGACCAAGGTTATCTTGCATTGGCATTCTTACTGGTCTGGTGACCATCTAAACACCCACAATTTTATTCATAACTTATAACAAACCTAAGAAACGCACTTTTTTTCAAGGCACAAACATGCAAAAGAAGTTTTAATTTATTAAATCCCTTAGTCACTGATATCTCGGAAGGGCCAGGTGGTGTGTGTGCAGGCATGTAAAAGCGAAAAGAATTTCGGCCATGATAGATATTAGAATTGAAAACAATGAAAATAATTTAATTTGTAACATGGCGACAATCAAAATGACACGATCGGGTGACAGCAGTATAATCCATATCCGTTGCCCAGCGAGTTTAGCAACAAAATATTGCGTTAAATCTATATATGGAGAATATTTCAAGAAAATAATTGCGTATAATTTATATATAGAAAGAATGTTTGGCAGGATATAAAGAGTTGGCAAACTAAGTCCAACAGTCTACATACACAGCATTTTAAACTCTCGAATATCAGGAATGTTAGGATCAACCTCATATGAGGTCGATTCCGGCTGAAATTACTTCAGTCGCAAAGCACTAACCAAATTGCTGGGTATATACAAAATGAGCTTGAAATATTTTTTTTGAAATATTTGAACGCACTGCAATCTTATACGCATGCTTTAATAACAACATAATGTTTTAATAGCACGAGATCATTTGGACTGATTTCAAAAAGCGAAGTGACTACGTGAGAATGGACTAATCGAAAGAGATTGCGTATATCTTTGCTGGTTCTGGACTGGTTTTTTTATAAAATCGCTCTCAAAATATCTCGTGCATGCATAATTATACCTAAAAAAATTATTAAAAGACATGTTATGTAATTTTTTTGGCACGTTTTATTTCTGTACGGCTAACAATTCCATTTTTGTGTAGGTGGTCTTTAATTTTTTTAATGGGTGATAACAAACCAAGGACAATCATAAGGAATTCATCAGTTTTTAACTGCAGATCACATTAAATCTAAAAATTCCATATTTTGCTCAACCAACCGCCTTTAATAAAAATTTGAAAGGTAATCATTGCAAGTTTTAGGACACTTGTATAATTCTGTAGACGGAAAATTGCAAAAGATAAAAATTGGGGAACGCCAATAAAGGTTTATACTTATACATGGCAAATACTTATACATGTCGTGTGAATTCAACATCCATGCATGAACTTTGTAATTTTCGATGCGAGAGATATATTAAACGATCTTAATTGCAAAGGTTTTTTAAAGGGTCTTAATCTTGAATGGAATCATACACAACTCAATTCACACCAGGAACAGTTGAAAAAAATTAGCCAACTATCGCGTCTTTCGAAAGGAATCAAACCAACGCTTTTGCGATGCCGGTGCAATGCTCTTGCCACTGAGCTACAGAGGTAGCTGACAAGAACAAGCGTGCATGGTTAGTGTGTATTTTAAGGTGGTAATGTACCTTTTTTAAAAAGCTTTTAGAATTTACCTTCATCGAATAAAGTGCCACAAAATTCGCTCTTACTGCATGATCAAAGTCAAAAAGAGATTCTTTTTCAATATAAATGGCATGATTGAGATTAAAAGATTCATATTGAGTTCTTAATCGAGCTAGTGGATGTAGCTACAGTACCTAATTAAGAAATCATTTAACGATGATAGAATGATATCAATCTTGTGAGATCTGCAACCCGGCCATGTACGTTTGAGATGGAGTGAGCTAAAGCTAATTTGGAGTGTCCTTTAAAAGATCAAATGCTCCATAGGAACTTAGACCGATTGACGCATGATAAATGCCTGCAAAGGCAGTTTTATAAGGCTTAATCTCTTCTCGTGCCTATTATGGCTATGCTGAAGATAATATTAAGTCCTTGACATCTACATGGTGTAAAAAATTACTTAATGAATATTAAAGACGTTGCATGTTCACTAGAATTTGAGGCTTATAATCGTTAGCGGCGCAATTGTCTATATAAATTCGGTGCCAGAGAGCTGGAATCTATTGTGCTTAACAACTATATGAATTTTAGAATTATTATTTGGATGCACCTGTGTTTCTGATGCCTTTTTTGGGTGCACTTGTGTTTCTGTTAATCTAAGATTCGCGATTATTATTTTTACATAATTTATCGTTTCAAACGAGAGAGGCTATAACGCAATAGATCAGACCTTTCTCATCAGTAATCTCCGCAATACTACGACCAAATAAACTTCGTGTCACAGCAGGCTTTTTGTGCTAGACGTCATTGTGATTTGTGACAGAGGTCTATTATACTCAATTTTATCTGCTTTCACCTGAAAGTATTTTCGTCTTAAAGACGTCTTAAAGTGAGATTGTGTGAAATAACAAAGCCCATGAAATTATTCTCAATTCATCAGCTTTTTAACTGTAGATCAATTTCCTATACATTAGTCGATAAAAATCTTTATGTCCACCATAATTCAAATTATCGCTTCAATGATTCTAATGTAATCGTGTCATCGGACTTTGACACTTAATTTGCGTTTCTCCTGATCAAAGAGAGAGTCCTTTCTTTCCATATGTCATATTGCCTACAAAAAAACCCAGTTTCATATCCACCTCTCAGTCGAGTGGATATACCGGGAATCATTTCGGAATCATTTAAGGAATCATTTCGAAATAATTGCAAGACAATAGGTTGAGCTAAAGATAGTTTGGGGAACTGATCAACAGTAAAGATCTAGATTAAATGTTCTAATAGGTTGGAGTTTTGCAAGGTTTTGGTTGCCTTTTTTGTAGTCAGGACGTTTTATCTCCCCTACTCGATCATACTGACGCGTGCTGCAGTCACCACCATGAATACAGCAGAAAGTCGAAAATAGCCGTGTCAATTAAATTCGTAAATGCGTAGGCCAATAAACTTTGTTAATAAGTGTTTGTGTAATTGGAGGTGCATGAACGGTTGAGAAATCTGGCAACATCTAGCAGAACTGCGCAGAAGGACAACACCTATTTAGCGATACCAACTATAATCGGATAATCGGATTGAAGAAATATTTTAGAGAGAGATAGAGATAATTTTGCGATTTCAATTTTAAGTGGGATTTCGAATTGTGTTAATACAAAAGATTTCGAATTGTGTTAATACAAAAGAAGTTTGATCGATAAGGATCCCTCTAATTGTATAGACAAATGTGTTTGTGTAAGCCGACAATGACCCTCCGCATTAAAAACTTTGCCAAAGTTAATATATCCGACTCAAGCGTTAAAATGTCTTGCAAGCAGAACTTATCTTTATAGAAGCGAAAGGTAGTTTTTAATGGAAGGCTATGGTCGAGTTATATATAAAAATCAAACACTCTTGTATTTGACCGGATAGGAATTTTTCAAATCATTATGCACAGTAAGAAAATTCTAAGGCAATTGTTCTAAACATTAAATTACATGACTGCATGCGTTTAATATCGATTAAATATCATTTGCCAGCCGAAAATCTCCACGCAGAAACACGCTGAATTAGGTTCCTTTAGTATAGAATGCCTTTAACCTGCAAAACATATTAACTCTTATCTTGGTCAACTAAATTTGACCGAACAGTATCAATCTACCTCTGGTCATTTAAAACTAATTTCTGTTTATTTTTAACATTCACAATTGCATTTTTGTTTGATTGGTCGCTCTTTTATCGGTGAAAGACAATAAGCAAAAGACAACAATACGCAATTTCATCGTCTCTGAACAACAAGCGAATTTGTTCAAAGCACTTTTTATATTAGCCATTTAAATAATCACAATAACAAGATTTCAAAGGACACTTTTCATTTTTAAATGTTATTTTCTAATCTATCACACAATGCACAGACATGAGAGCATAATTCTTCTTTTTCAATGCAGTCTTCACTAAAACGCGAAAAATCGATGGCTAGCTTACACGTCAGAAAAAAGGTGATATAGCGCACAGTAAATATGAATATGTCTGCGTGGGTTACTTCTTCGACATCCTCGATGCATTTTATTATCATGCTTTTCTTATCAGATCTAACCAGTGAAAATGTATATAATAATTGCAGCTGGCGACTATAAAGCATAATAACTTTCTAATACACAGAGTAAAAAAAATGCATGTTTTGTGGTTGCGTTCTTTATATAGCAAAATAATTTTTTTCTTACTGCATATATAACCTCTATAGAAAGCTTGTAAAGGCCCAATAATATGCCCAAGACGTTAGCATATTCAACGTAAGTATGAAGATTAGTCAATATAGAGAATGAATTTGTGAAGATTATATCTTCATTCGTCAGACTTGACTGATGCTATAGCCGGTTCCTTCACTTCACTTCACCATGCATCATTTTTTTGTCACCGAAATTATTGCATGCATGATGATAGGTTATTTTATTTGACCGATTTTTCACCAGATAGAAAGAACAATGTCGTATAACATTTGACAACGTACACATTTGTAGCGGCCTGGTAAACGTAGGCGTGCGGAGGAAGGATCTAGCATGCATGTACGCAGCGGCGGATCGAAGTTCAAAGATTATACGTCCTGCTATGCAAGGAATCCGCTATAGGACGTATAGTTGTGCAAATGATATCTTTGTGAAAACTTGACTGATCGTAGGACCTCTAAATTTGGCTGAGTTCTTTTAATCAAAAATAATCAAAAATAGTTATTGGTGAAATAGTGTTCGCTTAAACAATTATAGAACTCATTAATATAAAATACAGCTGGCGAAGATAATTTTCCAGTCATTTAGCATAGTCGTTTTCGTCACAGTGGTTTTGGTTAGTGGGCGGATCGACCAAATGAGACTCGAAGAAAGCGATGTCACGCACACCAGTATATATATAAATCACGCTTAAAACTTTTGTGGTGTATTGTGAAAGACCGGTGTAGGAGTCAACATCTAGCATCAAGCTAGAACGAAAGAAGATCAAGTGCTCGAAGAATCGAAAGAAATAAGAATGAAGTTGTGTAGATCCTATCTTTGGTTGGTCTGTACAGTATTTCTTCACCATACCTTCGCTGATGTATATTTGCATACTCCTAGAGGTTCAAACAACAGACTAGATGGAGAGAATGCAAATCGTCAAAACAACAACAGGGTATTTGACTCTCAGGTATGTGCATGCATGCCTCGATTTTAATGCAGATATTAGTGACTAGAGTAACTATGAGTACAAAATTCAATTTCCAAATTTCCAATTAACTATTGAGCATGCTTAAAATTAGCAATTTTATTAATATATTTTAGAAATGACGAATGTTTTGAAGGATGTAGTATAGTTATCCGAAACAGTTTTGTGACTAGAATTCTTTTTGGATTACGATGTGAGCATGGGACATTAGACCTAACGCAAAGACCCCATAAACTATGGGTAGATTCATCACCCAAATCAATTCTGACGTTTTAAAGTGATAATTTTGGAGGAATTAAGCTGCTTATAAAAGTTTTAAAGTGTTTCAAAACATTTCATTTTGTTGATGAAAATATTACTTTTTGTCTCGATCAGTTGCCTTTTTTTCATTTATTTTCTCCATATCATGTCCATTTGCATGTAAGCAGCCCCTAGTCCTACTATGCCGATGGTTTGGCTGTAAAAACAATGAAACTGATGAGATTAATTACATAAAAGGACAAAATCGTCATGCACCACTTGTAGATATAGCTAGCAATCTTTGCAAAGTTTTGTATAATCCCTGAGCCGGTGCGTCGCACCGTGCGAGGGTACTAATTCCGCTCGGATATTTACACGCACGATGTGCAAATGTGAAATCAAAGTCGTCCGCCATTATGCAATGGACCTCACGCCATGGACGGTCTTCTATAAAAATTTGTATTTTCAAGCGTCAATGAATAACTGTCATTTCGCAAAATTTTGATGAAATTTATAAATTATAATTTCATAAGTATGGAATATATGTATTTTTAATTAAATTAGAGGGAAACTCGGATGTGGTCAGGACTTTTCACGGTTTAACAAATAACAAGACCAGATTTTCGATCGAGTTCACCGTGTATAATGAAGTAGGAAGATTTTACACTTGATAGTATTTCACCCGGCACAGCTTTAAAAAGTAATTCTTTTGTGGTCAACACAACTTTAATATTTTCAAATGTATTTCACTATAAATCTGAATGTGTTATGTGATATACGACATTATACTTTCATTTATAAACTCCGTTTTCCTAATGACAAAAAGAAAAGAAACTGATCAAAACATTTGCGTGCAAAAACCAGTCGAGGCGTAACATAAAACTTCGGAAATTGTATGAGACGACGAAAAAACTTCTTTGAAAATAATTTATTTTGCCATAAAACTAGCAAAAACTACATGTTTTTTATTCGAATCTTGAACTTGAATTCAAAGGATTTGCAATAAACAAATGCAACTTTTATCTATATATGCAATACTTTTTACATGAGTATAAATCCAACTTCACAAACAAATGGTAAATGCTAACAGATATTAATTTCAGTTCATACATGATTGTAATATTCATGATCGTGAAGGACATGCAAATCAATTTCAAATCTAATCGATGCAATTCTGTGTGGCTTCTATGAAAGGATTGAAAGCTATTATCCAATTTCTTGATGTGAATATTTAATGAAAAATATAAATATTTTATGCTCTGAAACTATAATATGGTGAAAAAAAAATGTCAAGAGAATAGTGCAAGAAAGGAATTCATTCATAAAGCGTGCATGATTTATGCGTGCCTGTAAAGACTGTCCATAGGATGAATTTCTTTTCATTTTTTTATATATATATATATATATATATATATATATATATATATATATATATATATATATATATATATATATATATATATATATATATATATATATATATAGAGTTCACTGGTTCCCACCCACCAGTGGTCCCACCTCTGTGTACAGTGCTTCCACGTGCAGAAAAATATTTCAATACTTTTCTCAATGAACACCATGCATGTTTCCTCCAAAACCCCCAACGCACATAAATTCAACAACAATCATTTTACCATCCCTATGCTTAACTAATTTCGTTTAACCGAGGCGAGGGGTTGCTGCATATATGTATTTTTAGTATAATGTAGTATTGACATGCATGCGCTAGAACTTCGGTTAAAATGGCAACGGCGAGCCGCCTCTTTTTGGATAGAATATCGCAGTATATGGCATATAGTATATGTAAGAAATAATATAGCTACATTTGAAAGTTTTAATCTTCTCAGAAAAAAACACATGGCTCGATCCATTTTTTCCATCATAACAAACGTCTGTTTCCTTGCCATTGTAGAATAATGCGAAAGGAGGCTATAATGTCGCTGAGAAGAACGAGCAAAAAAGTACTGATTGGTTTCATATGGTAATTAACATTTTAAGATAACATTTAAGATCATTATAGACTCATCATTAAGATCATTATAGACATACAAGATTAACATTTTAAGATCATTATAGACTATTTATATAGATCCTTTAGCTCTTCATCGCCAGGATGGTGTAACTGTAAAAAATTAAGCTCTATTTTGCAAAAGAGGATTTTGTGATCAATGATAAGCCCCGTACACAGGCGTTTTTTTAAAAAAAAACTAAGCTTGTAAAATTAAAGGTTTTATTCAGCCAATAAATAGAGATTGGTGTCGAAGAAAACACGTGGGGGGTGCTTGGTTTTGAGGAATGAAGCTTCGTTCTTCGGTCGTGTCCTCCCCAAGAACACCCGCGCGCTTACGCTCTCCTTGGCCACCGATCTCTATATAGCAACTGAATGCAACATTTATAACCCGTGTTTTTAAAAAAAAGTGCCTGGGCACTAGGCTGATCAAAGATGAAGTGTAGGAAAACACTTGGCCCGTTTTGGGTGAATGGCACAGTTTTCAGCATGGAATGGCACAGTTGGCAACATGTCAGCAGTTGAATCAAGGTCATTGATCATGATTAAGTACAGCCAAGCTAGGACCTATAACTTTGTCCCCTGAGAGACTCGGGCTACCACAGAACGCCACTCAGAAAGATCTTTCAATAGTCTTTCGCTAATTTGACTCGTTGCTTCCGGTCCATCCGGAAATCTACGATCTAGCACAAAATGTTATGGTCGATCAAGTCGAAAGCCTTTCGAAAGTCCAACAAAACGACTCTGGCCGTTGCGCCGTTCCCATCAGTATTAACGTACCAGTTGTGAGTCATGCTTATAAGTGTGTGTGTAGTGCACGAATTAGGAATGGTTCCGAATTGTCGTTGGTCGATTTTCTTTAACACACCCGGTTTGACGTACTCCTGAACGACATGATCTTCAGCTATCCTTGATATAATTGATGTTAGCGAGATAGGGCCGAGGTGTTCGTTGAGTAATTAGTTACGGATGCTGTGATGTATGTATAAGTATAAGAGCCTTTATTTGAATATCTGTTACTAATCAAGCCCCTACGTGTTCATGAACCGAAAGCATGCATGGTGGAAAAGCGTTAATAAGATCGTGGGCAAGAAAAAACAAGAATTTAGTCTTACCGATCCGGAAACTGATATACCATTAAACTCCAAAGAATCTGCCAAACTTATCAACAACTTTTTCACGAACCTTACCACTGAATTTTCCGTATTTAGGAACGAGTGGAATTCGACTGGAAATCACCCTCTACCTAATATATCAGTTGACAGCCTGTGTTATTCAACCTAAAGAATCTTAACGTAAATAAAGCAGTGGGCCCCCACGATCCTGATATCAGAATAATCAAGTACTTTGCGGAGCACTTAGCGCGCCCATCGGCTCAAATTTTTAAAGAATCATTTAAAGAACGTGTTCTCCCTTATATTTGGAAAATATCAAACGTATGTGCTATTCCTAAAAACTAAACCCTGCTGTTCTGTTGACGAATTGAGACAAATTACTTTAACGAATGTCTTATCCAAAATTCAAGTATGCCTCGATTTAATCGACCATTAAAGGAATACTAAATGGTTTTCCGTGCAGGATTGCGTGATACTGCACGCGGGAAATTGCGAGACTTTCGGAAAGCGTGAGCCGTAGGCGAGTGCTTTTCACGCTTTCCGAAAGTCGAGCAATTTCCCAAGTGCAGTATCACGCAATCCTGCACGGAAAATCATTTAGTATTTTCTTTATAAAATAACTACAATGAAACGACGGTCAAATTTCCCGCGCAAAGCGGCATTGTAAACTTTCCGTGCGGGATTGTCTCATACTGCACGCCTACGAACCAATCAAATTGCGTGTTTCATTGCAGTTATTATACAGGGTGTATCAAAAAAATTCGAATCGAAATTTTGCGTGTAATAATGCAAAACATATTTGACAAATTTGGTTGATTTTTACATCATTGTTAAGTTCATTTATTCCTCTTTCAAATAACACGTTGTACGTGTAATTTATAGTTGAAAAATGAAGAAGTATTGGTTCGACAAAAAAAGTTCATAAAAATCACCATTTTCCGCCGATGGGAACTGGACGTTTGTTTTATTGAAAATTAATCCCAAAGGGTTTAAAATCTAATTATTACTGAAAACTAAAACGCAAATTTATCGCAAAAATTCTGCTCATTCAATGTTCAACGATAGAAGTTTGAAGAACACAATACCTCCATTAAACACGGAATAACAAACATTTATTGTAAAAACATTTTATGATACATAACTAAATTTTGCTACATAACAGTTTGTCGATTTAATTAAATTTGCATTTTCTTTTGTCTGGAGGTCTCATTTCGAATTCCCATCGGCGGAAAAATTTGATTTCGAGCAACAATTTTTAATAGACGACAACTCAGCCAGTTTTGGTCGTGTCGATATAAGAACGGTATAATCGCAAACTAAATAAGCTAATCTTTGTTGCTATATAAAAATTATATCGTTTACTTTAGTATTTTATACACAGCAGCCTGTCAAAGTTGGATTCGAATTTTTTTATACACACTGTATATAGAATAAATTGCTTGAGTCATTTCCTAAAATTGGTGTTAGACCCGAATTGATTGCTTGGTTTGTATCTTATCTTCACGGAAGTCCCAAATAAGAACGTTTCAAGGGGAAAAATCAAGTTTAAAACGAATCTATGGTGGTGTATCACGGGGAACCAAATTAAGGCCAATATTTTTTATCCTGAGAATTAATGCATGATCTCCCGATGAAATCCAAACCCGATAGTGAGACTTTATTCTGCGAAACATCTGAGGAACAAGATGTGATAATATTTATGGACGATACCACCTCGTATGAAGTGCATGATTGATGTATCATCCCATACATCAGGAAGTCCAATCCGAATCTCACAGGAATGGGGAATAAAGTAAGCCAATTTACTAGAGATGAGATGATGGAACTGAACGAAGAAAAATGTAAGGAAATGATTATGGACTTCCGAAGGAACAGATATACCACCGATTAATATTGCTGGTTATCAAGTATCTCGAGTGATCCCTTATAAATTGCTTGGATTATGGGTCGACGACGATTTTAAATAGACGACCAACACAGAATATATCGTAAAAAAGGCAACAAAGCGAAAATTTTTTAAGAAGGTACGGAGCACCACTCGAGGGTCTTTCGATGTTCTATTGTACAGTTATTCGATCTGTCCTTGAATACGGTACGAAGATCTGGAGTGGTGGCAGGGTCGTAACTAGAACGATAATTGGGGGGGGGGGTGTTTATTCATATATTCAGTTTTGCCCGACGGATTTCTACTGTAAGCTATTGCACTTACAAAAGAAACCCGTCGGGCAGAACTGAATATATGAATAAACAACCCCCAATTATCGTTCCAGTTACGACCCTGAGTGGTGGACTTACCAAGATGCAAAAGAACGATATAGAAATCCCTGGAAGAACGCAGAAGCAAAGCATGCATGTATACCGATAATTAAAGATTTGATCGACCCGAATCATCGGCTTCATGAATTGCTGCCAAAACAAGTAAAAAACATTAGGGAAAAGGAATCGAGATTGAATAAAGATAGATTATATAATTATTTCTGCATGACAGAGCGTTGTAGACGTAGTCCATTAGTCCATGCTATAGACTTGTATAACTCATTTTTAAATAGGTAATGTTAGACGCATTTAGTATAGCTTAAATTTTTATTGTAGGTACGCGAGCGTTGTAATTTAGCTTAAGCTATTCAACGTTCTAGAAAACATACTTGTTTTGATTTAGAATTACTACATGAGTGGTTCAGGCGAGGGAAATGAAACCATCTTACCAATCGAGTGGACAAACCAACACGGTTGCAGACATCGCGATGTTAACTGTAACTTTGTTCTGCAATACAAATGTCAACCAACTTCTATCACAGAGCAACATAGAGCAATGAGGAATGGTGAGTCCAAAAGATTTTTGATTAAGGATTTAGGGGCATTCATAATCAGTTAGGATTTATTGTTTTAATTCCTCAAACGTGTCGATTCAACAATTATTTACTCTTAGGCAGAACAAGGCAGACACCGCAGTATGGTAAGCAGAACTTTAATACCTATTCAGAGAAGGAGAACCGTGTTAAATCTGATGCTGGACAAGACCGAGTGCTTAATGAACCTTGGGAGTGGTATGATAAATGCAATACACGGAAACGAAATAAGGGTGAGTTGTTAGCATAAGGAGCTAGTTTCACGAATAAACACCCGAATAGACCGAAAATTTGATGGAACAAGAGTATCAGTGACTCTGGTAGTATGGATAACTAGATATGACGGTCTCAAGTGTTATAATTCACGAATCGGGTGCGACGTCCTAAAAATATTAGGACGACAATTCTTTGTTACATGTACCTAGCTTTTTATGGATATTTCGAGAATTATTTTCCATTTCTGTATAAACTTTAAGGACTATTTACTGCGGATCAGGATTTGAAAGGGGAGACATCTAAATATACCAGGCAAAACCCTAATGGTGGCCAGTCTGGTTACGAATGTCCCGAAGAACGTGACTACTATCCATACTGGCATCCGACGGATTGGATAGATATTGCTGTGCTCGCTGAAAGAGCATCACATTGTGAGAAATACTATAAAGAAAGTTTTAATACAAATTCAAAAGGTAAAAATTTAAGTACTACAGTGTAACATGTACATTATTCACCTCTCCAATATTTAACTATCTATTTATCAACATTTTGTATCCACCCATCTCAATGATTTCTCTTGATGTAATACGACTTTCCTTATGGTCTAGTTATAATTATATATCATGACTACAGTGGCATTCTAATAAAGAATTGTATCATCGCAAATGATCGAATAAGCGCCGCAGTTCTAGCATAATGATTGAGAATTTGATCACAGTCATTTTTGTTGCATATTTTTTAAAACCGAGCTCATATAACAGTTCTGATAGTTCTCCTTCTCAATTAATTTTGCGTCTAACACTTGTGCAAGTTGTTGATGTATGCTGTGAGAAAAGCGGGAATCACCGGCACAACTCCGCTCTTTAATTCTTTTTCTGTAACCTCAACCAAAAGTTGTTTTACTTATCTGCCTCCGAGAAATAATCTTGCAGTGAAGATGATTCCACAGGGACGTGTTTATTTATTTATTTATTTATTATGCTTTGCCACTTGAATACAAGATACAATATTACAAACACGAACAGCGCAAAATTAATACAAATGCATGAATATTCACAATAATCGAGGCAGGGTATTGCTACAGCTCACGCCAATTACAACAGCCCTTTCAAAACAAATAAAACAGACATCATACAATCTCCACACAATATATAGTTCACACTCAGGAAAATCTTCCTCGTGATTGACGTGTCCGACAATTAATATTCTTCTTTCTTAACTCGGAATTTTACTTGTTATTATTAGCCTACTAAAATTTCTGGATGCTGATTATTCGAGAGGAGTACAATTATTTCATTAATTATATACCTTCTGCAATCAGGGGCAAATACTGAAATTTTATTGGTTAAGAGATTAATCATTAATCGCAACCTTTCATGAGCCTAAAAGTAATATTAACTAATTATTTATTACATATTAAGTAATAGAACGAATTAAGGCGTGCAATTAATGGTAAAATGATCATACTCGTGATTAACAAATCAACCTCCTAATTACCATTATTAATTGTACTGCAGTATAATTAATGATTTAATTGATTTTGCCAAAATAAACAAAATGGCGGAAAGTTTTTTGCATACAAACTAAACAGCTGTAGGGGGGGACTTAAAAGGTCAGAAAGGTGAACGAAAATACTGCTAAAAGTACAAAACGATGGATGAAAGTCCAGCTGGACTGTATTTTGACTATCGTTTTCAAAATTTTCAAACATTTGTATATTAATCCTGAATTTTACTCGCCATCGCATGATTATCTATGCTAATAAGCAAGCAATCGATCAATTACGGTAAATAAATCTTATCTTGTGTAAAAAGTCATCATAACGAAATAATCTGTCGCGTGCAAAATGACGTACAAGTTGCGAGTTTTGTATTTTTTTAATGTCAGGTGAATGTATTGAACGTTATAAGAATGGCGATAGAAATCGTCATGCTTCAGAACACAACAACAAAGCTGCCTGTGAAGGTAATGGAGGAAAATGGGTGAACTTTGATAACTACCTGGAGATTGTCCCTGATAAAACAGAAGCTGAATGTCAAAGCATGGGAGAAAAATATTTTTGGGGAACACCATATCGCTCTGAAGATATTGATCAACTGGAAGGGGAAGATCCGGAACAGTGGAAAAAGTGTCTGGTGAGGTTGCCAAAACCAGTTTGTAGAGTGGCACCTAGATCGCGTACTAATCACCTTGGAAACGTAAGAGGAATTCGCCCGGCGGTGTTCTACTGGAAACTCCCACATTTCCCTTCTGGACAGGAGCAACGATGCGTACTTCGTATTAGGTGTGTGTTTGGCGTCTTTGCTCGATGGAGCAGATTACATGTCCTGCTTGACCAAGATTACACGAAGCGTGAAATGAATGTGATGTATTGAAATCAGCATACAACATGATCCTGGCAATAGTATATAGTCATCTCGTGCTTATTTGGCTATATAAGTATTTTTTATAACCTGAAAATCATCTCGCGCTTCGTTGAATCTCAGATGACCGTGGTGATGTAAACAGCTCCTGACATTCTTTTGGAAAATTTGGTCTATTTTGGTCTTGCCGGACTCGATGCTATATAATAATATTTATAAAAAAATGTTATTATATTGCAAATTGCAATTTAAGCCGATTTACCGATACGGTAATAAAATATGGGATTTTATCAAAGTATTGCGAAACAAGAATAAATATGAAATTTATGCAGTTATGAAATTTATTTTACTTGTAGATATAATATCTCAACTGACGACTACAATCCACATCAAACGTTCTCTTCTTCAAATAACGAGTACGTGTATAACATGTTTTTGTACTATGATGCATGCAGTCATATATACACAGAGTATACCAAAGTACGGTAAATAGTATGCGGTATATATATATATATATATATATATATATATATATATATATATATATATATATATATATATATATATATATATATATTTATTCACATGCATCTATGTCTATTACTCTATATTAATGAATTGTATTCCCTTCTAGTGATGACGTTATCTCAAACGACCCAGATGTCAATGTTGGACAAGAGGGGGACAACAAAGTTACACTACAACTTGCAATCAACACAGCTCAGTTTGGTCGCGTTTTCCAAGATCGTTCGCACATTTTTAAATTGATACCAAGAAAAGATCATTTCGAATCTGGTCGCATCATTAATCTTAATGTTAGGGGGAAGCGTGGAAATATTGTTCAAGTTTACCCAGCTGTTGAATACGACTTCACCTTTAAAAGTCTAGTAATACGTTCTACAGATTACGTCCATATGCAGTTTGCTGGTAAGTTATGAGGTCTGTATGACTAATACTAATACGCTCACCTTCATTTGATTGAATACGAACCTGATTCACAAAACGTTTCAAACTTTTCCTTTGCATGGCACATAGACCTATAACCTGACATCAATTTTTCACTGATACATCATTGTTGGCCCTCTCTTAATTTGCCATCTTAGGTGCACAAAAATTAGACTAATCCGCACGATTTAAATGCCATACGAACCAGACAACATTTGGAGGCATTATACTATCATGAAATGTTCAAGTTCAGATCAAGATATCCAATCTCCAACTCACAAGTTTATATATTGACACATATATATATTGACACATATACCAGCACAGACGGGTGCCTTAGGATACGTTTTGCATATGAGATAGACATCTTTGTACATCATGCAGAACTGTATTTTACATGAAATCCGTGCTTCGGTTCAACAGGCTCCAACAAAAATCCAAGTGGAAATGATGGCGAAGGACGTCGGCGTAAGTTAGATTTTTTTATATTTATAAGCGATGCTCTACAGGGTGTCCCAAAAAAAAACGAAAACTATTGAAATCACCCATAACAATGTAATTGTTAGAGTTTGAATGCCTAAGCACTCTGTTGGGACCCACAAGTGTGTAAATGTTTGCCATAAGCATTTTTATGCATGCATATGATGCAATAAAATTTGCTCGTACGCGAAAATGGTATTTATTAACAATATTTAAATGTGCATCTCAATCACCATGACCTTCGACATGTCACTTTTCTCTAGCAACACAAAGCATTTAGCATTTCACTTAGTTGCATTAAATCCCCACGGGCTAAAACTCGTGCACACGGCATTCAAATTTTAACAATGAGTGATTACAAAAGTTTTCGTTTTTTTGGGACACCCTGTATAGAGTCTTGATTGACTGTACATGCTATATAAATGTTAATCACGTAATTAAGGTATTGGTATTCATAATGGTATATATAATGGTTTATATAATTTGCTGATTGGTCGAGATACTCACCAGATATCAGCTATTCTTATATACACAAGCGTCCGCTGCAATTATATGCTGCAATTTCATTGGTTGACTACTAGACAGATATTAGCTCATATCGGTCTAGTAGAGAAAGTAAACAAAATGGCGGAAAGATTTGGGGAGTTGAGTGAAATAGAAATCCAAGCCTAGTTGATAATAGCACAATCACTCTCGTCGTATATATGGCCGATAGCCATATCGGCGCTACGCGCCTTGTCGGCTATCAGCTCATATACGACTCGAGTTCGCAGAATAAATGTTAACTATATGGTGAGCTGAGGAGCAACAACAAAATGACCGACAGTTTGCTTAGGAGTGATGAAGAAGGAATTAGAACACTTTTTTGAAAGTTCAGTTCCCAGAGATTTTAAAGAAATGAACAAAATATGAAATAAAAACCCGTTTATATGACAAAAACAGCTTTTTGTTCTTGTGAAGAACGATTTTTATTCCTATGTGCATAGTCTGCGCATGTCCATAAATATCTATGTATCCGTATAATGAAATTAATTTTGCATTGCTTATTTCAAACAGAAACGGACAGAAACAACTTTGTAGCAATGAGAAGGCCTGGCCTAAGCTACCCATTAGAAGATACCGCAGGTACGGAATACACAGGTCCATGCATGCATGCATAATTATGCCGTAGTCGTAAAGTGTTGACATATTCGTCAGCAGGATATATCATACCTCTTCGTCCTTTTCACTTGTATAGAGTTCGATTGAAAAAAATTAAGAGACATATAATCATGATATTAATTAATAAACTGCAGATACATTATTTGACCGAGCAACTGTCATCGACGCACCCGACCCAGACGACTTAGCCAACACAGAAACTGGTGCTGACATAGTAACTGCAATGGCAACCGCCGGTCGTTTCAAGCGTGCTCAAGACGTGCCCAATCCATTTCAGTTTGGAAATTGTAACGCTCAGCAAGCACAACAGCTGGACTGCGTTCCACCTTCTTGGACTGGATTGCTCTTGCGTCTTAGCCCTGGCAGGTATTACTACATGTGCACCCGAAACAACAACTTCTCGAACAGAAATCAGAAGGCCAGCATTAGAGTTAGAACTTAAACCTTAATAGCACTGACACTTCACTGGAACTTTTCCCACTTCGGTGATGAACAAATAATTGAATATTGTAAACACGGAATTGTATATCCCATTCCATTTGTTGATTTTGCACTAGTCCTAAATTTTCAACACAAATTGTCTGTATTCCGCACAACATTAAGCTATTCTAGCTAATTAAATTTTCTTTTTTCGTATGAAAATATAGATCGATTGTATTATCAATGAGCATGGAGACGCTATCAATTTGACTATTAAACATAGAAAACCGATATCGCCGATATTCCATCAATATTCTCTTAATTTAATACTAACTTCAATTGAAGTAGTGCTATTACTAATATAGAGTTTAATTTAAGCCTCTGCACTCTTTCTGCGCCGATGTGATTCTTGCCTTTGCCAAGAATATGACTATACAGCTTTTTAGAATTCCAGAGGTAGTCTCTTCTTGTCGTCAGCACTTTTAGTTAATGGGCACTTACCGTATTTACTCGCCTAAGCACCGCCCCCGATTGAGCGCCGCATCTGCGTAATTTTTCTTTAGGTGGTACACCACTAAAAGGTCATTTACATATTTATAAAATTGAAAATATCGAAATATCTTAACATATTAATATCTGTTTTAGAGTAGCTAACAGCGCGGATCTGCCAAGTGAGAACTTAGTTTAGAACTTAGTCTTATGGTCGAAGAGAGCGAGAGTTTTTGCCGCAATATATACCCAAATTAACTTCGTTACCATTGCGCAAAAAATTATTTCTTTTCGTACATGTATCTACTAAACTTCGAAACGACTGCTGAAGGGAACTTAGCACGTGAATGCCTGTCAGTACCACCAATTGTCCTCTTGCGCCAAATGACATACTGCAGCAAACATTAATTGTTCTACATTTATTTCTCTTAAACAAAACGTCTTAAACAAGGCATCTAAATGAGTATGAACTGTATTGTTTATGTTCAGAAGCTTTATATTGAAGACTGGAACGTTCGCCAAAACAGGCGTCTTGTTATTTTCAAATTCGTCACTTAATCACGCACCGTCAGAATTATTGAAGACGCTTGTCAACCTTGTCGAGGAATAACAAAGTTACTGGAGTTCAAGAATGGTGTGATGCATGGGAGTAATATAATGAGTTCTCCAAGAGTTCGCCATGCAAGCTAGACGCTCGCTCGGACCATAGTTATTATAGTGGGATATATATGATAACTATGCTCGGACGCTGCAATAAACATATCACAAATCAATAAATTCCATGTCAGGGCAAAATGTCTTGAAATCAAGTGTAATCAAGTGCAGATTATATATATAGCGGAGTATGAATGCTCGGGACCTTAATGAAAACTACATGGCTTTCGTAATGGATTACTAAAACAATACATTTGTTATATTTGCTCAAACGTAAGTAATCATGCACCTCAGCATGGTTACTGCATGTCTGCCATTTATCTCTGTGTTTAATTTCGACCCCAATTCACTTTGACACTCTAGTGCTTTTTTCACCAACGCGAAACCTATAAAACATGCAGCTATCATCATTTACAAAGTTCATTATTTTTCCATTTGTTTTGCAAATAGACAGGTCAAAAAATTAGTGTCTTTCATATGTCAGGCTGTAAAAAATGTGAGTGTTTGCAAGAAATTAATTTCTATGGATACCAAAGAATCCGGAATGATCAGATGAAGATCAATGACCGTCCGCGTTTCTGCAGTATTTTCCATATGTGCATCACTGCATGTTCACCGTACTTTAATCAAGAAGTCCCACAGATTTTACAGTACATAAGTATTACTACACTTTTGCACCGCAATGACGTTTTTTATACATCGTTATGGCACAATTTTTCAAACATGACGATTTGAAGGAAGGATATAAACCATCCGCACACGTTAAAAATTGCCTCTCGAGGTGAATTCCTCTATCCGCTTAGCCTGTCCTCTCCGACGATCTTCATTAATGTCACTAATAAACACAGGGCTTATTTATGTTAAAGACATTCAAAATGTGCTGGGAAAAAAAAGGTACAAACTCTCTTCAGCATTCGTCTAAACACTAAAAGAGAAGATTGCATTCTAATGACTAAGAACCTACCACTGATTGAGAGTCTACCAAGGAAAAATTTTTGTCAAAGACAAGGCTTCTTTGCCAAGACCAAATTTTTGAGGATCCTCAAAGAATTAACGCACGCATGCATGGTCATGTAGGATTAAACATACCAATGCGTGTTTTAGCGGGGGCTAAGTCGCCACTCGAAAGTGGTGGGGTCAATGTATTAATGGTGTATTATTATTAATGGATGTTATCAATACCATTAAGAATAATGTTAATGTCAATCCACAGGCAAAGAACTGTGGGACGTGTATTCGCAGGGGTCCCTTTCATTATACGGTATATAACTGTCAGACCGGTCCTGTTACGGGTCCGTTGAATTTTACTACAAACATGCAGATTACTGATATGTTAGAGTGTTTAAAGAACTCTGCATTCAAGTATATCGTTATTTTGATATGGATATATTCATATATTCGTGGTATGTTCCTTCAAATCAATTGTCTTTACAGTCTGTTAACATGAATATAACCCCCCCCCCCAATTACCGATAGTGGCTACGCCTCATGAGGCTACTCGTTCGTTCACGGTGCAGGTAACTGATAGAAGTATGGTAGACTGTGCCTGGTCGTTTATCCATACGCATACTTTGTAAGTCAATTTCATTGATTTTACTATAAGTCAAATAAATTATCGTCAATCTTATTTTTGAGGTGATAGCCAGTCGTAATGTAAACATGCAAATTTCTTGTTTAAATTTTGAGCTGTGCATGATGATATTTTTTTGAAATGATGATCGACGATTCTCACACACTATTGGTTCGCTATGGTTTCAGTAAAATGAATATGAGCTAAAGTCTGTTTCTTATCTTCTGATGAGTTAAAGGAGAAAAATATTGGTGAAATCTTATATACATATTTGGAAGTGGCATTTACCTTTGCACACCTTTTAATATATACCTCAATATACCTCAATATACCTCATATATATATATATATATATATATATATATATATATATATATATATATATATAATATATATATATATATATATATATATATATATATATATATATATATATATATATATTTTTTTTTTGGTGAGTTCTCAAGCGGCGTTTATACAAAGGAAACTCTCCTGTCCTGTCCGATCCAAAGGAGAATTTTCTTAAGTGGAAACTAGCCCTTACAAGGTCTAATAATGTATATGTATATATAATATCATATTATTACTATTATTCTACTGTATCAAATATTGCATGCATTCTCGTGTTGCATATTATAAATATTGCATTTCGTCTGTTATAATTATTCTAAATAATTATTCCTTAATGTTGCACGGGTCTTACCGAAACAGAGAGCATACCTAAATATGCTCATTCAAATGCTTTCTTGTTTCTTTTCGGCACGTTTTATCTCTAGTTTATTGGCAGACGCGTTCCTTAGTCATGACCGTCTTTGTAAATACAACCATCACTCAAAAGCGCTGAGTCTGTCACTTAATTGTTCATTTAATATTATTTTAAATTCAAAGCGTTTGCCTTAGTGGTAGATGAACAGTTGAGAAAGCATGGCAGAACTGCAAAGAAGAGCAGCATTTAAGCTTTGCCAAACAATCCGGATTTCAAGACGAGTTGAACGTTGAACGTAGTTGTTAGACGTTAGTTATGCATCATTTTTAATTTTCCTTGTCAATTGACTCAATTTCTCTCTCAAAACAGCCTCTTTGTCAAATCAGTAAAGGTTAAAACGTTAATTGATGACACGCGATTATGCATTTTAGGCTTTTATCCCAATACACCTTATATATTATGCATGCATAATGTGTAATTATGCCTTATAGTAATACAACCTTATAGTAATGTTTATAATGGGATTGGGAGATAAGATAGAATATGAATATGAATTTTCGTCCACAATCTTTCCAATGATTGACACTGAGAACTTACATCTTTAAATCAAAGATTTAAACAGCTTTAAATTTAGGAGTACTATGATACAGGCGGTATAATATCGGCATGCGTGTCTGTTATAGAAGATCGGAAGAAGAACAAAGTGTACCTTACGTTGCTAATATGAAGGTGGGGTAAATTTGAGAATGCCAAATTTTAGCGATTTTAAATCAATTAGCGAATTCTTTGTTGTAAGCAGAACAGAATCAACCGATGCGCAAAGCCACACCCCTCTTCTTTAATTAGATAATGGAATGTATGAAAAACATGGAGTTGCAATATGTCAACTAGTTATGTAATACGCAAAGGATTTAATTGATAAGTGGTAGAAACTTTTTTTTTCTATTTCACCACTTAAAACTGGAATTTTTTGAATTCTTTACATTTCCGGATTTTTTAATTTTTCTTTTGTTGTTGTGACTCTGGTTCTGGCGTTTTTACACTTCACATCATGTTTTATTTTGACGAGTATTGTAAATTTGTAATCAGAGATGTATCTTAGAGATGTTAACCAGACAACATAACATTATTCACATACAGAACAATCTATATCTTAGAGATGTTAACCAGACAGCATATACATAATTCACATACAGAACAATCTATATCTTAGAGATGTTAACCAGACAACATAACATAATTCACATACAGAACAATCTATCTTAGAGATGTTATAACAGGGCCTCTTTTAACATATAAGCTGGTTTTAGCGCACTACTTTTTATCTTAAAAATATCCCAGCCGGATGAAGTGAGCAAAGGATTGAAGTAAATTCAAAATTATTCCAGTAATTCAAATCAAATATATTAATATTAGCTCAAAGTTCATTTTGCAGACGTCATTATGTGTCGGGGAAAATTTTACAATTCGTCGGGGAATGAACGGGAGATATATTAAGTCGCCCTCTATTGTTCTTATTTCTCCCAAATAAAACAGATAAACGTCCTCAAAATTTATTAACTTTGTATTTTACATTGTACATGGTTTGCAGCATAAAAATTTTCATGAAAAAGTCCGTGATAAGACTCTGAAATGCTAATTTCCAAAGACCTAGAGCAATCAAATTTCAAAAATTTTCTCGCTCGGTGCCAAATAGGCTCCAAATCTAAGGCATGGGATTGTAGCAATAAACCGAAAACTGTGTTTCCTTACTTTCCTACAATTACACGTTAAAGACAACCAGGAGCTCAGCCTCCAGCCCCCCTGTCGGGGAACTTAGCCCCTGTGTCGGGGAATTCCTGGCGCCACCCCTGTTATTTCTAATTGAGGCAAAGGTCCCTCTTTGGAAATTGCCCCCCCCCCTCCACGCAAAAAATCTTAAAAGAGGGCCAGAACGTATCTTCAATGACGTGGTGGCAAATTGACGAGGATACTTAATTAAGCTTCAAAGTACAGAATGTTATTTCATTTGCAAAAGTGAATTTATTTATACATTATGCACGAAAACGAAAGGTAAAATCCATTTGAATGATGCAGCTTAGAGCTGTTTAAGGAATTGAGTAAAAATTGATTCGGTATATAGCTAGTAATGCATGCATTTCGAAATTTGGGAGACTTAGCCTGTTAGTGTTGGGTCAGGATACTGAACTTTACTTTTTAAAGACTAGTAGGCCTGTTTATAAAAAGTGATTTCTGAGGGTAAAATATATATTTGAACTGAGACAATAATTCTTACATAATTTTGTGAAACCGTGTGAGACCGTGGTCGCTCTGTCTTTGCTGTCCAGCTATATTTGCCTGCATGCATGGGTAATATCAACATCACAACACAATTGCATTTTGATTCGTAGCTATTTTTATGTGAGTGATAAGTAAACTTGTACGTGCGGACATTAAGGGTTCTTAACAAGTGAACCTGGCGACGTCCAGGCCGACAAGCGTATGCTCCATAAATATTGATTATACCATTTTCTTGTACTAACTGTTGTCTCTGGAAAGTATAAAGGCGGGTCAAACTGAACAAAAAGGTGTCAGGTAGCCTATATACATATAGCCTATATAATATGCATGATATTCGAAATTTCAGCGAAGTGTGGCAGAAGTGTCAAGGAATTAACTCAACTCTAGAACGGCGGAAGATCAAAACTTGAAATCAGAAATGCATAGATCATATCTTTGGTGGTTGCTCTATACAGTAATTTTTCACCATACCTTTGCTGATTTCTTTTTGCATACTCCTAGAGGTTCAAACAACCGACTAAATGGAGAGGATGCAAATCGTCAAAATAACAACAGGGTCTTTGACTCTCAGGTACGTATCCTTACTTTTTGCTAACTAATCATATAGCTTTGGTGTGTGGTTCAATAATTATAATCTGTAGATTTTGCGACCTCGCGAATTAACCTAACCTGAATAAAGCCAAATACAAAACGAACTTGTAATATCATCGGTTCACATGCGTGCGCAGGATTTGTAAAGAAGACAGCGGAGTACTATAATAATAGTTATATACCATAGCAAGACAAGCAGAGCATACAAAATTTACACTGACATTTCAGTTTGTGTAATTGTGTCTGTGTTACCGCAGATAACTTTCCAACTGACTTTGAGTGTGACAAATTTAGTCATGTGTGGAAATGAAAGGGCTAAATAGCTGGACTGTGACTGAAACGTGCAAACACAAATTATCCAATAAATTCGTAAGCAATAAGAATAACAAAGTTTGCTTAGTCTGTATCTATTTTGAAACTCGGTATTTGAGCTCATTTCATGCAGTTTGAAATTAGTTACACACATGTATACAGCTACCTCAGTACCTCGATTTACAGGTATAGAGGCGTACTATTAAATACCGTGTTGTGGTATACATGGACCTTAATTTTTCTACTGCGTGATTCACTGATTATAGAATAATGCAAAGGGAGGCTATAATGTCGCTGAGAAGAACGAGCAAAAAGGTTCAACAGACTGGTTTCATATGGTAATACAAAAAAATCTACTTTTTTTTCTTAAAAAATTTTTTTAGTATAATTTAAATGCTAGGGCATCGAGACTTAACTGCTGCGGGGAGATGGGAATGGTACTAGGCCTTAACCACCTTTGACGTTATTTAATATCTAACTACAATCATAGACAAAACTGTTAATAAAAATCAACGAAATCAAGATATTGGGGTCATTCATTTTAAAGCGAGCGTTTTCCCCCTTATTCCACCCCCTCCCGAATAATCATTGTTGGATGGCTTGTCGCGTTGCCTGCCTTTGCTTACCGAACTGATTCAACTTTGTCAGTGGGAGGGGGGGGGGGGAGGATATCGCGTGAAAGAAGTAAGCTAGGCTAAATAAACTAAAACACTGGATTAAAATTTAACCCCGGCAACGGTTAGCGCTAACCTAGCCTTGAACAACTGGCTCCAGAATTCTACTTTACTTCACAAAAGTGTTAACTAATGTTCTGTGAGAAACAGATTTGAATACTTGTCAAAGTACAATTTTTAAACTCTGATTTAGACTTACTACATGAGCGGGCCACTAACAGGAAAGACTATCTTGCCAATCGAGTGGACAAACCAACATGGTTGTGGGCACGGAGATCTTAACTGCAACATTGTTCTGCAATACAAATGTCAACCAACGACTATCACAGAGAAACATAAAGTAATGAGGAATGGTGAGACGATTGGCAACTTTGCAATAGTCTTAGATTAACGATTTCGCATTGTAATCAATACTTTGTGTCACATGACTTGACGAGCATGCGCAAAACTCAAAACTTATCTAGAATTTGGCAACTCTGAACCGTTAGGGAAGCGGCTGACTTCGGGCATTAATTCGTTTTGGATGAAGTAGCATCGCAGTTGCTCATTTTCAAAGTATCGCTAAAAAATAAATCAGGATAATAAAAGGGTTTATGATTAATTTTTTTTACAATTTTTAGGCAAATCAACGGAAACCCCCGCCCATAATAACAAAGGGCCATTTAACGCGTATTCAGATAAAGTGAAGGCTGTTAAAGCTGATGCTGGAGGGGACCGAGCCCTCAACGAACCTTGGGAATGGTATGATAAATGCAATACACGCGAACGAAATAAGGGTAAGTCGGTAATACTTTATGAACAATTAAGAAATCATGCTGTATGTGCGATGTAATTAAATTCACTCACGGTATTTTCTATATTAGTCATTTTCAATATTTCTGAATTTATTTTTCACTTTGTGTTAAAAGGATTATTTACCGCGGATCAAAATTTGCAAGGAGATACTTCTAAATACACCAGACAAAACGCTAATGGTGGCCAGTCTGGTTACGAATGTCCCGAAGAACGTGACTATTATCCATACTGGCATCCGTCCGATTGGATAGATATTGTCGTGCTTGCCAATAGAGTATCTGATTGTTACAACTACCGTACAGAAAGTTTTAATACAAGATCAAAAGGTGAAAATATAAACTGTCTGTCTGTCTGTTCGTCCTTTCAAGGCGTCCTTGTAATATGAACATCTATAATGAATCGTTTCTATTTTTATATTAACGTCAGGTGAATGTATGGAAAGTTATCCGAATGCCAAAAGAAATCGTCATGCTTCAAAACACAATAACAAAGCTGCCTGTGAAGGTGCTGGAGGAAAATGGGTGAACTTTGATAACTACTTGGAGATTGTTCCTGGAAAAACAAAAGCTCAATGTCGACTCATGGGATATAGATATTTTTGGGGAATACCATATCGCTCTGAAGATCTTGATCAACTGCAAGGACAAGATCCGGAACAGTGGAAAAAGTGCCTGGTGAGGTTGCCACGCCCAGTTTGTAAAGTGGCACCTAAAACGCGTACTAATCACCTTGGAAACGGGGAAAAGGTTCTTCCGGTAACATTCGAATGGGAACTTCCATATTTTCCCTCCGGACAGGAGCAACGATGTGTACTCCGTGCTAGGTGCGTGATGAAGTTTTTACTTTAGTTAAAAAACTGGTGAAAATACGCATTAGTGGCAAGGTTAAACGTACTTTTGATTTAGTGTTATGATTGGCTAGATGTGGCACTGATCTTCAAACATAGTTCAGTAGGTAGAAAGATGAATATCGACCATTTCTAGGCACACTGATACGCAATGGAGTTAACGGTTGCTTCACGGATAGAACTATTCCATTATCAGTCTATAAACCGGTGGAGAAAGAGCTGGACGATGCTATTTCTAGAGATTTCACAAGAAATTATAATGTTCTGGTCCATCACCATTCTCAATGAAAGGTATAAATTACTTGTAGATATAATATCTCCACCAACGACTACGATACAAGCAAAACATTCGCTTCTTCAAATAACAAGTACGTATATAATGGGCAATCTGCATTCGTATGTGTAAAGTTTATTTAACTATATGTAGAATTAACATGCAGAATATTTTGTAAAGGTTCACGCCCTGCGGGACATTAGATGCAATATTTTATTGTTAACATCAACATGGAAAAGGAAATACTTTATTGCAACAAAATAACTACAAGCTCCTTTTGTTCGTGCTGTTTAGAGTGTGATTCTAGTTCATGTATGGGAAAACAAGTACAGGCCTTTAAGAACAAAGCTATAACTTTAACCAAATATAATTGGAATAAAGGGTGATAGTATAGAATCATGTTTGAAATGTTTGCTGCTCAGAGAAAACTCGCTTTAATGCATATACTATACTTAATCATATATTCCACCCATAGCAACGACGTTATTTCAAACGACCCAGATGTCAATGTTGGAAAAGGAGGGAACAACAAAGTTACACTACAGCTTGCAATCAACACGGCTCAGTTTGGTCGTGTTTTCCAGGACCGATCGCACATTTTTAAACTCATACCCAGGAAAAATAAGTTTAAAAATCAGCGCATCCTAAACCTTAACGTTAGGGGGAAACGTGGAAATATTGTTCAAGCTTACCCTGCTGTTGAATACGACTTTACCCCTAAGGACCTAACAATGAGGTCTACAGATTACGTCCACGTACAGTTTGCTGGTAAGTTCTACGTGCTAGAGGACAACTAACAAAGCCTTAGCTTACATTAGCCTGGCAAACAAAAACGGCTTACACCACAATGATTGAATTGCAATAACCATTTCTCAATTCAAACAGGCGGCATTTGAGACTCAAAACAAATAGATATCATAATTCCTCTTGCATGCGCATTTACTGCTGATTCTTTTTACTAAAAAATTCTGATTCCCTTTAACAGGCTCTAATAATAATCCAGCAGGAAACGCTGGCGAAGGGCGTGACCGTAAGTTGTATCATGTTAAATTCAGTCAATGCTTTTATTAGCAATTTAGCGGGCACATATCTTTTTAAAGTCTCCCTTGGTTGTACAGTACAATTTTGCACATCTTTTTCACACTGACAGAGACAGACAGAAATAATTTGGTGGCAATGAAAAAGCCTGACTTAAGCTACCCATTAGAAGATACCACAGGTATGGATTACGGATCAATATAGACCTCTGTAACAAGCAATGAACTGGACAATTATAAACTTAATTCAGCATTAGGTTGCATTTGGGTGGGAATGAGATCAATGATTTTACGATCTTTGGATTGGATTTTAGGCCACATTAAAATGATTTATACTATTTATAAACTGCAGGCACATTATTTGACCGAGCAACTGTCATCGACGCACCCAACACAGACGACTTTACCCAAACAAAAACTGGTGCTGACATAGCAACTGCGATGGCAACAGCCGGTCGTTTTAAGCGTGCTCAAGACGTGCCCAATCCATTTCAGTTTGGAAATTGTAACGCTCAGCAAGCACAACAGCTGGACTGCTTTCCACCTTCTTGGACTGGATTACTCTTACGTCTTAATTCCGGCCAGTATTACTATATGTGCTCCCGTAACAACAACTTTACAAACAGGAATCAAAAGGCCAGCATAAAGGTTACTGCTCCACCTAGGCGGCATTATTGGGGCCATTGGTTTTGGGGACGACATCACCACCGTCACCACCGCCACCACCGTCACCACCGTCACCACCGTCTGTTCTTTGGTGATGAAAAATGAATGAATATCGTGACAGATCGCACTGGAATTGTATACTAATTTAGCGATTTTGCATAACACTTAGCTTAAAAATATTCAGAACACTTCAGTGCATTGAACGTAAGAAAATATGTTTTAGTTCTTGATATATAGCATCTAAAGTGATCTAGCTTTCATATACATCCCAATGCAAAATGATTTTTTTTATTGCATTGTTGTTGTTCATTAAAATGATAAAGTCTGAACGCAACGTCGTCGAATTTGCGCATCCTTGTCCTCAGTTGGGTTTTTGTTTCATCTTGCTGCATGGTTAGACATCAGTGTCACTGTGATCCGCATGCTTTGCGCGCTAAAATTCTGATTTAGTCTTTAAACTAAACCGAAACTCTGCTATCCCAGCGTCTGTTACTGTTAGAGTAGCTATAACTATTATTCAGATCATTTTATGGCTTTACATTTAATATAAAAATAGATTTGACATAATATGGTATTTACTGGCAACCATAATTACAGCTGGACGTCAGAAAACATAATTCAAAAATCACATTGCTGTAGCAAAAAGTCGGTTTTTAAATAAATGACTAATCGAAATTCCGGCATTTTTTTCTATGGCAAACCAAACTGGACAAAAGGGTTAGTTTAGAACTACTTATAATATATGAGAAACGTATAGTATAATTTGCTTTGGAACTATATTAGTATATAACTCCCTGCACGGCTTTCCCATCGATTCCGTTATCGTTGGGACAACAAGTATACTCATTATTGATTTACGTATAATACTATTAAGCAGTTATACGTAACTGTTTTTCGTTTGTTTATGCCACTTAAATTATCGGAGATGGTTGAACCGAAAATTTTGCACACTGGCAGACCACATTTATTTCTTTTTTTTTACGGTAATGATAGGATCTAACTCTGCGTTCGCAGCTGAGAAACATATGTGATAATGCGAAGTTCCTTGCATTTCGATTCTTTTAATTGCATATACTATCACTTCTAGATTTTAAGGAGCATTTGGTAACGTACACTTGCATTGTACTATAGCTAGGTTGACCTTTATATTTATGGTTTCGGTTGAATTACGGTGAGTTTGCAATCTTCAGTAATTTTTCGTAGATGTAAACTAGTTGATTTTGGCGATAGTAACGTCTTTCAAGGTATTCATGATGCATTGCGTGGTCGAAATAGCTTCAAATCATGCTTCTACAATATTTTCTTCAGTATATTCCTGTCACAACTATTAAATGCATTTCAGATGCTTGACGTGACAGGCATTAGCCCCTCCATAGGAAGCCAAGGGGGCCGTACAAGCCGGGAAAACCAAACTGGTCAAGGAATACTATACCTTGGTAAAGTGGGTTTGCTGATACACCCAAATTTAAAAAAGCTGTACCGCCTGTATCGTGGGTGTAACTGCAGAAAAAGGTTAAAGTAACACAAGAATTTATCACCACGCATATTGTACTGCTGGTGTATGTAGTTCTCGACTAACGCTTATACTTCTCGATATACGTTTGTCAGGTTTGGTTTGCCTTAATTTTATGGTTTAAGGGATATCCAAATTGGATAATTATGATATAAGACGGCTGGCTTTAGTTAGGTGTGGATGAAACACGCATGCGTCAAAAAATGTTTAAAGGCTTGCACAAATACAAGCGTCGGTTCGTCGGTGTAGTATAGGCTTACAAAGCCGATCAGTTATGGCACGCCATACATTGGACAACTATCAAAATTAAGATTTTGCTTTTTTACTTCTTCAATCCTTTCAAACAATTGCTTGTAAACAGTTGTATAATTATGTTTGCCGTTCTTATTTGGCGCGATTTCAAAGCTGTTCTCTGATTGGCCAATGGGGCGCTATTTGTTTCCTTTATTTGCTGTGAGCTTTTGTGAGCTTGCGTCGATATGGTAACGTGAAAATTGTGTACCACATTAATACCGAGTTTGAACAATTTGTTGATTTCATATCGTCGATTATTTCATGTAATTTCTTGGCATGGCCATTAAAAAGAGCAATGAACAACAAATTTTCTCGAACATTTGATCGACGACTGTACAAGCTCGATTCAAGTAAGATCAGGCAAACCTACCCAAGCGATGCGTTCCACGAAGGAAGCTACAAAGCTCAGAATCGCAGTGGTCATGGTCTGTTCCGGTGGTCGAATGGAGCGTGCTATGAAGGCGAGTTTATCGACAATAAGAGACACGGAGAGGGGAGACAAGAATGGCCGGATGGATCGTCTTATCAAGGACAGTTTCGGCAGGACGTACGAGAAGGTTATGGTCGACACACGTGGTTTAATGGGGAGGTAAATTACCTTGTTTATGTTCGAGTGTTTGGGAAATTATGTTTGTAGTATCAGAATATAATTATTGGAATACAATAGTTTAATATATAACTTTATGAAATCATGGCGACGCAGTATGAATAACCTCAACACAATATGTCGATGTGAATAATTAAAAATTAGCCTTTAATAAATAATAACATTTTACCAAGCTCCTATAAATAAAACCGAATATATTCTCCGACGTTCACTGATAAATATATATAGGCAAGAACACTGACAGAAAAAGACTCCCTTTCTCATCTAATCATCACTTTACATTGTATGTCAAGAAAGAAAACTAGTACTTTTAAGACTCAAAGAAGCTATGCCACATCTTCTTATATATGGGTTGATAGTTGTACCATATTGTATGGGATATACAGGTCATTTCCTGAGTGTTTACATTACCTCTGAACATCACCTTTTATTAAAAATACAAAATAATAATCTGTGCAATTGCTTTCAACCAGGCACTATAAATGTATAGGTAATAATATATATATATATATATTAATATATATATATATATATATATATATATATATATATATTCTTGCCAATTAAGTCTTGCATGGTACCATTATAATCCCAAATGATATTACTAGCTAGTATTATAGGTAAAGAGTTAAGGCATACCTCTCCCAATTTGAGTGGTTAATATTATTAACAAACTTGTTCCAAGGTTTCAAATAAAATTATTCTTGCATGCACATACCGCATTATTAAAGCAATGCATGCATCCTGCTTTCCACTATAAAAACCTTGTCAAAGAATTAAGGTGAGCCTTCTTTTTATGATGAATAATTTTAGATATATGAAGGGACATTTCTTGGGGATAAACGACATGGAAATGGAACATATTATTGGCCAAATGGAACTCGATATGTGGGACAATTCTACAATGATCTGAAAGAGGGATTTGGGTGTTTCTATTTCCCTGATTTGAAAAGATTCGAGGTATTCTATATTTGCCTATATAGCTTATCTGTCACATGTAAAGTGCTGGTATTTGGAAGGCATGTGTTTTAATTAACAGTTATATTGTTGTCTAACTGAAAATAAGCTTTCGCTCAGTTTTATAAAACCTCCACGTTTTTGCTAGTTATAAACGGTTCAATGCATAACCAGTTGTTGGAAAAGCTAAATCTAGATTGCATCCATGAACTAATTGGAATATATTGTATTTATAGATATATATAGCCTTTTTTCTTTGAAATATTATACGTTTCGTTTTGCTATAGGGATTATACAAAAATAATGAACGTAACGGCGCCGGAATTTTGTCGTATCGTGATGGTCGACAAGACGTCGGCATATGGCTAGGGGAAAAACTTATCAGGCTCTGTCATGTTATGGAAAACACTTTCCTCTTTCAACATTTTTCTGATTACTTTGTGAATGCTGGCGAGAACGTACCATTGAGAGTGAGAAGAGCAAACTCCGCCCTAGCTGAGGCCAGAACGATTAATGAAATCCAAGAGAGAGACCGAACTCTTAAATGTGTTAATGATGGAAACAGTAATCATTTGCTGCCCTTCAAGAGCCGAGTACCGCAAACTTTCTCACTAGTCGATATACTGGATGGCGTTAAACATCCATCCCACGGTCCCAAAGGTCCTTGTGAGTTAGCTGGCGAAGAATTTTTAGAAGTTTCCGGCAAAGGAGATTGTATACGATTAATTAGGTTGTTGGAACAAGGATTAGTTCACGTTGATGTGGCTGATAAAACTGGCTTTACCGCCCTTCTTGCCGCTTCGGTAAGTGTTTGCGCTTTTTTATTATTTTGATTGTTATTTTAAGCTTCCAAACATGCATGGGGAGGTATACAAAAGAATATTGGACGGGAACACATTGGATTATATTTAACACTCCATTTCCTAAACTATTAGCTATATGTAATTGGTGTTATTTATTTTCAATTAATAATTAGGTAAATTGTCACAAAGATGTAATCAACTGTCTCTTGGACTATGGTGCGGACGTGAATAAACTCAATTACGAGGGGCTTTCAGCACTTGCCGCTTGTCACGTGCTATTTTATACGAAACACACGTGGAAAGATAACATAGGTGAAACGTTGGCAGAAGAAAATCTATTTAACAGCGTTTATTGGAATGCCCAAAATGGGACATTTGTTCAGAGAAAGCCTATTTACTATCAAAAGAAAACACGTTCTAAAATTAATGAAACCAAAGTGTGTTCTCAATCACATGTCGAAACAAAGTATGAGTCGAACCGTGAGAATGTGGTTGGTAATTTATTGCTTGAAAAAATTGACCAAAATTTAACGAACAAAAGTAACAACGTGGTAAGTTCAAACGTAGGTAATACCGTTGCTTTAGACCCTGAAGAGCATATTAAGAATCTTAGCCAACCTTACAGTCAGAGAAAATCCCAAAACACGGGCGAAGATGAACCTAAAGAGGAACACAAAATGAATGGCGTTTATACTTCTAATATGGGTCGCGTTGATTATCATATTCCTAGCGAACCGCAATCTTTGTATTATTTAAAAAGAAATGGGATTGAACCAAGTCAAACTGACATTAGTCAAACTGACATGAGCGTTGCGCATTGGGTTGGAGTCGAAGAAGAAAAATCAATAATTAACATAACTGATGTAAAGTCGAATTCAAACTCAAAAAACCCGAGAAAACAGTCTGAAGTGACTGCGTCGGTGATAGAGAACAAGGGGGACACACACACAGACGAAAAAGCCAAGTTGTCGTCTCAGCAAGGTTCTTTAAGTATCAAAGAGTCTTTAGTTCAACAATCAGAAATTGTCGATAAGAACGCGTTCATTCACGTTTTTCTGCACAGGGCAGCTTCCGCCAGATCAAACCGAGATTCATCCATCTATTACGATAATATCGATTCTAGCAATGAGGGGACATTTTCTGATCCTTATTACCAAGATGGGAATCAGTGCAATTTAACTGAGGATAAAAATGCTGCTGAACGGAAGGATGTTGATCTTCCCAAAGTAAACATTGCTGCACCTGATACGCTAGAGTCTGTGCAGTATAGCATACAAAATGCAATAAGCAGCTCCCTGCAAACTGCAAACACAATAAACGATGACGATAGTCTAAAAAGTGTGGAACAGAACAGGCAAAAGCTACTTACTCAACAAAGGTGAGTTCTGATATATTGCATACAGTGTACCTTTGGGCGGCCCTCAAACAGGAGGCGTTAATTTATATGATTTCTCCTAATTAATTAAAGGCATAAGTCACAAGAATCCTGATTAAAAATTTTTTCATGTTAAACAATGTCCTTGCCTCCTTGATATCATGCACAGCATGTTTATGTGATGCTGTATATTTCAAAAAATGACGTGCTCAACTGTTGTCTATATTTTTGTAGGCGTCCACATTTAGAAGCAACCGTGCAGCTGCTTTTAAGGCGAGGTGCAAATCCAAATGCATCATCTTTACCAATGCCCGTTCTCTTTTTTGCTATCAAAGCGGCAGATGCTCCTGCTGTCAAACTACTTTTACAGAAAGGCGCTAATCCAAATTCAAGACTGTCAAAAGAGGTAATATTGATTTTGAACTGCATACAACTGTATATTCCTTATGTATATACAATCAGACCATTTTGGTTCGCTATTATTTAAAAGAAAATGAGATCATTTAGAGAAAATGAGAAGTAATTAAAACACCAAAAGCCGTATGTCTGTATTCAAAAAGCTCACTCATACTCATTATTACTGATCATTATGAAAGTCCTTTCTTACAATGGAAAGATATAACAGGACATTAAAATTCAAGCTCAATCTTTCACTCAAGAGTTATAGAATACATGCGATGAACACAACAAAGGACGATACAATATGTCGATCGTACCATATACCATATATTATGTACAGAATAGAAAAATTATCATTTTTTTTCTTTTTTTAATAGAAACTTGGTATAACGCCACTACATATTGCTGCTGCTTTGCCCTCTGATGCTGTTTCTATAACTAAACTGTTGCTCGAGGCTGGAGCTAATCCAAATTTAAGAGATTTCGCTTTTGGGGACGCTGAAGACGGTCGAACTGCCTTACATACGGCATGCTGCAGAGAAGATAACGACGAGGTATGCCACATATGGGTTTTGGGGTACAGCGAATAATTTATATATATATATATATATATATATATATATATATATATATATATATATATATATATATATATATATATATATATAAACTATCTAATTTATCTATACTATCTAACTATACTTAAATACTACCTCTTTGTAGGATTCAAATACTGTGATAAGTCTACTACTGGATTATAAAGCTGATCCTAACTTACTTTGTAATGGTCATTCAGCATTGTCATTGGTAATTGCAAGTGGAAATGACTTGGTTAGTACGGTACACCAAATATTTTATGCCGGACGCAAGATTAAGGGCCCGGGGAACATTTGCTAATTGGTGCCTTCCTTTGAACATAACCCGGATACCCCCAAAACGACCCACGAGAAAGGGCAGGATTATAGAAATTAGAATTGCTATATTCACGAGCACGATTCTTACACTATAGGATCTTCACCTCTTTTTCCAGCATTGTGCTCGTTTTTAAAGTATATACATAAGTTCTTTTATTTAAAAGCCGTATACTTGACCATTTTTTTCAAATATTCACATTTATAATTCCAGTTGTTTTTCACAAGTTTTACCAGACCATGCATGTTTATGTCGAATTATAAAGACATGTCCATGTAATGTATGGGGCCATAAGTACACATTGTGCATCATGTTCAATCAAGACTTCATAATGCAAATTATTTATATACTGTAGGCTGTAGATACTCTGCTCAAACAAAACGCAGATCCGAGTCTATCCTTAACAAACGGGGTAGGCTCATCTCTGTGTGCGGCAGTCTCGTTTACTGCTGAAAAGCGACGAAAAATTGTCGACCGTATGCGTTTGGTAGGTATATAATACTATATGTACATGCTTATATATCATGTAAACACGTGACCACAACTAGTGTTATAGATTCTCATGCATAACTATACGTTTTATCATGTACCAAGGTTGCATGTTCAAATATTGGGCAAAGAAATGGAAAAATACAGACAAAAAATAATCCTGTTTATTTATACATGTATATGTTGACATCCTCGTGGGTTAAAATCTCTTGTAGGTAAACAAATTAATAAGAAGTGGTGCAAATATACTGGCTCCAATAGTTATCAACAATGATCATCCTCCTGGTACTGTGGTGGATTACGCGTACAATGTCTTTCTTCAGGTTACCATGCATATAAAATTTTTCACTGTCCATTTTCTGATCGATATATTGTTTGCCTGCAAAGAAAATCTAACCTGAGTTGGAAAATACGAAACACAGAGTCGCCATAATTTCTCCAATATCAATTGTTTCTCTTTATGTGTAGGATAGAAGGATAGCTCACACGCCTTATCATGCATTGACGCCTTACGAGAGAGAAATATATATCGCTCGCCGTAAGATGCTTGATCATTTGGCCGAGCTACTGCGGACGCATGTCCTGAAAAAAGAAAAAAAGTTGCTTGAGGAGCAGTTGTCTCGTGCCAAAGGTATTGCGAAATATTGCACTTTTGGGTTGAATTACTTCAATAGAAATTTTAGTGTCAGGATAGATTTCAGGCTTGCATCAAGAACATGGAGAGATGTCTATGTATGCTTTGAACTTAAACCCCTTTTTTGACAATGCTTTGGGCCTATAAATTATGTAATATTTGACTGTTAAACTCCTTCAGTATTGCAAGAGGAATCTAGTGAAGAAATCAAAGAGGAAAACCTGGACCGAGCAGTGAGTTTTTATTTTGATGAGACACGAAATCAACAAAGTATTTCGGAACTTGGCTCCTCTTTTGACAAGGTAGGAAACAATTCTTCGTATGAACGTGTTAATAAACAAAGATCAAGTCACTTTAACTCTAAGTGACAAACTGACAACACGTTAGCAAAGAACGTAGCAATAGAACTTGCAGTAAGTATTATTGTACTGATTTGCTTCATTCCAGGTATCTATTTACGATGAAAGTCACGAAACCCTGTCGTGTTTTTCATCAACTGACAGTCGTTTTCCAGACTGTGGTTTACGTGTCGCGGTCGTTCAGACATCTTCTGATCACATGAGCGTTTCTAGACTATCCATTAACTCGACAAAGAACCGCCAAGTCTTTCGAAAAAATCGCTTTCGCTATTGCTATGAGTGTGGTCGGTCAGTTGCAGTCCGGCTGGCGGCATGCACGAGGTGTAAGGAAGTCTTCTATTGTAGTAGGAACTGCAAGCTAAAGGCTTGGAATTCGCGGCACAGGGAAGAATGTGTCAGATTATCAGGTAAGAAGTGTTTTGGATTATACACTGTAAAAACAGACGGGTTAAAATAACCATTTTTATTGGTCGTAACCAATTTGAATTGTTTATTAAGAATTGGTCCGTCAGATGTAACCAATAAAATATTGGTCATTTCTACAAAAACTGAAATGTATATAGCTAATATAGTTTTATTTTCGATCACTTTAAAATGGTTATTTTATACATTTTCTTGGTGACCACTACTAAGTGACCAAACAAGACGTAATTTAGTTGTGTGGGTAACCCTTTTAAAATTAGTCATATATGGGTATAGTTATAGCTGCAGTTATAAATTGCTTATACTTATTATTCTGTATTGGTCAGATGTGTGACATACTAATATGTGACATACCAATATGTGATATACTAATAGCTAATTTAACTGAAAAACGAATATTTCTTCTGAACATGTTATGACCATTGACCACTTTTACATAATGTTTCCACTGTTTTCTTTATGAAATTTGTGAACAAAGAAAATTTACGAGTGATAACAGTACATTTATTTCAACTTGTTGACAACTTCCTTCGTCGTTGTTAATGAAATGAAAACTAATTTTATGTTCACTGTATTTGCAGCAAGAAACAAAAGCTCTTTTTCTAAAAGAACAGACAGTCAAACCACCGTAGGCAATGCACATAATGAAAAGGACGGTTTATTATCAAATGCTTCGAAGGACACCATTTTTAAACGACAAAATTCCCGAAATTGCTCTAAAAGCTCAAAGAACTCTCGTGCAAGGGCGCTATCAAGTGTGCATAAAAAGAGTAAAGAAATTGTACATTGAGAAGAAGCATCGCAGGACGATGTTTGTCCGTCAAGAACGAGTGAAAAACCGTGATTTCTCAGAAGATGTTTTCTACGTCTAAAAAACGAAACTGGCGCCACTTTTGACATGCCGTGATGCATTATATATCGAGTCTAACCAGTTAAATTTTCACACAGCAAGGTGGAGTTACTAGCTTTTGAACAACCCTTTTTAAAGAAATAAAATTGGATGACAGCTCTTTTATACTAAGGATTAAATCATCCATCTTGCATAGAAGTATGTTAATTCCGTTTCGCTTTTTCATTTGTCTCCCTCTAAAGGTCCATTCATATTTTCGTGCGATTTTTTCTTTCTATAGAACGAGTGAATTAGTTATTAGTTCCGGATGTTCAAATAAGAGCTCTTAAACACCAGAGACGTCGTAACTAGTTATTCGTTCACATCTACCAAAAGAAGAAAATCGCACCAAAAAGTTTTTTTTATCTTGCAAAAGATGTGAAACATGTTTATAGCTACTGTAAAAAATTGTGATATTCTATGGCGCATGCGACAGTCTTTTTGTACAGTCTTTTAGTAAATTAACCATATACGGTTGGACTACAGTACCGTTAGTCGTTACTGCACGAAAACCATCATGGAATCCACAAGTTATTTAAATAAATCTTTTTCGTCTATCTTACATGTCGTTGCCTATTTCAAATATCGCGTCAATGAGGCAATTTGTTTTTCGCAACGCTCTAATAGCAACGTTCCTTTGCACAGACAACTGCTTCATGATAAGATCAATATCTGCGGCTTCCAAACCCTCTTCACTTTCAGCCCTTTCACCAAACGCGAGGAAAACTGAGCTTGGTTTCAATTTGTCCGCAATCGTCAATTCAGTTTGCAATTTGCCTTTGTGTATTATTTTTAATCTTTCCAAGGGAACATGGACGACACGAGAGAAGTGTTTGAGCGCTTGCAGGCCAGTGCAAGGTAATTCGATTTCGAGTTTATGCTTTTCCTTTGCATGCTTAATGTACACAACGACTTTTGATACGTTATCATGCGAGTTGGTTGGCACATGTGACATACATGTATTTTCTAATTTATAACCACTAGTCGATGAATCTTGTTTTAGAATATTTGTATTGATATCGATTGAATGACTAGGTATACTCTTAGCAGGATTTTGTGATGAGTTGACTTGAGAATTTGTCGGTGAATATACAAATTTTTTAATAGTATCTGGATCTTCCTCTGATTCTCTGAATTTACAGTCAGTGACAGTGGTTTTGCATTCAGTTGCTTTTTCTGTGGTATCAAATATTTTGTCTACTTTCGTTGCTTGAGTCATTTTACCATCCACCAAATCTGGAGTTTTAGTAATGGAGCAATTGTTTCTGTGTTTCCCCCAGTCAGATCGCTGACACTCTATAGAACTGAAACGTTTTTGCATAGTTAGGTAATTCGTGTTGAACGCGAGCATGCTATGCGATTGAGAGAAGATTACGGAACAAAATGTATGACATTGTCTACGCTCATGTTTACTGTGATATCTTTGTATATTTACGATTTGCTGAAAGTGACTAGCTTGCATGCATTTGAGCCGAATTGCTTCTAAATAGACAGTAATCACTAATCAGTAATGTTTACACAGCAAAAAGTCTGCTGCCAAAGTGATGCGTGTAAGCATCGTTGTATGTAACGTAGGAATCTAGTTTAGCAGAAAGAAAAGTATACCAGTAAAAAATCGATTGACATCTTCCACAACGTTTCATAATCATTTCTTTCTTACCGCAAACAATGCAATTATTTTTGTCCGCCATATTGTTTTGGAATACACTTCTTAATTATCCAGTGTGTTTCCTTTTCCAACTTTGGCTGTTCAAAATTTATTGAGATGATTATTTTCTTTGGAGGTTGGAACAATGGAACATTGGAACTTGGAACAATTTCTTAATCGCGATAAATAAAATTGGTTGAAAATTATTAGTTCCTGGCAATTCCACGTGAAAAGAATGGCCACTTCACTCTTTGACGCTCAAGCCTGCACGGAGCGAACTGCGAACCCTAAATTTTATAAAATACGGCTCTACTTCTTAAATCGAAGTGCAACTAGAAAAGTTGAATATATAAGTGGAAACACGTAATTTTTTAAATAGGTAAATAAAATGGAAGAGTTATAGAAGTTTGTAAATTAAAGTACGAATCAATGACATATTTTGTTGCAAGCGATAAAGTTTCAAACCTTTGGTCCTCATGAAGAGCTGTCTAGCTATGGTAAGGAAATGGAAATGAACGATTATTATGTTTTTCTTTTTTTTAAAGAAAAAGAATCTTAGTCAATTTTATGTCTAATTTTATACAATTTTATCAGGGAGTGAATTCATCGCAATTGGAGAAGGAAATTGGTCAAGAATTCCCTCCAAACGAGAAATATTTTGGCTTGGTTAATGTGAGTATCTGCCAGTAGTTGGATATAATTTCTTTTCGCATTTTATCTTGTTTCCTTTAGCTTTAAATAGTTTATGCACTAGCTTAGCAATGCCCATCCCTTTAGATCTAGGATTCCCTAGTAGGATTTTGCTTCACATATTTGTTCTAATATTGATTTTATATATCTTTCTAATCACAAACATTTAAGTGTAATGTTATTATGTAAGTCTGCTGTGAGACAATTGAAAAGGTTCTATCACATGTGAATAAATGTATTCAATATCCTCCTGGATTCATCCTTTTTTAATAATCATCACTGTTGTTGACACTGAATTATATAGTATTTTTGTTTTTGTACAATATTTTAGGCATGGTCAAATTTAGTTGAAATGATTTCACTAATACTGTAAATGATCTATTAGGTGCTGGACTAGTGCTTGATAACAGTTAGAAATAAAGAGTTTATTCAAGAGCAGCCAGTATGGAATGTCAAAATATTTTGCGCCAGACAGCTAAAATTTCACTACAAATTATGCGCCAAAATCGTTAATATTTTCGCGCTGAAAAAAGAAGTATGCAGCAAACTACCTACAGCTGGCAGCAGGCTAAACTGAGCTCAGACTGTGATGAAGGCTAGATTTAGCTTACTAACTTTATAAAAATGTACCTTTTAATTGCATACAGTCAGTACTTAATATAGCAAACTAAGAAAAATGTGCACCAAAATATGAAAATTTTAAATTTAAGGCCAAATTTTGTACACCAAACATTATTATGCAAAATACATGCCAAATGTTAAGACTGCACGCCGGACATGTCCGGCGTAGGCCTTCTACATTCCTTACTGGAAGAGCAGTGCTTTTTGACAGCTCAACACTAACTATAAGTCCTAAATTACTTTCATGTGATCAAGTGCAAATTTAACAAAGTTATTAGCCAACACATTTCATGCTTGCTGCACCCACCATGGACTGCATGTAAACACAGTGGCAAACACTTTATGAAATATTGCGGGGGGGGGCTTGGGACAAGAAATATACTGAGGTTTGCCATTTTTTTTAAATCCCCCTCTCCCCTTGACTGCATTCCTTAGCTAGTGACTTTATACTACTGTCCATGAATAAGGACATTGGACAAACTTGGACAAAGTTCCTGACCGTTGGGTGAATAAAAATCCACCAAATAATACAAATAGTGCAATTTCATTGACATTGTATTTATTTTCAACATATTCCATTGTTTGGTATATTGCTCATTAATTAAAAAAATAATATTTAGATTGACAGTTATGTTGTACAACAACAAATATTTCTGTTGCAGTTTGGGAATACCTGTTATTGTAACTCTGTTCTCCAAGCGCTTTACTTTTGTCAACCTTTTCGTGAGAAGATACTTTCATACAAGCCACAGAACAAGAGGAAGGAGACATTGTTGACATGTCTCTCTGACTTGTTTGGAAACATTGCTTCGCAGAAAAAGAAAGTCGGAATTATCGCCCCGAAAAAGTTTGTTGCCAGATTAAGGAAAGAAAACGGTAGGAATAACTAAATCTTCTGATACAGTAGATGTCCTATGTATAACTAAAATAAAGTCTTGAAATCCAATCGAAAATATTCCTTGGCAGGCTAATCTGTCCTCTTAAGTCAAGAGCCATTTTAATATGTTAATTTCTATTTCGATAAATATCCCTACCGTAATTTGGTCTAAAAGTCATTCATTGTTACATGATCGATACTCATAACCGAATGTTATAACTGCATCTTGCTTAGATGTATTTGACAACTATATGCAGCAAGATGCCCACGAATTCCTGAACTATTTGTTAAACACAATTGGAGACTTGTTGCAAGGTATGGCCGTATGCAAGAATTAGTCACTGTACATTATTGTACTATTTGAATTTATTGTTTATTCATTTATTAACTGTACTTAGACATATGTAGACTGTAGTGATTTCCAAATTTATTTAAATAACATCACGACAAATTAGGTGCTATTAACCAGTGAACCAAAACGCTTGTAATAACTGCAATTATTGTGTGAGATTTAATGAATGTTTGCATGCTCCCAGGAGAAAAACAGAAAGAGAAAGAAAAATTGGAGAGACAAGGCAGTATTAGTAGCACTGCAAGCAGCAGAAGTACGGGGACATGCAATTCGTCTGCTGCGGGTAGCACAATACCAACGAAACACGACGAGACATGGATACATGAAATATTCGAGGGCACGTTAACCAACGAAACACGTTGTTTATCTTGCGAAACAGTAAGTGTTTTAAAACAATCCTCGTATTAATTTTAAGTTTGAAAAATATCCATGTTAGGCAGCATGCAGTATCTGGTGTTTAAAGGTGATGTTCAATCATGCAATAATTAAAAAAGGTCTTTTTATAAACTGCTATATATTCTTACATACCTGTATATATATGCTAAATGCTTATATATTTCTACATATATTTTATTTATTAAGACAATATTGGTTAATGAACTACATAGTTATCATGTCATAAAAATACGGAACATTCAAATTTAAGTTCTGAATAGCACGTATGTAGCCATAATGCATCAACCTATAATTATTGATCGATATATGGTTATACATGTACGTATTTTTGTCTTTTTTCCCAGGTAAGCAGCAAAGATGAAAGTTTCTTAGATTTATCTGTGGATGTGGATCAGAACACTTCAATTACTCACTGTCTTAGGTATTTTCACCCACTCCTCTGGGCAACGAGCAAAGTGTGTAACAAGAGAGAGAAAATTACAACTTTCTCTGATAACATCATAATTAAGAAATTTTAACAATTTATTCTTGATTATTATGGAACTTCATGAAACAAACTTTTAGACTAGTGGTAAAACAGTTGTATTTCTTCTAGGGGATTTTCGTCTACTGAAACACTTTGTAGTGAACATAAATACTTTTGTGAAACCTGCAAGAGTAAACAAGAGGCTCAAAAAAGGTTTGTTGCTGACAACTTTATAACATCCAAGACCTGATAAAGTTTACAATGTTGTTACCGAGAAACACTTCAAACTTTGTATTGAAGATGATTTCTTTCTTCATCTCTTGTAGCATCATATTGTATTTATTTCGTCTATTTTCTATAGGATGAGAGTAAAAAAACTACCTAAGATCTTAGCGCTCCATCTAAAACGCTTTAAATATATGGAACATCTTCATCGCTATACAAAGCTTTCATACAGAGTTGTGTTTCCTTTGGAACTGAGACTTTTCAACACTGTAAGTATTGGATAGAACTGGGGAAATGTTTGTCGCACATAAAAATATCAAAAGATTTAGCATAATTGATAGCTTGCATGGAAAACTGTTGAGTTGAGTTCAGACACATTTTCGACCAATTGTTACCCCTATATAGTTCAGAACCAAAATATATATAAAGGGTCTCGTTCTTCGTTCTATATATGCACCTGCACCTATATGTTGCATTAAGTGTAGACTACTTTTTTATCTATATGTGCACGAAAATGAAATCAACGTACTAAAATTAGTACGTATACTAAAATTAGTAAAAATGCGAAATATTGTAAAATGCGAAAAATATGGCCTGGTAAAGTTTCACCTTATTGAAATCTATATCTATTTTTTTAACATTTAGTCAGATGATGCGTGTAATCCACACAGATTGTACGACCTTGTCGCTGTTGTTGTGCATTGCGGAAGGTAACGCGATTTTTGCTTTGTAGGTACATCTCTATAATGAAGCTTTTTTAGAGTAACATTGGCAAACACCACCTATGAGACCCTTTTTAATCTGGTTTTCTATTGCGAGTCTATACTTGGTTTTATAGCTACTTGCTATTCTTACAAAGCTTGGTCTTACAAAGCTTGATCTTACAAAGCTTGGTCTGTACTTAATTTATTGGCACGCCCCATTTTATTGGTGCTCGGGCTACGAAAACAAAGACCGAGCACGGATGAAACGGGGTGTAAACAGGGCTAAATGAGTTAATTTTTATCTCTTAATTTCCAGTGGACCAAATCGCGGACATTACATAAGCATTGTGAAAAGTCACGATTTTTGGCTTTTATTTGATGACGACATAGTTGAGGTAATACTATTAAGTCAAATTATCCATCCAAGTAAAACTCATGACGTTGTTAGTCATGTAGCCGCCTACTGGACTATCAGGTTGTTTATCTAAAGGGGTCTTAGACATTTTCTAAGCAATGACAAAATGCATGCAATGCCCCCGTGACGCTACATAAAGCGTAACTAGCATTTTCAACCGAATAAAGTCATGTCCACGCTCATATTTGCAAACTGCAAAATAAAATTCAAATTGTCCGTCACGTAGAATCCTATGTATAGACAGCCTCGTATTAGGTTTATCTTCCCTGTTTTAAGTATAATGCTGTTTCACCTTGTCTAGAAAATTGAACCACAGACGTTTGAAGAATTCTACGGTCTCACAATCGGTGGTCATAAGTCAAGTGATTCTGGGTATATCCTTTTCTATGAATCCAAAACCTAGCAAACAAGACATGCAGCAGTCTGCTGCCTTGTTTGTGTGCACTTCATCATTTCTCCTATACCTTTTGTCCTGCAAAGAAAAACCCGGAAGCAAGGTTGCGAAAAAATGTCTTTCCCCATTTCTCCTTTATATAGGTTTTATGTGCATGTGTATATACGAAATAGTTTAGCTCTTAAAGCTAGGCTGACATATTTATCAAGTTTATCGGGTTGCAATTAATATTCGTAAATATACACGTAGTGTTTAATATATTTTCAAGCAATAGACCTTTATCATAATGACGTCAAACGCGGAAAGTCTGATTTTACAGGAAGTTTGATTGGCTCGATAGTTTTGCAGAGCCAATCAAATTTCGTATTAAATCAGACTTTCCGCGTTTGACGTCATTATAAGAAAGGTCTATTATAACATGGCCATAAATAGACAGTGGGAAATGCTAATTATATTCTCTTTATAAGAAATGCTTGCGAGGGCATGCGTTCAGTATAAGATAATCCGAACAATCGAAATCGGATTTAGTTATCTAGTTTTCCTATACACTATAATTATTAGCTATACATAAATCTAAATAACCCAATAGGTCGTCGTATAAATTATTTGTTTTCGGTATACTTTTCGAATTTCGGACAGTGTTTGGTTTATAATATTGCATTTAATTAACATGAAATTTTTAGTAAACTTAGGGTCGTTTTATTGCAAATGCTGCATGCATTGATATTCTCAATTGCTACGCTATAGCGAAAAATTGTCTCGTCGTAAATTTAAGGCAGTTCAGACAGGCATAAACAGTTAAATTCTTTGAAACTATAGAATTACAAATTTTAAGTGAAATGCTGCGAGTGAATACGCGTACTGCCTTTATTTCCTAAAACTAAATTACGTACTCGCTTTCGATTTGCACGGTATGCTACGTGGTTGCTTCAGGCTACACGCCTTTATAAAATATCATCCCAAACTCGAATCTAACTGTTAAATAACTCGTGTATGATTAGTTAATAAGTTGAAGCTATTGTCTGCACATTTTTGAGGTTCCGTCTAATGCACAAATTTGATTATACTCGCGGTATACACATGGACGTGAACTACCGTACCTCAGCACTTGTTAGCAGTCATTAATGTGTAAAATTAAAAATTGTTATTCAAAGTATATATTAGTCTGTAATTACGTAAGCTTTCTTGTAAAGCTTTCCAAGGTAATATTTGTTGTGCGAAAATTATTGGAACTTTCCTGCTTAAAGGCGCATTTACTTTATCTTACTTTTACGCACCAATTCAAGCCACAAGCATTGCAAGCTAGATCGCAGACGCTTTACATCAATCGCCAAAAAGAATAAGATACCTTTATTAAGTTTATACGTTGAGAGAAAATTGTTTTTCAATGTACCGTCATCTGAATTAAGTTATAATTTTTTAATCTTATTTCCAGGATATTTATATAATACTGTCTTTCTGCGATTGTTTCTTTCATTGTTCCCCATTCACCTTTCGTTTTTTTAGCTACTAAAGTTATACAAGATTGATACAATATTCATATTAATATGTAACTTTTCTGCATATGCATTGCCGTCTTATTTATTATTGTTCTCCAAAAACGTTTTCTCGTATTAGCGAACCCAAAGGTTAAGTGAATACGTGGTGGGCACGCTGGGAAGGTATTTATCTATTTCGCCGAAGTCGAAATGATCTTCTTTACCTCCAAACGAGGCTGAATTACTTTCTGTAATACCAATACCATGATCTGCTCTGTCGCAATCATCGCCTCCACCACCGATCATCATCACAGCGCCGTCATAATTCCAATAACACCAAAAACCAATATAGTTGTTGCTCTGAAGATTACTGTTGCAATTATGTTTTCCAAATCCTACAGTTGTTTTATATTGACCACTGTAAACAACTTCGCATGTTCCACGACATTCGTTTTTTGCCCATTCTTTGCCATCGAAATTTCCGTAACTGGTGATTTTAGATCTAAACGACAGGCCTTGAAGGCAGCTGGTCGTCGTTTGTAATAATGGCGTGTGGCTGGAATCGTCATTCCTTGTCACCCGAAATTCTTTGCCTTTCACTTTCCAGAAAGCGGACGAAATCATATCCGTGTTGTTTGTGGGATCGTTAAACTCTCCATACGGTGTGTTTTTGTCATACCAAAAGGAACCATTTGTAATCCAATGTTTAGCATCACCATTTGAAAATCGCGCGATAAGTGTCCAGCCATTATTGGATAGGTCGCAGTAAGCCTATTTAAAATTTTTTTGAAAAAAAACACATCAAACATAACATCAAATTGCCGACGAGATAGCTGATTGCTGCCGCAGCGAGCGAACCTGGAGCAAGCGAGCGAACCTGGAGCAAGCGAGCAATGCAGCAGATCTTAATTTACAATTGGGGGTGCAAATCAAAATTTGTCTTTGCCTCTTTGGCGCATTGCATGACGGTACCAGTCGCGGGGGCGGTTTAATATCTATGAGTTGAAATATCCTTTTGTCTGGCCAGCTATAAAAATGATTAAAATTTGCAGACCATGCAAACCAGAAATGTGTATACTATATAGTCTGTATAGTCTATATATACGTTTGACATGGAGAACATGTACTCTTCATCAAAACAAAGCTAAACATAGGATGTGACCTCACACTATGGTTGCAACCTTGCCCTTGGTCAACGATTTTTTTATCGTCAGAACGAAGATCGTCAGGCATTTGTATCCCTAAACTAATTAAATTGAGAAAATAATGTAGCAGCATTCTTATCGGAAGATAGGCGTGCATTAAATTTTTCCACATTTTGTAACCAAAGTATAAAGACGATACTATATCGGATAAATTTGTATTTTCAGTGTTTGGATATTGGATATATCACATCTGATCTTACCTGTAATGTTTTGAATTCATAGTATCCATTTGCAAGGTTTGGTTTCCTTTCGTATAGGTCCTGACAGGATGCTACATCGTCTTTAAAAATTATTGATATTTACTATACGGTATTAAATTCAGCGTGATGAAATCATCATAATTATGAAATTATGCAGGATATGTAATTCGGTAATTATCGGTAATTCTATAATTTTCCTATGACATTCAATTTTTCATTCTCACCGATGCGATTGTTAGCATCTTCGGACTTCGATTCGTCTCTTCTAGTGTCGACATCTCTCAACTAGATAGACAAACGAAAGCATGCCTAATTTTTGAAATATCTTGGACGAGACAATGTAACTCGACCATTTTGGTAAATTTAAGTCAAGACTTGTCATTGGTCGGGATTTTCTTCATATATTTTTCATGTTTTTTATAGTAATAATGATTTAAATATATACGAACGTCGTTGCACAACAGCCTATATCTTACCTCTTCCAAACATTGGTAGAATTCCCACTCGTGTCTCTCTCCTACAGTACCTTCCAACACTTCACAATGAATTTTATTGCTGATTTGGCAATTTGCTCCATTTTTATCGCTCGGAAGCTTTGTCCTGTAGTTGAAGCCTGTACAATGATCTCCTTCTCTGAGACATCTCAAAGAACATTCAACTTTGGACTGGACAGTATGACTCGATGCAATATCTCCAGGTGCTAACGAACCGCCTTAATTATATATACATTGTTTTAGAAAGTCTGTATTGAACCAAGTTTATGCATGCATGAGTTATGCTGCTTTTTGCTACGACACGGCCGAAGTAGAAAACAAACTTTAATGTGCAAGGGATGTTGATTGGGTCTAAATGACGCAATTATTGATGAAACTGAATTATTAAATGAAAATGTGCTGTGTATGTCATTCATTTTGAAAAATATTCAGTTTAGCTGTTTAGGACGCTTTTCAAAGTGCAAGTAAATAGCTTTCATATCTCAGACACAGCCATGCACAGGAGAGATTATTTTTTAATCTACGACTACTACCTTGTTTTCATGTTTCCATTAAAATCGGCCAAAACGTTATCATTTTCGCTTAGCTACATCGCAAATTCTCTAAGACTAATATTTTACGATCTTGTTATGCATGGTCCAGCTAAAGTGAGGTGTTCGCTATTAATTGTTATACTTATATTAAAAATTCGTTTTGAGATGTACATGTAGGTCAGGGCATTCCTTTAGAGCGTGTTTCACGTAAATTGCATGTATATACAACGAGATAAGATGTTACGGATTATGTTCTCATTTTCATAGCTATGGCGCCATAAATTTATGTTATTACTGCATTATGCGGCATATTTGTTGACTCTATACGTTTCCTTCTGCTTCTCAAAAGACCTGCCGGCTGGGACTATTTACTTTTTTCTTTGTAACTATAGGGTGTAAAATACAGCTAAGATGAAGAATGCATTGAGTTGCACATGTTTCTTATTATGCATGTTTTCAAAAATCAATTAAAATGCCTTCGATTTTATATTCCCCGCACTATACTGACGCAAAGAGTTATTACAGGGTATAAAAACCTGATCATGATTTTATGCGAATCCGAATTTCTTGCCTGTGCAGAACTTGAATTGCAGGCATGCAGAAATTCTCAAGTAACAGCATTAGCACTTTTCCCTACCGCCTTACCGGGTTTCCATGGAACGGACCGACTCTCAGAACAGAATACAATTTCAATCACTTACCATTTTCGTTTCTTTTTCGGAAGTATTTTTCCTTTCTAGAAAATTCTGACTTCGGAATTACCACAAAAAGTGATAAAACTTTGAGAAAGAATAAGACGCGAGGAAAAAGTTGCATTGTTTTTTGTTTTTAGAGGTGCGCAATATGAAAGGTGGCAGGTGAATTGATCATTATTGAGGTGCATGTCTGTCATTAAGACTACAACAAATATAGCTTTGGCGACAAATTAGGTCTAATTTAGAATATTTAACAGTTTAAGAACTGACTGGCGAAGCAAGGGCGTCAAACATTCATTCTATTTTCCTGACATGCGTGGTAGAACCTTGTAACTTGAATAACTAAAGTGTCTTGAGAGAGGATTCAGGGTGCGCGCATTGAGATGATCAATGGTGCGCACAGTCCGCACATGGAACACACAATGCTTTACGCCCGAAAGAGACGCGTAAATCGATGGGGAATCGTTTATGAGTTTGAATTTGTCGTCCAGCCATCTCTTGCCATTAATATTTCTGTCTTAATGAAAAAAGTCTTATTGTTCAGCGAAGAATGCAATAACATTCTGATCATGAAAAATTCAAAAACCCATTAAATCATAGCGGTCAAGCTGCATCAGTTTTCAGCCCAGCAATTTTTGTATCTATATTACATTGCTACATAGAAAAGACAGCTGTTTTGCCGTGTTTTTTAATAGTTGATCGACGGATAGTTGGAATGGCGAGCGGAATTTTAAAAGCTTTTGGATTCATGAATGTTTTAACCTGCGTAAACATTTGACAACAGCGATTTCGTATAACCTTGTTAACCAATTCAGATATGTGAATAATTTATTGTTTTCATTATTAGGTATAAGGACTATAAATATAGAGTAGGAGAAATCTAGTTATATATCATATATGTCCACATGCAAAACAAATTTTTAGTCTCATAGCGGCTTATGAAGCATTTATTAAATAGTAATGAACGAAAAATATTTCTGTAAAGGAACAGCGGCAGCAATGCACTGTGTTCAAAACAGTTCCTAAAGATTCGTGCATAGGTTTTTATATGCGCTATATATTTCTTCCCACAAATTGAAGAAAACTATCACAAATTATACGTGCCATCCTCATTATCATAGTATATACTTTAAGTCTTTATCACTTTAGCGGTGCCGTGACAATAAAATTGACTGTAGTGCAAACGGGGCTCAAATAGCTGACGATGTAAAAGGGGTGTAATTGACTTCAAACAAACCATAAACTAGCATCTTATTTATCTCTAAATGCTTCTTTCATTTTTTCAAACAGTTCAGTCTTGCACAGAATATCAATTGTTGTCATAGCCATAGATTTTGCGGCAACAAGAGTAGGATGTTGTGCCTCTGTTGACCCCGTTGCAGCAGTGAACTCGAGGGTGTGATTGCCAGCGGTGGTTTCAATCTTGTATTCTGGGTGGATAGCGGGGACAACATGAGAGACATTTCCCATATCAGTTGAGCCTCCTGCGTAACTTTCTTGTACAGTCTTTGAAGGGAATTTAACTCCTAAAGAGGTTGCATGCTCTATGTATAGATCGGTCAGAACTGGATTGTTTACTAGATTGACGTAGGGTTTTTGTTCTTCACCAAAACCATACCAGTTTATTTCAACAGTACAACCTAAGGATGGTAAATATGTATTGGTATATAATTTTGTATTGTAGATACTATTCTATGGCAGTGCATGCGTGGGTAGAGCAATGCAAGAAACGTTAAGTGCGTCAGTAACACATACCACCCACCTTTTCTATATGCTATACTGAAATACAAAATTTATAAAAACTATAAGTATAATTATAATAAACCGTAAGCAGTTAGGCTCAGAAAACAGAGTTCATGAGTATACTGGCCATGGGCAACTGCTGTCAACCATATGGCATATCATTGAAATAAAAGGGATTAACTTCTTCCCAGCAGTGGCGTAGCCAGCATCGATAATTGGGGGGGCCCATATTCATATATTCATGTTAACAGACTGTAAAGACAATTGATTTGAAAAGAAATTAATCCTGCGTATCACGAATATATGAATATTGGCCCCCCCAATTATCGTTCTGGCTACGCCACTGCTTCCCAGGTTCCTATTTTTGCCTCCTGAATAACAATTACACTTTATAAGTACAAATCAATCACAAGGCCATAGCTAGACTGCTTATATAGCAATAAGGCCCCCCTTATCACTATATATATTCAGGTTCACATACTCCAGGAACAACAGCTCTCAAAAGAAATCAGTCAGGTATAAGACAAATATATAATTCAAGCCTACAGCCCGGACTCACTCACCAGTAGCTGTAGCTGCACCTTTGAAACAATGATTAGCTTTTTCTTTGAATACTTCCAATTCCTTTAGTGTTGGACATCGGAAAAAGTAATGCAATTGAGATGTTTCTGGAATTATGCCTGGTTCGTTTCCCCCATTGGTAAAAACACCATGAGCTCTCCATGTTGGTTTCATTTGCTGGCGTAACATGCTTATTGCATTGTAGCTCAGAACTGCCGCATCTAGAGCATTCTTACCCTCCCATGGAAATGCAGCTGCATGTGCAGCTCTGCCCTTAAAGGTTACAAACACCTTCTGATTGGCCAAAGACAAACTGTACAGAGAGTCGAAAGGTGCTGGATGTACCATCATACTAAAATCTACATTTTCAAAACAGCCCGCATCAAGCATGAGAATTTTCCCTCCACCACCCTCTTCTGCAGGTGTTCCCATGATAACCAGATGGCCAAGATTACCAGACCCATCATGGTCAATTGCAGCTTTTATACCTGAGATTTGGAAATATGTCACTACGTCACTACATTGATAATAAAATTAACTTTGTGCATAAAAATATTGTGATGATGCAAGTTGTTTAAAACAGAATTAAACAATGTTGTGTGCTGCACACTGTGCACAGTATTGTTAACAATTATGGCTGTTGAACCATCAATGCTGTTGCAACTTGTTGACAATCATGGTAACAAGTTGCAACAGTATTTATAATAATGGTTCAACAAGGTTGAACAACCATTGTCAACAATATTGGCTACTGCATGTTCATGTGGACGATGTGGTGCAGGACAACGTTGTTCACTCCTAAATTATGCAACAAACAACCTGATAAATTTTTTGCTGTCTAATCAAAATCAGCCACACTGATCCTTACCTATTGCAGCGGCTGCACCCGCCTCGGCTATCAAATTGTGACCACATGCATGACCAATTTGCGGCAAACGGGTACTTCTTTTGCACGTCAAATCCATGTTTCTCTAAAAATGCTGTTACAGTCTCATGGGCAAAATATTCCTTGAATTTCACCTCTGGATTTGACCATAGTTTGTTGCTTAACTCGTGCAGTTCTCCAGACAAGTTATCGATTGCAGCACAGGCTTTTTCGTGCAGTTCCTTCGAAAAGCAGTCATTTGATTTCCTTTTTTTTTCTAGGCTCATGCTTGGAGACTATGAAATTGTTGCCAATTATACCAAATTTCGAAACAAAATTGACAAATCCACTGAGACACATTTAGCATGTACAGAGCGCATCTGCAGCTCAGCAGCTGTGGAAATTACCGGAAGTGGGCGCTGCTGCCATATTTCATACTCATATATCAAACATTCACACATTTACCGTTCTTTCAATATGTAATTTTTACACTGCATTCTACAATAATCTAGTTTAAATAGTTATCAAAAATGGCCGCAACACTAGTTTACACGGATATAACTATATTCATCTGGGAAAGCAAATGTATGAGTTTCTTTGTCTACAAATATTCTTGGTAGAAGCCCAGCATTAGGGATGACATTCCAGGAAAGGTATAATGTGATATTGTTGTTTCCCCTAAAAAAGGTGCAGTATACAGCAATTACCATATTATAAATCACTACAATTACAGTAGCCTATAATCACAGTGGAGACCAATGAAGATAATTAATTAGATTACATTTACAATTTTATTGTGTGATGCAATGTGATTGTGATGCTACATGGAGTTTTAAACAGCTATATGTGCTTGTGACCTTCAGTTTGCTGGTGCAGGTCCTTTTAAATGGAATAAACAAAAAAAGAATATGAACTTACTTTAAACCTGATCCATCATCAAAGAAGTAGTATTCAGAGTTCATACTTTGATACTTAAGAATTGCATTGTCACCACGTTCAATGATTTTATCCCACAGCACTACTTGATTCAGCTTCTGAAATAGTGAGGATAATTTTTGTGATTGTACGATTTTTTGAAGGCTTCACAATTTGGTCCTGAAAATAACATGTGTGATTAGTTTCTGTTTCTATTCATTTTTCAGGTGCAAGCTTAGCATAACTTAACCGTATTGTCTTATGTAAGTACCACATGAAGTTAAGGCTTCTGGCTTAAAATTTAGTAAGGCTATGACTGCACTTACATTTTTCTTTGTAGTGTACTCTGCTGTTAAATAGACAAACAATTGTTTTGTATTCCAGTCAAACAAACTAGTGAGGTTTGTGATTCATTAAGAAAAATAACATGAAATCAATAAAAAAAGCCTTAGGGGAGGGGGGTTGGTGGTTGGCAATGAGCCTCTTGTATTTTAAAAAAATTAAGGTTATGTAAAAGGATATCAGCTGTCAAATCCACATTCACAATGCCCAAATCATTAGTCTCTTTAGAAACACTGAAGTCTTTAACATGTTTTCTGAAAGGAACAAAGTAGAGTGATGTGATCATACAATGATAAAACAATGTAAAACGATTTGTTCCCACTTCCCACTTGTACCCTTCTTTCTTTTTTCAATACAATAATTCTGTATAATAGTGCATGTAGATTGGGTTTAAGGTGCAGTAAGAAAACAAAAAAACATTATTCAAATGACTATCAACAGGATAAGTCGGATAGCAGAGAGGTCTACAGTAACACCACAACAACAATGTATTTTATAGTTTATACACTATAGTCTATTAAGTATGAGTCACTGGTTAATGAGAGATGCAACAATATTTTTTACTTACACGACGTGTTTTACGGCCTTTAGCTCGACAGGTCGATTATAATCCTTAAAAAATGTCGAGAGAAAACATCCAAAGGTTAACGTTGCCAAAACGGTTAAAGTAAAGGCAAAGATGTTATTCGCTCTGGAAAGAAACGTGTTCATTTTGGAGAGGAGATCAAATGAGATCAAAACAATGGCACTGTGATGGAGATACTTGGTGTAAGATAAATAAGATATCTTTTCTCATAGTAGAGCAACATGGCGGACAAAATGAGTGACGGTTTTCAGCTTCACGATTTGTTTTTTCGCTCGGCGAAAAACTTCCCTGAATATACAGCTGTAACATTTTCTGGGGAAACAATCGAAACAGTAACGTATCGTGAACTCAGCGAGAGTGTTGAAAATTTCAGTAGGTGTTTTAAAAAGATCATTTCAAAGAATGAAGTCGTCGGAATATATTGTCATGATTGTTTAATCATGCCCGCTCTTCTGGTGGCGCTAATGGACGCATCTGCCGCGTTTTTTCCTATATCAACTCAACTTCAACCTCTACATGTTTTAAAAAGTTTAAGCGATCGGTCAATACGATATGTTTTGGTAGAGAACTCTTTACTTCAAGTTATCTTAAATCTGTGCAAACGAGATAACACAGTAGGGATTACACTGGATTTTTTGGAAAGTGATTTAAAAAACTTGTTACAAAAAGTTCAGTTCACCATGCTAAAAGTGACCGACAAAAATAAACCATGTGTAGTAAATTGGTCTAAACACCTTGCCTATGTCATGCAAACATCTGGTACAACAGGTCACCCAAAAGCAGTATTTGTGCCCCACTCATGCATTGTTCCGAATATATTACACTTTAGGTGTGTAAGAAAACTGTTTTCCAATTTCATTTTTGATTCTCTTTCATTCATGATGTTAATTTGCTTTAAATGATGTTATCTAATATTTACATTTTCTTTCCAATAAAAGAAATACTATATATTTAGAATGTCTCTTTTCATTTTGAAAGTTAAGCTAAAATTAATATCACCCACAGTAACATCGCTGTGTAATAGCTATATGATTTTTTTCTTTGTGCTCGAAATTTTACCTTTTAATGCCCTTACTCGTAAACAAGTTCATGCAAAGTTTATAACATTTTGATATAGTAAATCATGGAGGGCATAGAATAAGCATACGTTTTGCATCAATTGTATAATTGTGAAAATTGCAAAATTTACACTGAGCTATGCCCAGTGCATAATGAATCCAAAGCGTTGTTGCTACTAATTACTTCATACTTAAAACTGGAGGAATTGTCATATATGTCAAAATCAACATTTGTTTATTTTATGATTTTCCACAGCTCCATATTCGGTGTGACATCCCATGATGTTGTTTATCTGGCATCACCCTATACATTTGACCCTTCGATAGTACAAATGTTCCTGGCATTCAATAACGGTGCCGAATTGCTCATTACCTCGGAGGAAAAAAAGCTAATCCCTGAAATATTGTGTCAGACACTATTTGATCGTCATCGGGTTACAGTTTTCCAGGTATTTGGTGTGATGGAGTTTTGTACTAGTCATGTTCTAATATATGCAACAACCAATCAATTATATTGTAATCTCAATTTTTTTATGCATTACATGTAAAAACACACGGTACTGTACAAAAATGTCGGCACAGTTGCTCTTTAATGTATTTTTTAGAAGTAATTCTTCACTATTCTTCAGAACATGCAGGTTTTATATTATATTAAATATATTTTAAAATTATTACTATGTAGTTTTAATAAGGAGCCGACATGTATTACCACCACCAGTTTCAATTTTAGCCAACGCCATCGCTACTCTATTACATCGGCGAAGAACTTGTCAGTTCAAAGTTGCTTTCGAAAAGCTCAACTCTTTCGGTCCTAGCTATTGGAGGTGAGCCGTGTCCATCTTTGTCAGATTTGAGGAAGTGGAAACATCCTGAATGCAAAACAAGATTGTTTAATATCTATGGAATCACGGAGGTCTCGAGCTGGGCAACGTACCATCACATTACTGACGATGAACTTAGTGTAAATGGCGATGACGATCAGATTGGATTATCTAATGTGTGCAAACTTGGAAATCCTCTATCACGGACCAAACTTGTGGTGTATGACGATAATGGAGGTCTTGTCAATGAAAATGGTGTTGGTCACTTGTGGATAGGTTTGTTTTGTTTTATAGCTTCAATCTGGTTCAATCCGGATTTTTTTTCTTTTCGGTAAAGTAAATCGGTGAAAGCTTACAGCTAGTATGTTTATAATTTCAATTAAGAATGAACCGACTAAATTTTATTATATGCTCATAATTAGGGAACGGTAAAGTCATATAGATTGTGCCTTATACTTGAATACAGAAATATCGTTCTCATACGAAATTAAAAACCTCTTTATGCCAGGTGGGAACGATCGACAGTGTTTGCTGGAATGCGAAGCAGAAGAAAACGTACCAGTCATGAGGGATAGTGGTGACATTGTTCAAATGAAGGATAGCCATATGTGGTATATGGGACGTTCTAATAACCAAATCAAACGGTTTGGCCAGAAAATTAATTTAGATTACATCGAAAGAATCATTCGAGAATACACAGAAGTTACTGCATGTACACTTGTACTGGAGCCTGTCTCTACCCTCGGCACGCTTTTGCATCTATTTGTCGTCCCAAAGTTATTCGAGAAAAGAACCTCGGAAGAGTTGGAGAAGTACAAGTTTGCATTGTTAGAACGGATTGGAGAATTATTACCAAAGGTATCTCAACCTGATCATGTCCATCTGGTTAGGAAATTTCCCCTTACCAGCCATGGAAAAGTTGACAAACGAGAGATTTTACGACGTACCACAGAATGTAATCTACAGGGTAAAAAGAACCTGTCTGTGGTTGCAGTACTCTCTGAACTATGGCTGAGCACCATCGATCACAACCTAGGCGGACGTTCATTAGATGAAGCAAACAATTCGGCACAAGGGGAGAACGTTTTGACGAAGCCCTTGAGCCGTCCATATGTAGAACCAGGTGATATGTTTATGCTCCAAGGTGGTAATTCATTGCTCGCTGTACAGCTTGCTGGACGAATAGAAAATTGGATGCATAACCACTGTAGTCACCCTGTTGATTTATCGAAATTGTTCGAAACAATCACGAACAAAAATTTTGGATTCCTTGTTAACTATTTACAGACAGTGCTACAATCTAGTGGCTTAGAAAATTCTCAACCCATTGCTGACGGGAAGCGTTCGCTGAAAGAAGACTTGCGACCCACCGCAAAGATGTTGAAACGCGACTTGGACTTAACTAATTCGGACAAGGCAACTTGTGCTTGTTTTGTGAAACGTGGCTCAGACGTCTTTGCATGTGCACTCTGTGACACTCATTCAGGGTGTTTTGTTTCTCTTCCTAAAACCACATCTTTATCTGCTGTTCATGGAATGACTATGAAATGGAGTGTTTATCTGGAGAAATGTGTTGATGCATCACCCCTTGTTGTGCCTTCTTGCCTTACTGGTGAAGGTACTGTGTTCATTGGCTCGCACTCACATCTTTTCCTGTCCGTGATCCTCTCAAACGGGGAGGTTTTGTGGAGAACTCGTCTCGGAGATAGGATCGAATCTTCAGGTTGCTTGTCTCTTTGTGGACAGCTTGTTGTTGTTGGTAAGTCATGGGTCAGTTTTTCGAAAGGCGTTTAGTTTAGACGGTGTATGAGACCATTATGCATTAAATATGCACTTCCATTGAAAATCGAACTATTTACGTCGAAATATTTCAGCCGAGTTGTTCAATAAATAGATCATTTTGTTTTCCATTTTGAACTTATCCGCCGTTTAAGCGAAACGCCTTCCGAACAACCGGTCCCAGATGTTTACATTTATTATCCCTTTCTTTATTTGGTTTTTGCTTTGAATGATGTGTTTATCCTGTTGTTTAGACTAATGCTTTACACAATGTAAAATACTGTTTTCTCTTAAGTTTCATACAGCACTGCATAGAGTAAACATAATTTCCAAATTTCGCTGTAGGCTGTTACGATGGCAAGGTATATGCATTAGCGAGAAACAATGGGAAGATAATGTGGACATATCAAACGCACGATGTTGTGAAATCGTCGCCATGCGTTGATCTTAAAACTGGATTAATTTGGGTCGGTTCCCATGATGGACATCTCTATGGACTAGACGTAGATCGTAAGAAATGCCACATGCGAGTGAATTGCAGGGAAGGCTCCTGTTTTAGTTCCCCGGTTATATCCTATCATCCTCATCATGTCTACGTGGGGACACTCGCCGGTTATTTCCTATGCATAGATGCAGTTTCTGGTGACATCAAGTGGCTTAAAAGGTTCAAAAAACCTATATTTTCCTCACTTTTGATACAAGAGAATAAGATTTTCGTCGCAACCGTAAATGGTTGTCTTAGATGTTTAAATCACGATGGAGTCGACGTTTGGGAATTCAACATTGATGCCTCGATATTCAGTTCACCACTTGGTAGTCGCAGACAGGAGATTGATTCAGTGAATCACGATGATGTTATTTTTGCTTCACATGGCCAAAAGGTTTATTGTATTTCATCCGAGGGTAAACGTAAATGGTCAACTTCTGTCGACGGTCCTGTTTATGCAACACCATGCTTTACCTTTTATAACTACGATTCAATTCTGCAGAAAAGCTCTTCGCCCGCTGCCTGTGTCCATCACAATAATTGTGTGATTGTTGTTACAACAAAAGGCACAGTCTACTTGATGGCTGCTAGTGATGGGAGAATATTTAACACGTTTACTCTCCCTGGCGAGATATTCTCGTCCCCTGTGATAGTCGGTCGCGATATTGTGATTGGTTGCAGAAATGATTATTTGTACTGTCTAAAGGTAACCTGATACTAAAGAATAAGCACAACCTGGAAAACCATGCATACCTGATCAAGACGTTAGTATGCGTGCAAAGTGAAACTTGTTTCATTGACAGAGGCTCGGGTTTTTTCCCCATCAATAAAATCCTTCAAAGCCATGAACTGTGTTTGTAGACATGCGCATGCAGTATATTTCAAAACTTCGAAAGATTTATTAAATGTCTAACTAAACCATATCTTATTACTTCCATATATATGTCACAAATGTAGCTGAAGTATTTATTGTCTGTTGAATAATATATCAATGTACCAAAGCTATAGCACTAAATAGAGATTTTTATCACCTGATGGTAAAATATTTTCCTGAGGGGTGTAATATCTAAAAGGATGTACGAGAGCTAGCCAGTGGAGCTAGCTCATTTGCATATAATGATATAATAGACCTTTTCGGTAATTGTGACATTTTAACATCACAACGTTTTAAATTTAGAACCACCTTAATGAAATGAATTTCAAGTTTTTCACGAACCACGTGCAAAGATGCAAAACATCCTTCTTCAACACATGCAACTTTGAATCTTTGCACATAGCTTGTGAGAGTAAAGTTTGAAAGCTATGTCATTTAAGGTGATTCTAAATTTAAAACGATAACGTTGTGGCGTAATTACCGAAAAAGTCTATTATATGCTTCGTTTTCATATGACGTCATAATGTGCCATTGGATCATCCGGTTGATTTGACGCAGTTTAGTTTAAACTACCGTTTCTTGACAGAAAAAGCTAAGCGATTTGTTTACATTTTGAATTTCTGTAGCCTTCAATTTAGATAAAAACTAGAATTTATATTCAGGAAATTTGACTGAACATCCATGTCCATGATGTGGGTAATTTTTACACCAAGATTAGAGAGGAGCCCCCCACTTTGTTCTTATGCGAGGACGAACCTCACTTCCTCGTTAAAATACAACAACGAATTGATAAAATTTTCAGTTAAAAATATTTGTCCAATTGTGTACGTGTTTTGAGGGATCGACCAGGATGGCGGGAATTGCGAACCGGCAAATAAAATAAATTAAATAAGATAAATAATAATTATGCCAAGAAAGTTTTTAATTTAAAGGACAATCAATAGTTTATTAGTAGCAATTCGTAGTAGCAATTCGCTTTGGCCTTTTGTATCGTGACATACTTCTTATCAATCTTATGTGCTGATGGTGGAACGATTCGGAAGCACAACGTTTAAAGTTCTAGCTTTAGTTCACTTGTCAAATAATGACAAATATGATATGGCAACAAGCGGATGCGTGGCAATAAAAATCGTGGCAATAAAAAATGCATAGTCACAGACGTGTCTTTATCCGCAAAGCAAAGATATTGCTAAATATTTTCTTTTCAAAGCCGTTACGGTACCATGGCTATCATTCAAAATACTCAGCGTGTCGTCTAATACTTCGCTATAATTCATTCAAATGCAGTCTAAATGCAATGACAACGAAAAGCAGCCAGTATCTATCATAATGTTTCCAGATTAACGCAATCATGAGCGATTCTTCCCAACCCTGGTATCATGGGCAAATGAGTGCCGAAGAGGCAACAGCTATCTGTTTAAAAGTTGGACAAAATGGTGCCTTTCTAGTGCGTGATAGTCAAGGTGGCAAGGGAGTTTTTACGTTGTCAATTTTGTAAGTATTTCACGATATACAATAAGTTATTAAGCATTTGAAATAAGCGACAAAATTTTTAATGTCAAACATGTTTCGACTTAACTAAAACATGTTTGCTATTAAAAGTTTTTGTCGTTTATTTCAAGTGCTTAATTACGCTTTCAGATCATATGTGATATATATGATACAGTTGCGTATAATTGTGCTCTTGCCAAAGCAACACAATCGTGGTGAATGATTGCCAAAGCAAATTTTTGCTTTGACTCGTCAAAGGCTCTGTTACTCGCCGCCCCAAAACCTCCTAATAACATTTAGATGTCGCCATTCCAACCGGAAGTTATATAGACAAAGCATAGATGCGCGGTTTCTCTGTGCTGGATAACTTACCGATTATGCACAAAGTTATGCACAAAGTATCAAAATTGTGTTAAAAATATTAATTTAGTCATTAAAAGAGTCTGCGCTATAAGATCAATATTATATAAGATGACTATCACATCCGCTGTGTTTTCCAATCCTCACACTCATGACAATAAAAATCCCAAGTCAGCAATCTATCTCTGGATCAATGTAAAGATACTGCTTGGAGATGTTTGAGCGCTTTGTACCGTAATCTCTTATCATGAAAGTATATACGCGTCCATAATCTTATCATGAAAGTATATACGCGTACCATAATCTGTTATCATGAAAGTATGTACGCGTACCATAATATTCACTTTAATGGAAATGCTTTCCTGTTGACCGTAGGCCAGTGGTCAGTGCGTTTGATACTCTATGGAGTAGGGTTATTCAAAATTTAAAAGTCTCCGAGTCTTTAACGCCGATGAACATGTAATGCACACTTTCCGAAAGTATTTACTGTTCCCTTTTACACGTTCAGAATGGATAGCTACAGGAAAATCTACTCATATTGTACGCCTGTATACGTACGTATAAAAATATTCTTGTATATTTGCATGCATGGTGACATGAATAAGTAAATTAGCTTGTAGGTACGCCACGTAAGTATAATTGTAGGTGATATTATCATATAATATTATTAGGTAATATTATTATCAGTAGGCAATATTATTATGTATTAGTAGGAAATTGCACTGATGAAGGCCCGGGTTAACGGACCGAAAGCTTTGCAGTATTTTAAAAAAAAATACTTGCGTGGTGTACCTACAAGCTAATGTACTTAGTACGTGTGAAGATTGAACACTTTCCGTTTTCAAAAATCGCGGGGGGTTGCCAAACGCGTCCTATCTGTGTGAAAACCCGATAAGTCACCAATTGAGAAAGTTTCAGAGAAGGTATTTTGCTATTCTATGTATATATTAAGTGACTTAGTACGTGTGAAGTTTGAACACCTACCGTTTTCAAAAATCGCGGGGGGTTGCCAAACGCGTCCTATCTGTGTGAAAACCTGATAAGTCACCAATCGAGAAAGTTTCAGAGAAGTATTTGGCAATTCTATGTATATATTAAGTGAAAACGTTTATATTAGGTAATGTTCTTAGAATCCTTTACCAGCTGATAATTTTAGCATGCACATAAAAAATTGAAGTAATTCCGAAAAATGAAAGCATAATATTAATACAAATTTTATTCTGTATATTTCGAATCCCGATCGATTCATCTTCAGCAGAATGGTTTACAAGATTTGCGTAACTTTATAGTTAAAGATTCTACAGGTCATGTAATGTTATGCACAGGCACAACTTTTAAGTAATATTGATCAACTTAGTTTTGTGGTGAAAAGAAGTTTCGTTTGACGCTATAATTTATTATGAACTTGTATAACTATCGCCGCATGTAGGGAAGCCGGATATCAAACGAGTGTGTTAAAGATATCCACTTAATATAGGATAATTTGGCTAGAAAATCGCTTCTGCATATTGTGAAGAACTGAAAAGCCCACGTACAAACTATATGATCACGTCCTCTATACAGGCAGTTCTATATAATATAAGCCTACCTACCACTGATTACCACGCATTAAATTATTGATATCCCACGAACCCAATCTACTTACGAGTTACGTGCACAAAATAGTAAAATTCCCAGATGCTAATATAAAATTAATACGGCACGTTTACTTATAATTGGCGGAATTACGGCGTCTGGATCTTAAAACAACGAAGTCGCCTGAACAGTGGCTTATACGATTTCAAAGAAAATTCTGTGTATATAATAACGCATGAATCAGTTATTCTCCTGCCAGGCATATCGCGTTAATCATTCTAGAAAAGTCCTCTGACTATATTCTAGTCACCTTAATTATTTTGTTATTTACACAGATAGCTACCATGGATTCATATAAGGAGAACGCATTCAAAACTATACAACTAACATAATTATAGACGCCATTTTCGTAATGTTATGACTAATGACAGGTAAATTCATCTATTTCAGGGTGAATAAAAACTAACTTCGGAATTTCTCGAAGTATTTTTTTTATTATGTCCCGCAAGTAGAATATATAGGATTAATTTTAATTGCCTGGAATTTTAAATATCTTATAATTGTAAATTAGAAGCCATTTATAAGATAAATTGCTGATTGAAAGACGTGATAGAAAAATATGTTGTAAGAATTCCCAAGGAAATTATTAAATCAGAGGGTAAAATGACAAAACAATAATTATTTACGACTGTATAACATTCTCATAAAGTGTACAGCATCTTCTCGGCGTAAAGTTTCTCAGATTTTTTGTCTGATTTTTTTGTTTGTGTGTTTGTATGCAAATATGCAATGCATCGCGACATTCTGGAACTAGAAAGACCGATAGCAACCGGTAACACTGTACCCAGTCGCATTGCAAAGTTCCTAAGAGAAGAAATGAAGTGTACTGTCGTTAAGGCTTAAGTGTTTATATTTTTTTTGCTCTTTTAATTATAGCTTTGATGGCGAGGTTTATCATCACAGAATCACACCATCTGGAAAGAATGTTATCATGGAGGTAAAGCTACCAGAATTGTACTCTTTTGAGGGAAGTTTGGACCTTTTTTAGTCTACAGACTACAGCGAAAAGAGCTTCATTTAGATTTAGTTGGATGTGTGAAAGATTGCTAAACCATATATATTGTTATAGCTAGGTTTGTAGCCTATAGCTAATAAATATTTCTAAAAGTCACTTGTGCATTCAATCATGAATCATTGTCTCAGTAACAATTCATACAGAATGGTTTTGTTTCCCAAGACCGAGGCTAGACCGCTTAATAGGGCGGGAGTGCATATTTATATGGCAGTAGGAGCAATAGCTTTTCAACGGAACCAGTCGGTTATAAGACGAATGCATGAATATACCCCAAGCTTCCAGCTACGGCCCTGTTGTTTGCTGAAATGACGAACATGCATGAATGAAAACCGGCTATACTGTTTTCAAGCCCTCTAACTTCAATCATGTTCATTTTAAATAGATTTTGAGTTCTCATTGATTAGAATCACACAGACTGACTGGATTTTTTAAAACTAGTGCCAGGCATTAATATACTAATATTTGTTTGTTTCTTTTAGTCAACTACAAAGAAATTCAAGTCCTTGAAAAAGCTAGTAAAACATTACATGAATCCAACAGTCGATTTTTTTCATCCACTAACTGTGGCTATTTTCCCATCCTGTGAGTATAGATTTCAGTCGATACAATATATCCTCAGAATGTTCAGGAACAAACTGAGCTTTACAAATTATGCTATATACTTTCGGAAAAATGCTTGGCAAACTGTGAAAAATTGTTGTGCATGTCCTGTGATCCATTTTACCAACAGTTTATTGAACAGTGCATTGTACAAAATGGAGTTTTCATTTGTCTGAAAAACTTGTATTTCTGGTATATACGCGTAGTGTCGTCGCGCACTTTAAAGTGACACAATTTTCTCCAGAGATTTCTCTCTGGTGAAAATGGACGTGGAATATACAATAAATATATATCATATTATAATGTTCCTTTTAGTCAAGACATTATTCAAATCAAAGATAGCATATATAGCATTATCACACATGCATGCATCAGGGTATAAAAACATGCATGTATTGCTTTGAATCTTGCTTGGTGGATATAGTGCTGAATGTATATAGTGTGAATTCTAAAAATGCATTATTGAAGGATCGTTTTGGATTTTAGTGGTCCAACAGTTGAAAGCAAACGATCAAAACGTGGAGCCGAGTGTCTCTGTCAATCAAGAACCTTTATACATAAGGAGGCAAGGAACTGTTACCGTGCCTCCTACACAGATTCCCAAGCCAGTTTTTCCTCCAAATGTACCGATATCCAACAGACCTGTTTTGAAGAAAACTGACACTCCACCGCAATCATCAAAACAGGACGACATTCAGCCCAATATGTCAAAGACCCCTTCTTTAGTACCTTCGATACCTTCTCAATCCCCCTCCGCAGCTTTTACTCCAGATGGTCAGTATGACATTTCAATAAACCGAACATGCTGCAATTGCAGACATTCATTAAGAAGGGAAATCTATGTAGCTCGTGTATACACATACATGTACTTAAAGAGTGCAAATATGGTTTTTAATTCACCCTAATAACAACACTGCATGCTCGTATGTACGTCTCAGTGCTCATAATGCAGGTGTTTCCAACCTAGACGCAGGAGGTTCCAAACGATTAAGTTACTACTGCATGGCCTCTTTTAACATATAGCGCTTATACATGAGTAATAGTATCTGCTGTAATAGCTTATATTTTGTATTGAGATTAAAATATTAAATTTTTACGTTTCAGAACTGAATTGGCCAGAACCGCCATCCCCGATCACTGCACCAGCATCAGTTCCGCCTCCGATTAAGCCAAAGCCTATAAACTCGAATCTACGCCGGCGAACACGTAAGTAGATCTACATGCACCAATGTAGAATAGCTTAGAAACTCTTTCGGATGCAACCCTGTGATGTGAACAAATTATTTCGCCCCTATAATTCACCATTTCTTCCATTTTTGTGACGCGACTAACGTCTGACAAAACTGCCAAATATATTGCTTGCAAGGCCTAACAATTATTTGTAATGGCCCGTTCACAAGATCCAACTTTTTCGGATCCAATTTACTTCTGACATATTTAGGGCCTATGATAAAGCAGTACTGCATTGGCTTTAGTCGATTTGCTTCCCATATGCATTACAGGTCAACAGACTGTAAAACATCCATCATGCAGAAGTAAATTGGATCCGACAAAATTGGATCGTGTGAACAGACCTTAATATCGTTTACATCATGACATTTCGTATAACTAAACATTATAGACAGACGAAAGTCAAAGCACATGCAGTTGGCAGTTGCTTTATATATGAGATGCTCTGACATCCTATGTCTCTATACTGCATGTTTTTGTTGCCCTTTAATATTTATTTATTATTCGTATTTTATTATTGCGCAGAGCCATAATAATTTATACTGTAGCCCAAGAGAGTATATATACGTTGCCTTAGACACACATACAAGAATTCTGTCTTGTATAACAACAGCCAATTGCAAATGTCTCTGATGTTCACGTTTGGTTAGAAATATGAGTGACGGAAATCATAAAAAGTTTAGCTGCTGAAATTCTCTACATGCAGTCTACGCTAATTCATATAGGCAGTGACGTTACTGAGTTACGGGAAACAGTGTCAGTGAATGCTCCTTCGCAAGCGAGCAGTATTCCTGAGGAACGTTTAACAACATTTAAACCAATTGACGGTAATACTTCTCTATAATTATATAGTTATATTTTCATATAATTTATGATATTATTATTATCCTACATGTTAAGCATGTACATATAATAAACAACCATTGAAAGTGACTGAGCCTGGGTATGGAATCAAGAATCGTGACCGAGATCATGCAATTTGGTAAACCATACACATATAGTCACATATTTTACAACTTTATACTTATTTCCCCCACACCCACCTCCCTGGCTAATTAGCCCCCCCCCCCTTACTCAGTGCATGCTCGTACGTATGTCCATTATGCCCAACTATCTGAACTATATAATTGTATTTCTATATTCACGTTACTTGACAACGTCAGTGTACAATGTTCACTATAATCATTTTGATATACCGATGATACTGATGATATACACGCACTCGTGTTACATCTGCAGTCGTCAACCATTACCTTTCTACTTATTTAACGTTGAAATTTAGACGGTGTGGCAAGTGTGGCAAAAGCAGCGACAATAAGGCCATTTTCTTTTGCATCATCTAAAATTGATCACGGTAAACTTAATGTAATACTGAAATAGTGGCTCTCACGTCAAACTTCAATCACTGTTTAAGTACTGTGTGAGACTATATCGATAAAGTCTTTATCACATGCACTTCAAACGATACTGAATAATGTTAAGTGTAACTAATGCGAATAAATTGTTTAGTGTACGACATCCCCGATGGTACAGCAGACAACGGTCAACCGATCATAACAAGAAGGCGCACACTTTCGTTTGAAGAAGCTAAAAAATTACAAGAGGATCGTCAAGGAGGTATACACTACAATCGGCATGCACATTTATCTTAATTCAAATCGGAAACGAAGCCGATTTCACATAACCTAGACTTTATTTCATGGTTAACGTAAGTAGGAGCAGCTATAGCGCTTTGGCAACATTTACCTGTGCGTGCATATTGAATATTGTATAATAATTATATAAACCTATTTAGCACTAGCCATTCTTGCGTGATGAATCTATTTTATCATCTTAAGGCACTGTTACACTATGCAACTTTTTTTAACTATGCAAAGTTATCTTGCAACTTGCAACGCGATTTTACTCCTGAAGCATCTAAAATTGACAAATACGAACATTTCTTGCGATCTGCAAAAGTTTCCTTAGCATGTATATCGAACACTCTTGACAAATTAACACCCTCAAAATTATAATTGCATTGCAAGTTGCAAGGAAAATTGCATAGTGTAACAGCGCTTTGAATTACATTCCCTTTAGATTCTACGAATAAACCCAAGTCACCGCATTTTGAAAGAGATTTGCCTCAAAACACGACTCAATCAAGTATGATACCATATATCTTCAGTTTGCGTCTTATAATTTTATATAAATGCTAAATGTATCTGTGTGCAAATCAACCTGTTTTGATGTACGGTGTATGATGATGGACTAATCGTCTATAAAAATGACCATTTGCATTCTAGCTTCAGACAAGAAATCGAAATTGAAAAGCTTCGCACACTTTCTTAGCAGGTGAGCGGGTGATTGTCAACAAGTAAAAAAATTAGGACATTCATGTTTTTTATATGTCGGAGGTACGAAATTAAAACGTTCATTTTAATGAACAAAAAAGAGCATCTAAAGGCCTATTCACACCATCCAATTTTGTCGGTTCAGTTCCCGTTCATGTTTTTGCAGTCTTTAAAACTTATAACCTATGTGGATAGCAAATTAACTAAAGCTAATGCTGTATTGCTTTATCAATAACAAACTACATTCCATACATCAGAAGTTAATCAGATCCGGTAAAGTTGGATCGCGTGCATGGACGGGCTAAAAATGACATAACCTTGTTGTTTAATAAACACTGTTGGAGCGAGACGTATACCTGGAGCAAGGATATTAACATTTACGGCGATAGATCTAGATTAAGAAAATCAGTAGCAATTGTTTTGTACCAATTTTTTTCCTGTTCCTGAAGGCGGTTCTTAAATTTTGCTTGGACGATCTATCGTTTCAGTATAGGCAAGGCTCAGTCATCTCGCAAGAATGTCACCCAACGAGAAAAGAAAGATATAAAAATAGAGCATATCGTAGAGCAGAAGGAGGAAACGATGAATGCTGAAAAAACTCAGGATCGAGAGGGAAACTCGGTGGAGAACAACGACAACAGTGACGCGGACAACGAAGCTGCGATTGCTCAAGACTACGTAAGTATTCATTCGCTAGGCGTGAAGCGGTTGAGTCACATAATCATCATTCAACACTGGGAGGTATACACATGATTGTATTTGATATAGTACTCAGTGACATAGTTCAACTTTTTGGATGTGTTGGCACATAAATACCAAAGAGGAAAATACCCTTATCATGCATGATGTAATCAAATTACTTCTATACTGTGGTTCTTCAAAATTTCTCCATGAGTGCATGACAATCTGGATTAATAACCTCATCATTAAAGGTTTTGCTGCTTATACCAGGGCGCAAAACTGATAATTCTTTACATGCATACAGTATATAAAATATACAAGTTATACTGAATGAAAAGTACAATAGTTTATACAACATTTTTCAGTTTCCGAAACAAAAACAAGTTGAACGCAATAAAAGATTAATTTTGTTTTAATTTTTTCAAATTTTTAACCTCACTTAAGAGCGAAGGTAGACCCTATAATGATAAAGAACAAAGATAGGTCTGATATACTTCGTGCATGCAATTTATGAAGAGCATGAAGTATTTTTATAGCAGTCCTTTATGTTTAAAAATGTCGTCACGGTAAGACTAATATAGCGCTATATATTTTTAAACTGGTTTGAAGATAATCCTTTTTCTGTTCCCTGTACATTAGACGCCGATTCTTTGCAAAACACAATTTCTCACGACTGTGGACTATAATTCGTCAGACAATGCTATGAGTTATGCGACAGGAGTGGAAATGGCAGTAAAAGGTGTACGTGTTGATGGATGGTGGTATTGTGTCAACAAAGCAACGCTAGAATCAGGCTGGGTTCATATGGATTATCTAAAACCAAAATCAAATGAAAAGTGGTATGTTATTAACCATCCAATTCACACGTTTTATATACTGCCTGCAAGCTCTCAGGTAATTTCGTCTGACCTAGAATATTCAGTTACATGCAAAGCAACCTTGTATAAGAAATTATTTTGGTGTTATTGAATTTTAATTGATCGTTCTTACTGCTGTAGTATTAGAAGAGACTGTTAAAGTGGCACCGATTCTAATCATACTTCGTTTTATAAAAAAGAAAAATCAGTTATATACAGGGTGAGTCAAAAAAAAGTCCCCCCTATTGAAATGAAGCCTTTGTTGATTTGAATGCTGACAGTGGCGGCGCCAAGGGGGGGCAAGGGGGGGCAAATGCCCCCCCATATTTTTTTCTGCCCCCCCATTTTGCCCCCCCTTTCTCAAATGTCTGCGGAAATTATTGCCCTAAAAGATAATATTTAATAGTAATAAATTGAAATACAAAATAGCTACAGGATAAAATGGGCGTGACTGTCAATTGTTGACACATCGTAATCTATTACACACCGGTTTATGGATTTCTGTTTGAAGGATTTTGCCCCCCCAAAATATTAATTTGCCCCTCAAATGCCCCCCCAAATTTTCAGACCTGGCGCCGCCACTGTGAATGCATGATCAACGCAGTAGTGTGTAAATAGCATAGTTATTAGGTTGAGGCATTCAAATAAAGCGTCTTGCTTTCATTTGGGTTTATCATAATATTAAGGCAATCAGATTCTAACAAAGGCTTGATTTCAATAGAGGGGACTTTTTTCTGACTCACCCTGTATAGGCCTTTAATCGACCTAATAATTTATAGTTATGATTGATCGACGTAATATAATTTAATTATATGTCATGGCCTATAGGGTGTCTTGAAAAAAACAAAACTATTGAAATCACCTATAACAATGTAATTGTTAACGCCTGTATTCAAAAAGCTCACTGACACTCACACTCATTGAGTGTGACTTATAAATTTTGTTAATGCTGATCAATAAGAAAGTTTTCTCTGAATAGATGGAAAGATATAAGGTAAATCACTGAAAATCAAGCTCCTATTCGGCCTGAAATACCGCCATTGAAACCTTATGAGAAGATTAAGATCTCCCAATCAATGAGTTTGAGTGTGAGTGAGCTTTTAGAATCACAGCCGTTAGAGTTTGAATGCCTAAGCACCCTGCTGGGATAATATGACAATAAACACTCGTTGTTTCGCGGTCAGCTGTACCATTTTCTTTGAAAGCAATAACAATGCTAATTTAAATTTAATCATATTCACAATTTTGGGGATTTAATGCAACTTATAAAACGCTAAATACGAAAAATTTGAAATTGTGAATAAATTTGAAATTGTGAATATGATTAAATTAATTTAAATGAGACTTGTTATTGCTTCAAAAAAAATGGTACGGCTGACCGCGGAACAACGAGTGTTTATTGTAATATTATCCCAAAAGAGTGATTAGGCATTCAAAGCCTAACAATTACATTGTAATGGGTGATTTCAAAGGTTTTCGTTTTTTTTGAGACACCCTGTATATAAAAAAATATGAATTTTGTGATTGTTGATAACAATTTTTCACTCATCCCTTTCTTTACAACTGCAAGGTTTGAAGCAAAGCCTGTTGAAACGATTGAAGACCACCAGCTTTACGATAGGCTGAATTTTGGTCTCAGTCAAATGAATGACAATCAAATGAATGATGATGACCTCGATTCAGATTTCGATGACGATAATTACTGTAAATATTTAATTCCATCGGATGATGTGAATACAGGAGGTGAGGTTACAAGCTGTTTACATTATACAATAGCCAGATCATAGGTACGTGTGTGGCGAACAGGGGCGAATGAGCGAGGATTGAGGGGGAGGGGGTCATGTGATTTTGACTTCATAATGAAGGTATACCCACTTTTCAATCCGGGTACGGGGTAACGTTTAACATCGATTTCTTTGTTGATTTTGTTTATGTAAATTTTTTGAAGGCAATTTTTTGCAAAATGAAGCAATCGTTCAAACACTGTGGAAACCTAATTTTTCACCGATTTATGCACGATGAAACCGTCTCAACATCAAATCTTATGAATCTTTTAAACCATGGTCTTTTTTTCATGACAGGTCACGTTGACAATGGCACAGTCTCATGAATATGCAATCGTCTATCCCCAGCCTGCATTGAAACATATGAAAACGTACCAACGATGCGCCCGCTCGCAGGCTAGAATGCTGACTATTCATATTTTGCTAAATACTTGCTTGTGCTCCATTATTTTTATTACGAGTTCATTTCATCGGTAATTCGAAGGTAGCCTTTCTCAGTCGGGCACAATTATGCAAATCCGCTAATTTTATCGTGCTTTCTTAATGATGAAAATGGCGATGTACAATAATAAACAATTACAATTATTACAAACTATTTTTTACCAAATAAAATAGCTCTCATTATCGTAAGTGAATGTACTTGCACCATTTATATGTTATTCAGTTCTAAGTATCGTTTAAATCATAAAAAGTATGTATATGAGTTCGAAAGGCTTCATCTTAGCGTTCAGCACATTCACAGTGCTTTGGACCTCGTAGTGGGTGGGCTCATCCAACTGACAAGCTTATATTTTTTGGCCCCCCAAACCGACGACTGAATTTAGATAAGCTGGCGTGATTTGAACAACATACATTTTATCACCATTGATTGGTTTAGGACTTGGTTTGACTCATTTTCAAAATCTCGAACCTCGATAGAATTAACAATGGGGAACCTTTTTGTAGGCTTTTTCAAGTAATGTGACGGCCATGCATAAGTATTATGTAAGATAAAAAAACGTGATCTTTATTATCTGTCATTAACTTTTTACAGTACTCTAGAAGTAGAAAAATCATACTAATGTGTTTGTCCGCAAACATGTGAGCACACATATGACCCCGACTCTAAACGTTTGCATGGATTGTGGTGACTGGTGCCAGTACTCCAGGAGTCTCTATGTATTTCTATGCACTATTTGTTGATTTGATGACAGAAATATTTCATAATCTCTAAATCATGGTTTTCAAACAACGCAAAGACTATATATGATAGATAACGACTGTTGTTATTGACTGTCCATTGTTGCAACTGTGGAGAGCTTTCTCACTGTTCATCACATTCTTTGGTATAATACTTCTATCTAAATTGTGAACTGCGGTACGCTTGTACATGCATAATAACTTAATTAACTTTGTCATGAAATATCAACGTTTTTACTCAAAAACTTAGTTTTTCTCTAAGAGATATCAAACTAAAGTGTTGTACCAATTGATTCTTTTTCTTAATTTTTTTCCAAGTGTATATATTGTTATATCAATAGTGCAAAGCGGTATTACGGCATGTACCTTTAAAGCAGGATACTGAAAAGCAAAAGTATACGAGTCCTTTCTTTAACACTCATTTGGGGACAATCAAAAGTACTAATCTTTCCTTTGACACTCATTTGGGGAAAAGTCAGCCACAAAATAAGCTAGTGTTCACTCAAAAAAGGTATGGTTAAAAACAGCTAGAGATGTGTGTTTTTAATCACGAAAAGGTGTGTCCTGGAACACACATTTTTAGAAAATTGTGTATGAATCATTGATGTTTTGACAGATGTGTTTATGAACACATCTTAAGGTGTGTTTTGGAACACATTTTGGTGTGTCACCAAACTCACCCAAAAGCATGACAGATATAGGACAAAAAGTGTGTAATTTGAACATACCTTTTTAAAGTGTTAAATAGACTCATGAACGCCGGCCTGTAATATATTTGCAACTAAAAATTAAGACGTAGTGCTCAATGAAATTCACTTTATTCAGAACGGATAATAAGCATACAACTCACGGAGTGAACTCTATGATTCTATCCTTTGGGGTGTCACAAAATGCCCCACCAACATTAACGGGCAACGGTGACGCCCCTACACCAAGACCTATACCAGCTAAAGCACCTACAAACTCGTTATCTGAGCTGATAACACTTGCAAAGGAAACTCCTAGATCTGTGTTTGGAACCTCAGCACTACCAAAAACAATGCTGGCTTTCCCTGGGATGTCTTCCAGATTTCTAAACCAACCGAAATTAACGGAAATACCAACACCAACATCAAGATTAAGACCTTTGCATGATTGTTCATAGCAAACTGCCTTGTTTTTCTTAACATCAACTGCTATACCGATTTCTACTTCTTTGGACAACAGAACTGATCGACTGCCCGAAATTGAAAGGACCATTGTATTCCACGCGGAGCGTTTACCACATCGTGCAATAGCGCCTAGATAGTTCAGTGTAACCTTTGATGCTGACCATAAACCAAGACAGACGGTCTTTGTGAGGATTTGACTCTTAACACCTTTCATAAAATTAGAAATGGTGCTAATATCTGCCCCTTTCAGATCATTCCGTGTGAATCTAAGGCAAGCAAGTGGCTTCCCTACTCCACGTGGGTAGTTTTTCTTCAGACAATGAGCGCCAGTGTCCGTGGTTTTGCCACTGCAATGAGTCCAGCACACCGGGCCCACTCCGTAATAACCAGATTTACATGGTGGATAACACAAGCCAACATTTTGCTCTTCATTGCTCGCACACGTGAGTGGAACTCCAGCACCACGTCCGTATGTTTTCTTAGCGTAAACACGCAGTGGTTGTCGGCATGTGCAGCCGTCATTTACATAACCTTTCTTGCATTTCTTTCCGCATTTTGAGGTAAATAAGCCGCACTTGTCATACCATGGGCAGGATCTAAAACAAAATACACAGAGTTGAAATAGGTGTTTCCAAGTTGTTGGGAATATTTTACGGCAGTGAGAAAATTACCATCGATCCTTTGGGCCAAATTTACAAAATTTACTGCATCGGCTTTCAATCATTTTTTTTGTTAAATTTACTTATTACTTCTCTGCATGATCAGTGTTCGTACATACATAGGCAACTTACTTGGTGTTTCTGCCATATATACGCAAAGGTCTTCGACAAAATGCACCGTCATCAGTGTATCCTTTTTTGCATGATTTCCAACAAACTGGCCCCACACCATAATAACCCTTTTTGCATTTCCGGTAACAGAGAAGGCCATTTTTCTTCATTTTTGACTTGCAGCTGCTGAGGGGTTTACCAGCTCCTCGGCCGTACGTTCCTTTCTGACACGAAATACCAATATCAGTTGTTGCAGGAGGACATTTGGCCCAGCACACCGGTCCTTGGCCGTAGTTACTGTTACCGGACTTGCATCGAGGGTAGCACAGGAGGCCATCTTTGATTGGATAATCCTTGGTACACTCTTTGTCGTACTTTTTACTACGCGGAACTCGTCGACGTCGTTCCTCGACGAGAAAGCCTCGTGTGGTACGTTCCTCACTAATTTCCTTGGACTTTGCGTCTGAATAAAATATAATTTTATTTATAGCAATATATGTATAATGTCGTGTTGACGAGTTCACATGCAGTACGTGCAATATGGGGTTTTGTTGCACACATATTGCAGCAAGCGTATAAGTTTACAACCTAAAATGTAGCTATGGCTAAAGCCTGAAGATTTCTACGACTGGTCTCATATTATACAACGAGTCTCCGTTTATAATGAGTCGATTTTCCTTTGATGTATTTTATTTCTCCTGATGTCAGTTTTATATAGTATTGCATGCAGGCTAACACTTCATAAAGATAGAATAGCAAGGTGAGGGACTGAGGGCAACTTCAACATTGTAAATATTTACTTCATATAAGCGCTGGTATATAACGGAGTGCTGTAAGAATGTTGTATTTTTTATCACGTTAGAAAGATAGAAACAAATAAATGCCAAGTAGAGCCAATGCAATTCTCATATTTCTGAAACTTACCAAAAAGAGCTGAAATATAGATCTTGTTTTTTTCCCCATTTTTCCCCCCAAGATTGATATGTAAACGACGAAATATAAGTAATCGTTTTATATACTTACCACTGCACGAAATATCTTCCGTAAAATTAGAAGTTCAACTTATAGCTATAGGCTCGTACTGAAAAGTTCTAGCACTTTCTCAATATACTTTCTTGTTTTTCACCTACTCTGATTTAATTCCTTTGAGCAATACTCTGCAATTGCTCGTTCTTGTTGCATGCCCTCAGTATTTATATCCTTCCTATGCATATACAATACAAAAACCCCGCCTATAATATACAATATATATATAGTTAATTAATTTAGGAAAATCTTCTGTGTTTTTCCTAATTATACTAAAGTATTTCAGCGATAAATCCATTTTTTCACCAACCAGGAAAATCGATCGCCTCCGCAACGTGTAGAAATGCTAAGCAACAATATAGACTAAATAGCACATAACTTCCCCAACTTCACATGACACATTCAGTCTATAACTTCCTTAACTCATTCGAAACAATTCAACTTTTTTATATTTAAGGAAATTCTTTTACATTATTGTAAATTATGTAATTCTATACAATGCACTCCGGGAGGTAAAAGAATTCACTTGACGGGAAACTCTTTTGCATTGTAAATTATATAATAATATAGTTCTGTACAGTGTACAGCACTCGGGCGGTAGAAGAATTGATTTGAGGAAATTCTTTTACATTAATTGTAAATTATACAATTCTATACAACACTCCGGGCGGTAAAATAATTAATTTGAGGAAATTCTTTAGCATTGTAAATGATATAATGATATAGTTCTGTACAGCACTCGGGCGGTAGAAGAATTGATTTGAGGAAATTCTTTTACATTAATTGTAAATTATACAATTCTATACAACACTCCGGGCGGTAAAATAATTAATTTGGGGAAATTCTTTGCATTGTAAATGATATAATGATATAGTTCTGTACAGCACTCGGGCGGTAGAAGAATTGATTTGAGGAAATTCTTTTACATTAATTGTAAATTATACAATTCTATACAACACTCCGGGCGGTAAAATAATTAATTTGGGGAAATTCTTTTGCATTGTAAATGATATAATGATATAGTTCGGTACAGCACTCGGGCGGTAGAAGAATTGATTTGAGGAAATTCTTTTGCATTGTAAATGATATAATGATATAGTTCTGTACAGCACTCGGGCGGTAGAAGAATTGATTTGAGGAAATTCTTCTGCATTGTAAATTATATAATAATATAGTTCTGTACATGCAGCACTCGGGCGGTAAAAGAATTAATTGATTTGAGGAAATTCTTTTACATGCAGTGTAAATTATACAACACTCCTACGAGCTATCATTGAACTGATTGAAGAAAATGCGTGTATATAGAAATCAGTTTGTCCTGAAGGTCGTGAAAATGACGAACTTAATTTTTGCATACATACACATGCAGCAAAAAGACCAACATTGGAAATTCCTTTCGGGAAGTTATAAATAGAGTAAGGCCTTATTTTTTATAATGTATATAAATGCACACTAAATTCCGCGGTATTATTAATCAATTGTGCAGTATTGAATGTGCATGAATGTGGCTGTATTGAAATTTGAAAAATATGTGATTGTAGAGAGCTATGTATTTCCTCACTCAAATACCCCCGAAATAACTGAATCAGTGAAACATTGCAGCAAAATGTATAAAAAATGTTCAACCATGAGTTGCATGTCTCCTTAAAGCCCGCCGCACACGAGAGCTATCAGCTGAGCTAATGACGCTAACAGCGCAAGGCAGTAAGCTCAGCCTGAAAACCATCCGCACACTTGCCTTTCCAGGGCAATCCAGGCGAATTCCTCACGAAAAACTATCCGCACACGAGAGCAACTTGCTGAGCTAACAGCTACGCGTGGTAGCACACGAGAGCTATCACCTGAGCAAAATTTTATTCATGTCTGTTTGCTCAGCACTTTGCTCTCCGTGTGCGCGTGAATTTCACTGAATTTTTGGCCTCACACAGCCTTGACTCACGTATCAAACATGTTTGATCTTTTTTGACTTGCGAGGCGAAAATCTCACACGAGCTACATGCTGAGCAAGAAACGCAAAATTAGCCAATAGCAATGCACTCTTTTGTCACATGACTAAAGTAAAGATGGCGGCATCTAGCGCCATAAAAGTTAATTTTCGCGGTAGAATTTAAAATATATTTACAATTCTTCAAATTTGGCGCGTTCATTATCCGCATAATATTCTGGCTGATTAACAGCATAAGCAAATCATTCAGCATATAAGTTTTAAACACAAACTTGTAATTTACCTTTATGAATCTATAATTACAAAACGTTTTAATCAGTCCTTCCTTATTGTCATCTTTGGTTTAAACAATCCGCACACGTAAGAAACTTACCTCCCGAGGCGAATTCCTCACGAAAAACTATCCGCACACGAGAGTAACTTGCTGAGCTAACAGCCACGCTTTGTCTTTGGCTGATAGCTCGCGTGTGCGGCAGCTTCAATTTGACAGCGTAAAATCACTCTTCAATTTCAAACTTCAACTGTTCAACGATTAGTGTTACGTGTTGCAAAGGCCTATGCAAACGCGTGGCAAATTAAAAACTTTTGGCCGGGTTGGTACTGCATGGTAGATTACTGAATAAATTTGCCAAATATTATTAACATATAACCTTTGGTATCATTGTTTAAAACAAAGAAATCAAAGGCACCGCCTATGGCAATGTTTGGCTTATTCATTCATTAACTTATCAGCCCTGCTTTTGGCCAAACGTTAGCTGAATAATCAACCATGAAAGCACCGGCACAAAATAATAGCGCATTGTTTTTTTTCATGGCCATTTGATGTAGAAAAAGGGTTTCAGCTCTAATGGCGTAATGCCGCAATTATAGTTATTCAGCTAATTCTCCGAGCCTAATTGAAGAAGAAGCACGGCGGAGTAGAGTTGCAGAACTTGAGTTCGAACATCCTTCTAAAAAGGGCACCTTCCTGGAACCGTCCTGAAAGTTGGTCAATGATCAATGATGCTTCTAAGAACAGGTGCGTGTGCAGTATTATATCGTTTTGATAAAGGTTTAGATTCTGATCCATACGTTGTTCCGCACTGTTGCCTGCATGTTTGTTTAAACCGCAAGCAAAATACTCTGAAATTCATGTTATGTTTGGTTTAAAAGATATTCTCGTGATGTATCTTGAGGAGTTGAGCAAATAATGTTCAGCAAATAGTGTTTAGAAACAAGAAACCCGTTAACCTTATGTCTTGGCATGTGAAAAACTCGGCATGTTTGACGAATCATGTTAAGTTCACCAAGAGTTAATCGCAAGCACACTGTTGTAAATTGGTTTTAATCATGTTAACGTCATTTAATATAAATGCGTTCGGGTTAATTCAATAAATCTAGCTATGTAAGAAATATATTTGTTCACACAATGTACATGTATGCTTGTGACTAAAATTGAACAGTTTCGATACACCTAATATTGTTTGGGAAAGATGAAATACGCATGGTGCAAAGGAAACGAATGGTTTCTAGTTGTATCTGTCTGGTTATTTCATGAGAATACGCTTCTAGTAATTAGTTCCCATCTCCACATGGGCTTTCGTTTCAACAGGGGCTGGTGTATTGCTATACTTCGGAATTTACGTAGCTAGATATTGGGGCGTTCAAGTGTTTAGTATATAGACGTAAAATTTAATTTGATAAATAGAATGATGCATGTTATCGACCTGTTCGGAAACACGCCGGTCTAGTTAATGTTTTATATCGTCGACGATTTTGAGGTGAATTTGGGTAGTGAATCTCATGCAGAGACCGTAGGACTTGACATGATAATGTAAAAAGTCTATCCATATACCCACGAGAAGCAACCACAAGAATGTATTTTGCTGATATGATATTTCCCTTTATTCAATTATTTCCCTTGATTTTCATTCATTGTAAACAATACTGCACATATTGTCTTTCTACTGCTATGGCTGATATAATTTATGCGTCCGTGAATCATTTAAGCATTTGTTAGCTACTCTAATCTACCACAGTTAAATCTGAGTTCTATATAATGATCACTAAAAGCTTAATTTCACGTATTTGAATGTAATAAGGTCGCCATCTTTCGGTTTGATGCTATCGACGCCATATTTGGAAGCCTTTCCGTTAATTGCAATCATCCAATATTGCTTCTGTTTCCAATCAGATGAAACACCACAGATACTTGTGACTGAGCGGCCAAACGAATACTTTTTATAAGTGGCTGTGTAACAAGAATTTTTTAGTTTGGCCAACTCCAAAACGACGTAAGCTGTTGCACCTTTTGCTAGTTTGACAGACACCTCGGGTACGGTTCTCGCAATGGAAGGCACGTCGAAAACAAGGCGAACATGAACTGTGATTTCCTGAAGAATTGTCAAAAAATTGAACATATTGGAAAATCGGTTGGGGCATCGAGAAATACCAAGCGTGAAATTTGTATGTGCATGAAGTTACTCTAGCAATGCCATTTGCAGCCACTAGCAGGCGATTGCATGGACAGGTCACTGTTAGCAATTTCAGGTGATATTAATTTGCAACCTTAACTGCAGCGAAAGCACTGGGAACGTGCAAATTGGGGGATTTACGATTTACGTTGGTGGACGTAGATCTACGTAAAAAGAAACTTTCAAAATAGCGAGTCCGTACCTGTGGAGCGGGTGTTGGGCCTAAGGAAGCAAGGAAAATGGAAAAATTAAAAGAACTGCACTTAAAAAAGGACGGTCTGAAAACTTACAACACATTGTTCAGGTTATATAGGCGTATTGAAGTGCAAGTATATATTTTGCCATAGTAGAAAATTACTCGTAAAAGGATGGCATTTATTTCCGGCTGGTAAAATTTGCGCTTCTTGTTAATAACCGGTCAAAAATAAACTGTGTAAACTTGGCGTTTCATGGGAATTGGAAACCATATTGGGATGGTTACAATCTGCATGGATGAAAACTGTAGCAGGGTAATAATTGATCCATTCAACTGACATTCAACTCTTGAATGTTGCTGACACTCTTGGCTCATGCAACAAAATATTCCTTGCAATCACCACTCGTTTGACTATAGGGTAAGACGAAATAATTTGGACTCATAAGACTAGTAGGACCAAAAAATTTGCCTATGAGATGGAGGTTCTCACCTTTAGGACAAGGGTATTTTTTCAAACTGATCAGCGACTCTCCCAGCAGAGCAGGAGTCACTTGAATATTTGCAAGAATTGACCCAAATGATCCATCGCCATCATTTTTCTGGTAGGTTAGAATACTTCTCATCGCTTTTTCACAACGATATCTTTTGGTGCTGACGCGAGCTGCTTGAAGAGCCTAGATATATGAAAGTTATGAAATCGACATTAAAAATCGTAAACAATTCTAAAATCAATAAAATGCTACTGTTTAAGGGCAGAAACAACTTGCGGCTTGTATATGCGGACACTGAAACATACTGGCGGTTTCTTGGTTTGCTTACTTAGGTCAACATGGTCAGTACGAGGACTTTAATATAGTTCTACATCTAGATCTTTTCCTACAATTTCATAGGTTACGAACTAAATTAGGCTAAATATATCATGCAATGTTGATTATAATACCTCGACAGCGAGAGCTGTTGAATACTGATTCCCAAATGCTCCTGTATCCTTACTCTGCTTTGAAATCAAAATACGAACTAAGTTTCGTGATGTTTTAGACACCAGTTGTTGCACAAAGCTTGAAGAGCTCTTGACACAAGACAGAGCGGTTAAGAGCAACGCGTTTATATCAACCGAATTAACAGTTGCTCCTCCTTGTGCACCCTTTATCAATCCCAAGATGACAGCATCCGGTACAAAATGATCTGCGTTGCACAGAGCAATCACAGCCAAACTGTACCCGAAATAATTATTGAAATCCGGCTGGATTTTGAACTTTGCGAAACCATCAAGAAGAGTTTGTATAAGTTCATATCCATGAAAATCTGCTGGGTTATTACAAATCGATATCACTCCTTGGGTAATAAGAGCAAGTTGTGGGGTAGGAATGCTCGAAAGGTTTCCATACTTCTTCTGCACCGAATCAAGCTCGTTTTTCAATGTTTCTTCGATAGAAACGCCCTGTCCGTCTTTGAAATCTGAAAGCAAGACGTCGGGATAGTGGCCTGCAATTCTGAGGCTGGCGAAGAGTGAGCCTGCTCGGTAGGGGCGTAGGACCGTACTCTTGTCGCCGTACGTCTTCTTCAGCCAGTCGGAGGAACGGACTACAGACCGTGTTAGATCGGCAGGTAAACTCTCACTCGACAAATCTGAAACGTGGAACAACGAAACAACAGCAATTAATCCATCGCAGTAATCGCTACTCTGGTTTTATTAATAAAAGTAATCACCACACAAAGATTACATTCACGACCCAACGTTTCGACACTCCGGTCTAGTGTCTTCATTATGATTAACATCAATTATTTGGTTAATAAACTCTGATATAAAGCAAAAGGCGCGAAGTGCGGGAGACTTCACTGATTGCCAACGAAACGTTAAAGGAAACAATTAAGACAAGAAAACAAGCTCAGGCGTTCACTCGGGCTACAATTATCTTGCTTGAGCTTGTAACGCCTAATTTTTGGTGTTATGGCATGTTCGTGACACCCGCGCGAGAAACGATCCTAGGACGATTTCGATTTGTTCGAAGCCTTCGTGCTGCCCACGCGTGATTTTCGTATATAAACTCGCGACGCAAAAGGTGAAAACCGAGCCCATTTTTCAAGTCGGTCTAAGGTAGCCCGAGTAATAAAAACGAGGCAGAATTCTTTGTACTGAACAGAAAAAGGTCAAAAAACTAATACTGGGCATTTTTGCTTTCTGTCTTCCGAGTTTCCTTTACTGGCATCCTAAAGCAACTGCGACTTTGTTTTTCAGGACAAATCATATTTTGTTCATTCTAGCTAGCTTGAAAACGGACAATTTTGATTCACTGACTTTGATTCCCAGCGTAGCTGAAACTGATTGAAATATTTTTCACTTACCGCAAAAAGCCTGCGCTTTCGCAGCCAGGAAAATCGAGCAGATTAAACTGAATACGGTGAACAACGCTCCAGAATTCATGATGCTTTTTCAACCACTGATTTGATATGGTCTGCCTATTGGTGGTGATTAGTGCCTTTTTGATACAATAGTTTAATTTGTCCATGACAAACTAATTTGCTTTTGTCCCTATAGCTGTATTGACGATCTAGCGATTCTTTCAAGCACTATTGTACTGAAGGGAAATGAAATAGTTGGTTGTTTACACAACTGATGTCGCAGATGAGTTGTCCTGATGAGGTTTATATCTATTATCTATCTAATTCCGTTTTACACATACAATTCTCGGAAGACACATGCTAAAAGACATTTCTCATTGATATAAAGTGGAGCTGAACTCCTCCTATATGACAAAATGTTTTCATAATTTGTTGATAACATCAAGTTATCTTTATATAGGTCATTTGCTTGGCTAAGGTGGAATCAATAGCTTTGCATGTGGAAAATAAATTGGAGTTAATACCATCTTACTACAGTCATATTTTTTACTCTACCGTACTTAGCTTTTCAACTACCATCCTAACCTAATCTCGCTCGCCCGACGTGTACAATGCTATGACGTAGCAAACATTGCATGGCATGTTTTGTTTTTCTCTTTTTCTACTTGGCATGCATAGCATGCATGTCTTTTTCTGACCCGGTTTTAAATCAGAAATGCATTCATGGTTTTCCCGTCAGAAACCGTAAAGTGCGAGCTAGTGGCGGTAGGATAACAATGACTTTTATTTGAAAACGAAAAACTAATTTCCCGTGTCCTTGATTGCCTTGTTGACAGTTAGACGATTGTTTTAACACTATTGTGGTGAAGATAACAAAAACCTTTTGATGTTTACACAACTGATGTCAATGAGTGATGTTGCATATTAAACTATTTGAAATAATTTTCATATATCTATCGTCCTAGTTTCGTTTTACATAATTCTTAGAAGATACATGTTGCGAGGAATTTGATCTCTCCTAAACGATTTTAGTAAATGTTTTTTGATAAATCACCAAATATTCATTCCGAGTGAAATAGAACCACTTTGATTATAACATCAATTTGATATTTTCATTGTTTCTCGTTATATTTAATATTTACACCTATACACTACGTTACATCAACTATTGCCATTGGTCAATTATTTGAATGCAACATTGCATGCATATTGTTTCTGTATTTCGTATTTGGCTGTAAGCGTTTTGCAGCTGATTCTGACCCGATATAATCAGTCAGACAGACATTGTGATGTTTATCAACAATTTTACTGTACGGCCACTGCATTCGTCGCAATCATGCAGTATGCTGGATGTTGCTTAATTCAGATTATCTGCGAGCTCCTTTACTAAAAGCATTTAACTGTGCAATATATTCTACAGTTCTATCATAATAATCACTGGAAAGCCAGAAACACTGTAATGGGTCAACTTGACTGGCCCTAAAGAAAAAAAAAATTCTGTTTATATAAATTACTAATAACAAGTCGCTGTATTTTGACTTTGTACTGAAAGTGAAACTGTACTGATAATACGTCTCCAGTACAAAAGTATTATATATTAGAACTCCAGGAAACTCGGACAAAAAGAAGAAATAATATTAATCATAGTGAGGGTAAGGAGACTGTGATGAACACATACTTTTTGCGCCTGTTGAACTTTACGCTTAGTTTCTTTCCTTTAACGCCAGTTATTAATCCAGGTTCATAAATTCCTTGAGCTGTGAAAGAGATGCGAAGCATGCAAAAATAAGTTAGTTCCAAAGATGCGGATCGTGCAAAGAATTCATCCAGCAATACAAATATACATCCCACTCAATCTCGTGTATCTACGCAAAACCCTAAATTGCATGCATGGACATCATTGTTATCACGTAGCAAGAATTTGTTGAAGCCTAACAAGTTGCTACAACTTGATAACATGCAACCATGCTATATCATAACTTTAATAATAACATGAAACACTGAAACGATAACTGAAGGTTAATTGGCCGTTATTTTTAAACCTGTTCGAGGATCGATCCCTCCTTTTGTTGATTTTGTCGGCGCGATCGTCAACCGTGACGACAAAAACAATAGAAATGCACTGGTACGGCCTTTGATTTGGCCTCGAATTGGCTTTTTAAGGTGGCGACAGAGGTTTCGTTCCGGTTCACAAAGAGTTCACTGCTTGTATACTTCAACTACGAAGTAGCTACATGCATACCCTTATCGCTAAGTGCCAAAACTTTATCTCCTATGGCCAGCTGATGACGCTTAGTATGGGCACCAAATATGAGAGAGGAGCTCTGAAAAATTGAAAGTATAATCAAACGATTAAATATATAACTATAAACACTATATGCTGGCGGTGAATAATTATACAAACAATATTTTCATATTACAAAGGTAATATGTACCTGCACTTGTGTATCGCCTTCTGGCCACTGCACAACATATTGACGGCCATTTCCAACACGGTCGCGTACGTGACCTGGAAAGAGAGACATAAATATATCAATAATTGCGTTGACTTGGATAAAATTTCATATTCATTTGGACGAGAGTCATCGTCTCAAGAAACACATTCTAGTGTTGTTATATATGTTAGAGTTGCTCATAATTCTCTTAAATATACAATACCAATGAAATGAATTCACAGCCTCTGATTGGCTAATATATATATATGGCTATATAGCCATGCGTGAAATCGTCATGTCCAACGTGTGACGTACGTCATAACGTGTGATACGACTATTTTCTTGCACGCTACTATACGTCAGAACCTTTTGATAAAAGTTGTATCCCACATCAACGCCTCAAAGGAGCGGGAATTCGACACAAATTCAAGCGAACAAAGTTGTAATTTTCATTATTTTTCATAATAAAACAATTATTGAATTCAGTTTTCGTATGATATGAAGAATGATCAAGTCTTAGATTGTCATTATCGACAAAACTTCGGTTTGATAATTCTTCATTTCATGCTCAACCTCATTCAATAATTGTTAAAGATTACATCACATATTAACAATTGGTGTTCTAACTCTATTCCTACCGTTATTTATAATTACTATATTATTCTGGAATTTTAACACCGATGACATACTATGCACTAAACGTCAAACAATTAATGTTTGGTACCAATCAGGAAAAAGCGGTTTTTCATGCCACCTTAGACACGTGTATAGACTTAGCAGGTGTGGTGTATGGCAGGGTACGTGAGGTATAATACCGCGGTTGTACGGTTATCTCAGAACTTAAAGCGACACTTCGCAATACTCACCCAAATAGAACAATCCATCTGTATCGTTTCTAGCGACAACAGCCATGCCAACAAGTCTCTCTTCGCAATGAACAATAAACTCAACGGCGGCAGAAAATTTCTCGTGACTCAAATAGTAAACTTCTTCACGTGGAATTACGTCCTCGCGACCATCGTAGAAACGAACGCTGAACAACATGTCGTTATTCACATTAACTACGACACCTGTAATGTGATTACGAAAGCACACGTCAAATCAAAGAGTAAACGCTGTTTAATGTTTTGAAAAAACGCTGATACATTCCAAAAAAATATTTTAAATATAGAGAGGGTGATGAACACAGCTCTAATGTGACTGTGAGCTATGTAGATTTGCACATATAAGGTTTATTCTTGCAACACACAATTTTCATTTCATTTAGGTGATGCTGTCTACTAACCTGGTGCGTAACTGAATGAAAAATTTGGATGGAGGGCAATAACGGCATCATTGGTCTAAAAAATATTAGACTATATACATCGAGTATTTTATATACATGGAGTAGTTCCCAGTCTATACACCTAGTAAGTATCTCGACATTCGTAGAGGCAATATGTAGTAGCTATACAATGCAGTACGTTCAAGAGGTCGGTAGGTAACATATGTAACTTGATGAAGAACCTTCGCTCTGAGCGAAAGAGTTCAAGTTGTATCTTCATGTTGTCTTGTTGTCATGTTGTCGAGTATGAACAGGGGGGTCCATTTCTTAGAGTGTCAAAATCCGCGGGAAAACCGGCTGACGGTAAAATTGTTTATTCGCAGCGTCCACCTTGAAAACACAAACGCACCAAGCTACGTCTAAATACGCCTTTATTCCTACCGTTATTGAGTTAGCAGCGTCGTCTTCGTCGCTTATAATATTTTCTCTTGATATTTCTTCCATATTTCCAACACTATCTTCAACAAGATAGTTCTCACCAGCAGTTTCGCGTACAGTTCCTATAAATGTTAACACGATTTAAATTAACAAACACTTCATTGCGTTTAAATTGCGGGTGATGTTTTCGGGTGAAACCGAAACCGTCAGTTACCATGCATCTTCGATGACGAATTCGCGCGACGCATACATCCCATTATAGCAAAAATAATGAACACGAAATGTTCAAGTGTAATACCTGTGTAATACCATCCATCATCTGACCATCGAGCCAAAACCTCTTCCCCATTTTGTAGCGGTGCGGGAACAGGTCGATTTTCAACAGCAGGATCTTCGTCAAGTGGTGCACGTGCTAAAACGAAACATTATACTTATTGCAGACCACATCATTACGTCGCTTAATAGCACTACAGTTACTATACTACTTCACCTTCATTCTTACTCGAACCATATAGCTACTGTATACGACGTCTCCATATAAAAAGAGACTTTTCTTTGAACATATAAGAAATATATGCGAGGGACATGCATTTCTTTAATATTGTTAGATTAGGTATGTGCGTACTTACAAATTAGCAATCCGTGGGATCCCTTGGTCCAAAGACAGGCCTCTTTATTCCCTGATTTAACGTGGAAATGTATTTTGGATGGAGTTTTATCATCATGCTCTTGTTCTGGCATGTTTTGCTTCGGTGAATCATCGTCAGATGAATCTGATTTATCGGATTCTGATGAACTTGAATGTCCTTAAACGATACAAAAAGTATGATGCATAATATGTTACACGACTTTGTTTTAGCTCATTAATCATCAAAATTGATGGCGCAACAAGGCTAGTCCAATACTAGCACAATGCTGAATGACAATTCTATAGTATTTTAATGTTTATATTATAATTTTGATTTCTACGGTGTCGAAAACTTCGTTTGGGTATTGAGCGTAAGAGGTTTCTACATGCAGGATTAATATACCTTCGGATGAACGCTTTTTTCGCCATTTTTTTTTCTTCCCTTTTGACTTATCATTGCCGGAGTGTTTTTCAGAGTCGTCTTCTTCCGAGTTCGCTTTTTGTTGTTGCAGAAGCTGTTCGAGTAGCTCTTTATGTTTTTTAAAATCATTAATGATATCCTCTTGCTTTTCATCAAGCATTTTCTTGGCTTCTTCCAATTCTTTATCGTTCATACTTTTCCCGCCGTCACCATTGCCTTCGAGCATTTCTTCATATTGCCTTTTCAATTCCTCTTGTCGTTTGTTTTGTTCCAACATGGCGTCCTTAACCTGCTGCTGCAGCTCCTCGAACCGCTTTTGCTGCTCTTCTTGAGACTCGCGGGTTTCTAGTAGTTTTTTCTTTATTCGCTCTAGTTCATCATTAGACGTTCGGGGCGATGCTTTTTTATCGTCCAAACTAGAATCACTATCGTCATCACTGTCGTTTTTGCCCTTTCGTTTATTGTCGCTTTTATTGCCATCAACGTGATTGTCTTTAGTGCTTTTGTCATCATCAGAACTCTCGCTGCCAGACTTCTTGGAGTTTGGTATTTTAATAGCCTTTTTCTCATCATCTGAGGAACTGCTACTTGATTTCGAAACATTCTTATTAAAAACAGCTATTGCAGGGCTGGAAAAAGAAATATAACCGTTGTTATAATAAGCTATGTATATGAGCTATTATTTTACACAATTGGCTGACAGTTTTGCATGCATGCTTAGGAGTAAGAAAGAAGAAACTAAACACTTGAAAGTGTTTTCATCTCAAACTGTATTTTACCGCCATTATAATCGTGATAAAAATGGCAAATTGAGGTGAATTGTTTTCCTTACCTCTTGTTAGCAGTTATTTCACAATCCTTGATATACCGACAAGCGAAGGCATAGCGAGATTGCGAAATTTTCACCACATCTTTACGCAGAGCAGTGGCCTGAAAAGAAAATGTTGATGATGATAAAATTCAAACCGTATCGCAATGTTTTCTTCCGACACAAGCGAACACGTTTTGCCGCGGTGTTTCAGCGCGGTACGACGAATGTAATCGAGTATAGTCTTATAAGGGCTAAGAATTGAATGGCACTATTTAAACGCAATGAATTTATTAGATCGCAGAAGTAAGATGAAGACATTCGGTCGGTTACAAGGCGTGGGTACCTTTGATCCATTATAATGAATAATTGTGTAAAACTTCGTCGCTTTGGACTGTCTTAATGGAACAACGTACACAACGCCTGGCACATAACAAAGTGGACGACCGCTACGGGTTAACGTCACCAAAACGAAATCACCGACCTGCAATTTGAAAAAGAGTTTGCATCACACGAAATTCACAGTAATTTTTGTTTCCAAACTTCCGAACGGGGCATATAACATTCGATGGGACAACTTCAATAATTATTTTTTTGACGGCCAGTTAAAGCACAGTATAAGTTTTACAATCCGCATGGATTTAGCCGAACAAAACGTTACACAGATTCTCTAATTTCATCTCAATACCTTCAAACTGGGACAAGGTCGTGATCCTTCGTTTGGTATAATATGACGTAATGACACAACTTGATTCTCAATATCACGAAACGAAACATCGGCGTAGCGAGGATTAATATTGACACGTAGTGCACCTGGGTAGTAGAAGCCATCAACATTGTTCCTTGCCAGAACTTTATGGTTTCTGATCCATTGTGACTTGGGCTGTTCCGTAGGCTTTGAAGGTTTCTGCAAAAAAATCAGTCAGATTTCACGCAAATATTTAAAAACTAAAACTCATTCTATTTATAAACGTGATATCTCATGAAAATATATGCTGCATGACAATGGTTAACTTTTTGGTTAAACTATAGGGTTGACATAAAAAACTAGCCTCATGCAGTGAACATACCTATACCATAGTGATGATGTAAATGGTAAATGTAATAGAAAATATGACTTTTATCTACAGCTAACCGGTAGCATTTTCGCGATTTTTACACACCATGCGATATCTTTTCCAGATATTTTGTTATTGCGAATAGAATTTTCACCGAAAAATAATCCTTGTATGGACTTTTATGGACTTTTGATATAATAATATAGACTCGACGTACCACAGTTGGAGAGGACACTTTTCGTCGATTTGCTGAGATATTAGAAACTGTTGTCAACCCTAGATCACACGAGTGTCTGCAAAACATACCAGAATACACGACGTTCATCGAATGCAGTGGGAACAGAAAACCCTATGCATGTATATCTCTGTGGTTCAAAAGAGATTCCATAATTTATAGACATGCAACTAGTTCATCAATGTTTATAGCATGGGAGAGCATAAGTTTAAATTAATACTTACGGTACAATTTTTCTCTTGGCGGTCTTTTTTCGTTTAATTTTATCTATAGAAACGTGCGTAAAATATAATCAGGTCAGCGGATTGCTTTCTAATCAGGTCAGCGGATTTTCTTGCATAGTAATCCTGCCAATAAGACAACAATAAAAGCCTCGTTGGTAGTGATCATTAGTGAATCACAATATACATATATTCAGTATATAATTAATAATAGGTATGCACTATAAACTATATATAGAACCACGCTATTACGGGTACCAACCTGGTTGGGGTGATTTCTTTACGTCTCCATCGCCTTCCTTTGTGGATTTTTCTACCAAGCTCTGTTCTTCGTCATTTACACTCAATTCAGATTTCACTGTGCTCTCGTTGTCGGACGACAGCAAGTTGTCTTCGTTTAGAAGCTTCTTGTCTTCAACCTTGGTCGACGTTTCGGCTTTTGCACTCTTCTTCTTCCTAACTACGCGAGGTTTTGAAACCCGGGAAGGATCTTTGGACGTCACAGTTGCTAGGGTACTTAAAAGAAAAAGTATAGATTTTTTTTCAAGAATAGCTTCCATCTACCCTCGTGAGCATTATCGCGTTTAATATATGCTATAAATTATACCCATGCATCAACTCGAAGCCAAACTTTGTAACCGTTATGGACCCGTTGTGATCGCATCGATGCGCTGCGATGTAGTTTGCCAATAAAAAATGTTCCTGACTGGTGAACAGGGCGTGTTGACCAATAAGAAACAAATACTTCGTCCGAAAACTACGTCACAGCATATCGATCTGGTGAATTACAACAGCCTGACCGTCGAATCTCGCTTTGCTTGCACCAACTCATATACATGCAGTACCTACATTCAAAGAATAGATTCGTGCAAAATTCAATTCGTACTTAGATTTAGTCTTGCTAACATTACTGCTGACCCAATCAAGTTTTGCACACCAATCCCGCAACCTGGTTAACCGTTCCAGATCTCTTGTTCCCTGTTCCATTTCTTCGCGTATTAGACGAACATCCTCGCTCTGCAAAAATAGGACACTATTTGGTAGAAAAAAACAGTAACGTGGTAATTCATGCTGGTACTCCCTAATTATAACTATGTAGGACGAGAAGTGAATTGGTTGAAAGACATTTGCTTGCTGTATCTTGATATTAAACCTATAATGCGTATTTTGTTGATTCGACGTTCTGGACACATTTTTAGATCATAAGATCATTGAATATAGGCCTACACGACGGAGCTGTCCCAAAATACAATTTTTTATACAATTCTGCCAAAATTCAGGCATCTTTTTATGAAGTCAGTCATAATTCTGGCCAATCAAAGTCGTGGTTAAAGAGTTTTTTACAACTGGCTCCTGAAGGCTAAGGGCCCAAAATTTTTAGGCCCGTAGGCATGTGCACAGGGAGAAAATTATCTTCACCCGACACTCGAGTTTCCATGCATGCAAATGCTCACCTCGTAAACCTTTACTGATTCCCCTCCTACGCTTCCATTCTCGGAGAAATAATGAAACCTGGAATCAGTGGAAAACAGATCAACACTAGGTGCATGGCATGAATTATGATATACCATGTGCAAGTTATGCATGGAACTGAGGGAGCAGTCGATAGATGATTTTAAGAGAATATACAACAGGCAACCAAAAATGAATTTGCGAAGTCAAGAATGAATACTCAGAATGAGATAGCGGGCCGATATTTTGCTTGCAAAGATAGTTTTATCATCAACCATGCCCCCACACACAAAGAAGGGGGGGGGGGGTAATTTGTGGCGGAAAGGCACGACGGAGTCATCTCTAGGTAAGTAGGCTTCCTTTTCTGCAGTACACATTAAGCTTCTATTTCACCTGGCATTAGTCATTTCCGATAATTTACACAAAAATTCATTTGCCGTCCCATCGGAACAGTTGAAAGAAATGGTGTGGATTGGAATTGGATCTCGTAAATGTATCTGTGCCAAAATCGTACTTGCTGGCTGTAATGAAAAAATGGACGCGGTTGTGAAAGTGATATGTATTTGCATAATGTGCGCAGGTGCATGGCAGAATAGTCCAAACCCTTTGAAAATTTTCACACCCACAATGTCGGATTACATTGCAAGAAGGAACTACATTCAAAAAACGATTGCCGTTAACTTGGGGTTAACTAATCAGTGGAGACCGTAGTCTTCTTGCGCGCTATGAGTAACACGGAAGAGCTTGCTCTTAATCTACCTGATCTGGCCTGCCATCAGTCAACAGATATATTGCTTCACAGAGTTCATCGGACAGCGCAAGTTTCAGAGCGGCTAACGTATTCGTACTACCACCAACAGTGAGTCCTTTTATCCACTGCCAAGCATCGTTTATGTTCTAAAATGAATTCAAAGTTTCAAATAAAAAATCATAAAATTGTAAGAGTATAACGATGCATTGATCTTAGCTTTATAGCCATATACGCTTTGTAAACTAACCCGATCTGTGCAGTCGACAAGTCTGCTGCGCCAGGCCATTGCTTGAGAATCATACTTGATAAGATTGAACTTCTGTTTGTGCTTAATTTGCTCCTACGAATTTTTAAAGAGTTTAGTTACGTTGCCAAAATTTACTTACCGAATTTTTTACTTACCGAATTCTCAAGCACTCTCAATTACCCCTTTATCTGGATTTTCTAAGTACGTCTCAAGTATATACTATTAAAAATTGTTATATAATTTAAGCACTTTTCAAGGCTCCCAAAAGCATTCGCACATAACTTTTTTTCTTCGATCGAGCTAATTGTTTATATATAACAAAGAAAATCTTAGCGGGACGTAATCAAATTAATACATTCCTTTGCGTTCCCGTTGGTGGGAACATTTCTCACGCCTTACAAAAAAGAGAAAGAGTTCTTCCTACCGATTATAGTCGGGCATGCATTTGTCAAATTATATTTCAAATTTGTAGGCGTCGTTAGAAAGGCGATTATTTCATGTACGTATATGATGTTGCATGTTTCGATATAAATAGATAGATAGCCTATATACAAACCAACTAGCCTAAACTAGTAAATAAAACGAAACAGAACATCAGAATCCGGCCCACCTGAAGCAGCTGGTACAATTTATCTTTTACTAAGAACAGTCGCGAGTTCATGGACGCTGATGTGTCAATCAAAATTGTAATCTACAATTCAAGTGTATATATACATGTTTATAATGATGTTTATATATAATGATGTTATATGAGCTTACATCCACTTGAACGGCTGAGTGTACAAACCTTGTCTTCAATGATCGTACCAAACAATTCTCGGCTACCTTTACGAAGCCATTGTATTCTGATAAAAAATATAAATGCATTCCATTTTCATTTCTTGAAGAGAGTGATCATTTACCAGGCTTGATAATAATAAAGCAGGGTAAACAAAATAAACTTTGGGCATTTTTGAAGAATTCTGTAACTACTGGTCTGGGTATATAAAGAGTGTTTGAGCATAAGGGTTCTAGATAGATGGTTAAAAATCTAAACCAATTGGTGTGATGATCCAACTGTAATTTGTTATAATTGGTATGAAGTTACATATGGGCCTACTTTTTCCATGTCGACCGGTACCATCACCATATAATTATAAGTATATACAAACCTCTTTTTAAAAGACTCTAAGGCAGCCGTTACCCTTCGTTCATAATTTCTGTGAACCTCGCCACTAATGTGAACATGACGGACATCGCCATCTTTCCACCTGTGGAATGTGATGCAAAGGAAAAAACAGATAAAATATTGATTTCTAAAAATGATAGTAACTGGCCTCTGGCTGTGGGTTACACATCCGGTTATAACTTTAAAATACTATATATTCTATTATAAATACTTTAAGATCCTATGCTAGACATCACATTCGATAGCTTGAGATTCTGCGTTACCTTCAATACAGAAATTCGCTAACGAAGTAGTGTGATATAAAAAAATGGTATTTTGGTCAACAACAATGTACCTGACATGAGCAAATTGTTCACAATATTTAGCATCTACCAGCTTTGACTTCACAATAGGCATTGTACCATCGTCACTAAGGTGATTAGGAACGTCAATCACACCATCACAATGTCTGAAGGCTATGTTTTGCAGCACATCATAAAACCCAATTTTCTTTGCATGTAAACTGTGTTTCTATATGAAGAATCACGTATATAATAAGTGCCCTCAAAGGTTACAATATCATCATATCGGGACGTTTTACGAAATTCGTCATTTTTGCGCAAAATCCGCGTTACACAGCAATCTCACCAAACTAGAACACATGCTACATGCGTGTATTCTTGATTCTGCAGAAGAACGTTACCGTTAGCCATTCCTTTGACCCCATGTAGAGTTCACTCCCAGTTTTCTCTTTCGGAGATGCGTTGCTCTCTTTCATCTCTGGGGAAGGTTCTATACAAAAGGCGAGCAAATAACCGAAGGGGATCAAAAGCAACGCAAAGAGGATAAAGGACGAGTGGAACAATGAAGGAATTGAAACGGTCATGTGAAAAAATGGGAGAGAATATATAGCCAGAGGCCACGAACTTTTACTTTCTTTCTATCAATTAGAGCCTAATGGGACTAAACTACATAAACAACTTGATACGACCTTAATAAATTTAAATGCTCTTCAACACAAAAAACCTTGGATGACTCTCGGACTGTGACATGCCACCGAGCTGGGGTGCTGGCGTGCTGCCCCCGTAGTTTTTGCCACGTTAAACGGAACGTAGACGAGGATGTGCATAATTTATACCCGTCAAGTGAAATTACCTCTTACGGCGAGCTTTTGTTGAGTAATATACAACTGTATCGCTTTAACCTCCGCCACATTTTCTCTAGCTTTACTCAATTCTTCTCTCAATTCGATTACATCTTGGCATTTTCCAACCTCCAATTTTGCTTGCATTTTGCTACGATCCACAATCGACAAAGTCGATAAGCTACCTATTTCACAATCCACATAAGTACGCATGGATGTTCCGTTACTATAATCATTATTGCTGAAGGAAAACTTGTGAAATCTGAAATTGAATAAATGGGAGTCAAATATCAGGGGGGTTGTCATAATTGAAGATATACGTATCTTCACTGCCATTTAGAAAAATTTTTTCAGGGAGTGTATGATCCGCTCAACCGGCGGGTTAACGAGTCAAAAGGCATGGTATAGCTAGGTCGTATAAAAACTATTTAAATCAGACATACATGCATGATAATTGTTTTTCTATGCGGACACACAGGGAAGAAGTTTTGAATCCCTAATTCATATTCGCAATATAACAATTCCCACCTTCCTTCATTGGGTCTGAGAGCCTCTCGTAACAGATGCAAGGTCGAAGGTGAATTACACTTCATAGCAATAATATGGATGGGAATCAGTAGATCTTCTATCTGCAAATTTAAAGCAACAAGTTGAATGAAGAATAACACGAAAAGCGAGGTACATACAATTTCAAGAGACAGATGAAAAATTTTGAAATTCCAAATGTATGCATGCCTCAGCTGGGATTCTGTTTGAGGGTTTAATCAATGGATAATACTTACTTTTCTTCTCAATTTGTCATTTCCATTACCAAGACATGTACCATCAGTACATAGATAAATGCTCTCAACCTTTAAGGCAAATACTGATTTTAGCGAGTCCTTATAAAAAAAATACTCAAACAGATTACAACATCCTCGAGACTATAAGCGGAGAACAGTTACAAAAACTGCAATGATCGCTTTGTATTTTAGTTGAAACGTCACGAGAGTGTGAGCAATGTAATTTATGTTTGTCTTTAGTATCAACTGACATTCATACTGCATAGGTACCTCGTCCTCAGTAGCTTCAACCAAAGCTTCGATGGTACATATTTCATCGTGCGCTCGATCAAATGGTAATTCATAGATCCAATCCAAAACCTCTTCTATGCTTTCTTGAGAAACATCAACAGAACGTCTTTGCCATTTTATCGGATATTTGGAGCAACTATTAAAACAAAATAATAATAATATACTTTTACAATTTTCTTACAGAAAATATTTCACGAAAATAAAAAAGGGAATAAGTGAGCTGCTGCGAATTAAATGCATGAAAAGATCATAATTTGTCTTCGAAATAAAAACCTTGAACTTTCAAAATTTAAATATAAATCACGATTTTCTGCTTTTTGAAACGCTACAATATTTTTGCTTATGAGATTGATCGATAATTCAAAATACGAGAAATATACAACAATAAAGTTGAGATGTCTTACCCGATAAAATTAAATCTCGTCACGTACATCAACTGTTCCTTGACCAAACTGAACAAAGCATATTTTACAAGATCCAGTTCAGCCTCCGTTGAACAATGCAAATCAAGAACTACAGTGACAAACTGCTCTTGGATGACACCAAACATAAGACGACTGTTAGGAAGAAAAAAATAATTTATTAGACCGTATAGTATATTCTGCAAACATTGATACCTATATGACTATAGAAACAATAGAATAGCTTGAAAACAGGGCGTTCAGTGCCATCTATAGTTAGTTAGCAATGTCGGGAACTAAATAAAAATTTTAAATTTAACCAGGCTTGCAAATTAAATTTTGTTTTCGCGTTCCGATCACCAAGCCCAGGCGTCGTGCATTTCGGTTATACACGTGCAGTTGTTCCTTCGACTGCATGCATTCCAACAATGCAATGGTAATGTTAATATTTGTAAATAAAATATATTACCTTGACGTGGTGAGCCATTCCAGTCTTTCTTTATAAAATTCGATAACTCGTTGCAGCTGTGTTTCTAATTCTTTCAATTTCTCTAAGGATCCTAACAGCTGAAAAGATTCTATTATTATAACCATGCAAATTACTTATTACATGACACATACATGTGCAATAGCGGATATATTACAGAGAGTGGAATTGTTCGATAATTTATAATATCCGAAAACTTAAAATCGGAGCGGGTTATCTGGTGTGTATCACAAGGCCTTGTTCATGTGTCTACAAACGAAAGAATTAACAGACAGTCTCTTATTTTAAGTACATTTGCATCAGATATTATAGGAAAAACACTTACACAACAGACAGAAGAGCGATGGTATGTTGGCAACTTAGGTCTTATTATCCGCAAATTATTCTTCGCCGTTCTATTAGCGTATGCGTTTTATTTACAGATAAATATGTATAATGCATTACATTATATTTAGTTCCATCTTCACAAGCATATTGCGGAAACATTCCTCTTGAATAACTTGCAGTGACTGGTTTCTGCAAAGACTTCACATATTCTATAAAGCAAATGATATACCCATGAGAGAAATGTCACTATACATATACTGTAAAATTGCAAATAACAGAAATAAAATAGAGAGATGATAATGTATGTGAACTTTCAATTTTCCTGTACCACTTTCTCTGCGCATGCCTTGGAAGGGAGCAGTAATTATTACTGAAAGTGAACTCTCTGTGTTTACGGCATGCATGGTGACCATTATAGTACTTTTTAATAAATTTTTACAAGGCATACAGCTAAACATCAAAGGCGCCGACGAAAAGTAATCATTTCTGATTGTAATTACCGTGGTCGATTATACAAGTCTTACTCAGGGTTTTCAGCATATTTAATACAGTCCTTAGTCCCCAGGCCTCTTATTGTGCATCTTTCACTAACCATATACTGTTGCTTTGATGATATATAAGGGCATTTATTGAGCGCGCGAAAGACGACTACGGACTACCATGATCAAGACGTAATCTAAAAAATTTTGATGAAATTTAACAGACCTTCACTGTGCTTAAAACCAATTGAGGATAATATCTGTTTAAGTTCAAGTTTGTACTTCTGAAGACCAAAGAGCTAAAGAATAAAGATCAAGAATTATTTTTAATAGCCTCCTATCCTAATTTCGTCATTTTCAACCGACTTCATTGAGACTCCAAAAGTGGAATCATTAGTGAAGATGATTGGGATAGTAAATAGAAGGCGGCTGTGAAATTTTGCCACATTCGCAACATGAGTCGTGAAATGTTCGCATATAGTTCTGGTGAAATGTTGATTACATGCAAATGCCAACTTCTAGGCACAAATCATGATTTTATCTTTATTTTAGTATGCTTTGCCAAATTACAGTACACATTGGCATGGCAGGTTATAGGCTATATACAGCTTAACGCCAGTTACAGCGGCCCTTAACAACAACACAACTCACAGCACAAAAGGAAGACACATAGAACTATTATAACAACACGAATGCATCTTCATTGTTCTCACAGAAAGCTCACAGTGGTCTTTCACATCTAGCTGATTCATATATCCCTGGTTCATTTGTTTCAAAATTGCACAAATAGGCTACTGCCAGTACTGGCCTGGGGCCAGTTGTATCAAGCCCGCTAGCTTAAACGGTGAAAGCAAGTCTATCGTTTTACTCAACAAGCAAACTAAATGTTTTTAACCTTAATACAACTGTTTACAACTACATATTCAGTGCATAATATTCAAGTTGACTCATTCAAAGGACATGTAAGAGTGTTATTTAATTTTGACTTATCCACCGTTATACTAAACGGGCTTGATACAACCGGCCCCTGTTTAATGAAAGCCATACATATTAAGAACGATAAGTTGTCTACCCTTTAAACGAAAAATGTCTCTTCTTTCTGTACAATTTTTTAAACCTAAGCTACAAATTAAATGGCATTTGTTGAGAATTAGGTATCGGTGTGAGACTGAAGTTAAGTAACTCAAGTTAAAAGAAAGAAAAAACAGAACAATTTAAGAAAAGCTTATGTTTTTTGAGGAATCGAACCCAAGCTACATAATTGGCAAAAACAAAGCTTTTTAACAAATCGGCTATTACACACAAGCAAACGTTGGAGGGTAAGGTTTTTATAGCTATATAGTGCTTTTTTAAAATGAAAATCAACTCTATAGGCTTTAGACTTTAGTCACAGGATTATTGGATCAATATACTCGAATCTACCGCCATAATTCGGCACATGAGCAAACGTCTTTCGAGATTGGTTTGTCCCCGTTTGTCATAAGGTCAGCGATAAATTGCTTTTTTTAATTTTTCATTTTCCCAAACTCTTTCTGAAAAAGTTTTACATGTAAATGCTTCTATAAAACTTTATACAGGTTGATATTTTATACTAAAAAGAGTGAAATATTAGGTACCAAATAAGGGAATGGCGATTGGCAAGAGAAAGGACTCAATGCTCAAAGGAGACGTACGTCCATAAGAGCCAATTTACAATTTTTTGGAAAAGTGTTTACTGTTGTAAACACGACTTAATTACAGCTGTCACAGCGGGTGAATAAATAAGAGAAATTTGCCTGGCAAGTTCAGTTTATGCAAGTTGTGTATGACTTCCTAAAATTAAATATCATATCATATATAATAGCAACCAATGGTTTTTTTGCTTCTATTTAAATCTTAAATGTATATCAGTGTGTGTTGGTCTGTATCTGTCTGTGTGTTATTGTTAATAATTTCCTGCAAATTTTTTCATTTCAACTCAAAAGCAGTAATTATTCACTGACCTGGCTTAAACTTTTACATGTATGCATAACAGGAGACATATAATATTATATTATACATACAAATACTGTGATATGAGAAATTCAGTGTATATATAGTATTCAGCTAGTGCACAGTATTGGAGTAGTATAACATTAACGGCAAGTACCAAAGAATTGTTAAGTTTGATTTTGAGATTTCAAGTTGGAAATTACTAAATGCCAAACAACGAGAGAGAATAAATATTTTATCATAAAAGTCATATAATAATTTGATCAGTTTCAAGTAATTATAAATGTGAGAAATAATGTTTCAAAATATTTATGAATGATTTTTAATTCCAATTTTTGAATTCCAATTATTTTACACATAATCCTGTATTTTGTTAAAAATTAGAATGAGAATTGCAGTCCTATTACTATTGTGTATAGAGATATTGCACGTAAAACCGTTTTCATAGCCTCCCAAACAAGAGGAAGTAATTATTTTTTAACTAGCATTAATCAGGCTTGTGCTAAAAGTCATTTGAATTAAGACAATCGAAACATACTTCAAGCCAACGAGATGTGGATAACAGCATGTTGACATCAGGTGGCCATTGCTTTGGATTTCCCCTGCTTGAATCATATTGTTTCCAGGTACCTTGCTTGAGTGGTGATAAAGATGGTGAGTTTGCATTCCTTAGTTTTGGCATTGTTACTGTAAAGGAAAAAATTGGGACAAACCTTTTCAGCATATACTAGCTATTTCTTGCATGGCTATTTTTTGCCTTAGACCCCCAACAGTAAGAAGTAAATGGCATGCCTATAAGGACCTCTAAATATTATTGGTACAGCTACCTGCAGATGCAGGACATGGAGTAGGAAGGCATGTGATTCTAAAAGGAGATGTTAAGGGGTATATTTAAGCCAGTTTGACATCCCAATATATTATGTGAATTGTGAAATATATATTATATATCACGCATGCATCAATGGACATTTTAGTATCATGCATGCACTGGCCACCAATCCACCATATAACTGACTAAAAAGGATGGACAAAACGTAGTTCCGAAGTTGGTCCCTTTGTTAAACAAACGATTGCGTTACAAGTAGGATTAGTGTGAGGGTGTTGTGAGGATTGAAAGATCTAGATTAAAAGTGTTTATATTTTATAGGTTGACTGGTTGTACGTATATTGTACTTCGCTTAAAAACGATACTGTATCGTGATACTTATTATACTTTATTATATTTGCTGAAAAACTAGAGAAAATTAGAACTAGTGGCCACCGCGAAAGTCTAGCCTAGCAACGATCATCAAACCACTCATTGTGTCCATTCCGACAAGGTTTAGCATTTCATAATAGTACGTTTTATGTTATATTATTCTAGCGTCCCTCACTATTACTACAGTCTGGTAGTCACTGATCGTATTCTAAAACAGTTTTAAATATTTGTGAGTAAAGAACATTATAAATCAGACATACTTTTCTATAGTGATGTCGGAGTCTCAGAGAAATGTCACGTTAATGTTTTCATCTCAATATTTGAAGTATGTTGTATGAATAGCTTCCATCTTCCATCTTGTTTCCATGGCAGATTTGTTTACATCGAGAGGGAATATTCCCCTCTATATCATGCTCCGACCGGAGAAAAAACCATTGTTAATTTGTAATATATCAACACGGCGGGAGACGGAACCACATAAAAGCTGAGATACCTGACAATTGACAAAGAAAAGCATTTTAAAATTTAATATTCTTATCGGATGCACAACGCGCTCTCCAACCGAAATTACCTTTCATCAAGTTGAGGGTTTAAACGACAGAAGGATAAAATCTATGTGTTGATGTCTGGCGGTTAAAAGTAAGTGAACAAAATTTGTTGCAATTATCATAAATATTTTTATTCAGCCCCGGCTAACACGATGTGGCAACTGTGACTTTTGACGGAATTTCACAGGTAGAACCCGTCGTTCGTACCGCATTACATTTTGGACGTTTTATAGAACTAGGTCGATAGTATATATGATAAAAATATGTGTTTTCAAATGAGAGATGTACACAATCGTGATGGCAGAGTTGTTTCGTGATGGTGGGCAGATATCAAGACCAGTAGAAGACAGCAGTATGCGTAATGTGTCCCAGTTAAGACAATTAATGATTAAGTCGGCATGGGGTTTTTAATAGGAATCTAGGGCAAAAGGTTTTGATAAAATTCATACGAAATCGGTCCGAACGTTTCAGTATTCGATGGCTTTTATACTTGATTAGGAAAACACAAACCACGACAGTAAATATAGCATTTTATATTTGCATGTCGTTAAGGAAGCCGTAATTGATATCTTTATGAATTTATATGCACAATTACATGAATTGCGTAAGTTCATACAGATGAAAAGCAACCGAAATTGATGCTATGTAAAACGTTAATAAATCCAAATACACGCTGTGCTCAAAATCTGTTTCATCACAATTTAGAAATAGCCCAGATTCTTTGTCAAACATCGGCTGACATATACGTACAGACAAACGGAACAAACCCGAATATAGTTTGTTTTTGTTCATATGCAAATTTTAAATTCCAAAATAGGATAGAAATACCATCATGTTCGTAAATGTGTATTCAGGGAATGTTCTTTATTTATTTGTGGACTGTCATTTCATATTTTAAACAATAAAACAGCCAAACTAACTTATATAACCCTTCGTAAAAAAGGGTACTAAAACATCCACCCTCCTTCCTCTCTGAAAATAAGTCACCCTCTCTTCTTTACAACTATAATAGTGTTATGCTTGCCACCCTATTAAAATACCCATCATAGGCCACAGTTCAAAATTTCCATTGCTTCTTACACTGAAGCTATGTTGGAAAAAATTTTTGCAACCCCTCAGTCTTCAGGCTATATCTTCAACCAGTCTCAGGCTATATACCTTCTTAAACTTGAAAAAAAATATATTGCTATTTTCCTTTAAGACTAAAAATTCCAAATTTGTTGCCCTACCCCCAGATTTTAATTCCCCCATAAACCATACATACAACGCTGCAGATCTAGGCATATTACGTGATAAAATAGCATCGGAGAAAAATGCCGTTGTGAGTTTTAGATATATAACCGCGATGGAGATTTGATTTCTCATTGTTCCAAACACCGCAGAAAATCAAGACCAATTCCCCAGAAATGCATTATATATAATGTGATATAGGACGTCTCCGCGTAAGAAATGGGCAACAAACCCCACAGTATATGGGAAGCAATGTGATAAAATAATACGTATACCTGAATGACAAGGTTTATATAGAACACGTGCATAATGGCATTACCTCGTTATGAATCAGGTAAATTAAACAAAGATAAGAATGTCGTTCTCCAGAATCCCATTTCAGATATTGACTACAGTAACGTCTACGGTACTCGGTAGGGAACCGTGACAAAAATTTCATAGCAATTGTTCATCTACTCCCGTTTTTCAGATACCAAAAACGATAGCCACCCTTCTTTTTCGGGAAATTTGAATCAGGCTAAATTTAAACAGGTTAATTCATTCAAAAACCGGCACTGAGAACATCGCCGTCGCGGGCCAAATTCCGATTGCTCCAGTAAACACACTTAAAAGTATGCGTGAAGATCGCTGCAGGTCACAAAATAAATTATCATTGGAGTTGGGCCAAGATGCGGGCTACATCTTTAGCGATATCGGGTCTACAGGTATATAGTTGGGTCAGAGAGACTTTGTAGACTTGCAGTGTGTTGGTTATCATGAAAAATATACGTCCATCCAGGCGAATGCGCTACCAATGTTTGATAACGTCTTGTCTGGTAGGCTTTGTGTAGCCTGAAGCGCAATCTTCCCGTAACCCATCCTCGAGCAGTTTCACCATTTGCAGCCAGCAGCAGGAATTGCGGTGGGTGTTTATTATGTAGCTGCATGTGCATTATTTTTGTCATCTTGAAAAATGCTTGATATTTAAAATCAGAGCACTGGCCCGAGGCGCAGAACTAGATGCACCTGATAACGTCAACCTATACAAGTGCAGGCTACATATTTCATTATATTTATATTCATTTACTTGCATGAACACTTGTAAGCATGTGTAATGTGCAATGTCCATTCAAATTAATCTAGCTTTCTCTGATCGCTCTTGTCGGTGAACCCTCAAAAACACTATACATATATAGCTATATAGGTGGTAGCTGTACATGTGATGTAGCTTTCTCTGCATCTCACCCGGTTAGTACTATTAATAACAACAGTAACAAGTCTGGGGGTTGCTTTCGTGAAGATTTTGCTTCGAGGGCTTGTATATATAAAGAAAATATCTATCTTGTTCGATATATAGTTTAGTTCAATCTCGCGAGAAGAATTTCTGTTTCAAATCATCCAGCTGTTTCAAATCTGGCACCGAATTTGGTCGTGATCACTTCCAAAATAGTGGCAATAGAAAAAATATATGCAAATGACTTTCAGTTAAAATCTCATCGTGTGTTGATTGATAATGTGTGAGCCCGCCGCACACGAGAGCTATCAGCTGAGCTAACGACCTCGTGAGGCAGTAAGCTCGGCCCGAAACCATCCGCACACGCGAGAAACTAGGCGAATTCCTCACGAAAAACTATCCGCACACGAGAGTAACTTGCTGAGCTAACAGCCTTGCGTGGTCTTTATATAGCTTTGCTAATAGCTCGCGTGTGCGGCTGGCTTTAGCACATCGATGAGCCGTTTTGCAAAGGTCATAACTGAGAACGCTGACCAGAATCTCAGGCTCGGTTACTGCCTAAAGAATTTGCTGCAGGTATTTTTCTTGTGGCTTTACCATGCGGTGCTAACTCGGCCTACATGGGCTTTTTGAAAAATTTCTGCGATAAATAACGAGAAGAATAGAAGTTCGCCTTAGTTTTGCAGACCCGTTTTTGCATGCGTTAAACATGTGTAGAGCACGCATTAAGTCATGCGTTAAACGCATGTTATCTTCATGCGCATATATAACATACATGATACATGCAGTATTTGATCATTCGTAGAAGTTCTCATTAGTGATGGAAGTGTTACACTTTCGTGCATCAAAAGTGCCAATTGATGACTTAAAATTGAATAAGCAATAATCCAAGTCTCAAAATCGTCGACGGTGTATCTGATTGCAAATTACCCCTATCACGAAGGTAAATACTTCAATTGAAACTATAGATTATAGTTCTCCTAAGGTATATATAACGATGTAGCCGGAGTCGGAATGTATAATTATAAATTAATTGGGTTCAATCTAGTCTGGTAGATATTAGCTATATACTGATTACTGTAAGTCGTGGCAATTACGTAGGGATATTTCATCGATCATACCTAATAGAAACCGGTCCATCTTGACTGGCCTAGTATACAATCAACCCAAGGTTAGCCTGCAACAGCCGCATATTATTAGTACTAAAATATAGGAGCAACTACGCTACCCGACAATGCACCTATGTAATTACTAAGGCCCTATACTATGGGTTTATCCATAGTGAAGCCTAATGCAAATATCGATATAAAACAATTCGCTATATTGTCAGCCCATTGGCCTAAGCGGGCTATGTCTATGGCTATGGTTTCACTGCATTCAAGTGATTCAACTACATAAAGTGGATAAATATCAGTAGATAGTAATATTAATGTTATAAATTATATTGCCTGGTCGTTTCCATTGATTAAAAGATATAGTGAATAGAGTTAAATTTGACATGGTTCACAATTTACTTCTCTATTCAACTACATTCATAGTTCCTTTAAAAAAGAAATTTACTTTTTCTATTTTGAAATTGAAATATCGCTATTTTGAAATTGAAATATGGCTATTTTGAAATTGAATTATGGTACGGTATATAGAGAGGGATGTATAAACGATTCGTTGTCCTATATAGTTATACTCATTTCCCACATTCTTTTATGGCCTTTAATCCGACATCCGTTAGATCAGTTTAGTTTCCAGGTTCAAGTATTTTGTCTGCAACACATGCAGTCTAATTTTTAAAGGCCCGTTAAAGATCGCGCATTTTGCATGTGTCAAATACGACAGATATATAAAATGAGTAATTTATTAGGAACTAATGTGGAGATATTCTTGTCGTGACCTTTTTGTAATTTACTGATGATACTAATCTCTCCGTAGCCGGAAACACTGTTGATGGGATTGACCAATAGAGAACCACTCCACAAAAAATCTAGTGGGTAACTTCACTTCAAGAAAGTATAAAGTTTCTACGTAATGCTAACCAAAAAAAGTAATAAAACGTTTTGATAATAAATACCTGATAGTCGCTTATATGCCTCAAATTTTGAAGACTATGTATAAATATTATACTGATCTTCTATGCACTCAACATTTACGATAATATCATGCAGAGACATGTCGGTGGTGCGCAGAGTTTAAGGGCCGGAGCGGCAGAAGAGTGCGCGTAGGGCAATCTGAACCTAAAGGAAAACGCGCGAAAAGAAAACCCGCCTGCAACCTCAGCCCAAAGAAGCAGCTGATTCCAAAGTTGACCATGGACAACTCGTTTCTGTGGAATGTCAAGATGAAAGACGTCTAAAGGCGAATGACAAGAAGAAGATTAGGGAAGGGCAAGCACAGCAGATATAAAAGACAGTTAACATCCTCAAAACCTGGTTCACATCGTTTCTTGTGCGCCCATAGGTGATTTCCAGATGTAAAACGCTCTGAGAGAGAGCATTGGATCCTCTCAAAGTTCTGTTTTGCTGAAGACGGTAATCGCCAGGACGTCGACAGTGATATTCCAATTACTATGGCTGCTCCTTCCATCCGTCATTTTTTAACCACTTCACTATTCGCACTCCGTTAGTGTCGAGGACCTTCCTAAAGCATTGTTTGTCCTTACTTCAACGTTCCACCTGAAGCTGATCGTAAATGGCAACCTGCCTTTCATGATCCATGGTATTATCCAAAGGATTCATGATATTATCATCCAAACCTAGCGTCTTTATCATTCTCTTTGTTTTGTTATGTTGGATGTGGTGAATTACTAAACCTTTGAGATCAAACTGGTGTTGGAGAACAGCTAACTCCACCCTTTATCCTTGGAGGTTTTATCACTTCGGGGAATATTTCGCCGAATCTCACACCCCCCCCCCCCACTCAAGGTCTATATAAATGATAAATATACAGACAATCATGCGATTATGTAAACAGAATTGCCTTGGTAAATTTCTCAGAAAGATGCCGCCACACGGACGATCGAATACTGAATGAAGTTTATCTGAATAGAAAATTTGACAAAAAAATTTTTGCACCTCAGCAAGGATGTCTAAATTTTATATGCAACTCGAGACTAAACGAAAAGGTTAAAAACTCCAGTATCCATATGTTTTGAAACGATTTTGGTTCGCGCTATACTTTTAATTATGTTCACACACAATAGAAGAAGACATCCCTTGATAACCCGATACGGATTGGCCTTTTACCTTTCAAGCGCCGTATGCGTGTTTGGTTATCAGTGCCAATTGTAGTTGTGATTGAAAGTTCAGAACTCAGAAGCAATCTAGTTCGCAAAGAAAACCCCCCCCCGGCAAGATTGCCGTACAATCACAAGCGCGCTTCAAACACAGCGCCAGACCCAAAGTGACTTTGATCCTTTGATAATCAGCTCAACCATCACGCATTGCGCGCTTGAAATGTCTCTTGGAACGCATTTTAGAATATCGCATGACTCCAGACTTGTCAACGTTTCGACAAATAAGCGACCAGCGCATTATTTGATTTATTTCTGCTGGGAAACGCATTATTATCCAAATGCAGAATCATATCGCGGTTTATCATAGTCGGCGGCGTTATTTTTCTTGGCAGTTAGACACTTTACTGAACGTACGTAGTTGCGCTATCGGGGTGCTATGCGCCATATTCCGCAATGGAAATATCTGACTTGAAACCAAAGGTTAGTTTATTAATTCTTTCCAACCAGGCTTTCATCAACGTAATAATTAAATCTATAAAGTATAAACCCCAGGCACAAGTGTTTTATTTATGGTCTTTTACACTTATGCCACATCCTTACTCGTATATCGGTTCTAGTTTAGTCAATTTTTGTAAAACAGTGTGAACGATGTATGAACAATAGTACAAATGGTATCAGGGTATGCCGAGGGAGGGCGAGAGCGTGGGCTAGATATGCATATACTGTGCGTACGGAACTTAAAAATCTCTATTAACGTATCTGAAATGTTTACATTGATGTAAAAAAATCTTACAAATTACTCGGCGCATATATACTTTGGATCAGCGGGGCCCGCATTTGCGTCTGACCGAAAGCGAATACAAAAATGTCTTTATCAGCAATGCATGCTAACTCGGGGGCCTTGTAAATTGTAGACAAACCCGGCTATGGAAAAAGAGGTTGTTCACCATTTACGTGGAAAACCCAGACGGTTTTAATATTGATCCCAGAAGGCAGATGCATATATGCCGATTTTGCGCGATTAGAATTCACGGGTTCAAACCGGAAATCAACATTAATTATAATTCTAAAATGGCAGCTCTGACTGGGTTGACGTCAATAGTTGCTACAGTGTTTGTTTTTTACGAGGGAAATCTTATTAAACATCCTAATATATTTTAAAGTTGAAAAACAAACCATTCACTCCTGAAGATTTCCGTTTGGTCACTCGAAAATATCTAGTTTCATTCCACTTCAGTACGAACCTACGGTCGGATTGCGCTATCCGCCTGTGGTAGTAGGTTTTTCAATCAGTCTAAAAGTGCCCGTATTATGGTACTATTTGAGTTGAACCTTCCTATGTTTCTCCATTAATTGCTGGGTCAATATCTACGATTTTTAACCATTTTTGTACGGCTTGAAAAAATCACTATCCGGTGCCGGCGGTGGATAGCGCTATACCCAGTCTTCGCCCAACCGCGGTTCCTGAACAACATCGATTTGCAAATGCTTTAGTATATATTTGGAGGTTGTCAAAAAATAGCGTTCCATATTTAATTTGACATAATAAATCAATAAATATAGAAAGAATTGACAACTATCATCTACAAAAAGACACATGCAGATAGCCTAAAATCTATATCCGCCGGTAATCTTTATTGTGGCGGTATTTGTGCCGGCATGGATCCCCCAGGAATATAATTTCATGTATATATACACAATACATTGTGTTTTCTTTTTATAGTCAATGTCGATACGATTGACCCGTTCTATTTCTTCTGTGTTGTTATTTGACCTGATTGATGACGATGATGTAAATACATTGGTGTGTCATTTGGATCAGCAGCCGGAATTGATCAATATTAGAGATGAGGTATGCTAACCTTTTGTTTTTATCATTTTATCATAATGAGCAGAACCAATGCACAAAATGAATTTTACCTTTTAAATAAGTTGTTGATTACTTATTGAATACTTGAACCATATTAGTTGTTATGAATGCACATTTTGTCATATGCGTCTTCGCCTTAGGTATAGGCCTACTTGTGTTTTTTTTGAAAAACTTTTTTTCTGAATTTGTTTTTCCCGTGTTTATATACACCCTCGTGATTTTAGACTTCACAATATGAAAAGTGATCACAAATGAATTTTTGTTTTTTTAAATATGACGTTTTCCTATTCATGAAAAACAATTATTATAAATATTATTAAATAGTTTAAATCATCATAACGTTTCACCTTCACATTACCTTAACAGGTAAATTTCATATGTAAAATGCCACTGTTATACATGCATGTAAGATTCATAGCCGCAGAAAGTTTATTGACATGCACATGCATGTGTACTCAGCCAATTTGCAATTTTGTTTAACACTCCACAGGACAAGTGATTGACTTAGCCTCACTGGTTTAATTTCATTTATAGATAAATATAAATACCTTCGACCTTCCCTGAAAGTTTTGTTTTCTTTATTCGCGTTTCACACAAAAAAGCACTTATACAACCCGTCCTTTAGGAGCACCACTTTCTCAAAATCATTTTATTATATTTGGACGTATGCATCACAATGTTCTACAGGGTGTCTCAAAAAAAACGCAACACATAAATATGCAAGAACATAAATACAGCTCTAAAGCGCAATAGATAAGCACCTCTGGTAATTGAAAATGCTCAGTCTTAATCCTTCAGTTAAAATGCTAAAAGTCATTTTAGCTGAACTATGGTGCTAACCCGAACAATATTAATATTCTCGCATATTTAAGTGGTTGCATTTTTTTTTGAGACACCCTGTATATTTTTTCTTTCTCCTATGTAGGCAGCACAGACGTTGTTAATTGCGGCTGCACAATGTGGTAGCTTGAAAATCCTGAGAGAACTTTTAAAAAGAAATCCGCTTATTGTAAACGAAACTGATCTGGTAAAATTCTTTTAATTTTTCTTCTCTTCTAAGGCCCAGGTTATACGTCGCATTTTGGTCGCCTCGAATGCAATTCGAACAATAAATAATGAGGTGGTAATGAAGCTTAATGAAGTTTATCATCTCCTTATCTATCGTTTGAATTTCATTCGACGCGACCAAAACGACATATAACCTAGGCCTAAATATCATATAGAGATACATCGTTTCCTAACGGCTATTTGACATTTTGACTATATATCATCCACACTCCTAACCTTTTGCAGGTATGCAGGAATCAGGAATCAGGATTATTATATTGTACCTACTAGGTCATTTTTGTAGCCGCGCATGAGTGATAAATTATATTTACAGAATGATAATTAATAGAAATTTCTGGAATGTTCAGCCCGGGAGCCATTGACGACCTGACCTTGAAGGCTAAACTACCAAAATGGGACAAACTGCATGCCTACATATGACACACAATATTATCTATAGTTTGATATAAATCCTGAACGAACTTTTAAAAATTGAAAGGAAACTGATCTGGTGGAATTCTTTCATTTTTTTTCCAAATATCATATAACGTTACTTCGTTTCCTCTTCCGGATCATCCTCAACCATTCGACCGGATGTCATTTACAACCATGCCTTTTGCTAGTACAGGATTATTGTGATTGTACTAGGTGTTTTTTGGGGTAGCCGCTGCGTTTGCGCGATACGAAGACCAAATACGTAGGCAAATGTTATAATAATGACATCGTAGGTTATTTTCTGTTTATATAGGATGAAACGACAGCGTTAATTGCTGCATCAAAGGGAAACCATGAGCAATGTGCTATTGAACTTTTCAAAAATGGTGCCGATCTTTCGCTAACTGATAAGGTAGGGAATTCCTCTATTTTCCATTATTTCTGTTATATAAAGAAAGTTTTAAAAGAGCGATTGTGTATTAAGGTGATAGAACCGACTACTCATGAAGCTCCGCTGGAATAAATAGAAAAACTACAACCTTAAGAAATGATGGATGTTTTACTAACATGCGTTGCTTTGAGAAATTGTTCACGTTTATTGTGATTTTCGCTTCGTGATTTCCAGTCATGGATTTCCAGTAATGTTTGGTGCCTGCAATGCATGCTGGTAAATTGTACACGCCACCATCTTTTATAGTTGCGTCATAGCACGTCTTGCATTCGCATTTTCAGTTTTTGTCAGCATATCACAGATCCCCTTTAAAGTTAGTATCCCCTAAAATAAGTAATGTACTTCATTGTATAAATGTAATTGACTAGGATGGTTGGGGTGCTGTGACGTGGGCAGCCTACCGAGGTCATTCTAACATTGTCAGGCATTTACTACAGTGGGATGCAAGTCCAAATGAAGCTGGCCAGGTAAGTTATGCAGCTAGTGTATCAGGAAAACTCAAAACCTCGGAAAACCCATAATCTCTACGGAAATTCGAAGCTGCATGGGCCTAGGTTTCTTTAGTCGCGTTTACACTTCAGGCCTAAACCTAGCCTGGACCACGTTCACATTGTCTTCCTTGTTGATGATATCAGATAGCCAAAGTAGTTTACAATATACTTGGAAAAAGACCCAAAACACGCCGAAAAGTGGTAATACTATATGGATCCTATACAAATCATACTATTAAGTTCAAAATTTGTCAGGACTAGGTAAAGTTTGTTCACATTGCCAAAATCTTGCCCCAGGTCAGGTCCAGGCCACCTTCTTCTGTTGGCTCGGATTTTGTGGCCTAGACCTGGTTTAAGAACGTAGTGTAAACGCGGCTTTTGTTAGGCTAACGGACGTGCACACCAGGGCCTTTTTTAAGAAATCGTTAGTGGGTGAGAGGGGGGCGGGGCATAAACAAATTGTTCCTAACTAGAAATTGTTAATTTAAAGATGCGGAGTTCGTAGGGGTAACATAACACTAATGTTGTGGAAACACATTGAATTTTTTACGAGGTCACGTTTTTTTTCACCCTGAGTTCGAGCAACTTTAATTACTGGTGTTGTAGATTTGCATAACCACACAGCGTGCGCACAGCCCAGGAAAGCTCTGCCAAAGCCATTGACATATAAACTGCATTGCTATTTCCGCCTTAAAACACGTGAGATGGTTGCGAAACGCCTAAGTCTAAGATGTCCTAATTATAAATTTCGCTTCGCACGTACGATCGATAAGTCCGGTGTTGTGGTCATACCGTTTCATTCGTAGACATAGAGATAGAGATAGAGATAGAACAATAATTTCACACTTCGTATTTCACAACTTCAAATATATAGTTGGAATTATGCATAGTTTCTATAAAATATTATACAGTGGAATTTTGAATGGCTGCATGTATACATTAGTTATACTAAACAAGTTAAAGTGCTTTGCTGGATACAGACTACAGTGCAACAATGCTTCTCTTTTATTAATTACTGACCGCCATTGGCGTGCATTAGGCATTAATAACGTTTCCAATTTCCATATCGTATTTTATCAACTCTCGAAAACTATAGTTTATTGACTCCCGCTATTGTTTTTTCTCTATAATTTATATTATAGTATTTTTTTATGTCGACAGAACTTTCATAATAATATTGTAATACTTACAGGGAATATAAATAATAATAATACAGGGAACGATGGCTTTCTTTGTTTGCACTAGATATTACAAAGTTAGATTATGTAAACATAACAGATTTATATGAGATGAGTATATATGGCGTATTAATATATTACCGAGATTAAACCGTCAAACCATATTATATCAAGAGTTTCATTTGCCGAAATGATTATACGTATATCAAGAATGCCGGTTTCTAACCGTCGATATTAAAAGCGTTTCAGGCCAAAACAATGTTGCCCTGACTCGCGAGTGAAAATCAATTAACCACATGTATTTTGAGCGCGTAATTTAATAAATTACCTCAAGTTACCTCTATTTCATCGAATCAGCCCAGTTTTCATTTTGTCGTCATTGTCCTGATCAAGTTATTCTCGCCGATGTGAAATAGTGCGAATATATTTTTGTAACCGCCTCGATTGACAGCACATTCCATTGAAATGTACGTGGATGCAGATGTAACAGCGTTTTATCTAATATTGACTACTTCAATGCACTTTTGATCAATTAGAAAATATTGGCAATATGGCCATTCTATAACGGTCATAAATTTATAACTGACATTGGCTACAAACGTCTTTTTTCACACTCAGTAATCCAGTTCCATGCAGTACCGAAGTAATCGCCAAAAATATTCGCAAGATTGAATCGCGATTCTTCAATCTTCATGCAGAATCTCGTCGGGCTAAGAATCGCGTTACTTTGAACGAATGACTCTTTTCAACACCTCAAAAAATACACACGTTGCAATTTCAACTTCGTTGCTCGTGAATACAGAATGAGAATTGAATATGATTTGTGTCATCCTCACTTCCATTCGAATCGATGTTCACATCTCAAAACCAATTTAAAGTTGTTGCGTCAAATACCGATCAATTACCATCTGACTCATAACTTCGACTGCCCTTCTACATAGTAGTTCGCTTCGGTTTTACGCGGGGACCGGGGTGGTTGTCATGGAAACAGTGAAAGACTGTGCCAAATTAAAATCATGCTTAAATTAAGATATTTCAATTGAAAGCAGATGGCTTATAATTGCGCTTCCTCGATAATTTGTCATGTTCCCATTCTCTCTGAATTAATATTGAATGAACCTTCCCCCCACACACGTCGTGAGAGCTCGAGTACTTTACTTCGTACGGATGTCGACTGGTATGAGACGGTGTACCGAGCATAAATCACATACAACAGACGATTGTTGGCATTTTATTTTAAGGTTTGTATCTGTTTATTTTTCGTGATTAGCAGAACAGGTGACCGAAGGCGATAGCACCGCTGGGGGAATTTATTAAAATCGGTAGCGTCGCGATGCCGGACCGTTAGACAAGCATGCCATCTCAGCAGCAAGCGCTCGCTTTGCGGCCGCGTTTAAGAATCAGTACTTTTAGCGATCGTAACAACAATTCCGACATTTTAGCTTGCATACACCAGTCGCTTTATCACTTAACACTTCGCATGTGTTGACGGGTGCAATTTCGCAAGCAAAACAACCTGATGTCTCTTTTTAATCCTTTCGTAAATTGAGCAGATTAGAGAAGGATGTGATACACACACGCTCGCGCGATTCAATGCGTTTAATTACTTTCTCATCCGAGCTGCGGTCTTCAGTATTTTCACAAGTCATCGCCCTCGTCACTGACGTAATTATAGAAATTTGCCGGCATTTAGAGGCAATCTAGCCCTCTGCGAGGTAATTTTCAACTGAGGAGTGCTTACATACTGGCCGCCGCTCGTTTAAACAACTCAAATCGTCACTGCATGGTCTCGCGACCAATCGCCGATATTTCTGACAATGATATGATTTACTTTTCACTAACTGGAGAGCAACGCATCGCGCGGATGAGCAGAGATACGAGTTCTCGCGTTGCTTACAAAGAACCAGGCAACATCGTGACAACCGAAGTATGTATTTTGTTCTTTTATTCAATTAAGACTAGCCATTGTGAGGATTTATTGGATCTGCCTACATGTGCAAGCCAAATGTACGTCATTAAAGAGTCCGTCTTTGATTTAGGTTTTAAGATATGGAAGAGACGTTTATACCATGCCGCTGCTAGATAAACCTTAGCGTTAATGTGTATAATATCAAGATTTAAGACTTAGACAGCTATTGTTTTATCTTATATGTGTATATCAGTTTGCAATGGAAAATACGCATGCACTGATTGCTATTCATGCAATCATGAACCCAAACTAGGCACAACTTAACGTTATACCGACATGTATGCGCTCGCGTTTTCTCTGCATTTCAACTTTCGATTGCCTGTAAGATTTTACGGCTTTCATCAGAACCCTGAGCGCTTCTTACAATGGGAAGAACCATTCATATCTATTATCTTTATTATGCAGTACATGCCATATAGCATATGGCATATGGAAGTCTCCGAAATGTATGTCGACACCCGGCATGATTAAGGCCTTGGTGATAATAGTTCAACTTGCTCTAAAACTTGTTTTAAAACTCGCCGTTCAATACAATCTTCCGTGTGTTCTTCCGTGCCAATCTTCTTCTTTCCATGAACTCATTTCTATATATACGTTTCCGAGAACACAAAATAATCCCCACGCTTCAGTACTATTTGACAAAAATGCATGCATGACAAATTCAATTTTTTTATTTACACCACTTCTAGCCGGTTTTCCACTAGCGATATTTTTCGCGCCAGGCGACAATTTACTTTTGTTCCAGAGCTCTCAACTGCAACCATCTGGAAAAAATTGCTCGAATACAAAGGAGTAAAGTCGCTTCGCGCGAAAAATATCGCTAGTGGAAAACCGCGACTTAAGCTTTTGAAACTTATATAACCGAGCGTATTTTATTAAACATGCTTATATTAGAAAAGCCAGCCATTGTATACAGTAATTAGTATGTCTACGATATTCATGTGTATAGCTTCTATAACACAATAGCGGGTGGATTGTTTTGTCTACTTTTTCATTGCAAATTAATCCATCCTTGAAGCCATCCTATGTATACCACTAATATGTATACTAATATATCTGTACATATAATGTTCGCCGTTTTTCCAAATTTTTGATCCATCCTTTTTTAGTAGAATCTTTCCTTTCTGTTAGCTATAAGTCATCATTTTTCGGGCCATGCATTGCAAAATATAATTGCAAATTTTCAATATAAACAGCGTTGCCCGAACTTAGGTTTCAGGGCCCGTTTTTCAAAGCTAGTTTAGCGCTAACCCTGCAGGGTTAAATTTTAATAAGTTATGTGCTTCTGAACCACTGTTTGTTTTAAAACTTTAGAAAATATAACTTCTATCGGTCCAGAAAATATTTATGAAAAAAGATATTCAACTTTGTAAACAAGCGACTAACCGGTTTAAACGATCGGCCCCAGGTCGACTACCTAACCTCGCTAATTTTTACATACATCCTAGTTAGATTGTATGTTTAATACTTTCACTCTCCATCCTCGATGCCGCAAAACGTTCCTCACTTTATAGTATAGTATCGCTGGGTATAGCCGCGGGTCCATGGCAAGGATATAGGAGGTGTCTAGTTTGCCGACTCGACCCATGCAGTCTAGGGCCGCTATTTTGTGTGTTCTCGATGCATGCATGGAAACGTTTCATAGACTTGTGCTGGACAACCACGTGGTACGCATTAACAGGACAATATTGGGGATTATATGGCTATATTCAGTGTAGTTGTGATCTTATAGCTGTTCATCTTTGAGATAACCAACATTCACCTGTTTTCCATTGAGGGTCATCTCGTGGAGGTTCATTTTATGTGTCAAAAATCTGGGCCTTCTATATTTCTCCTTGAGCTTGACTGAAAACGACGGTCGAATTGATATTTATGCTGCGTGACAGTCAATAAATTTCGCCTGTAGCCTTTCATAAGAAGATTGACTTTGAGTTCAATAGACAATCACCAGACTATACTTAATACTATATAATTATTGCGGGTGAAAACACTGAAAAGATGCGTGTGCATAATGCATATGCTCACTTAGTAAACACAACAGGACTTCTATAGTTAAAACAAATTGGTAAACCTTTATTGTATCCTTAGAATTCGTGTATCCTTAGAACATCCAGTCTTAAAAACGTCACGAACCACGGTAATTTTTTTCATTTGTGTAGCATGGTATGAATCCCTTGATATGGGCAGCCGGTCGTGGACACACAACCGTGGTAGAGGAGTTACTTAACGCTGGTGCCAATCCAGATTCATACGACAAGGTAATCATTCAAACTAGGCATACCTGCATCTTCATGATAATTTCATAACTGTTGTTTCTCGTGTTTTTACGTTAGTATGGCACGTCAGCTCTGGTTTGGGCAGCTCGCAAAGGACATATTGATGTTATGAAAGCGCTCTTGGAAAAGAATGCTGACGTCAACAAGCCTGGAAGTGTAAGTATGCTGTCGCATCATAGGACGTTGCATGTGCAGCAGGTATATAGTGTATATATAAGGCATATTCTTCGACATGAGCGTCACTGATTTCGTGTTCTCTCTGCCAATCGACAGCCACCATCTTAATTCTATAGTGTAAAAACAGTACACATGCAGCAGCGGTTCGCACTACATCGACAATCTTTTTGCAAAGTACAACCGTAAACACAGCACACCGCATATCTAATATCTTGGTGAACCAACCTCGTACCCAGGGTTCTATTTCCTGGGTAAGAGGTCACTGATAAACCATATTATAACTAAACAACAGCACGGTACATCGTATAACCGCTTTGGTTTTGCTTCTAGTAGCGTATTCCAATTCTCTTTTACAGAATGGCTGGACCCCATTGATAATGGCAGTCAAAGGAGGTTTTGAACAAGCTGTAACGGTTTTGCTTGAAAAGGGTGCCGATGTTAACTACCTTGATCAGGTTCGTGATTTTGATTTGATTTTCGTCTCTACTAAACGATTCAATTGATGCATGTTCTCACTATAGTTTTCTTGTGTACACGGCATGTTGCGATTATTTAGTTCTTTTCCCGTTTTCCGATATTGCTATCCTTTTAATTTTCATATTTAGAACAACAATTCCGCGTTGGTGTGGGCGGTGAAGCAAGGTCATACTGGTATTGTTCGAAATCTAACCAATCATGGAGCGTTTATCAATATTCGGGACAAGGTAAGGATAGTTTAATCTTTTTTATTTGCTATCCTGCTTCTAGTTAAGAGCGAACTACAGGGGCTGGTTGTTCTACTGGAACTACTGGGAGCTGGATTACATCGCTATCCATCGGATAGTGTGGTTTTCCCTACAAAAATATATATAAATGAATAATCAGGCGTTCTGGTTGTAACCAGCCTGTTGTATATCGAGAATTGTGCGTGTTTAAAAAGAGAAGGCTTGTCGGTTACAAAATGAATGTATAAAATCATTTTTGTTTTCACCAGGAAGGTCTGCCATTGCTAATTACTGCATGCAAAGATGGAAATGTAGAGATTGTGCGCATTTTGTTGGAAAATTATGCAGATATCGAGGCAGGGGATCTGGTAAGTTTGTCACGTGTGCCATACCGAAAATAGCTATGACCGGTATTTCGGATATGCCTATCGCTATTTTCTTTTTTTAGTGGCGTATTAATTGCTATTTTCGGAAGGGGAGAATATTCATATATTCATGTTAACAGACTGTAAAAACAATTGATCATGTGTAAACATCTATGAATATAAGAGTATGTCCCTCCCACTCAATTATCGATGCTTGCTTCGCCACTGCGTTATTAGCCATTTCCTAATCGAGCAGGCTACTGGGTCCGGTCGCGAAACGCAGAGCATCTATGGATTGTTCAGAGAGACAGGAAATATAAGTCTGAAATCATTTGTCCCTCCAAACAGTCCATGGATCTTTTGCGGTTCGCGACTAGACCCAGTGCCCTGCTTGATTGGGAAACGGCTAATTACCAGGACGTTTTTCTTACAAACATATTTTCGACATGAAATAGAGTAAGGTTATAAAAACAATTCATTCACGGCGTCTATACTCAAAGACCGCGTGTACTCGCAGCAATAGTTAATATTGTGACACCATCGACCCTAAAGTGGTACCGTCGACTGAATAAATCTCCTGATTCATAAGAACATTTTACACTTTGGTGCGATTTTCTTCTTTTGATAGATACGAATAAGTGAATTAGGCTAAATTAATTACGGAATCAAATACAGAACATTCGTGCAGAACGTATTACTCGTTCACATCTATCAAAAGAGGAAAATTGCACATAAAATTGCACCAAAAATCGGTAGTGTAAACGGGCCAATAGAAAATCTGACTTATCATTTTTCAGGGACACTAGGTTGGCCGGTTGAGTGAGAAAAAAATGCATTTCAATTAACTTCTTTGGTATAGGCTGGCAAGACTGCGTTATGGTATGCCGTGGAAAGTGACCATACTGCCGTCGTGAAAGAGCTTTTGGAGTTTGGAGCTTTTACAGAATCCCGACGAAAAGTAAGTTTCTAATCATCATCTGACGTTGCAAAAATATACTACTTTTCCTTATACGGTTTGCTGAAATTTAGATTTGAACCACTGAGTTGATTGCATTGAAACCTAGTTCTTGCGATCTTTCGTCTGTTGGCGCGGAACTTGAACACGCGTGGATTTTCGAGCCATACCTGCCCGTATGCTTTTATATTTATAAAAACTGCATGCAAAGCTAATGTGGCTTTGGTTTTAACTTCTTATCGCTATTGCTATTCAGAGGCTTATCTGACTTCGCACACTTTTGAGAAACCGCTTTTATCGCTTGTAATGAAGTCGGCATATATAGATCGAAAGTGGCCAAGTTTAAACTGAATTGCCATGCTACATAAAAATAGCATTCCACAACGAACGAGAATGCCCTTCTGACATGCCATTGTGGAAATCCGTTCAACGAGCTTTTATGTTTGCTTTCGGCAACTACTGTCTCCAATGTGCCAAAAGTCTCTCGAAAATAGAAACCTAATCTTTTAGACTTCATACCGAATTCTTACAAAACAGCCAAACTGTAATTGAAACTGATATCGCTAACCCGAGATTAAGCGAAGCGTGAAATATTGGATCATAGCTTCATTTCATGAAACCAAACAAGCACAAGATTTGTCTAACAACTGTATGCCACTGACAGAATAGTGGTTTTTACTTATTTCATTACCTCAAAATCATCACTATTAATCTAATCCTAAGCGCTTATGGGTGCATGACATCATGCATAATTGTCATAATTGGTTTTTGAAATGAATGCGGGGGTTCCCACAAGCCTTTGTTCAATTACCTGCAATATTTGCAAGAATTTCAAGGGAGTCACGTTTCGCTTGCTTGGCCTGTTGTACAGCGAGGAAAAAGTCCGCGTATTAGCTTCAACCAGGTAATTCATGATCATTCCCCTCGACTAGCTTTACCGCTACGCACGGGTTTTTTCGCCAGTAGTTCAACGTCTTTCCGTTTTTTTGCTGCGAATGCTGCATAGCTTGTCAAATATATTCACTTCGAGTGGGAGCATTCGCTAAAAAGGTCTGACAGATGAGCGTATATCGCGTTAGATTTTCGTCGATTTGTGCCAAATTGATTTGCCTTTTTGTATGTAGGATGGAGAGACGCCATTATTACTTGCTGTAAAGAAACGCCATACGGAGATTACGTCGTTATTGTTGGAGAAAAATGCTGACTTATCTGTCAGTAACAAGGTAAGTTTGAAGAGGGATCAAAGATGTAGAGTTGACATTTAGGCATTGCTAAATGATGTAATGACATTAGTAAAGCTAACATTGTGACTTCGAATGATTGTATTGTGAAATAGACATTGTTATTGCACTTCATGAAACTTGTCATCATTAACTTAAATGTTTAAGTATTAAAGATGCATAACAGCAAACAGTGTGTTTGGTAACGCGTATATTAATATTTTCAATATCTAAACTATAGGCCTATATAAGTTTTACAGGCAGATTTACAAACGTCAATTGGTAAAAGTCGTCAAAATTGATCTGTTTCGGCTGGCATGCAGGAATCCCTCATGGGCCCATTGACAAAATTAATAGACTGAGATCATTAGACTGAATTACCCGCAACTCTTAGCAACAAGACAACTGTATGCTTTTATGCGTTTTTGACATCCTAATGTCATGATAGCATGAGGTCATTTCAAGCCCAATCCGGGGGGAGAATTTTGAGGGGTTTACAGAACGTATATGAACTTTGTAACATTGTCATTGTTATAAGAGAACCACTGAATTATCAAAATACAACAATTCATATTTCAGAGAAATCACAGAAAATAACAATGACTAAATACACAAAGTAGTAACTCTAAACATTTAAGTTTTGTCTAACTTTCTTCTATACTTCCGTCATCAAAGTATGGTCGAAGGTTTTAGAATTTGATACAAAAACCTTTATTTTCGGAGTTAGCTACCAGTCACAATTTTGTCCTATATGTAGCTGAAGTTATATATGTCGGTTGCAACTCAATTTCTATAATCGTAAGCTTCTACATGAAATCCAGGGAATGAAGTTTGTCAAATACACATGCAGTGTTTCTTTCATTCATCCTCAAGTTTTTCCGAATCATAAAGTTTGAATTGATTTGACTGAAATGGTTATGCAAGAAAAGAAAATGATTTACTCGTACACTCGGCAAGCCCAAGTCAATGTTATATAAATTCAGGGCAAGCTGAACACCAATTAATCCAATTAGGATCCAGAGAAACAGTTAAACGTGCATTTACTGTTATTACCCCTTGCATATATTTTCATCGCTTCAGACAGACACACGTATACATAATTGCATCAATACGAGTTCTTTTAGTGAGACAAATTGTTGATGCTGTTGCCGAGAATTTGGCTAATTTAGTGCACGCCAGGTTTCATAAAAATTCAAGACATGTAAAATCCGGACATTCTTTAAATTGGAGTTCCTCATTTTACGAGTGGAAGCGATGCGCTGAAACCGCTGTGAACCACCCCCCCCTGTAGGGTTTTCCCTTTATATATTACATTTAACATAATTCTAACTCAAATTTAACACCGATTGTTGCAATTTGGCTTCGTCAGTTACACTTAGTTGTTATATTTTTACGGTCATTAAAACAACTCCTAAGTCAAAAAAGGAAGACGTCTGTGCAAAACAGTGCGTTAATCGAGTCATAACTGAAAACAATAATGTCAAAATTCGGGAAGAGATCAAAATAAGCCCCATGCTGGCATGTCAGGTATATTCCTTTCTACCTCCGCAGCATATTGGAAAATAATATTGTAAAATTCGACATGCTGGCAGCATACGGTGTTCTTCTGGCTTTGTACAGTTGTACTCGCGATATACAGTATGCATTTTGCACTTTTACGAACAATATTGTTTAAGAGAGCATATCATAAGCCATTGTGCTGTCTTTCAAAGTACATGCGGTGAGAGGGTGCGAAAAAATAGACGTTTTAACAATAGCACAAACGCATTTGAAATTGTATTGCTGATAGTATTGTGACTTGCACAAAGGTAGTAAATTTTGATTAGAGTTCTCACTGACTTCTTTCACAATGGATCAGTTCGAAGTCCGGATATCATATTGATAACAGCAATATGCTCTTAATGTTGCAAAATAAATTGCGTGGGTTATAGAAATTAACAAACTTCTCTTCGTTGTTGGCATAACTTGTGTTTGGCAAAGTACTGTAAAAAATGTAAATATTTAAATAAGAAAAGGATGCATGAAAGCTGCTGGTCAACATTTGTCGGTTTCAAAATTTCATTTTACTAAACCAATTTTTGAACCTGTCGAAAGCCCGTCGTCACAGGGCTTAGGGAAATAATTAGTGGAACTGTTTGTTATACGGTGTAATTTACTGAGGGTTTAATGCTGAATTCTTAGATCATCTTTTAAAATAATATAGCTACTTTATCTGCCCATGAAAGTGGTTTGAATTAGGGATGGGTGGTAGTTTTTTTGAGACTGGCCGAAATCGAAATGTTATTCTTTCGTTTGCGAAACACAATGATGTTACCGCTCGCTTATAGACGTCAGAGTCACGCATGCCCAGAATACCACGTCATGTCAAACAGGCCGCGATTTTGCTCGCCAGTATTTATGTATGCTGCCGATTCCCATGAGGTTGGCAATTATTTGCTGGGAAAACGTAAACCGTTGGCAAACTAGGTGATATTGTTTTCTGACATTGCCTCGTCGTGTTTCTCTCTGGGTGGGTAAACAAGAAAACAATTCATTTGCGAATCAAATTAGGCTTCCGCAACAATGTTTACACGGGTGCCAAAACAATGAAATATCTTTTGTATCGTGTCAGTTTGTAGGTTTAATTAACACTTGAAAATTGATGATATTTCCATCGAAACGTAAGATGTGTGAAGTTTATGGCTTGTTAGAGATCTCATTACCCGGCAAAAATATAACGTCATTATACGACTGTTACTGCATGTGTGCACAGTTATTTATTTTGCGTTTTTTTAATTTTAGTTAACTGTAGATTTATAGTTCGATTTCCTTTTTTGCAGAAGGGAGACACTGCTTTACACATCGCTGTTCGTAGTCGATATCGACGCATAGCTGAAATAATTATAAAAGATCCACGAAGTGCTCGATTGCTGTATCAAACTAATAGGGCCGGCGAGACACCATACCGAATAGATCAACGACATAAGAAGAGCATCTTGAAACCTGTTCTAGGTTAGTTGCATGAACAATTAAATACTAAAAAGTTCAACATGATAGTTCACTAGAAATAACTTATTCGTTCTTGTTCATTCGACAGTCATATAACTTGGTTCCTAATCTTATCCCCCCCCCTAAATAAGACATTAGGGAGCTTTTGCAGTGAGTACGACTACGAGTACGAGATTCGTCATTCTCGCGCGTTGTTTGCTTACGCCATCAGCCAAAACTCGTAGTCGTTGGACTTTCGAGTACGAAATTTATCAAAAAACTCGTACTCAAAAGCTCGACGACTACGAGTTTTGACTGATGGCGTAAGCAAACAACGCGCGAGAATGACGAATCTCGTACTCATAGTCGTACTCGTAGTCACTGCTAAAGCTCCCAATTTCCTCTTTATGACGATATGGTTGATTAGTTTAAGTTGATAACTTTGAGTTTTGATGGGGCTAGCCTATGTATGTAACACAGTAACGCAACTCAAAGGGGTAATCAACTATCGTCATTGCACTGTTTAAAAGTAAATCATGGTGTCAATGGTTGATTAACATGCGCCATGGCTCTGCTGTGAAAATGCCAATTTTATGCAAACCTTCGTAGCTTAATTACTGCAAAATACAGACTCGTTCCCGATGGTATAAGACTATGTACTCACGCTCTCATTTGTCAAGAAGCTGTTGAAAACCCATAATCAGGGATAAATCTTCACTTTTAAATACTTTTGTGTGGAAGAAATGCTTGTAATCTAATCCTATCAAGCCACTTTGACAAGCCTGATTTTCGACTAAAACTTTATTTAACGGTAATTCTTTACTTTGTATTACCATTAATTTGTACAATATTTTCAACAGGTATGGCGGAAGATGATAAGCGTCAGACAGAGGAATTACTGGGTCACAATGTTTATGCAACCTCCTTAGCTGAATTGCTCTGTGAGCCTTCATTAGAGCTACCTCTTACTGTAGGGGTATATTCAAGATGGGGAAGTAGTAAAATACACTTCTTTAAACGGCTTCAACGTAAGTTTATGAGAAAGTTTGCTTTGCCCTATATATTTTGCACTATACATGCAGCTAGTTATAGAAATACGCGTGGGAATTGAGAATAACAACAAATAATATAGTGGGAAACAAACTAATGGTATTCCAAGTTTTAATTTCCCAAAGTGCTCTATAGAAAAAGTGTTCCCTATTTCTTACATAATACGACTCGTGCAGACTTCTTATTTCGTTTCGATGACAAATCAGTTCTCATTACGCGTACGCATGGACCAGTAGTCCAATCTCTTAAACTGGGTGAAAAATTTAAGTGTGCACATTACTTCGATTCGCCCTCAGCAAAAGATTTGTAATGTGCTATTAAACAATGTTTAAATTCTCTTTTCAACAGAGGAAATGCAAGAAATAACACAACAGGCGATTCGTCCAAGACTTCGTTTCACGTGCTTCGGAGTGCTGTCTTGTCTCTTTTTTTGCATATTAATTGGAATTGGTTTTTGCTCCTTGTTCAGCTGGATCGTTGGTGTTGCAGTTGGTTGTTCTTCGTTTATCCTTAGCCAATTGGTATTTTTCCTTATGTTGCTCTATGACAACCGGCTATACAATGACACAGAGTCCTCGTGGGTGAGCCAATATTTTTGCCGATTCTCTAATTATTTTTATTTGCTGTACCTCGTCGTGTTCTGTGCCCCGCCCACTGTCACATTCATGCGCACGTCGCTTCCGGTGCATTATGCCTTTGCCGATTTCAGTAAGCTTACACGAAGTAGCAGTGAGGCTACCGCACTCGTCAGCATGGTGGAGACGCTGAACGAGGTAATTGAAGGGAATTTCGGTTGTATTGTTTCACGGTTATACCGCGTCTTACGGCCTCCTATGGTCGAGTATGTTGGCCTGAAGCATTCCGAGCCACAATTTAAGAAATGTTGCTGCTGTATACCGAAACTTATTATATTTTTCTTCGTGTTGATGTGTGGTGCAGTTGCACTTGTTTTGTACACGGAAGTTGGATCCGACAGTGGTTCCCTTGTAGCTGGCCTACAGATATCAGGCGCGTGCGTAGTCGGCATCTCAATGATCATTCAAGCGACGACGTTTTGTTCCGTCGTCTACTCGTTGCTTTTCTCTCCGAAAAGACGAGTTTCCATTGTGGCGACTCAGTTAGGTCTCAAAGAGGAAGGATTTATACACGCGCTCAAACAGGAGGTGGAGTTACTGACTGAAATCGTTCTCGCCTTAGATGGCTTCAAGAAAATTCAAACCAGAATAATTTTATTCCTCGACGGACTTGAAAATTCGGAGCAACAAAAGGTGTTGCATTTGGTTGACTCCATAAACCTGTTGTTCACCGATCCGGACGCACCATTTATCAGCGTGATCGCGATAGATCCTCGCGTGATGGTGCGCGCGATTGAACAGAACTTCAGCAACGTTCTGCAGGATTCTCATATCACTGCGCTGGATTACTTGAAGAATATTATTCACCTTCCGGTGTTTTTACCTGAGCCGAAAACAAACTTCAGCGGCAATCTTCCTGACGCTCTGAGACTCTCCGTGGAGCAGTTGTTGCGTCATCGTAAGACGAGCGGATTTGATTTAGAATGGGAAGGAGAGAGTTTGGAATTATCGCCGTGTTCTGCGCGTGAGCATTCGAAGAGTAATGGGCTTCTATGCAACAGGCATAGTACTGTATTAACCTTAGACGATGGTGGTATTGGTGGTTGCCGTTTAAATCGTAGCATCGCCGATATCCATGGTGAAAAGCACGAGGAAACCCCAGATATGACACACGTTTTGGCTGAAAATGAAACGCTAACTCCTCTGGGCATACAGAGGTTGATACACACCACTTCCTTAAGTGGACGTTTGCTCCGTGCAAAGGGTCTGAACTTTCAGTGGAATGCTTTAGCATCGTGGGTGAGTTTGGTGGACTCTTGGCCCTACCGAGTTTCATGGTTGGTATTAATCATGGAGGAATTTATGAACGTTTTGCCAGATAATCTACCATTGAAGATATTATTTACGACCACTCAGACCTGGCTACCAAATTCAAGTGGATATGAGTACGCGATGGACAATGATGCGATGTATTTCGAGTCCTATCTGGGCAATCATTTTCCGGTTTTGAAGGTGGAGGATGTTAGAAAATTCCTAGCGGCAACCGTTAATTTGGACCCGGCTATCCGAAATCAACTTTCTCAAGGACTGCAAGCCCCTTCTAACAATACCTTGAATAATGTGGACATTGTTGGCAATGGTGGAGATGGGGTAAGTCGTGTTGCAATTGACCTAACCTTTGCTTTACTCCTTGGAAAATACCTTCTAAAATTCGCGCATTCTATAAAATCCAAATAATAAGGCTCCTGCATGTAACAGGCATGGTCGGGAAATTTGGCAAATTGTCTCTGATGTGATGATAATAGTTGTTTTCACGGCTTGACCATACACTAATGCATTTGAGATGTTGCTTATAAATATTTTAAAAGCGTGCTTGCCTGATTTGCAAAGTAATGTGTCTTCCTTTCAGCATGTCATGCGGGTTTTAATAGTATTGTTGCACATAAAATGTTTTTGCCAATGCAAGCTCTTAATTTATTTTAACAGGGTTCCTCAGATTCTATGGGTTTTATAGGCCTAAACGAAGAAGGTGTTTGTGTTAAAGTAAGTATACGATTCATTGATATGTACAATAAATCTCGGTATTTCTTGGCCACGCCCCGACGCCCCTAACGAAAGACCCAGAATACGAGATTGGATAAATGGCATAAATATTTGTATTGAAATGGTTTGTTTACCGTCGTTATCATCGAGGCGTATACACGTGATCATAAAACATGTTTAAATTAGATTCAAAGTTGTAACTTTTGGATGGTAAAGACAACTTGTTTCAGCGCAAACATAAAAGTTTGGATTGCTATACGCAATGTATTCAGTCAATGAATTTGGAAGAAATTATAGGTAATTTAGAATAGAATTTATAGGTAATTTAGAATAGAAATTATAAGTAATTTAGAATAGAAATTATAGGTAATTTAGTATAGAAATTATAGGTAATTTAGAGTAGAAATTACAGGTGATTTCTTCCAAATTTATTGACTGAATGCGCTTGAAACAAGTTGTCTTTACCGCCCAAACGTTACAACGTTGAATCTAATAAAAACATGTTTTATGATCACGTGTTCACGCTTATATGTTAACGACGGTACTTCGAGAGACATGCATGAGCAACCTCTCCTCCCCCTCCCCCTCCCCCCCAATTAGCGAGTTTTGCCCATGCCATTGTGTAGGGGCAACTGCCCAGCAAATACCCCCAAAAGTTTCCAAATGGCTTGACTTTTACCGAATCAAATGGCATCCAGATTCAAGCAACGTTCATAAATTGGCTTGTTAGATTAACATGGTTTTTTTCATCAATTTTCCTCCAGCTCTCACAGATCGATGGCATCACTCTTACGATGGTTCCCTCGTATCAGACAACAGTTCGTGAGAATCACATCAATGGCCGAGTTCTGTTCGAATGTGATATGATAGAACTTCGGGATGTCATGGAAATGAATTTCGGTGATTGGCAGTTGTTTCGCGCCTGGATTATGCGACATCGAGCAACGCTGCATTCCGCTCACCAAAACGACAGGTAAGTCAGGGAATGTCTTTTTTATATCATAGATTATATATACCACGAGCTGAAAGCCATATATTTAACAGCTGACAGATTATGCAGGCGAGCGGGTATGTATATAAAGTAATCTGCGAAAAGTGAGTCAGCATTTTTTGATGAGCTAATTTTCATGCAAATAACATAGTCGCCTGCTGCGGAAATTGATCAATTTAATCCCCAACTGTATAAGCTTTACGCGTGCATGAAATAGACGTAAATGGCGATAATTTTTTTTATAAATAAATCAAGAAGGTATTAAGTTGCACACTGTCATTATTATTGTTATGAGTTGAACACTGTCAAAGTAGGTATTTACGTATTTTTGTGGTTTCAGTCATATCACCTTTTGCATCTGATAAACAGATTACCTGGCCCCGGTTACCCGAGATTAAGCAAAACATAAAATGATTTTAGTATAATTCTAGTATAGTCTAGAAGTATTAAAATAAAAGTTTTTATGAAACACAAAACAACAAGCTCGTGCTTGTTGTCGGGATGACTACATCGCTTCCACGATTGTCATTTGTCATTTAACTATCTCATCACCTCGAAGTCGTGGAAGAAATTATAGGTATTGTAATTTTTTCGTTTAATCTCGGGAATTATGTAAACAGCCGATATAGTCACCACTCCCAGAATCATGCAATTTACTTATTTCAATACCTCAAACTGATTTCACGCTCCGTTTATAATCTCGGGTAAACGGGATGATGCAATTTAGAGCGCCTATATGATATCATAAAACGATATATCATGAAGTAAAGTTTAATGGCAAGCCAGAGTTACCTCATTGATGTTTTATTACAACAAGACGCCTGTTCTGGCGTTAACTCCGGCGTGCCGCGCACGTGCCAGTCTTCAATATACATCTTCTGAACATAAACAATACAGTTCATACTCATTTAATTTAGATGCCTGGCGAACCTAAATGTTGTTCGATCGCGACATTCAGAAGCATCGTACTTTAAAATCTTACTTTAAAAAGTATAGAAGTTCCATTATTTAAAAATGTAAATAAACTTCATGATACGTTACTTTGTCTTACTCTTTGGAATTCGCGCTTATATTAAATCTTCAATCCTATGCAAACTGCGACGTGCACGATCACATCTTGTTAAACGGCGAAATAGCAGCGATATTATTAAAATAGGACCAAAATCTACATGTATTAAATATATTCTTACCCCAATTCAATCTAAACTTAATCGAACAGCATCAAAAGAACGGTTTATTTGTTCCTCTTGGAGGAATTGCCGTATCATGCGAGCGAAATTAAATCGCGCATCGGAAAATTAGTCAGAGATTTCGAGCTGTGCACGGTGCACCACAACTCTTGGGAGACAAAACTGTGACGTACATAAATACGGTCACATACACTTTTCAAAAATACTAGTATATTTCGCGCCAAAACACATTTGCGACGACGAAATTTCAACTTCGTCGCTCACGCCGGAGTAATTAAGACACCCATTTTTTAAGAAAAATTGAAATTTCTTTATGAATTAGTAATAATAAGTATTAAGAATTAACAGTAAATAACTGCATGTGTTTCAATGCGTGCATGTTCATGAATATAGATCGGCAATGCATATCTCGGTTTTGCAAGGTCATACGGCGTGAAATTTTTGTCGATCTTTCTATAATTTCTTGATAAGAATTGTCTCAGTAGGGCGCTCTGCATATTATCTAATATATGTTGTCCCATGCCGGACCTGTCGTGATCTTGACCCTTGTGACTGAACACGCGATTCGATAATTCCTCAAAATGGCGTTATTTAATATGAAGCGACGTGCGACATGAACACTACCACCGCCACAGAATTCCAGAACTTTTTCGCCACACAAATGTACATAAAATTACTTGTGTACGATAACCAAAAGGGACGGAATCTTGACGATTTTTATATTCTGATGCTCCGTTCCGTACGTGCATGCTCCGTATTTTTCCAGGCGCCTGGTGAAGAGCTAATCAAAATCTGATAGTGCGTTGGGCAAACAACTTAAAATTGTACATGTTGTTACAATAGCTCGTTTCATCGGGACCGACATGCATATAATAGTTTCTGTTTACAGTTCCTGAGCTGTTCACGCTCGTGTAATTAGTTCATATTCGTCAATACAGTGGATAGTAAATTAAAGCGATTAAAGGGTGTCACGTGTCGGATGACGGGCTGGCTGGTTGTTGCTGCATGAGTAGAGCGAATCTTCTATCAGTTATATATATGCAAACGAGGCGATCTACGTCGCATCGCCTTTTCGAGTGCGCGTGTTTGAAAACACGTCCCGGCCGGTAAAGCCAAGGTTTTAAAAAGGCTATCAAGGGCTTCTGCCTTGAACATTGTTTACATCTCGCACTATATACGTCAATGATTGCGATGCAGCTGTTAGACTCTCTGAAAATCAATTATTTATCGCAACTGTTTCACAGTGACTTTTTTAATCTTATTCTACTGAATATATATTTCATTCATGATCAAACGTTGTCCTCGGTCGGACGCATAGTATATCCTCGACTTCATTTAGAAAATTTTATTCGACAAAGGGCTGTTTGCCCAACTGCAATCAACAAGAGTAGTTCGCATCGACGTGTATCGCGTGTAACATGCCATTGTAAATACAAGTAGCTATCCAAGCTTTGTCCAAGCGTTTCTGTGTGTTTACTTTTTAAAACATAACACATCTGTGAGTATATATGTTAATATCTTCGTATATATATACACATATATATTGTTGTGTTGTTTTGTGATTTTTGGTTAATGCAATTTTAATTGTTCCAGTCTTACGACGTTAGTTTGATTCGTCTAAACTAGACTAAAGCGTTAGTCGACATCAACAGCCGGCCATAATTTTGAATGGACAAGATATCATCTTATATTTTATTGAGGTTCGGCATTTTTAGCGTGGGGCGAAAATATATGTCAGGATTGTCTAAAGACGTTCTTGTCGATCACCGGTTACAGGCATAAATTGGATTTCTTCTCATCGGAATGAGAAAGGAGTTGTACGATTTATTCTCCTATTTTTTATGCAAGGTATATATCGTGTGTTCGGTGCGTGTGAACTGTTTTTAACAAGATACAAGAAGAAAACATGGCGCGCTGAATTCGGGCAGATAACCGCGCAAATATCCTAAGGAGAAATTAATCCTTGATGTTGATTTTTAAAGAGTGAATAGAGCATATCTCTTTGAAAACAGAAGCCGGATAACACAACATAACCCAGTAAATACGTTTTACCTTCTTCTTTGTCGCGGGAAAAAATATATCAGTACTGACAGTAGTTTGCTCGTTATGCAGATAATAAATATCATTAAAAATTTTTCTCCTGATGTATCTATTGTAAAAAACAGATTTTGTGCCAACTATACCCCGGTGTTAAATTATATAGCGTGGCATGTACTACTCATCATCACTATAATTATGCCGATTTTGCGTTAATTTTCTTCTGCAAATATAATGCTAAGGCCTAAGCCCATGTGATTGGGAGCTTGTATAAGAACTCGTTACGGCATGCAAATGCATGTATATATTTAGACAAAAGATCGAATGCTAATGTATATATATATATATATATATATATATATATATATATATATATATATATATATATATATTTTATATATATATATATATTGAAACTGCCCGAGTAAAGAAAACAAGTGGTGAAAACAGCGCCTGCAAGCTAGGACTAGCTACAAGGAACAGAGATGATTGTTCACGTATGGTTTCAATTTCAACGAGCTATAATACCTATTTATTAAAATTAACCGGCTATATGTATATATATTAGCCATATATACATTACTATAGGTTTATAGATGTTGTACGTCGTCGCCTACTTAAACATGTTTCTCTCCTTTGTGAAACGATTCGTTTGAATTCTAATTATGCGATAATCCTCACCTATTGCATGTTGCCCGAAGCAAGTTAAGTTTTTATCCTATATGTATAAATATTTCCATTCTACCCTTTTGCATTATTTCGCCGGATTTGTAGCTACATTTGACTGCAACGTCTTATCTTCACAAACCTAATCAAAAAACGACTGTGAAAAATTTTTTTACTCTTTTTCTTCTAAACGCGCGAAATGTTTCGTTTATGTTTCTTCGTGAAATGTATAATATAATTTTCGATATTAATATTATATACGAATGCAAGTTTTCTCTTAATGCATGTTATGTTGATCATTCGATATATAAAACTCTGACACATGCATCGCATGGACTGATAATATGGTAATGCTTCGTTATTTGTTAAAACGCTTTATCGCGATCGGCTTTACATAGATATGAATCTTTTTCGGTGCATGCGCGGCAAAGTTTTAGCGTGCGGTTAATATTGTACTTGAAGAGAATCTGAAGAGTCTTAGTTTTTTATCACCGTTCTAATATAGGTTCAGAACAATGGATGAATAACACACGCGTGCAAGGACTATAAACTTATATAGCCCGCGGCCAATACGGTGATTCTTTCAGTTGTTGTGTCGTCTATACCGCGCGTCTATATATAAAAATTTAGTTACAGTAAAACTATATATTACATCACTGCACCTTTAAAGAAGAAAGAATAGTGCAGAAAAAAAAAACAGCAACACCAATAATCGGCATGCAAGTCGCGGTTTTCGGCCACCTAATATTCATTAATTCATTTTGTAGTAACTTTTATCGAAAGTTCTCTTTTATAAGTAAGAGAACAACAATTTCAGTTTGTGGTTTTTTGAATGTTGTTTTCAAATTTTCCGCAACCTTTCAAAAGGTTAAAATTTGCATATATATAGCAGCTAAGACTAAACATCAGGCTGCATGGCTACGCCAGTGTGGCACTTACTACAAGCATTCGCCCTTTTAGCTATAATTAAATATTTTCTGTATTCAATCGTTGTATTATTCAATCTAATGCTTTTGTGGGCTCAGTGTTTTTCGTTTCAAGAATACTATATTTTGGAGAATTGACTGGTGTGTTTATAGCTACTCATCTGATGTACGTCTTGTTGCGGTTGTTAATTTCGATTAGCCTTTCATACAGTCTCGTTTCCATGAAGTTTTGCACGTGTTACTTGAAAAGTCTATTTGCGCGACAGCAACCGTCCAACTTGTAACTAGGCGATTGTACTAAACGATTAGTAATCATAACACGATATGTTTACAAGTTGTTTGATGTTGTTTTCTCTGAATTTCAGTTCTTGCTCTCCATGGCAAAGTGGGAAAATCGATAGAGGAAGGAATGCTTCTGGAGGTACGCATATATTTGTCCTTTGTATATATCTATATAGTTTCGAGCCAGATAAAATAACATAAATTAGGGCTTTAATGTAAAAGCTATAGGTAAAACAACATAAATTATGCATTAAATATGTTCTTTCGTTGAAAATTAAACTATTTACATCGAAATATTTCAGCTCAGTTGCTCAATAAATCGATCATTTTGCTTTACATTTTGAACCTATCCACCGTTTACGTTAAACGCCTTTCGAACAACCATGCACCTTCAAGTCCGTATCTTAGTTCAAGAGTGGAAATGCGGGAAGAGATTAAAGCAATCTCGTATTTGCCCAATATTTGAGAAAAAAGATCTATAACAATATAGATTTTAATCGCATTGAGATTATGAGTTTGTCGTGTTTCGTCTTGAACTGAAAATGTCTCCGAGCTATGTTACAACACGGCTATATATTTATAATAGTCAGATTTTGAAGAAAAAAACAAATCTCTTGCATTATTGATAATTAATCCACAACCATATTCAACACATATAGAATACATATATATAGACAATGTCTCGATATTGCCATATTTATACCAATATAAACAATAATGTTTTTATGCATGGCGCAGTGTGGGCGACAAATATTAATTTCAAGGAAAGATTACAGATTTCATTCAGGAGGAAAACAATTCTTTCCATGAAAAACTCCGAAATCCTTTTGCACGTCTCGAATTCATATCAGTTATAGGGATAGTAGACTTCAGTATAGTTATAGTGGACTGCTTGCACGCTGTGTAATGTCGATCTCAATTCTTTGTGTGATTTTTTAAAATCACATGCAAGGCACCGTTGTTGACATCTCTCGAGGATCCGCTATTTTTTCCTGTTAACCACAAGCTTTTCACAAAATAAAAAATATATATAGGAGCAGATGAAGTGCCGAACGTTTCCTGTTATATAAAGTGAAAATGGGCTTTGGGCCAAAATAAATGTCGAGAATTCGCATTAAATCTCGTATCAACAACTCTATAAGTATATAGGCATAGCCTATTTTTGTTGACATGATGCATGCAAGTGTAACAAATAGCTGATATTGTGGTGTGAGCTTATCACGGATTGTTTCAAAGTTTATCTTTCGTTAATTGCTATGGAAGGAAGAGGATCTATCTCAATGCATGCGAGATAATCGGAATCCTAATTATATACCTTTTTCATGCGCACATGCATGTCGCACACGGCCCACTAAAAAACATGCAGACTATGCGTGTACAAAGATTTTTTAAGGGATAACTATAATATGAATAAATAGAACTTCAGCGGTTTTCGTTTTAGATACGTACGTAGAAATGGGTAATTTGTCTTGTGTCAAATCACCCGAACAAAAGTCTGGCGAGGACGAGAGAGGTTCTGGGTCGCAATCTGGTAACAAAAAGTCAGCGGGGAGCCGAGGTGCTGTTAATGTTTCCTCTATACCGAAGATTGTTCTAGATCCTGGATCGAGCGTGCCCAGCATTCCTGACTGGTAAATATATAGTAACATCAGTAAATTTAATATATTAATGTAAATCACTGCTTTTATTATTTTTGTTTTACTCTCCATGAAATGTAGTATCCTTGCAAATTAAGGAAAGAGTGTTAACCTCCTCCCATATGACTTTCAAATGACTCGATGCTTGATCCCCAACTGGAAACGTGTTGCATGAATATTACAGCACGCTTTGACCTCACCGGCTCAAAATACTAAAAGCAGCCATTAGTTTATTGTAGCCTGCCATCTGTTGCATGCATGCATGTGATGTGTTATCAAACAATGATTACCGCCCGGTGAGGTTTATACCTTTCAAAATTTTTTATACCTATACTATAAATACTTCCATTAACGAGACTAAATCGTATCATTTTATGCCCTCGAGCATGCAAGCATGCATGCACCTCAGTTTCAATTTAATATAAATGACATATAATATAAATTACATACATGATACGGGACTATAAACAAACAGGCATGCATCCTTCGCTGCAATAGCTACCCACAATGTTATGTTTTGCTTAAAAGAACAAATTATATAAAATCAAAACACATGCAGAATGAGAAGCTCGATTTTGAGAGTATAGTCGGCATAATTGCTTTCATTATAAAATATCTAGGATTTTTAGGAGCCTAAATATTTCATTTTTCTTAAAAATTGTGTGATCTTAGTGAACAAGATGGTAGTACCAACGTATCGGAGGAGAAAACTGAGGCAGGCACTAGTGAAAACGCGGACGATCCGTCAAACGAAGATGATGAACAAGTTAAAGTAATTAGTTCGACCCAGATGCGAGAAATTTACGCCATTACACCTCCTGCTAGCTTTACTGACTCGAGTGATGATAATGATGACGGGGATGGATGTTCTGAGACCAGTCCATTAGTTAGAAATAATCCGTCGTCTTTTGAATCCACCTCTTCTACCGAACAGCCAGAATCCGTTTCAGTTGAGAAGACATCACGGGAAACCCGCCCTCTTCTCTCGAGGCAGCCTGAGATTGATCAGGCCAGCCAATCCAGCAAAGATGCAAATGTAAACTCCTTCGATCAAGAAGAACGCGCGCGAGTGAATCTAAGTGATTTCCCTGGTGCAAAAGTACCAACTACACTAAACCTTTCTGAAAACGATGACGAACTTGAATCCCAGCGAGTAACGCCGATTCTTTTTACATTGTCTCCGACAACAAAAGGAAATAATCAAATTGTGTCCGTCATCGCTTCTCGGGAAATGCCCGCAGCTTTTTCGCGACCTCCAAGTATTCCAAATTCGCCGTGCGCGCGTAAACCCAGGAGTCCGCGAAGCCCAAAAAGTCCACGTTCTTTTCGTAGTATGTTCGGTCTTCGCCACTCTTCAGACAAAGGCAATCCCAACGATAAGCACGTACACGATTTAAGTCCTTCGAATGGAGACATATCTGTTCCCAACGATTCTCTTGAAAACTGTTATGACAAAACGGTAAAAGAAAATAGTTTTCCCGAAGCGAACAAAGATTATGCTCTAACAAGGAGTGAAATGCAAATGAACTGTGAAGAAATGAGAAACGGAAATGATACAAATTCGGAATGTGTCTTTGAGTCAGATGGAAAAGCCGTATATTCCAATTGCATTGATACTCCAAGCGAGGCGAGTAATTCGAATGACACATCCGTCAATTTTAACGATGCAAATACGGTGGAGGGTGCACTGATTGTCTTCCATTCGGAGCCATTGCCGCCTCGCGTTCCAATTTTATCACACCGGTTTTCTGAACACGACAGTTTAGGCGAAATGGTATCGAATAAAAACGACTCATTGGAGGAGGCGACGAACAATAGTGACAAAGGTTACGAATCAGTGGATAACTCCCCGTACGTCGAAAACGAGGGCAGGGAGAGTGGTGTTTCTCGTTCCTTAAATGCAAATGCATCGGTTGCATCAAACGGGATTTCCGAGCTAGCTCAAAATGGAATTTCGGATAAAATTGAACAAAGTAAACTCGAAGATATTACTGTTATTGATAACGAGTCTCCTGAGCCGAAACGCTCTGTGTGGGTCCCACTGCATGATTCTAAACTATCTCTTGGGCGAAAAATGGACACTTCGATCACCACCAATCATCCAGAATGCAATATGTTCAGCCAAACAGCTGTGTAACACACCTGAAAATTTGGACCGGCCGAGTTTACTGCCCAACATTTGGGTTATGGAAATGTTTTTAGGAACGATTGAAGCATGGCTCGAGTACGTACGTGCGTGACGTGCGTGAGTACGTGCATGACAGCGTGACTTGCTATTCTCACCATGCTGAACTCGCATGTGGCATGAAAATCTTTGGAGGCATCCCTTTCTAGATTATATAAATCATAAATTTATAGTTAAAAACCCAAGTGTATAGAAATTCAGAGGGAAAAAACTGAATCTAAATAGCTAATTATAATTTAATTGAAAATTTCTGCCTATAAATGCAGATAAAGTTTAGTTTGTATGACAACGTTTATACTGCGCAACTGAACAAGGTTTGGTGGGACACTAAAGCTCAGGATATTATATGAAGTTAAGCATCTAATTGGAATGGCAATGCGACGAAGACACCCCGAAACAACACATTTCATTTAAGCGCATTTGATCATATTTATATGTTAATTTGCGCTATATAAGTTTTAGTTATTATTATTATTATTATTCATTTATGAATTTAATAGGGTTTAGACATGATGTTGTTTTCGCATTTAGAAGAGTTCCGCCGCACCAAATTTTAAGCCATCCAGGTAGCGTTGGCACCTTTTAAAATGCTGCCATAAATATTTACCCTAAATATGGCATTTGACGTTGTAAGCTGGGAGTGCGACTGCAATGTGTGTGCATACAAGTTTGATAATTGCTATCGTTTGCGTTGCTGTTCTAATTGGTGAAATTCCGATTTTTCTTTACTACTATAACCAAAGGTCATTTTGACGTATATCTAAACTACTATAGACTTAACGACAATTCCTTGGTATGTGGCTGCTATATATAGACAAACAAGAGCCGACTCGCGTGCGTTCCGATCGTGCGTCGAGGGGCTCCGGCGCCTTAATCTTATAACAGGCTTACCATGAATAGACGACACTATAATAACAATATTTATACCCAGGAATTACTACTCGACCTGACGAAGTCATGCAGCCCCTTTTTTCCTGCTGGTATTTGCCTGTGAAAAATTCTTGCGACGCAGGTTAATAGTAATTATAAGAATCAATAATGAACTGCAAGTGCAGTTTATATGAAGTGTAGAAATCATTGCACAAACATTAAGTATATACTATATAAATATTAGAAGATTGAAATGTGTCTTTGTGATGTTATTGCATGCTGTTGAGTGTATATACATCAAGTACAATACACGCACGCGTTTTGTCTTGAAGAATACATGCATGCATTTCAGAATATAGCGCAGTACATTAATTTTTCCGTATATTTTGGGCATTCATTCATTCATTTATTCATAAAAGCCAGGCGATCTAATGCTAATTTACATGCATTTAAACAAAAATAAGAAAACCCGTCTTTGTAAAGGCGGCTTATTTCGATACGCGCAATAAGCTATTTTTAAAAAAACTAAGTGAATAAATCGAAATAACTTAGTTTTCCGCGTATTTTAGTATGCATTTGTTGATTTAGGCCATGTGCACACGGTAACGTTTTCGAGCGTTTTCACATTCATTTTCATACGAAAACGGTTTCAAACACCGTCAATTTACAATAGACTTGAAACTAATTTAACATATTTGTAAGGCATATTTTACCTTGGATCGTGTGGAGAGGGCGTGTAAACAATAAAATAGACAAAAACAATTTTAAAAACGCTTGAAAACGACGCTCGTGTGCACATATAGCCTTAGATGTTAAATAATAAAAATTTTAAAGCGTTTAAACTCACGTGCGTGTATGCATGTATATACGCATGCAGCCGGTAGCGTAGCCAGCCTGACGATTTGCCCCGCTATGCTAACATTTTGGTGTTCATTGACTGTGAAAACAATAAATTTCTAAGGAAGTGAATAAATATAATAACTCGAAATTTACATAGCGGGAAAAAATCGTCAGGCTGGCTACGCCACTATGAATATATACGTACGTGCTAAAAACGCGACAGTGCATCTAGCAGCCACGAGAGATGCGTTACTGTGAGGAGCGAAATGACTGTGTGGATTGAAATATTGGAGGACCCCCCAAAGAGTTCCTCCTTTTAAGTCCAGCAATTTCCGTTGGAATTTGAATAAGCATCTTCAATTAAAAAACTCCCTGGTGCGAGAAATTATATACTAGAAATAAGATATAATATCAATTTATATTTAAACGAAAACGCAGGCGATTTAAAAGAAAATAAGCAACGCTTTTTCACGATTTATCCTCACGGAGCACCGTTGTTATTTGATGCGTTTTAGACGAAATTGCTGAATATTTACTTGTTAAAGTCAGTTTAAGAGAAATAAAAACTCTCAGAGACGATAATTAACTTTAAAAGGAACATTCCATAATTAACACAGGCAATCATCCTTGCATGCCGTTGCTGTTGTCGTTTTGCACATGCATACACGTAACGTTGGCCAACTGGATCAAGGTCACTGATCGATCGGTGGAACTGAACATTCGATTAGGGTTTCGTTAGTGAGAAACTCTAAGTTCAAATGTTGATGAGAAGCAGACGAGACGAGGCTAAATCAAGTTGAAACGTATATGAAGCCAAATATGTTCATCTCACATGCAGTCGCAAGTTACAGCATATAAAAAACGCGATATGACACAAGAAGTTGAAGAGTTTCACTAAGGTATATAGCAAAATATATATAGCATATTCGAAATTTCAGGGTTAAACTTGTTAAATGGCAAATCTTCGGGAAGAAGTGATACACTTTAGTAGCTAAATATATTTACTTAACGGATCACGAATGATCATGCGCATACATTTAAATGGATCCGCCAAAGACAAAGTACAGGAACACAGGCAAAATATTGCATTGTTTTTCCTTAAAACCTGACTTGACATGCATGCTGACTACATGACAAGAGAAATAATTTTCCTAGCTATTTGAAACTGCATGGAAGAGTCTCTTATGCCGAATTCCCTCAATTTTCACGGCATATCGATGACAAGATGGATGGTCATCTAATTCATATCAATTTCCGGACCGTCGTGAAGAGCGCGGTCATTCGACATTTTACTCTCGACAATTACCTAGACTCTAAACACCGCAGAATTTATAGACTATATTCCATTACATTTTGAAAAACACTAATCTATAGTGTCGTTGCAATCCAATGCCAACTTATCACTGCATGCATGGTCCACATTTGTGCATTTCTGTTCTGCTTTCAATTAAAATACTAGCTATATATATACCGAATAAGTTAAAACAAGTCCAAATCTTTTCAATATACGTACTCTGCACCTTTGGAAAGGTCATCAAAACATCTGGCGGATGTGTAATGCACGGCACGATCAGATTTTGTCAAATCCAATTCAGTCCCTTCCGACATATATAGTTTAATGATAAAGCAGCACTGTACTGGATTTTGTTGAATTGATGTCCATATATACAATGCAAGTCAACAGACTATAAAACAACATCCATCAGAGGTGAATTGGATCCAGATTGGAAGAGTTACTCTGAAAAAAGGTCTGCATAATTTCACATTATACACAATTAAATAAATCTGTAGCTATATACTTTGAAACAACCAATTCATATTTCATCGTCAGCAGTTACTAACAAGATATTGCATTATAGCAGTAAAATTTAAATTAAGCATGCGTAAGCAAATTAAGCGTAAGCAGTTTTAAAAAAAAATGGGTGCAATTCTATTTATTTATTGAAACTTTAAATGAAGTTAAAAAAATGTTGACGAGAGAAGATTAAGAAAGGATAACTGGATAAGAACGACAGGCCGGGGTTATAGGGTTCACTTTGAACTTATGCTTGTAAGGGGGACTCCTTCAGCGCCAGATAAGATCAGCAAATGATGTATATTACTGATACGGAATGTATAATAATATATAAGCATTAGCCATTACTACGTCAAGAGGTATACTGCATGACCTTCGCAAATTAGACTCCGACATCCAAGGTTACATATTTCGCCGGTCTATATATAGTTTGCTTCAGAAGTCAATCGATACATAGATTTTTCGGCAAATGCCTGATCTGAAGTTTGAACACAAGGGCACAAAAATTCATGTATACATATATATTATACAACCTTAGTTTTCTGTCTTTACTGCAATTATATTATACCTCTACTTTACAGTATTGAGCACTCTTCGATATACGAAAACCATATTATTGTTTGACTATATATATATATACATATATATATATATTTTTACATATATATACATATATATATATATATATATATATATATATATATATATATATATATATATATATATTTATATATATATATATATATATATATATATATATATATATATAGTCAAACAATAATATGGTTTTCGTATATAATAATATGGTTTTCGTATACAATAATATGGTTTTCGTATATAATATATATATATATATATATTATATATATATATATATATATATATTTATATATATATTTTATATATATATTATATAATATATATATATATATATATATATATATATATATTATAATATATATAAGTCAAACAATAATATGGTTTTCGTATATAATAATATGGTTTTCGTATACAATAATATGGTTTTCGTATATATATATATATATATATATATATATATATATATATATATATATATATATATATATATATATATATATATATATATATATTTATACACCCATTTGCAAAAACGTTGGCTGCAGATAGATAGATAGATAGATACTCTAATTAGAATTGCATATGTTGTGTAATATGATTGAAATCCCATGCAAATCTAGTCATATGCAAGTGAATGATCAAACGAGTGAATGATCTGTGTACAAGTGAAGTGCCCATGCATATCTTATCATCCCTCTATCCTATTCACTCGAGCATATCTATCAATGAAGAACTAAAATAGCACCTTAAACCGCAGCATAAATCGCCCATGTCCGTGCGTTAACGCGTATATATAGCATACCCAAAGCAACATGTATTGAATCATGACCTGTGTGACCAAACTAATATATATATATATATATATATATTATATATATATATATATATATATATATATATATATATATATATATATATATACCTATCTCATCACATTTAGAAATCGGGTCATTATGATTTGCCTAGAATTACATCCACATGAAGGGGCAGCCTTTACTTAACAGCAGGAGAAAGGGCCAAAAGATGGTCTTTGTATCAATGTAGATAACGATCTTCAAGAATAATAGTATACTGTATACATGCAATCGACCAGCGGAATCTAGTCCAAAGCTAGTCCGAGTGGCTGAATTTTTTTTTTAGACGAATTTTTTTTCGCTTGATTTTCTTTTCGATGGTTATACTGGTTAAAGGCATCAGATACGGTGCCCCATGTATTCCTCTCCAGGCGATCTTTTTCGGTTAAATTTTGAAACATATTGTTCTATAAGATAATATATCACGGCATGGTAAGTCACTACATATTAACTTAAAGTTCATTTATTATATAGCTGCATGCCAAATTCCTCAGTTATACATGCAGGCAAAACAACCATCAGCCTTATTTGGCTACATAATTACGGATTCTAAAAGCACGACATGCGGTTCATTAAACAAGACAATATTCCCGTGGAGCCGTCAGACAGTTTTGCATAATTTTTTATACTGACCGGTATAAAAAATTTTATTTGTCTCAAATTGGCCTGCGTGGGGATAAATTTCTAAATTTGATGTCGTGACGGAAGAAACGGAGGTATGGCTGGCATGCATTGTCGAAACTTTTTCATCAGCATGCGTTAATGTTTGAGAGTATCAACAGCGCGACAATCGGTCCACTTGAAATGAAAAGGATAATATAATAAGAACTGTTGATGAGAATCGATATTTGTGGTACATTCTTGTCTAAATTCATCGATGAAGGAATTGTCGATAGAATATATATTTAACGATATACTCGTATATATATAGGTAAGGTTATATTAATTTTTGTATAGGCTGTATAGTACGCAGGTTGCTAGCTAAGCGAAAGTCCATTTGAAAATATGATGACAACTCCTTCGTTTCGGTTATCAACGTCTGAACAAGAAATATTGAAATGTCGTTATATGTTTCTAGTAACCGCAGCAATTTCACGTTAATTGTGCAGTCGACCTTTTTTCTCGTCGAATTTTATATGCATCTTGATATACTGATCCTATGTATAGCTATGTAGTGTCTTTATTTGACAGACAACTCATGCCTCTGTCTGTTATGACGCGTTGAAATCGACGATGGAAAAAATTGCTCCAGTCTCGAAATTACATTATATATTTCGAGACTGGAGCATTTTTTTCCATCGTCAATTTCAACGTCATAACAGACCAGGGGCAGAGTTGTACTGTCAAATATAAAAACAAGTTTAGACGACTGGATTGTCCTTAATAATTTTTTTGTTTTAAATGTTTTTTTGCTTCTGTGATCGTGGGGTTTTAACGGCAAATGCGTTAAGACAATCGAATATTATATGTAAATTTTGCAATATTTTACGAGGACTCCAGTCCATGCAATGCATGCATGCATGTATGTATGCACTATATATAACAATAGAGTTGATGTTCGTGGGCATAAATGTGTTTTTGGCCCGACTCAATTAATGTGTTCTGAGGAGGGCACAAAACACATTTATGCCCAAGAACATCAACTGGATTACTATTAACTTTAAAGGGCAATTTTTGTATAAAAAATTATGCAATGGGTAAACACTTCAGTCATTCTTCTGATTGGCTTATAGATCAGCGGGCTAAAAAAATGCCCGCCAAAGTTAATATGATAAAAATTAGAATTTAAACGATGAATGTATGATCTTTCTATATCGAGCAAAGGGTATAATATATACATGCAGAAGGCAAGCAAAGCCATATATATAGGGAAGTTCGGGCAGCTGCCTCTGTACTTTAGTCTTGGCATTGGGCAGATCACAAACAAATTTTTAGCCTATAGATATGTAGTAAAAACATTATATAAAACTTTGATGTTTTTAAACAATGCTGAAATTGAAATACGGATGATTTTGCCAATGTATTATTAATATCAAAATGTATTGTATATTATATTAACTTTGGCAGGCATTGTGGTGTATTTTGCGGGCTAAAATGATAAATTTGCCGGGCTGAAATATATTTTAGCCCGCTGATCTAAGCCAATCAGAAGAATGACTGAAGTGTTTACCCATTGCATTATTTTTTATACAAAAATTGCCCTTTAAAATTAATAGAATAGTAATACAGTTGATATGTTTCTGTGCATAAATGTGTTTTTGGCCCTCCTCAGAACACATTTCAGTCGGGCTAAAATGAGTTCAGAGTCGGGCCATATGAGGCGGTGTTGGGGCATGATATAGTAAATAATAATACAAAAACCAGTTTAGAACAGACATATAGGAAACGACTTTCTACATGCATGGAGCTCTCCAATTTTATCGCCCGGCGCCAAGCCTCATCGTCCTAAAGCGTCAGTTTTTTCATGTTCTTAAAGAATTCGGTTCCTTGTATACAATATTTAATGGACGCTCAATTCCTCCACTGAAAATTTTCATTTGCGTTGATGCAACGGACCTTAATTCTTAATTTGAATCCCTCTTTGACGACTTTGTTCTAATTTGCATTAAAACGTAACATGGAACGAATTTTACCTCGATTTTACTGGTTGTTTTACTGGTTGCTCAATCTACAGTCGAGTGAATGCAGTCTCGAAGTTGAGCGTGAGAAATCTATTAGCTATAGGTTTCCAATGCGCCTCATATAAGTGATCTTCATAAGTCAGGACAAAACACAAAAGATAAATACCGTTAAAATAACAATCCCAGATAATCACATCCCCCAATATAAGCTATACTTCTACTCATATAAGTGATCTTCATAAGTCAGGACAAAACACAAAAGATATATATACCGTTAAAATAACAATCCCAGATAATCACATCCCCCTAAGCTATACTTCACTGTATTTTTGTTTTAGCTAAAGAATTGATCGATGTCATACACTGAAAAAGATCGGCTGAGATCGTGGATTTACCTCGCAATTGTCTTCTTTACTGCGTTACCGATCAGTGGTGTATTTTATTCGTTTGGCATATTCATCGACATATTTTTGAAAGAATATGGCGGAACTAATTCGAAAGCAGGTAATTTCAAATTACTTTTAAAGTTAATTTTTTTCACAGCGCTGTTTTAGTAATTGGACAACGTAAACACAAAGTTAAAAATGAGTTGCTTATAGACATGCAGTTACAGTCCTTATAATATAGGTATAGGTTCAACCAAGATGGGTTTTCCCAAGTGAAAAATCAAGTTTAAATATGTGCGCACTAACAGATCGACGCTTTTAATTATCACTTGCATGATATACATGTATATCAAAATCATGTCCTGACTCCTGAGTTTTTGTCAAATATATACCCTCATAAAAAGTCAGCGACTTCCTTAATTATGAGGTATTTGCAAACAAAGCCGTATGTCCCTGCATCAATCAGAAACATGCTTTATCCGCAAATCGAAACGCAGCTAAAATTTAATGTTTACACTTGTTTGTATATTTTTATACTTATATATAGGCTGGGCCGGTTCTGTTTTGCTGTGTAGCCAAGGAGTAAGTTCACTTGTTGGCGTTTATCTTTTTCGTTATTTCGGATTACGACCCGTTATGTTTGTTTCTGCAGCTCTTGCAGCTCTTTCTTTTTTGTCAACCTCATACGTGCCAAGTCTGGAATACGTTTTCTTGACTTACTCCATACCATTCGGGATTGCGTGTGGATTCTACGAGTGTGTCACTGTCGTAAGTTTACGAGAGTATTTTAGAATTTACCTTGGTCGCGCAACAGGAGTACGCTACGCAGGACAACGATGTGGGCCAATGCTATTTAGTTATTTGATTCCAATCATTTTCGACATAGCAGGATGGAAAACAATGATGGCTTGCTTCTCCAGTTTGGGTTTGATGTTTCTTCTTCTGGCTATTTCATACAGGCCGCCTTCAGACCTCGACTGTGCAGACGGTGGTATGCTGCGTAGAAAACAAGAAAATAATGTTAAAATAGTGGATTGTTTGCATGTAACTCTGTCACTGCTGAAAGATAGACGAATTTTGTTGATACTTTCTGGAAATGCCTTGTTTTCCGTTGTTGAGTACATTCCGAACATGTTCGTGGTAGGTGTGCTCGTCGATTTTGCATGTTTACAGTTAAAAATTATATCAGTATTATTAATAGGAGATGGTTAATGCATTCGAAGCGGTATATACAGTGCATGATTATTATATACAGATATAAAGCACAGCCGACATCAACACGACGACGATCGACAATTTATAAAATTTTGGTCAAATATACTTGCCATGCATGCAACCACAATATCTACTATTAGGTACAAACACAATTTTTCAGCCGATTTAATAACTCAAATTCTTACAAATTTCATTTTGTCAAAATGACTTGAAAATTGTTGGAAAAAATCTTTGTATTGACATTTGCATGAATCAAGTAATATATGGGTCAATTATAAATTTAATAAATCTTTCCATGCACGGACTGACTGAGTTTGAATAAATACCAGTATACGGCTGAGTTAATCCGGTGATCTATTAAATCTTTCTTTCAGATTCAATACGCAAGATCGCTAGGATATCCAATATCGAAATCAAAATGGCTGTTAGTCACCTTTAGTTTGCTATCTATAGTTTCTCGGTCGACTTTTGGATGTGTTGCGGATTACGTTATGAAATTGAACAAAATGAGTGTTTTGCTATCAGCTGTAGTTGTCCTTTTTGGAATATCCAGTGCGTGTTTTTCATCCACGCAATCTCTGGTGATATTGGCAGTTTATATGGGCGGAATTGGGATACTGGATGGCATGTATTGGGTGATGTTATCATTCGTTGCTATGGAAATCTCAGATCCACGGCACTCGGATATAGTGTTCACGTTGATACTTTTTTCCCAAGCATTTGGGTATTTAATAGGGCCCCCTGCCATAGGTAGGAATTTTGTTTATATATACTATTGAAAAATTCACTGTCGGGCGTCAAGCGTACCCGATGCAAATACTTTATATCGAAACGGGCCTTTATATATACCCAATTAGAATGGTATATTACCCATATACTTGGCATATATTATCTGCGCGTAGCCGGCTAATTTGCGGTGTATATTGTGTCTGTGGTTCTCATATGAATCAACGCGTTCTTAAATCCGTATACGCCGTCTAAAAAGTACACTAGAAAAAAAACATATAAAACATGTACTGTTCTGGACTGATGAGCAATTTTTTTTATCTATTTTCAGGGTTTTTCTATGACCTGAATGGCAATTTTTCTCATGTCCTTTATGCAGTCGGAGCAGCCGCAGTTACCGCAGGAATTTTTATTCTTGCTGGGGCTTTGTTGAAACCAACCAACTCACAACTGCTTCGGAAAATGACTAAAAGCTTAGTCGGAACAAGCGAATTAAAATGCAGCTTAGTTGTGTTTGAAAGGGAGACTGTTCTTTAATTCGGTAGACAAGTTAGGGTGACACGATAGGGGGGGTTGTCGAATCAAGATACTGATATTGACAAATTATATCATCAACGATATACCGACAAATTATGTATGACAATATACAAATATATGAAAATATTTATATATATATAAAAATATATATATCGACCACGTGACCGCTAAGATATGCATCAACTCGCGCGGGATTTTGCGTGATAATTGCGAGTTTGGCTAGTGTAGCCATAGAGATTATAAGTAACACTAGAGGGGGCATTGGTATCGAAAACATCAGTCGAAAAAGGGAGCGCAATAATGGGGGGCAAATGTATAGATATAGATCCAGATGTCATAAATAGCTATTTCAGAGCGATGAATATAGATGACAACTACACATCTCCGGAAATCGCCCCTATACCAAATTCTACTAGAGTACCATATGTTGATATATTCACGGTAGAAAGGTTTTTGCAAAAACAAAAGAAAACATCGGCAGGGCCAGATGGCCTACCATATTAATTGGCTATGGAAAGACTTTGCAAAATACTTAGCCCCAGTTATAACAAAGATATTCAACATGTCATTAGAGCAACAATGTGTTCCCCTCTTATGGAAAACCGCCAACCTCAACCCAGTAGTTAACCTCAATTAAGGCCTATATCCCTCACAAATGTAATAATGAGACTATTCGAAAGAATAGTTCTTAAGAAAGAGATCTCATCAGAATTAAAGCAAATAATAAAATGTGACCAATTCGCATATAAAGAACGAACAAGTGAAACTGATGCTCTAATAATGTGCCACCATAAATGGCTAAACTGGCTGGATAACGACGTCAACCATGTCAGAGTTATTTCATTTGACCAAAAGAAAGCCTTTGATTCTGTTTCTCATGGTGTTATTAGCAAAAAGTTACAAGAAACAACCATTAACACATATGTAATAAATTGGATTGTCAATTTTTTGACAGATAGAAGACAGAGAGTAATACTAAATGGGATCGAAACGAACTATGTAGGTACTAATAAAGCAGTACCACAAGGCACAGTTATTGGCCCCTTTTTATTCTCTCTGATGATGAACGATTTGGCGTCAAAGATCCACATAACATGCACTCTCAACGTTCCAGTGAAAAATAATTATGAATCCGCAATAACTGAAGTAGACAATATTAAAAAATGGACAGAAAGAAACAAAATGTCATTAAATTTAGGTAAAACTTGGGAAATGGTTATAAGTCGTAAATCAAAAAATCCTCCGCCAAACCAAATAGAGGGTATTAAGCGTAAGTCTTGGCTGAAACTGTTGGGAACAACATTGCAGAATGATCCGTCGTGTTTAGACATTCAAGTTGACAATTTTCTAACTAGAGCTAGTAGTCGAATGTACATTTTGAGGATGTGCAGATCATACGGTTACTCAAAAAAGCAGTTAAAAACTCTCTTCGACGCAATAACTTTAGTCATAATAGATATTGTACACTAATAATTCTATTCCATTCTTGTATATGTTAGTATATGTTAGTTTGAATTGTAAGGTCACACGTCTGTTGTGGCTAGATTTTAAATGTAAAGACTTAATAATAATAATAATAAATTCAAGTCCCGGATGCTAAGCCAAGCGCTGATTGGCTAGATCAATGCCTCCGTAGCGACCACGTTAGCAACAACTAAAATTTGTATTAAAAAAATTATATTCGTTTTTAGGTCGCTTTTCCGGTTTTTTAAGGAAAAACAGTTCTTTTTTTGAACTGGTTTTACTACCTTAGACATCCTGAAATGATATTTTAGGGGAAAAAACATTTAGAAATAGAAAAAACTCGTTAAAAACTACATATCAGTTTGGCCTCAGACATCGTGAAGGAGTGAACATCAAGGACTTGGATTTGCCCTCCATTAGCGCGCTCCCCAATTTTTCCTCGATGCTCCCTCTAGTGTTATTTATAATCTTCTAATCTAATACTTCACCGGGTGGGGCCAAACGTACAAAACATGTATGCATTCATTTTATATTTGTACAGTACCTTGCAAGAGGAAAAGTTTTAGGTCACATATTCATATATCGATATTCATCATGACCTTCTTGACTTTGTTGAGTTCGAACGTCTGAACAGTCATTTCAGTATAATATAGAAAATGTGTACATGGAAAGATGATTCCGATGTATTTATTTGCTTATGCTCCACGCGTTAATATTCTGATATTTTTGACAAAATTGTGCTTACTAGAAAGGATGCATATATTGACACAAAATTACACTCTCAGAAAACCAAATAAGACAGGCCTTAGATGGCGTGTGATTTTAGTTTCAACTTCTTTTCATATTTTATAAAGATCTGATAAACGTCATGCAGTTATTATTCTTAAACCAATGCAACATACTCCTGGGTTTATTTAACCAATATTTAACCACAATTACATTCTTGTTTAACCAATTTTTTCGGGCGACCTTTGCGAGGTTCAAAATATCAAGTTCACTGATCGAAAGAAGCGAATGGATGTATGATTATGAAGAGGGAAAAATAAAAATGCGGCTTCCATGGAAAATAACAAAAATTAGAGCACTTGGGATGATATATTTTGCTTGTTTTTCCCTATATTTGTCGTTTTTCGTAAACCCTCGACGATCGAAATGACGATGTGATGACCGCCTAAACAAGCCTTTGCGTGCAGGATAGCGTTCTGTTTACATAAGCCGGTCAGGTACAATTGCATAAATACCTTAGCTGAGTCCGCTTCCCGACTTTCCTTTCAAAACCACTCAGTCTATGCCTAAATAAACATTATGGAGGGAGATCTAATCTTTGTGAACATCGATCCTGGTTATAATATTGCATCGGATGCAATTGAAGAACTGAAGAAAAGTGGACGCCTTGAAGAAATGAATCAACAACGGTCGTGGCTCGAAGCGATACAAAGCAATGTCGATGGTGATAACAATGTCTTTAAATTCGGTGGGGAGAATGCAGGGCCGGATGAAGCCGCTTCGGCATTTGCCGAGATAGCTTCCAGTGTCTTTCGAATGGTGATGCTACAAGCCGTCAAAATAAGTGAAGATTGGTGGCCGGAGCTTCAAGAAAATGTCATGAAAAGAAATACAAAAGCCTTGCGGTCCCAAGTAATGTCAGCCTCCCCGTTCCATCTGCTTGACAAGAAAAACGACAACAAAAAGACGGCGCGAAAGTACTGGAGAAAATACGATCACGTCTTCCCACAATCAACGATCGAAAGCCAAGTGCTGGAAAACCACGGAGTTAGCGTTAATTTTCACAACAAGATGCTGATTTTCAGGAGCAACTTCAGCGAGGTGATTGAAATAATCACGGAGGCAAATGCCGCGATGGAGCCACTGGGTTGGAATGCCGGCGAATTCGATAGCAACGTTCAGGTGAAGTGCATTCGCAAGGAAATTAAGCCAAGTGAAGAGGAAGGGGAGTGCTTTAAGAAATTAAAGAAGCTGAGCTCGCCTGAAGTTGAAAAGGCGAATAGTCGTCAACGGAGCCGGGGTGAAGTTTTGGATTTGTTAGAGAACGATAAAATAGATAATTTGTCAGATCAGGTGAAAAAATCATTCGTTTCTCCAAATAACTGAGACCATTTCATCTCTTTATGCTTTTTTCTATTAATTTTACGCTCGTTCAATTTTAATAATAATAATAATAATAATAACATAAATACCGCAAATTTTGCGGGTACCTATGTGTGTTAAATATTGAACTTCGTCTAGTAAATGCACCTTAATTATATGTAATGCACTATCGACCACATAAAAACTATTAGATAAGAACATGCACTTTTGGCATTCATATATATATATATATATATATATATATATATATATATATATATATATATATATATATATATATATATATATATATATATATATATATATATATATATATATATACTTAGATCGGATAAATTCTGTATTAATTGTCTCGGTATCATATTAAAAATTTCATTATATAACTTGCTCGACTGAAATTCGATTAGTTTAATAAGGACGTAATTATACTAACCTAATTACTGATTACCCATGAGCATGCAAGTTTACGCAGGTTGACATTTTGTCTTTGTCTAAATTTGTGGCTGGCAATATCTTCTTTCACCAGTAATCAAACGCATTGTAGAATTGTATAGGAACCGAAAAAGGAACGCGATGCCTAATCAGGGGCGACATGCAGATCCAAGGACACTAGAGGCAGCTTGGATGTACCTCCAAATTTTTATTTGATGGACATTTTTAATCTCTTCCAAATTTTTCAAAAGACTTTTGCCCTTTTTAAGTGCCCCTGAAAGCCTGGTAGCTCCCTCTCAATTTTATCTTACTTCCTGCGCCTATGAATAAAATGAACTAGCCAGCTCCAAAATTCCATCTTCAATCTGTATAATCAAGCTCAAGTATATTTATATACGTCAGGAATGCCCGGTATTCCCACCAAAAATAGATACGTATAATGTATTATAGCATGGCATGAATGCATTTGAAGCGGTAGACATGCATGAATGTGATTGGGATATTAAACCCATGTGAACTAATTGCATTTGTATGGTACTTGTTTCAATTAACGTACACACCATGCGATAATCGGCGGGTGTGTGAAACTGGAAAGCACTATATAATCTGGAAAATTGTTCATGCATTCATCTCCATGAGGTTTGATCTTGGGTTTTTTATGGAGTATATAGAGGATCGCTATATACTTGTCCAATATATTTCTTGCAACTCAGATCTGAAGTGGGTGCATGTTAAGCCTACCATAAGTATTTATTCAGTCTGCTTGAAAAAAGAGCTAAATATGGCCTGACATTTTGTCAGTTGATTTTTTTTATATTTCGGCATCCGACGTTATCTTGAGACATGTTTTATTCAGTTGATAGATACCTGCGTGATTTGTACTTTGCGAGTTAAGCTTGATTGCAACACTAACAGCAAGATAACGTGTAAAATGGGTGAAAACAACGTGTCGTTTTGACTTATTTGTATTGACATATAGTGCGCGCGAAGGATATTTTGATCTTTTTATATGCGTAATATAACTTCCAGAAAAAGAAGTGTTTTATCGTTGTACCATATTTGTCGTATTTCTTTCTGGTGTGCCCTAGCTGTCTAATCACAAAAATGCACGCAACGCATCATCGATAAGGATTCTCTCATTAGTGTCCTGACTGACAGAACAAATATAAAACAAAGTTGCGTTGAACGTTTATTCGATTCCTTAACGATAAATTGTTATTTCTAATGAAATAAATATCAATACAACTGCTATGCATGTCTAATGTTTTTTTGTATAATGTCTGATAGATCTGTTATGTTAAATAAAAATTTAAAACAAGCCATTGTATTCAAAGTTTTTAAAACAATATAATGAGTTAGACGAAGCAATTACGGTATATATATTTGCATGGGGATTGTACATTTGTACATGCACAAAAGCAGCTATAAGATGCAGTTATATGATATTATATATATTTGCTTATATTAGGATTACGAAAGTAAACTAGACTAAACTATTGCTGTTGTTCAACGAGTCATGTCATAATAATAATTGATAGATTCGCCACCTGCATTGTGGGCATACTTGAGCCGCTATATGCGGACAACCTTGCATGGGTTGCAACATTATCACATGTTCATGTCTTGAAATATGACGTACTACCTTACACGTCTCTTATTATTAGATATATTAGTCACACCGCTTCCCACGGAAAGCCCACGGATAAAAGCATTGTATCGAGGCTGAGAAATTGAAGTGACTACAGACAGAGCCCATAACATGACTATGACGACACTGCTAAAGGAAACATCACAAAGTTCAAACGCAAATGTTGCTGAATCGACTGGCAGAAAGCGTGAGCACTCGGTAAGATGACAAAGACATGTAGCATAGATATGTTGTGTATTTCAAGTACATATGAATTATCAACGTGACGTCTGAACAATCATTGCAGTAAGTCGAGGGAGACGGATAGTTTTGAGACGTCTATGAAACACAAAGCCGTATAAATTATGGGAACTATGTGATCAGGTTTCGGTGTATTGACCACAGAACATAAATCCGTGTTACTATATATATCAAGTATTGTACATTTCGAATTGATCTAGTTTTGTATATAGAAGGGTTCGGGGTACAGGAAATAAAGGCTTTAAGAAAGGCTTCGCTGCATAGATAAGTGTTTCTGAATTCTGACCGGGTTATGATTTGTTCGTCAATGCTGGCAGAGCATGCAGTCGTCAACCAAGTAAAAATTAACATGTCCTTGAATATATAACAGGGGAATAACAGGGGCTATGTGAAACCACTCGAAAATCGAATATTGGTAGGAAATAAGAAGTCATGCATACATATGGCTTGAAATAAATGAATAAATGAAATAAAGCATTCTTATATCAGTAATATACGTGGGCAAAGGGTAGGGTTGAAAATGCGGTTTTATACATGCAAGTTAGTGAGTTACGCGTCAACTCTCTCATTCATCTTGCATGGGTGCTTTCCTTAATACGGTAAAAACGGACAGACCAGTCCTGTTGTATTTCAGTACGGAAGATTACTGATATTTCAGAGTGTTTCAAGAACTCTGCATTTAAGCACGTATATTGTTATTTATGACATCTGACTAGCACGGAAAATTAAGCACTGCTATATTTAAACACATTCAAAATTAAGCACGGAAAATTAAGCACATGCACTGCTATATTCTTAGCGAAATACTAAATATATATGACCGGTTTGACCAGTCGTTGTTCGTCGACCCTTATGCATGTAGGCGCTGTCATCGGATGTTAGACAAAGCGGAAAAATGATACAAATAGCAAAGGGAAAAGACTCTGTTATGCCTACTATGCCGAGTTATGAGAAAACAAGAGGAATTTAACCTTGTTTGGCCACGTGCTGTTAAATACTGCATTGCCTGAAAGATTAGGATAACTTGTTCTAAACTTGCATATAAGGGCAGGCGACTAGATTAATGGTGCCATAAAAACTATAGTTCTATATACTTGGTCTTGACTCTTGAGTATTGATCTATTAATCTGTTCAAAACAATTTTATATAAAAAAGACACTCGGCACTCGATCCGTATAACGATCAAGACGACATAAAGTTTGCAACTGAAAACTGATGGTTGTTTAAAGGTTTGCAAAACGTATTTCGCAATAGAAGGAACGATGCATGGTTTGCTACAGAAAAGGGGTTAAATGTGCACCCTGGCGGGAGCTCAATTATGAACCAATTCGCAGTCTTTAATGTCAGCGCCGTTCCTGTCGTTTCTATAAATGCTGCCAACGATCGCGAGCCCGAGTATAATCGTGGTATAATAGAAATTGTAACAACGGGATTTGGAAATTATACGCTGTCTTCATTGGTTCGTCGAATAACTACATCAACTTTGCTGTAATTCATATAGACAGAGAATAATTGTAGCCTAACATTTTGCTTCCGATGGATGAAATCTCAAAAATCCTTGCAGACATTCGTAACTCCACTGAAATTTACGTTTTTTCAATCAAGTACAAACAGCAGAAGAAACGATCCCAGAGCTTAGAACCCCCCCCCCAGATATATTCTTGATGTGAGCCCTCTAAGTGTGCCCTGCATGAGTGCTCTTTCGCCAAAATCTCCCATCATACCGGTCCTATTGCTTGGTACACGAACTGTCCAAGGGCAAAGGGAGCATGCATGCACTATATCCTTGGTGTTTCTTTGTATGTCTTTGTATCTAATTCTAACCTTCCACATAATATACACTTGATTAAATGTTGCCTGTTTGTCCTGTCTGGTCGATTGTATCTTAAAATTGTGAAACAAACATAAAATGCATGAAAGGCGCTAGGCTGCATTACAACTATTATATATAGGTAGCTAACAACTATTATATATAGGTAGCTATAACTATGTAGTTCACAGTACATGGCCATGTGTGGCCGGATTGCTGGGAAGCGTAACTATATTTGTGAATTTAAATGCCCATAAAACAACGGAAATTCACTCTAATGGTTCCACATCGTGTGATTGAAATTTCAACTATGATCAATATCGGGTGTATGATCTTCAAATCTGAAATTGTCATCTTCAGGATTATATACACTGCTGAACACTCTAGTTAACAAACTCAAGTGCCACGGATATATGATTGGTGTTTTTAACTTCAAGTTGATGTTATTTGGAAAGGTTATTTAATCATTTTGCGGGTGGCAGTGTTCAAAAACAGATATCTACTTGTATATGTTACCCGACTAAACAGCTTGATATATTATTCCACGAGGGAGAGTGTGGATTTTATTACCACTTGATGTGCTCTGCCGTAAATGCAACAAAATAGGCCAGACAGACAGGTTCAGATTATACAGGTTTGTATGTAGTTTCGCATGTAACTTTTTCGATGGCAGGAAAATAAAATTGATTTCTACACTTACACGTACGACAACCGAAATGCATAGTGATTGAAATTTGAAAATATGTCTTATATAATACATTTAGGCGGTGATGTCTGCATGCATGCATGCATTGATAACATTTAATTGTCTGGCGTTTAATAATTCAGTTTTTATCTAGGAATGGATAAGGGTGGGTTAGGGTTAAGTCTTTTGCTATAATGGTCATAAGATTCTAATGATTTATGACAACGTGCATGAATCCTTTTGGAACATAATTTTCGAAGCAGTAGGTCTTTAGGAGTATGACGAAAAGCACGTGATGCGCCAATAATATTTTTCTGTCACAATAAAGCGGAATATATATTGCAGAATGCAGAGAACATCAGAATCTAATAATAATACATGTTATAGATGCTTATAAAATGCGTGGGATAAACTCATTTTAGTGATAGCCTTGCTATTTTCTCGGCACTGAAATACGAATCTGGCGATTTCAAGCTATAGTAATTCAAGATATAGCGACCGGAAGTATTTCTGGCCTTTTTGTCTTGACGTTGTTACGTTAAAACGGCGTATTTAATTGTTGATTCAGTCAAGACGCGTACGCATAATTATATAGAACTACTGAGTTTTGATGGATTTTTTTTGAGCTCTCACGGCCGCACAAAAAGACACATTAGTCATTAGAATGGATATCTGTCTTATATATATAGTGAAAATCAGAATCGCCAGTTGTCTCGTCCATGCAAGACATGTTACTTGTTACAGGCGATGATTTTTCATAGCCCAAATATTAATGGTATAATTGGCATTTAATTACCTTTGCATGCATGCATACGTGACTTAGGGGAAGAATAGCTTAATGTATAATATACAATTGCCTTCATCATCATCATTGTCATGCAGAACTATAGCAAAAGGTTTGACCAATATTAAACAAGAACAGTTAACGATAGAAAATGAAAACTTCAAACACGAAATGAAAAAGCCGGGCTCATCTGAAACGACCAGAATTCAAAGTCTTGCCTGCGTGAGGCTGAGTTGGCTGTTCCAAACACGATATCAATTAACGCGTGCAAACACATCCTATGAAGACAATGCTTGATTTTTTTTGCCTTAAAAAATTCCTTCTATTCCTACTTAACCTTGCTATATCAAGGTAAATTGTGAACAGAATGATGTCATCAGCGTTCAAAAAAGCAAAGCAAAACTAGCTTTGCATGCAGGCTTGAGCCTATATAATTATAGACTTCAGTCAAGGTAATTCATGCAGAAGTCAGCGTTATTTCTTCAGTTAGCTACTATAAGGTCATAACATTAAAGAATTTGTGCTGGAATAGCTGTTTCAGACAGGTTTCAATTGCCACGAAACAGGGGAATTTTGTGTCGATGTAGTGCGAAAGGGATGTCGATGTATTATCTGCAGTCATCGATATCAGATTAGTTATGACCTTGCTCATCACAAACCAGAATAATTTGATACGTAGCTACCATCGCTTATCCAAATAGGAAAATAATAATTGTCTTTCAAGCAGAGAAAGAAAATACCGAAAAATATTTTGTATCAGCTTCGGTACATGCGCAGTTGCAATATAGAATGATAGAAATGAATTTATTCATGTAGAATATAGTCATTGACATTGACTATCAACTACTGTATAGCACTAGATTTTGGTAACCTGGCAATTTTTTGCGCTCTGTAATAATTGATATTGAAAATAGAAACGATGTCCTCTTTATTTGCCTTCAAGCTTTGCATGACAACTATACCCATGCATGCATCTTGTTTAGCCAACTGCCATGCAAGATTGAGTGGGGTTCCTTCAACACAAAGTTGCAAAGAAAGTTGTTTGTATAGCCAACTATATAAGCCAAGGATTCCCGTAGTAAAAAATATTTTTAAAAAATTATTTTCGCGTTTAAAAACGGTTGAGTTTGAGAGTAAAAATAATTATCCACCGACATGCGGTAAAGCATTAAATGATCTAATTCTGTTGTTCCCTGTCAGTTCCCATAACAACTGATACAAGTGTTACATAATAGTTGAATACACTCAATACACTGTAAATTCAAAAGAGTCGTTTTGACCAGGGCGAGTCATTTCAACACCTTTATTCAAAAGGTCATTTTTACTCCTCTAATGTGTCGTTTCGACTCTAATAGTCGTTTTAACTCCGACATTGGGTTAAAATGACAATTCGGAGGACTCGTTTAGTTCCTTTGAAGGGTCACAAGACTCTCGCAAGAGTCAATAGACTCTTAAGTAGAGTTCACATGGAGTCATGTGACTCGTTTTTGGAGCCATATGACTCTTTGTTGGAGTGGTGGAACTCTTTCTTAGAGTCATTCTGGCTTTTATAACAGCCACTTATATACAAAACAAATAATTTGCATGTTTAAAATATTAAATTGAAGTCATTAGGCATGTTACATGTATTACAAATCCTTTGTATTTGAAGCAAATAACCAGTCAACACATTAAAAAAATACTCAATTATTATGACACAAATAACTTGATATTAGTTGTTATCGTTTCTTCATGTATCGAGAAAGTCTTATAAATTTGTTAAGTTGCTTATATGTGTATGTTTGTGTCTGTCTATTTGTTGTGGAAGACATATCTCTGTGTGGTGATTCCAGCCACTGCATGTGTGTAGTTCATTTGTAGTTTATGTGTAGTTCATTCTAACTTTTTAACATGGCAAATTTATAAAATAAAATAAATATAAAAAATATATTACGCTGCATGTATATAGGTTTTATATCTCTTGAAAATGTCAGCTGGAACAGGATATGCACACATAAAAATATATTATACATAAATCCATTTTAATAGTTCTGACTCATGCTGGTAAGTATATGCTGATATCAAAAATGACAAATAATCAACAAACGTTCTGATTGGCTAAGACAGAAAGTTTGAATTTCAATGAGAACGTCAGCAATTTAACTGTCATTTCGTAAACCTTTTTGTAAAAGCGTTTCATAAACTTTGTGCAAAGTAAAACGGGAAGAAACAAGATATATGAAGCATGACAGATACCAAAGATGAACAGGGATACAATCAAGACCGAAAGCCGTGTAAGAGAAATAATTCATAATCTGCATGCAAGCTTAATTATAAGTGTTTTCAAAGGGTGCGTGTTTACTTTGTTTCTTTCGTATTTGCTTCGCAATAAGGATGAGCTGTATTGTATAATTTTCAGCTTTGTATGCCGTTTATTTGTTTAATTTTCAGCTTTTTATGCAAACGGATAAACCTGCAAAAGGCTATTACACCTTTGCTATAACTTCAAAAAGTGTTTTTGAAAGTGTAATTTGAATTTTGATATAAAAAATACACACTATGAAGTATAAAACGTTTAGCCGTCGACTATAATTACAGAATAAAATAACATTTGAGGCTTTTTCTTTGTCTCTGAAGTTTTGTACTGTTTTAATCGTTTGAAAATTCGATTTTAAACCATTACTTAATTAGTTGCTGCTAACATATGGCCATTTACCATATTTTAATTTTAAAAATGTATACCCAACCCATTTTTTAAAGACACCGGACATTTGACAGATGGCCTGTTGGCCGATATTTTAAAGCCTGCATGCTTATATATAGATATTTATTATATATAATTTCTCTTCAAAGAAACATATTTGCGGGATGCATGTATGGTATGCTGTAATACTCACTGCATATACCCAAACTCTGCTTTTGTATTATATGCAAGCTTCATGAAACTAATATTGGTGTACAGTACTATAGTAAAATTGATGCCACAGAATAGTCGTAATGACCTCAAATAAGAGTAAAATCGATGTCAAAGAGGAGTGGAAATGACTCCAAATAAGAGCAAAAACGATGCTAAAGAAGAGTCAAATGACCCCAAATAACAGTACATTGATGCCAAGGAAGAGTTGAAATGACTCCAAATGAGAGTAAAATCGATGCTAAAGAAGAGTCGAATGACTCCAAATAAGAGTAATATTGATGCCACAGAATAGTCGTAATGACCCCAAATAAGAGTAAAATCGATGACAAAAAGGAGTCGTAATGACCCCAAATAAGAGTAAAATCGATGCTAAAGAAGAGTCGAATGACTCCAAATAAGAGTAATATTGATGCCACAGAATAGTCGTAATGACCCCAAAGAAGAGTAAAATCGATGACAAAAAGGAGTCGAAATGACTCCAAATAAGAGTAAAATTGATGCCAAAGGAGAGTCAAAAATCAAAATGACTCTTTTAAAACGACACTTTTGAGGAGTTAATTTGCATTTTAACTGTTGCAAGAGTCATTTTGAAACGACTCCATGGGTAGTCAAAATGACTCTAGTTAAAGGGTTAAAATGACTCTTTACAGGTGTCAACCCAAAATGAGTCAAAATGACTCTCTTCAAGGAGTCGTCCTGGGGTCAAGAAAACGACTCCTTTGAAGGAGTCAAAATGACTCTTTTGAATTAACAGTGTATGTCTTTTCATTGAAGTTTTTAATTTTATCCTAAAATTTTGATCCGAGGCATTTAAAGATTTATTGATAATAAGGGCTTATATATCATCCGCTGGTTGCTTAAAAGAAAACTCATCGATGCAATTTTTTCGCTATAATTTTAGAAGATTGACAGCACACCGCAACAAATATCAAGCGAGGTTTTAAATTTTAATGCTGACATGTCGTCAACAAAACAGTGTATTTCGTGCAATCGCGAGGTAAGTGCCTGAATCGGGCAATTTAATATAGGCGAGCATGAAATTTCGCCGAAAAACGAGATTTGTGCATTGATGTAACTACGTATATAGCTTCAGCCGTCATGTGACAATTATTCTTCAACCTAAAGTTTTCAGAGCAAAATCATACCGAACGCCATTCAATCGTAAATGCATGCGTGCCGCGTGGTAGAAAACAATTTGGCACAGCCTCCCAGTCGACGTCTCTAGGCTCTACTCTATATATCGGATGTTTCGCGAGACTCATGCAGGAGTTCGATCCTGGTGTTAATATATTCATTTGATATCGTAGATGGTCGGGAAACAGTGTTTTCTACACTACTCTTATATTTTGCCATGATCTAAAACAAACACACTTGGGTTTTTATCTTCTTCATCCCAAAGTCTGCTACACAGCTAAATTGCACGTATATAGAGACTTTAAATAAATTGATCCCCTCAAGTAGCTTTCGTATATTAAAAAAATACTATAAATTAGGAGAATTCGGACATCATAACATATGCTGTTTTAAAGGATTATGTCATTAACTATATAGATGCCAGTCTCAAATGAATCATGTGTTTGTGGCCACGTGCTATCTGATATAAAATCTTTGGAAGGAAAGCGATATTCTGGTAAATGTTTTTCAATGTTTCATATGATAGCATACTTGTGGTAACCGAGTGTAAAAAGGTTCAATACGAAAGTTTCCCCAAAGCCGAACTGAGGGTAGAGTAGGGAATATACTGAGAGAATCTCCGATAGGATGTTATCGAGACAGGTGAAAAAATTGCGGTTTTTGAATAACATGCATGATGCCTTGATGAGAAAGTCAACACCAAAAACGTATTACCTTTAATGACCAGTGTGTTTATGTAAAAACAGAGAAAAAGATCCGCTTGCAAACCGCTTTTTTAGATTCGCCATAATAAAAAAGATGGCGGATGTAGCTAACAGAGAACTTTACTTTGCAGACATTAAAAGTTCGTCAAAAAAGTAGCTAATCCTCACGAAGTGAGATGTGAGATATCGAAGACTTTAAAATCGTGTTAGGGAGCGATTTAAACTCGCAAATGTCAATCATTTTCTTGACGGACATGCCGCCATCTTTTTATTATGGCGATTTGTCGATGATTCAACGACGACGTTGATTCGATTTGCAGTTTCGAACCTCTTTTCGACGTTGTCACATATGATGTGATTTTCACATTTCATAATGTGATTTTTACATTTCACAATGTGATTTTCACATGATTATTTTATGATTATTTTACAAATAATAAAAAGTATTATAAAAAGCAGTATCTTTCGTCTAGCGCAAAAAATTATGTTCTAGGCATGCTATCAGAGAGTTTAGAAAAAAAGATTTACTTTGAAGATATACTATCTTCATTTGAGGAGCATTCATGTATCACTGTCTAAATCATTCCAGTTTATACCGGCATGCACTGCCTCTGTCTGACGAGCATTAATGATGCCGACGTACTGATTACCATTTAGGATATCGTGAGGAACTTTACAGTCGTTTAGAGATCAGAAGGATCTTGGAAGATTCAGATGATAAACCAAAGCGTTCGAGGCTAAAGCAAAAGTCCACTTCGTCTGAAAAACAGGCGAGTAACCAAATGAATTAATGTTTATATTAATCGTCAAAAGTTTCACTTTTTTCCACAAAATAAGTTTGATGATTCACACCCATTCACAATATATTCAGCTAAAGAAAAGCCTAAATTATATAAGGTGGTCTTATAAAATTACCATTTTTGCAAACTATATATGAAGAAATTGGCGCCATAAAATTAAATCTTGCATTCTTATGATAACTTGTATGCCATTTGAGAAACGAAAATATTTGTGTATCCGGGGGAAAACCTTGGTTTCACCGTTAGCAACTTGTGGAATTTGATGGTATATTTCTAAGGGTGACTTCAACCATATATTAAATCACGCCTCTTTTTTATTGAAACGCGACTGTTTCCTTGGCTATAGAACTTTAACAGCCTACACAAACCACAAATGAAACGACGTCACAAACGCAAATCACCAGGCCCCCAACATTTGACCTCGAACACGGGACAAGATCACAGTCAAAAGTCTCAGATGAAGAGTTTCACAGCATCACAACAGGAGAATATTGATGATAATCTGGACAAATGGTATCTTAATCCGCGATTTAACTTTGCAGATGCTTTAGCTGATATCAATAAACGATTAATTAGTCAGACATCGTTCTGGATCAGATTATAATGAACCCTGAGAATTTTACTTCCATATAAACCAGATTAATTTTGTCTAACCATTCACGATGATCGTTGTTGTGTTAATGTAAATAGTCGATACGATACCTATACAGGTATGAAGGTGGACCTATACATTTTTTGAAATATGACCTATCAATGACACAATTTTTCGAGTTCTTGCTAGAGGAAAATTTTGTACGACACACATGCATATATCAATAATATTATAAAGTCGACTCGGAAATTGTTGACAAAAATGACATTACCGCGTTATGGTAATCATGCATGACATTTCAATGCGTCTGACCAATCTGTCCGGCCTTATTTTCCACCAAAATTTAGATTCACAGACTTTTGGCGGTTTCAGTTTCAAAAAAATATCGAAGTATGGCATGCATGCAAAAGGCTAGTCGATTAAAGCTAAACACTTATCTGAAAGCAAACGGTTAGGGCTGGAGAATGATGCCTGTTATCGGCGATCACTGGAGAACAATTAAAGCTTCGAAAAATTTTTCTTCGTCACCGGGCACAAGCAATCATATCGCCGACTGTCGGTGATTAATAAGAACCAGATTTGAAAAATAAAGTTTAATTTTCATAATAGACATTACTAGTTTTTTCTATACGCATTATGCATTCTATACATGCATGCAAGCAACTAATATAACAAGGAACGAATCCACTCTTTAATTTCCGACAAACCTTCACGTTTCTGCTTCAATGCTTATGCATGATAAGTTATTCGAAGTCGGGACCGGTGTATTACCAAAATTTTTGACAAAGAGAGCTCTGTGATATACATTACCTGCAGACAATTGTTACAAATATGATTTTCTTAGAATAGAAATCGCATCGTATATAAATCAGGTTTTCCAAATTAATTCAAGGAAATTTCCTTCACACAAGACCATCACTCAAGAGGAAAGAGTCAATTTTAGTAGGATAAATTCAGTTAGGTTATTATTTTTTAGAAGTTCTTTGCCTCTCTTTTCTAATCCCATTCCATATCAGGGCTGCCATATACAAATAAATTGTTGAACACAGGCCTAAATACCCCCGTCGGGATACTTCCGGTTCCCGTTAACGGGTACAGGTGGCACACTGTTTTATCAACGGATTTTTTTTTCGTTTATACAAAGCTCCTAGTTTTAATAATTCGTCTAAAGTTGTTTATTGTCGGTAGTCAGTGTTTCATAAATGCTTGCATGCATGGGAAAAACTTCATTGAATACAATCAGTAATCCTATACGATAATTGAACCAGGTTAGCCGTTAGCTTTGATGAGTCAAATCTTTTTCCAGCTCTGCGTTTAATAAAATTTCGAGATATTAAGCACGAAAAATGGATAAACTTAGACTTTTCATAAATGGGGAATCCCTGAACAAAACCGACCGGGATCGGGGTATCTTTATGTTTACATGAGGGTGCATATTCATTATTATGTTTTCATACGTAGGAACAATATATAGTTTTCAATAGTCGGACGTATGAAGATCTTCATTTAGCCGTAATTAATTTATTTACCCGAAGTTTGCAAACGAGCGCATGCATGTAATTATCTGGACTATTTCACGCACATTTGCGCTCATCTCCGTGTTGGGGCATTGATATTCAAACAATAATTCGAGGCAGTCAGTTTAGAGTTCATACTACGACCTATCCCAAACCACTAAACTCCGTCTAAATTCAAAGCAAGATCATACACCGATACACGTATAGGTTGCCTACGGTGACGGCTTCGACATTCTTTAGATGAACTGTAAAAAAGAAAATCTGCATATTCCCTAAGCAACCCAAATACCTAACTTACAACAAGCTGAAAACAATAGATACGGCGACAATTGCGAAATCTTGAAAACATATAAATACATGGGTAGTATTTGTGCAATATATTATGTAATTTATTTTAGTGTGTAAAGCATTTTACAAAAGATAATTTTGTCACTATGCCATGCACCTAAACCATTTTCACTTCTTGTAAAGCTTTATTAAAAACTGATTTGTTTACAAATGGCACTTCGGTGCAGTCAGTGTTAGACGTCTGTGCTGTCTGTGTTTTAATATATTCCGTGACTACAACATATTATCGGTACACGTTTCCTTAGATTTGATCACGTGAAGAATAGGCGACGAGCATGCGCGTTGTACTTTTCGCAAGCCTTGCGTACATGTTATTTACTCGCTGACTGCACATGGTTGGCTGTGGTAGGTGAAATAGGGTTGTGATAATGGTATAGTTGGTCTTTCGACTTGTGGAAACAAGGCTTTATATTTGCCTTTATTCGTATCGGAGTCCTTGCAAGTGGTGCCAGGTTTTAGCATCGGAAATTTGGGTACACGCTTCATAATATGAGCGAGATTGATTCCTCTCACAAGCTCGATGCAGAGAAAGTAGAGCCGGGTATAGACGAGAGTATAGACTCGGAAAATACTTTGTTTACGGTAAGTAAGGATTGGAGCGAATGTATTGACATCCCCGAGAGCAAAGGAGACGAGGAAACAGTCGAAAATGGCAACAGTTCCAGTGGGGAAGAGAAACAAGCATACGAGACGACTCGTGCTATGACTGCTATCTCAGCCACAAGCCCTCCGCCACCCCCCGTAGTCAACCCGTGGAACAAAACCACGAAAAACGCTCGGAATTCCACTGAAAATGGTAGGACAAGAATTAATGGCTTCGTCCGGCATATAACCGAAACATTCACAGACGTTTTTGTTTTGTAGTTGAACTGGAAGAGCCTGTGAAAGAGAGCGTAAAAGAGCCAGAGATCGCCAAGGTATGGTCATCAATATGTCTATTGGCCTCGCCATATCTATGTATTTTACAACAAAAGTAATGTTTCGTAATACAACGTTTTCACGAGCGTATGTTCTCTAATAGGAAGATGATAAATTGACGGATTTAGAAAGCTGGCCCAGTCTTGGGGAAACCGGTCAAAATACGGAAGAATTGAAGGTAAAAATGATGTGTACTTTATAAAATTATTTTCTTCCTCTTCACCCCCCCGGTTTGCTGACGCTTGCGAAATCTCTGTGAAAATTTATTGTATTTTCTAGTTTTATATCTGCTATTTTATAGAATATTACGGTGAAAAAGGAAGCGGTGACTGAAGTACCTAATAATACAAGTGAGGAGAATTTAAAGACAACCCCAAGAAAGAAAGGTAACTCACTAATTTCATTCGTTTGATTTCAGTGTAAATTCATCCCACACAAATAAATGACTGGCCATACGATTACTTGGTAACGGCATGCATTTACTCACGCAGAGCAGCATTTAAATAAATTTCTTGCATGATTCCAAGGGTTTATTTTTTCTAACTAACCTGCCAGTAAATGCTTTATAATGTTTAAATTGTGTGATTAACATCAGTATTATCAGATTTATAATTATATATATTTTAAGTGCCATTTTTGAGGTGTGAAATCTATAAATTATGAAGCATTATGCAAGTTAGATTATCAATCTTTTAGCCTAGTCAGCACTCAGCTTATTCCAAAATTATTTGAAGCTTGTGTTGGTTATTTTTATGGCATCAATGGTTGTTTCAGGTTGATCTTAATAGTATTTTTAAAATGCTAAGTTTATTATTATCAGTATTGTAACAAACGAAAAGGTGTTCCCATCATCAGCTATTTTAAAGCATAAAAGCTTCCTGCTAAAACCTTATGACTACAGTATATTCTAGATGTAAAAGTATGGGGCCTTAAAGGTTTCTAATGTTCAATAGGAAATATTGTGTTTCCTGGTTTTAGGACCAAACTAGTCACTCAACAGCATTTGACATTAAATGTTCCAATTATTTTATAAACAGTAATTATTTTATGTAAGTAATTTTGTTATATAGGTGCTTTGTATTTTAAATGTGATTGATTCTTTCATAGTCACATTATTTTAAATAAATGCAATGTTTCCTGCCAGGGAAACAAGTGAAAAATTGTTGCCCGCTTCTTGTCGTAACAAAGTAAATGGTTTTTTTTAAATGAAATTGTTGTGTAACATGTATGTGTTTGTTCCTATATAACAAAACACTTAATGTACACTACCTCGGGAAATAGTGAGTTTTGTTTTTCCTTGAGACTCTTGGGAGCATACGTTAGGTGAATAATATTCCGTGTTTGTTCTTTTATGTACAGTCAAGCTTCCTAAATAAAAAAGATTTCTTCCTTCGAGCAATATCATTAAATATTTGTAATTCACATTTACATTTATTTAAAAATCTTGTAGTGATTTTAAGATTTTGAAAAAAAAATTTAATTTTTACAGTATGCGACAGGATTCAAGCATTGCTAGGATTTATTGGTTTTGTAGGATTTAGTGGTTTTGGAGGCTTCACGCTTGTTAATTGACCACGGGTAACTTTTCCTGCTCAAAGACTCTCCCTGAAATCCTTCTTGAAGAATCTTTCTCATGAACTATTACTTGCTGCAACAGTGAAGAGGAGCCCCAAAAGCATGTGTAGGACATTTAAACTAGGTTTCTAATGTTTGCCCACAGAACACTTGTATCTGCCTGTATTTAGCAAGAAAAGAATGCTTTCAGCATGCAGAGCTCTCAATAGAATATATCTTTTTCCTTTGCTCAGCACAGTTTAAATAACAGTGCATTAATTTTGGATGTAACCTCCTGTACTTGAAACCAGCCAATCTATCATGCTTGATGTTTATCATGTAAAGCATTCAAGAGTCACTGACCACAGACAGTTTATTGTGGTTATTATTTAAGGTTGAATTTAGCCAATCATCACCTGCCTGTTGTCATGGTTCATGAGGGCCATTGGAAATTTAGAAACTGACAAATATTTTGAAATCCTTACGTCATGTTTTCTGTGGAATGTTTAATGTTGAAAAACTATAATGCTGACCATGATCATTTACAGTACACAGAAATTGCAGGAATCAATTTTCATTGTAATTAAAACCTGTAACAGCCAAAAAATTCTCTAATATTCATCAACATTCTATTGCAATGCTTCATAAATGCAAGTCCTGGAAAGAAATTGTTAAGGAGAGTGGTTGAAAAATAATGGACTTTTGTTACAGAAAAAGTGAACCAGCCCTGTAATTTAACTGGCCAGTTCTAATTCTCTGTCAAACATATTTATTCTATTTAATCTTAATTTATGTAATTTTTGAAAATGGGGGCTTAAATAGTTCAAAGTGGCAGATTTTTATTTTAAAATGACGTACATGAACTAAAACCCAAGATCCATATCTCAAAGGTCATGATTATTAGCATAAGTTGGAAAACTACAATAATTGTGTCTTTGCCAAAACCTTTAAAACTGCACACAACAATCAGTGTCTAATTCTTTAAAAAAAGCAAGCATATGTGGATCATCTATGTAGTCATGAGAGAAGGGGAACTGCGTTTGTAAAAGGAAACCTGTCGAAATCCTGATTTAAAATACTTTTCCCCTTATTTCATAATGAAAATAAATGCGAATTCCATTTCTAACAAAAAAAGCAAAACACTTAGACTTCAGAGATTTCATAAGTAGAAACCTTTGAACTGGTCTACTAATGAACTGGTCAAAATCAAAGTTGGAAATGACAGTAGTTTTTACAAAAAAGCACGACTACATACATACAATGACTGGCCCTCTGGTAACTGGCTAAGCGTTTCAAACAACTGGCGATAGCGCAGCAATACAAACCCGTACACCAATTCCGGTAAATGAGTTTCTGGTCTTGAATTTTGTGAATATAGTTCCACTGCCAAACAAAGCCATACCAAGTCAACCGTCTGTTCTGAGTGTAAGAGCGTTAGGCAAATACGAAACCCCTTAACCCGATGGATAATGGATTGTATGTGTGTACGCACTAAACTTTGTTCATTTGATTTTCTTTCGCTTAGGAAAAAGCCGTAAATGGGTTCCTCTTCCACTAGATCCCAAAGGCCAAGACGGTGAGAACACAAGCCCTTCGCCAGACTCTGATGGTACATTCCCCCCACGCAGATCTCCCAGTTGGCGTGGTGTATCACCTGGTGGTCGAGGGGGAAGAGGTAGGAGAGGTGCCGGTGGTATGTATCGTGGCGGAAGAGGTCGACAAAGAGGAGGGGGGAGAGGTAAGGGATCCTTTCGACGATGCACAGGAGTTTGGTGGGGAAATTTGTAAAACGCAGACAATAAAAAGTATTGTGTAGTTTTTGAGAGAAAACAGAGATGGTAACCACAAACTGGGGGCCGGAAAGTGTGACTAAAGACACGCTGAATTCTTGGAACAAGTTTAGGAACCCACGCACCAGTGACGCGATTCGCCAACGCGATGCAGTTTATATACTCATAGAATGACATTGTAGACTACTCATGAACAATAGTTTTGACTCGTCTTGAGTCCCAAATTTCCTGTCAGAATTAACTTCATTTCGCGTCGAGTTGCCGAGGTGTGCGTGGTCCTTAAGGAATGTACTTAGACCACCACGATGACGAAATTCATCGTTAACTTTCCCTTGAATTTATCTACCAAATACTTTGAAACTTAGATTTGCCGTTTGATTTTTCCAACTTTGATCTCAGAAAATTTGATAGTGTAAATGTGTTTTAAGCTTGTTTAGAGAACTCCTCAACGTTCAACGGCTTCGTATTTTTAAAAATATTTGACCTTGTAGGATCTGATCAACAAATGCACTACGGGAGCAACCCATATCAATATCCTAATGTCAATCCTTATGCCGATGGAGCGATGTACGTGGCCCCGCAGCCCTATGGAATATGCTATTATGACAATCGAAATTACAGCAACATGCTAGACGAATCTTTACTAAAGGACTATATTAGGAGACAAATGTGAGTAAGCAGTTCTACGTACAATATTCTTGTGTGGTTCAGAGACAGCTTGTTTCTAAACCGTTTAAACCCAAATCGACCACGGAGTCAATACGGTGACGGGATTTGGGGGCAAATTTGTGGCTGCAGACTTTTCATCCACATCTTTAACAATGTTTCTTTCGTCCTTTAGTGAATATTATTTTAGTACTGAAAACCTGGCTAAAGATGTCTACTTGAGACAGCAGGTATTGTAAACGCGTGATCAACGTGATCTTTATTAACTGAGGCACGCCTACTTTGGTAAATTCCGTGAGATAACTTCGCTTTGGTTATAATTGAAACTTAGAATATTATAAAGTATAAAAAAAACGTTGAAAGGTATCTTTGTCGCACGATTGTTCACTAATTCAAAGCTTCGTTGAAATTCTTAACATAGGTGTGTACAACATTGTTTAGCTCACTAATCAACCCTTAATTTGTACTGTACATGCAATAAACTACGTTGGTATAGCTTGCTTGTAAATGTTCTAAAATATTGCAGCCGCCACGAATAATATTTTAATGTTCTTTTAATTTGTGCAGATGGATGCCGAGGGGTATATTCCTATAAATCTAATAGCAAGTTTTTACCGAGTGCAAGCGTTGAGTCAAGACCAGGATTTGATTTTGCAGGTTTGTGTAAAAAATCAATGATATGTTCACGGGTGCAAACAAAAAATAGCTCCTCTATGTCATCAGAAAAACATTACATTACATGCAACATGCTCTCCGTACTCGAATAAGGCCGAGAAGTCCAAATCTCTTTGTTGCAGACGAGATAAAGTCTAATGAAAACTAGAGACAAATGGCGTGAACATGCCAGCAAAGCAAATGATCGTGTTGCATGGTGATCATATTACACTTAAAGCGTGGTTAATATGTAGTTAAGCAGATAAAAGATATTCCGAATCACTCCAGTCGTTTATGGAAGTAATTCGCTCGTGCATACCATAGAAAACAAGCAATAAGCCTTTTACAAAAGAAGAAAAGATCGTTGCCAACGACTTGAAAGATTTTTTTGCTCAGTTGAACAAAACACAGTTAAAGAAATTCATTCTTTAAATTGCCACTTTTTACTAGTGTAAAAAGACTACTTTTAAGTACCGTATAGAATAACTATATGCAATGGCCTATCCTCTTACATCAAACTATGTGGATTAGTTAGTGTTTTTAAATCCAACTTGAAGTTTTGAGGCAATTTCCAATGGACAAATGACTCTGTTTAGAGTGTTTCAGATTGAAGAACCATTTACACTAATGCCAAAGTATTAATAGATGTTTATATTAGTTCAATTTTATCATCTTTGAGAACACACTTTTGTAACTATTGTAACTATATTGATTCTGATGACTTACTGTTGGTGTAGTGCTCTTAATTGTAGACCTTCAAGTACTATTGCATGGAGAATCTTTTAAACACCCAATATATTGTTACATGTACTTAAATGTCCTAGCAATCGGATAAGATGCCCCACAAATATGCCCGAAGTCAACTATTCACATACATTAGTGCAAATTTTATAGATATTTCAATGATAGTACGCTCGATTTCTTCCTGCGTTTATCGTGTACGGTCGTGTATTTTACTGTCTATATTTAGGCGATGTCGGAAAGTGACAAGGTTGAAGTGAAAGATGGACTTCTTCGAAGTCTTGATAACCCAGCTAAATGGCCAATTCAAGTCTCTCCCACTGTCACTAGTCCTACAGGTATGCTAAAGATGTACAGCTGTGTATTTGTGGTTTCCAGGAGTGACCAAACTATTATGTTTATTGTAGAATCGTGAAAGAGATCAAATTATTTCGACTCTTGCGTAGTTATAGTTGGAGATGCCCTCGAACTGCTAATTACTGTACTGTAAAACGACCGGGGTGTGAGACTTCTGATCGTGTAGAAAACCACATTGTAGACCATCTGCGCTCACGCATGTTCCCTCCCAGCCTCGCATCTGCCACACGCGTGCAGTTAACTACCTTGGCCGTTGAGGTTCAAATGTGTGTTTTTAAACACGCATATACGGATCTTGTAGAACATGAGAAGAATGCGGAATCAGTAAAGCCAATCGATAAAGATGAAAAAATCCCAGATGAAGATGAAACTCTGGATTCAAACGGATCAGCAGTTCAAACGGAGACTAAGGGCGAAGTCACTTTGGACAGTAAAACAGGTATTGGACATTAACAGTCTCATACAAGCATGTCTAAAAAACTCTTTGCTGAATGATATGGTCTTTTTGGTCTAAAGAACTTGCATGCACTTAATGCGACTTCAACATTTAAGAACTAAAAAGAGATCACTTGATACAGTACACTAAAATATATACATACTAATGATTATCAATATACTCATCATTATCTGTACATGCAGTATTCGTGCATGCACAGTGCATAAAAGTTGTTGGGTCTCCTTTGATTGAAAGCAGGAATTCTATGTCGAGAGAAGCCTAAACGAATGTTATCCATAATAACCTTGTCTTGTACGTTTCTCAGAAGAGTCATCTGCTGAAAGAAACAAAATTCACAGTGAGTGGGAGTGGAAAGAAGTGAAGAGGAAGAAACCTCACAAGAGTCCAGACAAGGTGCGATGATTTCTAAGTTTATTCATCTCAAATGTTTATAATGGCAGTTATATATCCCTTTGGAATTTGACGCAAACATTAAGATGTCATTATTTCAAATAATATTTGTTCACGTTCGCAATCATTGTTGTAAATTCTAGATTATTGCTGCTAAGCCTAAAGTTACCGTTGGAGCATTCGAACAAGAAGAACTGGATTTTAAATTCGACGAAGAACTTGTCGCTATGGGAAAATTTAAGGACTACAAAGACTGGTAAGTCTGCTAAACAGTGGCAAAGTTGATTTACACACTTTTTCTCCAGTGACTTGTGGGAAAGACACATTCTATCGCTTCTGACTTAAAATATTGTCTTGAATTCAGTGTTCTTGACATCATTTGCATTGTGTTCTGATTTTTTCAGGTCTGATGAATCGGACGATGAACTTGATGATTATGATGTTGGTAACATTATGATTGTTACACAAACTCCGCCTCCCGCCAGCAAGAAACACGACCGTACTGGAAATTTTGTAACACGAGCGAAACTGAATGATGAATTTTCCAAGATCATTAATGATGGATTATATTACTACGAACAGGTAAAGATGCAGATACATTCAGAGAATAGACATTATACCAGGCGTCCGTTTTTTTTAGTGTGACGCCACCTAACGCGAACACGCGCAAGCACTATGGCGCTTAGTATCCAGTTTGTATCCTGCTCATGCAATCCTGCTGTGTGCAGGAACTTTTCCATGGGGGTACAAAGTTCCTGCACCACCAGGTTGGCGTAGAATGACGCGTGCACAACGTATAGTTAAAACAAAGAGTAGATATTATAAAGAGGTTTCACTCTGGCGAAATTCAATACTTTAGCATGTCACACGAATTTTCCGTGACACGTCATTTCCACGCCATTTCCACGCCATCAAGGGCAAATTAAATATGCCAAATAAACATTTAATATGCAGCAGCTAGTACCACAGATTAGCTATATACAGATATGAAACTTCTGTGTTTTTGCTGATTGTTTTGTGTCCCACGCGCAGCCAGTGCGTGATGACTTCCGGCGAGCTTGGCAAGTGTCATGAGGGAATTTAATGAGTAAAACGCCGATTTTAAGACGAAAAATTGCTTTTTTAAAAAACCCTCGCTACCTATAGCTAATTCTGGAATAAATTCTTAAAGAGAAAAAGAGAATCGGTATATGTATCTTTCATTAATTGTGGAGAGGCAATTGAGCATATCTATAGCTCAAAATTGACTTTTGAAAATCAAAAAAAGCTGGTCCGATTGATGCCGAATTATATTTGCATTGGCACTATGGAATCAATGTACTCTGGCTGAATTCTTTGCATTGAAGTCCCATATCTACACGTAAATATTATTTATCTGAATTTTTCAAGTTGCTAACCGTCTTTTAAATCTGTTTTTTTAAAATAATATCAAAGCATAGAGTGTTTGATTGCTAATTTTAAACCCGAAACTCAAAACATAATATGGCGATGTCTTTATTTTTTGTTTTCAGAATTCCGCTAAAAAGACCCGTGTATGGTCATAATAATCGCACATAAGCAGCAATTTGTAAACTTTGTGTGAAAAATAGTCCAAGACAAGGGTGATGAAGTTGTTTTTTTTTATCGCCAAACGCCTAAAATCGCTAAATACGCTGAATTGCTCGTCAAATTTACATGCCATGTTCGGCATGTTGTTGTTCATTTCAAGTACACAAAATCCTTTTTAAGCTCCTATCATTTCGTTTTCACATTTCTATTATTCCTATAGATATTTGTTAATTCATTTCATCTTACCTTCTGGAGATATATTGTATCTAAAGCATGTATTACATGTTTTGTAAACTCAAAAATAGCTCAGCCAGTGCTAAATTATTGCACAGCTTTCCATACGGCAAGCCCTGCACTCCTCAGCTATATTTTTTACTCTTTTTGCCAGCATCAAATAATTTCAGAAACCAGTTCTTAGCTCAGAAGAGCCATTTTATCCATCTTTTTGAAAATTTTAAGTCAAATGGGACATGGCCCTAAAGGTTTTGTTTAAATCAGCATTTGTTTGTCAAAAATTCGATTTTTCTATCGATTTACTCATTAAAATTCGACATGACACTTGCCAAGCAAGTAAAGCATGCGCACGTTGGGCAGAAAACCGTGTGACTCGATTTGGCTTCAGTTTCATATCTGTATATAGCTAATCTGTGCTAGTACCATGGCCGGATTTTCCATAGAAAAGTATAGGAAAACACAGTTCGAAATGCAAAAAGTGGCGATATTAAGGAAACGATCCTTTAGATCCCCATAAAAGGTAAAAAATTTTGAACAGTGATAGTAAGCGATCATTTTTATCCACCTACTAAGGAGTACGGTTTATCGTTTGAGAAACGTTCACTTGGTTTTGAAACTTGAAGGAGCGATCTGCCCACAGTAGCGGTCATGCCGGTCTATTATAAAATGTTTGTTATTCTTGTGTTTATACGTTTTATTTAGTATTTAATGTACAAAAAACACGACAGAGAAGAAAATAAGTTACAAGCATAAAAATTATCAAGAACATAATGCACAAAGACGGATAAAACAGGAGAATTTAGGAAAAAAAGACGCTTTCGGTCAAGTGCTGTTCTTTGTTGTTCTTCGCAAGTTTTTCACTATTTACAAGAAGTGAATTTAAGTTCTTACCACTACATTATCATACAAAATATCCCGAACCGTCATTTCTCAACAACATCTGAGCTTTTCCCCACAGAAACTACACAAGGCAGCGCATTAAGTCTCGTATAAAACAACTTTTTCCTCGTCTTTTGACTTTGTAAACACTAAACATTCTAGGTTTTTCTCGAACTTCACTCCTTCGGGTATAATTTTACGTTTTCGCCGTGTTCAAGTACTGTTCACAGCCTAATTTGTTGTTCAAAATGTCCATCCCAACCCATTCTTTTGAACTTGTAACAAAACAGCGAATTGCTTGGATAGTTTTTTTAAAATCGTTGTTTTTATGATAAAAATTGGTGTTTTCCTCATTAAAAACCACAAAGGTACTGGCTGGAATATTACGCATGCGTAGTGTGGCTCAGCTATGCGTGTGACCGATTTTCGCCAGAGTGAAACCTCTTTATAATATCTACTCTTTGGTTAAAATTACAGTTAACTATAAGCGGAGTGTATTTTTAATTTTGCGTGCTTTTTTTCGTTAAGGATCTCTGGGATGACAGCGACGAGAGCTACTTAAGTAAAAAGGTACGAGAAATGGTTATCATTGCGTTCAAGTGCCACTGCAAAATTTTTTTTATTTTAATGTGCGTAAATCTTTTCTAAATCTGACAATTTTGAAATGCTGTACTGTAGATAAATTTTGTTTGTTTGCATCTATCAGAAGACGAAATTGCACCCTAAATCGCGAGTATATAAGCGAGTAAATATATTATTTTGAAGATGGTACTCGGGAAAGGGAAGGATTTTAGTAGGATATGACACCGAGTGGCAGCCTGCCATGGCAAGCAGAACAAGCAGCATTACTTGAAAATTCTACTTATTTATATATAAATATACAATTTGGTTCGTAGCATGAAAACTTTGTGTAAACATTAGGGGAAGTGTAGGGAAACAACGTGAGGGCGTTTTCTTAATAAATGGCAAGAAAAAATGGGGAAACTTGTTCCTCATGACGAACACAAATTGTCAAAAATTTTGTCTGCAAATTGCGTCAACTTGTAAATAGACTATTAGTAACATTCCTTGTTGGACTGAATTCAATCCGTCCTGTGAAATGATTATTGGAAAGAAAATTGAGTGGTAATGTCAGTTCCGAATCGTTATGTTTCTAAAACTTGTAGGTCGAGCTGTCCTCTTCGTGGAAAAAGGTTGACGTAATCTCCCGAGATTACTTCGATAGTCTTAATGTCGACGGTCGTCCGAGGTCTAGCAGCGAGTTCTTTGTTATGGACATCGAACAAACCTCCGAAGAGGCTCAAAAGTTGTCCGAGATAACGAATCAGCTATCACCAAGCGCTCCTCCGTTCCGACCGCGAGCGATGACTGCACCCGTCGAACAGTTGTCCAAATCGCTTCCTACGCATGTCCCTTGTTTGCCTCCTTCACCATCTAAACGTCCGAAGGGGTCGCGAACGCCAAAATATCTGAAAGATAATCAAATTGCTCCAAGGTTTTATCCTGCCATTAGTAAGGAAAACGTGCCCGATGATGGTCTGGTGAGTAGTTGCGATATGTGTTTGAAACGCATGCGCATATACCGTGCAGCAAATGACGTAACATGACTTACAGCTGCATGGTATTCTGTGCCATCGTATTCGAAACGTGCAGCAAATGTTAACCATAATATAATTATATCGGATTTATTACTTCCTTTAGCCGAAGAAACGAAAAACAAAGTATAGCAAGAATCCCCCCGTCGAACATCACGTTGGCTGGATAATGGGCAGTAAACCGCATCCTGCAGCAAGGTAGCTACATACTGTATACAGTACCCCACACAGTACACTGTAATTAATACCTATTTTAACTCATAAAGCTACTTGCACGCCAGTGGTCACTCCGAAATACTAGACTTTTCGCTTTATTACTAATGAAGTAAAGTAATACGATAATTAGGCATTCATGTAAAGCCATTTAGAAAATAATTGATCGATTTCAGCTACCTATAGTACAAAAAACTTGTTTACACCCGGAAAGCACATTTCCTTAAAATAAGCGTAAAATATGTAGCGTTAAATTTGCTTTGACCAAGGCTAAATGCGCCACTGTACGAAATATCAAACGAAATTTCGCATTCGTTTCTTCGGAAGTAAGCCACATTCCAGTCCAACTTGAATTTTGAGTGTCTAGCATAAACATTTTACTTGCTTTCTAGTGCATCTGCGGGGACGTCTCCTCTAAGTACGCCGTCATTTTTGGGACCGAATGTGCCGTCCACGTCGTCCGGAACTTTCGGATCGGCGCCTATCTCGTTTCCACTCTTCCAACATCCTTCGCATGAGCTGTTGAAAAAGAATGGATTCACACAACAGCTTTATCACAAGTTTCGTCAAAAATGTTTTAAAGGTTGGTTACGGTAACATCGTGCGCACTGAAATATACACGGTAGTGAGGTTCTGCCCTACCCCTCCATTGTATATTCTTGCTCTGTGAACTACTGTCTAATTTGGTTTTCATCTTCTTTTAGAGAGGGCCAAAAACGGAGTGGGACAGTCGCAAGAAATGAACACATTGTTTCGGTTTTGGTCCTTTTTCTTACGATCGCATTTCAATCGGTAAGAATTTCACGTCTTTTCGGAGTGTTTAACTCCAGAGTTCGTCTGTTTTTTATATGCCGAATCATGTTTTTTATGTGCCGAATATAAAAAATGGCAATCATGACTTTAGTAAAAGATTATGGCAAATGATATACTGTGCCAAGTGCTCTAAAATAAAAACTGTAATATTTATGTTTACCAGGAAAATGTACGCCGAGTTTAGGAAATTTGCAAATGAAGATGCCAAAGCGGGATACAGGTACAGTATGGTTATCCACAATTCATCCGCAAGGTTCTTGAATGCTTTATGTACACTTATTTTAAACGTACATGCAAAAATTACGTACTTGACGCTGATTGTCTACGTTTAAATTTGTCGTATTTTGCAGTCTTTATAATATGTGTACCGTTTATGGTTATATATGTGTACCGTTTATGGTTACGTTGGTATACAAATACGTTAGTCTCGAAACTTGCTTTCTAGTTAATGTAAATTAACGAAGACTACACGTTCGTTTTGTTAGGTACGGTGTCGAGTGTCTATTTAGATATTACAGTTATGGTTTGGAGAAGAAATTCCGTCCCGATCTTTTCCAAGACTTTCAGGAAGAAACACTCTCCGATCACGATTCTGGTTAGTACACAAGTTCATTACGTTTGTTCATTTCAATACCGATATTTTCTTACGACTGACCCTAATCCTGCGTTTTTTACAGGCTTCCTTTATGGCCTTGAAAAGTTTTGGGCATTTTTGAAGTACTTTAAGGTAAGGATACTTACTTGACCTGGTAGCTCAACAAGCCGATGTCCATATTTCCATACATTCTGAGGTCATTCGCTATTGAAGAATGATTTCTCGCCTAACCAACTGTGTATTATTCTGTGTTATCAGTTGTACCAATTAAGTTTTGTGGAAGAGGGTACACGTGTTTACTTTGAATTTACGGTGGTCATCCTACGTGTGGAAGGACAAGGCTGGGATAAAAGATGAGTTGGCCGTGTAATATCTTGATTTATCGTTTCTAGGGCAAAATGTTACCAGAAATCAACCCAGAAATAACCCGAAGATTGGAAAGATACAAAACCATAGAAGACTTTAGAAATGACGTAAGTAGTTACACTGTGTTTTCTAAAGTTTTAGTATTTTATCTTCGGTTCCATGCCATACATACTGTATGTACTTGTTTCAGGAACTTTAGTCTTTAGAGATCCTGGTCTCACACTTATCTTTTTAAACTGTCTATCTATTTTAGCCTCTAAACCGGTTTAGTGAAGAAGGTGATCTATCTGTAAGATTCCCTAAGAAAGGTGATCACAAATCAGGCGGTCAGTCGAAACACGATCGCAGTCAGGAACCAAGTACTAGAACAGAGCAAGAACTCCAGGAGGGTGAGAATCGAACTCATGCCGTTAAGACGACGACGACAAACCAAGGAACGGCAGGTAATGGAAGAGCAAGACTCCCTTCAAAAGGAAAGGATGAACGCGATAAAGCGACTGAGAGTCGAGTTGAGGAAAAAGCCCCAACTGAAAAAGGAGCGACCGGACGTGATGGGCACCATGGCCGCGAGGAGACTAAAAACCAGCATTCGGATCACCATCAGAAAAGTAACCGTCGTCCACCTGGAAGAGGTCATGGTCCCGGACAGGATCACCATGGAACTGGTCAACATTGGGTAGGTAAGGATACCCAGGGTCAAGGGAAACATCATCATCCGCCATCCAAGGGCCACCATTCTTCAAGAGACAACCCCTCTCCACCAAAAGAGCACCAGGCATCAAAAGGGAAGCACGCTTCGTCAAAAGATCATCCAGATTCGTCTAAAGATGTGCAAGGTGCAAAGGACCATCCCGAGCCACCGACAGCTCATTCGCCAAGAGATCGCGCGCCGCCGAAAGGTCACCACGGTACTTCTAGAGCTCACCACGGACCATTAAAAGATCAGAATGATCCATCAAAATCTCATCACGGAACTTCAAAAGATCATCACGGACCGTCCAAGGAACATCACACGTCTGCGAAGGATTTTCACGGACCGCAAAAAGATCAGCGCTCGTCACCAAAGGAACATCACGCTCCTTCGAAAGATCATCACGGACCGTCGAAAGAACAGCACGCTTCTTCGAAAGATCATCACGGACCGTCAAAAGATCAGCACTCGCCCTCAAAAGAACATCACGCACCATCCAAAGATCGTCACGGCCCATCAAAAGATCAGCATTCACAATCAAAGGAACATCACGGGCCCTCCAAAGATCAGCAAGCTCCGTCGAAAGAACGACACGCGTCGCCAAAGGATCAAAACACGTCTTCAAAGGATCTTCACGCGATATCAAAAAAACATCAGGCAAAAGATCACCAAGCGGCTTCAAAACCACATCAACCTTCTTCGAAGGACCAACATTCTTCATCAAAAGACCATCAAACCCAGTCGAAAGAACACACTCCCAAAGCCCATCAAGGTGCCTCGAAAGATCAACACGCCGCATCAAGTTCAAAATACCATTCGACTGCAAAGGAGCACCACGCCAGGGGCAAAGAACATCGTGTTCCACCGAAAGATCAAGGCGTTGTGTCGGGAAACCAGCAACCTGTGTCGAAGAAACCGCACAGCTCGGCGAAGAGCTCACATACCTCACAAAAACGACAAAACTCTCCATCTAAAGAAAGCGCCTCTTCCAAGGATCAGCAGAAAGAAAAAGACATTGTGACTAAAGAAGAGAAATCGTCTGGCAAAAATAACTCGCAAGCAAATGATGGACCTCGCGAAATTGCAAAGGAACAATCGGTACCGGAAGAGCAACAACAACAGGTTGAAGCAAAAACTGCTCCCGAAGAAACAAAGCATTCGGATTTGAAAGAAAGCAATGACAATAGTTTACAACAACGTGCGAAATCTGAGGACAGCGATGTAACGCAAAACAAATCGGAAGCTTCTACATCTCAGGACGCTACCAGGCCACATGCGTCTACTGGCGATAAGTGAGGCCGCGCATAGCACTGGAGAAAAGACCAAAGAGGTGAATGTTTATAGGTTGAAGTACAATTTTTTGGAAAAAAAATTTAATGAAAAAGATTAGCTGTTTCTGGCATACTTCTTATAGGAAGGAGCTGGGGGTTTATCAACGATTCGAGCAAATGACAATTGATCAATAGGGCGTTTGCTTTTGCCATCGTACGGCGTTTAATTTAATGATTTAACGATTCATCACCAGGGTGGAATTTTTCAAGAACGTTGTCAAAAGGAATGTCCAACCGCTACCCCTGCCATTGCAATCGTCTACTAGATATATCGCAAAATCTGGATTTTGCTGAACTATGCTGCCGTATACAACAAGTGTGTATTATAAACGAGCCCAGAAAAAAAAACAAGCCCTTCATATTGCGATCAGCTGACATGAAAATCGATGAGGCGGGTGTCAGGTGTTAAAGATGTGGTATTTTTCAAAGCCTGTTTCGTTGAATTCGATGGATGCGATCAATTCGACAAGAACGACTAGTTTTAAAATGATTCATATTATTTGTAACGATTTTTAGGGAAAATTGCTTTATCCAGGGTTGGTATCAGGTGCAGATGAGGTGAAATCAAATTACCAAGGACAAATAATTCCTTGTTGATGTTTTTTTAAGATAAGTAACATTATTCAAAAACATTTGCTCTTTATTGTGTACTTACAAAATGAGGAAAATTTTCCATCCCTGGATACATGCACAATATTTCTTAAAAGGCCAAACTAAAGTATTTTATGCCAGTATAAACTAGTTGCTATTAGCGTTTTGCTTATACGGGAGCTTTTAGCAAACCGATTCTATTATTCGCTTAGAAAGGTGCTGGGTAGTGAAAGAATAACGGTATTAAGAACTGGCAGTTTATATAGGATCAGTATATAAAATTAACCAGAACTCCCACTCTCCACATCACATCTGTTTAGTGTTAACAGTGTACGAATTGTATGCCATCAAGCCATGTCCGTATCGCTAAACAAGTGTCATCAGCTTTGGTTTGTGGAGAGTGAGACATCTGCTCATTATGTGTAAAGTATTCTTAATCAAAAGGTAGGACTTACATGCTTGATCAGAGCTTTGAAGTTCTTTTCCTGGTTCTTTGAAAAAGCGTTTTAAATTATTCCAGAGTGTCTGGTGTTTAGCATAAGTATTTTCGTTATGTTTTCATATGCAAGAAATCCTAGTTATTTTTCAATCATATGCAATTGGGGTTACCGAAGTTAGTATACACATATATTAAATTTTGTTAGACGCTAAAGAGTTTATTAGCTATTATTTATATACACCTTTGTCTTTGACGAAATATAGAGATTATGAAATTCACTTCACTTTCATGTGTCTCAGTTCAGCCGTAGCATTTTCTTCTCTTATTATTCTGAGTGATACAAGAGTATTCCAAGAATACTTTATAATTCCTACCTGGCTGTAAGAATGATGCGGAAAGTCGGATTTGAAGTCAACCAAGAACTAAATAATCTGAAGGAATCATTTTATATTTTTGAAGCCTCTACTCTGAAATGACTTGCGACGAATTTCGAAAATGGAAGCCACAAAGCGGGACAATTCGTAGGATTTATCGACACCAGACCTAAGCAAAGTGGATGCAAAATTCGAGAGCGCATTTCAAAAAAGAGCTTACGATAAAGGCTGCGAGGGAGACGATTTTTGCAAAAGGTATTAAATTTTGAAGTATACGCCCCTCCTTCTGAAATACACCGCTGCGGAATGCCATTTTATGGGTATTAATGCCATCAAATATTCAACACTATCTCCATGGGCAACTCGTCACCCGTCACGCAGATGTACTCATCATGTAAATATTATGATGAATAAATTTCAATCTCCTATCTATTTATACTTTGACAAGAGCTAGCTCGGTGTTTAGTGAGTGAGAGATGCACGTTAGGTTGGTGTCGGTGAGATTTTGCCCGGTCTGAGAGGCAGATGCGTAAGCATTTCGAAACCAACTAATCGCGAACAGACAGCATCATCTTTGGGAATGTATGGCTTTGTGAATCACGCATTTCAGAAGCTTATCGAGCTTGACTATGGAGTTGAAGTGTGGGAGGAAATTTGGTGAGGAGAAGTATAATTATGTGTAGCTAGAATTTGCCAAATGATCGAATGCTTGAAATAATGGGCTGCACTTTTGTCCTTTTAATGTTTTTTAAATCTTAAGACTAGCATACATTATACCAGTATTTATTAATAACATTTGCCATATTGCTTATATATGTACATAAACATGCATGTATTCTAACCGAATTGTAAAGTTGCTAGGCACTTCGGAGCATTCCTTTTGCGGACTTGAAAACTCTTCATGGCTCCAATAATGGCTCCAATCGGTTGAATAACCAATCTCAAGCTCAGACCCTCACATCATCTGTACTATAAGGATATGCTATGCACTTAGTGATTTATGATTTCACCTTATTAGATGACATATGTTATGTTTTGTGTAGTGCCCAAGCAAATATTGGCGGCGATGATATATATTCTTTCGACGAGAGACGAATATATAACGACCAAGATCTGTCAGATCTAGTCAGCATCGCATGTGAAGTGTTGGGTGAGTCAAAACCAGTATCTCATTGAATGTGTTTTAACACGTCAGTCTCGTATACGAGTCCGGTTTTTTGTGTTGATATATAATGAACAAGAATGTACATATTCAAACATGCCATATATATGTGTCCATCATTTGCATCTCTATTATGACTATATGGATCTGCATATAAAATGAGGTCAAGAACAAGGACCAAAGGTTGTGTCAAAGGCATTTATACTAAACACGTATAGGTATATATATACACACGAACTAAATCACGGAACTGAAGTATTTAACTTGATAACGTTTATTACTTGAGCAAACGTATCGCTTTGCATTCAATAATACAAGGGATTAAATCAAAGGCCTTGCGTGCGCGGTAATTAAACCGATCTTGTCGATAGAGCTAAATGAAATGTATGTTTGAACGAATATCAAAAAACAGCATTGACGTATGAAGTATACGTCAACGTAGGAGTTTAGGCCCTCAACTCAGCAATTATATATAGCTATATATCAGTTTTAAATATTACGATATATTTGTGTGCATGCAATGTGTGCCATGGATGTCCGAAGCATACGAAAATATATTTCATAACATGAAATGCGCCACCGCGTGTAAAAATTGGTAAACACACGTTGGCAACGAGATACAGATATAGCAAAAGCATCTGCAGGGTCAAATTTATCATCCAAAACGTGGTCCGTTACAGGCATTACTTAGCGCCACGCGTGTGGTGTTAATATGATTGCGAGGCAATTTGCACGTTTTTGACGTTTGGCCTATGGCTATGGTCATATATGCATGATATGTTCTTTTGTGTGCACATCTCTATATGCAGTTCGTTTTATGGTTTTTAAAATCCCCTCACGTCTGCTTTGCAAAATTGATTTTTCTCACGATTTTCAATTTTACAATATTTTTACATCCCGCCATGACGCCACCCCCCGCATTCACTTATATTTGTTGACTAAACATCAGCAGAAATTTGCTTTCGTTCAAGATCTGAAAGTGAAAAACGCTTTCGAGCATGAAAGGACTTTTAGAAAAGGATGAGTGTAAATGTACGCAAAATATTCATATGTATAATTGTATTTGGTTTTGTATACACCAGGGGCCGGTTTGTAAGAAGGCTGGATAGCGCTATCATCCATCGGATAGTGATTTTCCTCAAAATGCTCGATCATAGAATTTCATCTTTGGAACCAAAAGATATTAAAGAGGATCCTCGATTTAGGAATTTGAAGATTTGATCAAAGTTATAGCAAACAACGGGCGATTTTCAAAGCGATTGAAAAAACCACTATCCGGTGGATAGTGGCACCAGCTCGTTTTTAACTCTTCGTAATTTATCGTTCAACCACAAACACTGGCTATAATTATGAGGTTTTGGCAACTTAGTCTGCGGTTTATTCGTCAAATTTCATCTGCGTACGTTTTCGAGCTAGTGTTTGAGAAGTTTAATTATTCTACCCTAGCCCCATGTTGACACTAAGCTATTAAAAAAATGCTGTTGTCCCGGTGCTGTGTTTTATATTTTTGCATTGTTCCCTGAAAATCGCTCGTACGCAGCCTCCTCCCGTGGTTCAGGTTTGAAAATCTATGTTTGCAATTCAAGCAGCCGTTTCGGTTGGATATCTTGAACTCGTTTATCCCAGGACAGATATTTTTGTGTTCAAGTTTCCTTGACTACCAAAAATTCCGGTTTCGGTGGAAATTAATAAATCTTTCAAAGGTGTTGAGACGGAAAAGATTTAATGAAACGTATCACCTAAAATAGATTGTCCGCGCGTTTAATTGGATATCATTGCGAAAGCTTCGACTGTGATTTCATTCTCAGGGTCAGACCACATTTACTATCTAGGACACGGTGTAATTTCATTATGTGGACAAATAATTAAAACCAAAAATGGGAGTTGGGATTTGGTAGACCGCAAATAGAGAACTTATCTCCCAAAGTATAATGTAATAATGATTTTTTTCGTTGAAGCAATATTTTATACCCATAAATGTTATTGGCTTGCTGCAAAATCTTTTATACTGAAATTTAATTTAAGGTTCTCCTAATAAGTGTCCGTCGATTTACTCAATTAGGGATAGCGGATTAGGTGCATGAACGGGATAATGCCGTAATTGGTTTAGATTTGCGCTGTTCAATCAGCGCCTTTTAAATAGAAACCGCTATCGCATTCTTGTCTGTTGTGATTTCCCAGTGTGTACCCTATATTGGTACTTTGCTGGCTGTTTCGTAACAAAAAAGTGATAAAAACTATTGGACTACCATGCATGAACTGGCCTTGCAGCATCGCATAAAAGTTAAATGGTTAGGTATACTCGATCGATGATGTGTGATAAATCATCGATATTGCTGGACAGAACATCAACTCGTTGTTATAGTTTAATTATGGTTTCAATTACTGCATGTTCTGTACTTAAGATATCAGCAGAAATATCCTATTTTTAAAGCTGAATCTTCCACGATAACGTTGATATGCATATTACTGATTTTCGGTGATTGATCAATTTTTAACTTGGGGAGGATAGATATAACTTTCATGCATGCAACGCAGGGAAGTAAATTTCCTTGCACGCGTGGCATGCACCAACATATTGAGAAAGAGCCAAAGAGGTTATGTTATTAATAAATTTTCTCCAACGCTTTCTCCTAATCCGTAAACTACAAGGCACTATGACAAAGTCTTCAGTTGGAAATTTTTAGGGAAAGCAAACCCTAGCTATAAATTGTCTTTTTCAGTTCGGTCCCCGATCACCTTCCACCGTGCATTTATGTGGGAATAATGATCTAATATATATATGAGTCTTGCATGATGCCGTGCCTCCTTAGAAGTCCACAAATAAAGTATATAATGTAACCTTTGCAAAGGGCTTCTTTGTTATTTTAATTAAAAAAAAAAGGGTTCCCTGACTTGACTGGCATATATGTCTTATAATATAGAAACAGCTGTTAGCATTTTGATTTTCACACATTCATTTCCAGGAGTGTTGATAGATCAAAATACGGCATGTTTGTAGAGGTAAAGACTACAGTATGAGTATAATTGAGTATTTATATTGTAATAACTTTGAGGGCTCTGATGAAAATCACTGCCAGTTTTCGTGTCTGCGACCTCCTGGCGACGAGGATGTACAAATAAATAATAAAATATAAAAAATTAATATTTACTTCCACCATGCATCAAGAATACACGGGTCAAAAAAGTAGATAAAGAGTAAAACGTTTTTTTCGAGTGGTACCTATGCTGAGTAGTTCAACCGGCATTTGCACGTCGGTTTTATCATGGTGTCCACCTCCTAGCTCTTTTTTCACTCCTCCTGTATTGATAAAAAACCTCAGCGTCCTGTAACCTCCTTGAATAGTGTTTTTGATCTGCAATAGGACGCTTAATATGAAGGGGGATCTTTTGGATTAACTTATAACATAAAGTACAAATCGCCCCGAAATCCGTTTAATTAAAAACTTCTTTCTGCATGCATGGGATAAACCTTTGAAATAACATGTCGTACTTGCATCATTTAGAAAATTTAAACTATAATATATATTGTATTGAATATAAGTGCTTTTCAAATTTGTTTCACCAAACATGTATAGGTAATATATTTTTATTGTAAATAATTCTGTATACTTCAGCTCTTGTAAGCTGCTATTCAGATTATTAATAAATTCAATGGAATTCAATTCAGTATTTCATAACCCTGTAGCAGCATATATAACTGCATGTAGTTCAGTTTAATGCGAGATGATCTTTCATATTTAAACAAACAGTCTTATCTTGTTTATACCCAACCAAATTTCGTGAATTAGGTCACATGCACAAATTAGTTACAAACACTAGTTTTTGTATCAGAAAAATACAACCACTAGTGTTTGTAACTGATTTGCTTACCTATTCAAATCTTATTTATTACAAATTTATTTCACAAGTCGTTTACAGCACTCGCGGCCGTGTTGTATTGGATATACAATCACTCGCGGCTCTTGTTGTAAACATTACTTAGCAGTTACGTGTATTTTAGGTATGAAACGAAATGAGCTCATGGAACAATTCGGTCAGAAGTTCTTCGAGCACTGCAACTCGTCTGGATGGAAGAAAATCTTACCCTGCCTTGGTGGCAATTTGAAAGACTTCTTTTCAGGACTTGACAACTTACACGAGCAGCTACTTGTCCGTTATCCGGGCATGCAGGCTCCTTCATTTCGCGTGGAAACCAAGCAAGGCAGCGATGTCGTCACAGTGTTTTACTACTCCATCCGAGATGGGCTGCAGTATATGGTGATAGGCATGATAAAAGCGGCCGCGAAGCAGCTGTACAAAAGTGAAGTGGACGTCGCCATTGATTCTTTCAGTGAAGATGAGGGGTGCACTACATTTTTGGTGCGGCCAAAAGATTTCACGGGAGCCATTAAACTGCTTCCGCGACGTCGACAGTCGAGAATGGTAAGGGAGGATTGCCAGGTAGCCGCGTATAAGTCGACGATAGGCATCGCGACGTTTTGTAAGGCGATACCATTTCACGTCATGTTTGACCGCAATATGGTGATCTTTCAAGCCGGGATATCCATGCGGAGGGTACTACCGACCCTGGTCGTTGGTAAGACTGTCCTACGCGAAGTATTCGAGATCGTACGTCCACCCGTACGCGATGAATTTGAAGCAATTTTATCGCGAACCAATTCCGTATTTTTGCTGAAGACCATAGAAGGCATCTTAGATTCTACTACACTGTCAACCGTCACAGAAGATGACAAGCAGCGTATCGAGTCACCTACGATGAGATTTAAAGGTCAAATGTTGTACCTGGAGGAAAGTGATTGCATCTGCTATCTCTGTACACCAATGGTGCTGAATTTGGATGGTCTTAATGAGAAAGGTGAATGAGCATTTCAGTGTTTCTGTATGGGTAGAAATATTTATATTATTATATTATTATTATTATTATTATATTTTATATTATATTATATGCAAAATCGTCCGAACTGTGTCGAATGTAATAAACCCTGATCCTCAGAAACACTTTTATCAGGCATACTGCCATACACTAGTAAGTTTTTTCAGCGAACAACTTCCCTTGATTCGGTACAATTGTCGAAGAATGGGGTCCCATCAAAATTGGTAGCACAACGTCAAATAATAGTCAAATTGTAGTACTTGCTGCTAGGACAAGTTCTTCCGTGAATTTTTGGGTCAATCGTAATCAGGTGGAATGGAGCAATAACTAGGAAGATCTTCCTGCTGATCTAAACTACTGTATGACCTGGCAATGTCAGGAATGCGGAATCTCTCAGGGATCGGCAAGCATGGAGGGCCCGGAAAAGTTGCCCCGTAATATATTTTTAGTTTGATAATTGATTGATATTAGTAATTAATTTGTAATTCAGTAATTAATTAATTTGGGAGCATATAGCACTGTCCTCCTACTAGTAAGTTTCAAAATTTTCCTTTCGGGTACTCCCAGCCGCGCAGTCCCCGGGACAGTGTCGTAGCTCCTCGCAAGAATGATTTTCATTGGCTGAACTTTACAATACATTTCTGTTTCAGCAAATAGCATAGCTTCGTTCTTTGAAAAGCATGGAAAAGCATTATTCAATTGGACGAAAGCTTTCGAGCTCTGCGACACCAGACATGTCCCCAGTCACTGCCTCTTTTTAATTATTGTTTTTCGGTAGATCTATATCGCAACCAAAACTTCATGTCTGGAGGATTAGTTAACCTTACTTTGCAACCTTTCTGCAGGGCTTTACCTAAGCGATATCCCAATCCACGATGCAACGCGTGATCTGATTCTGCTATCTGAACACCGCAATGCCGAATGCGCTCTAACACAACGCCTCCAAATTGTCACGGACAAACTTCAACAAACGGCAAGGGAGCTAAAGAAGGAGCAGCAACTGGCTGACAAACTTCTTTATAGCATCCTCCCTCCATCCGTAGCCAACGAACTGAGGCTGAAGCGTCCTGTTAAAGCGAAGAAATTTGAAGTTGTAACCGTGCTTTTCAGCGGAATTGTGAATTTCTCGCAATACTGCAGTGATATCACGGAACCCATGGAGATAGTCAGTTTGCTCAATAACGTTTATCTTACCTTCGATAATCTCATGGATACGTTCGAAGACGTCTATAAGGTAACCAATGTTATTTTACTATCCACTCCGGCTTTTTTCAACTCTAGAAAAAGCACTAAGAACCAGAATTCCTACGCAGTGGAACCTTGTAATAAGGGAAGGTAGAAATTCTCAAATATCACATATCAAACATTACACTGTTTTAAAATATATTCCAAAGACCGCGTGTTGACCGAACTGTACATGTGAAAACCTTTCTTACTCGGTATTATTTCAGGTTGAGACAGTTGGTGACAAATACATGGCTGTGTCTGGTTTGCCAACGAAATGTAATACGCATGCCCACCACATTGCCAAGATGGCGTTAGATATGATGGATGCTGCGAATAGTATACTAATCAGAGGTCAACCCTTTAAGGTATAAGATCACATCACCTCGAGTATCATTCAGTATCATCAAAGTAGATATAGAAATAAAAATATTAAATGTCAGTGGTTGCTTCTAAAGAACAAGCATTGGGTTTGGAATTCTCTAATATGGCCGTTATCGACTTTCTGCACCCACGATCAGGTTGAAAAGTCAGTCACCTGCTGAACAACGAGCTAGCTAGTGTGCAAACAATCCAAAAGCGAAGCATGACGGTTTTCCAAAGTCAAATTTTTCAGCACACTAAATCTTGCAACTTTATCCTCCGTCGTTCTTACTTAGATAAGTTCCACGATTAACAAAAGCCCCAATATATCATAATTATACACATTTCTTTACACATCACAATCTTAAGAATAGATTTGAATAGATAAGAATAGATGACACTCGACACATTGGAAAATGCATTATATTAGTGCATAATATAATGCATTGTACCTAATTTATTCCTAGATAACGATTGGAATTCATTCTGGAGAAGTTGTTGCAGGCGTTGTAGGTCAGAAACTACCTCGTTACTGCCTGTTTGGCAATACCGTCAATTTGGCCAGCAGAACCGAAACAACTGGAGAGAAAGGAATGATTAATGTTTCCGAGCCCGCATACAAGTACGCAAAAATGCTTTTATGTTACGTAGAGTAATCTTTTTCTGAATATGAGTGCAGGTATACCTGTGCCGCCATGTACGTCCATGTATCATTAGTGTTGATATATATACAGTGGCGTACGGGAGATGATAATTGGGGGAGGAGCCACATATTCATGTGTTCATGTTAACAGACCTGTAAAGACAATGGATTTGAAAATAGATTGATCTTGCACAACATGAATATATAAATATGTGACACCCCCCCCCCCAATTATCGTCTCCCGTACGCCACTGTATATATTTTCAGTATAGAAAATACGTGCGTTGTCAATCCACATTCTGGATCAGTATCTTGATTATTGCATTACCATGCACCCTTTGCTAATCTATTTCGCTTACAATTAGGCCTGTTTCAGAAGTCCAACTTTTCATGTGCCGAACCTTATGTTAAATGAGCTAAAGTCTTTGTTTGAGTTCATTTGCATTCGATTCGGCACATGAAAAGTATATTGGGAATTCGATCTTCCTACGTTTAAATACTTGCAGTCGTCATGCTTTCATCTTTACATTTGACCATCAAAAATTATATCAAACAAATCCCTTAACCACTAGCTCGCCTCGATTCTTCCAGATGCCTTCAATCGCCCAGAGATCCAAGTTTAAAGTTTGAGTGCAGAGGTTTTGTCACTATGAAAGGTAAGAAGGAACCAATGACGACCTACTTCCTAACTCGAACTTCGTCCAGAGAAATCAGAGATGAAGAAAATAATACAAAGGTTCGCGTGCTTATTAAAAACTTGGATGCGAAACAACGAGCAAGGCCAAGAAATAGTTAGATCTTGTGTATTATTTATTCACAACGCGTATATTCATGTCAAATAGTATACGCGCTATTTGTAAACATATATTATATATAGAGAGAGGGAAAGAGAGGAGCGATATACTTGTTTTGTGTTATACGGTTGTATAGTATATCATCTTATTTTACTCGGATTGTGTATAGGGAGTTTCGGTACATCTATTTACAAAGTAAATACGTAAGATTTTAACTGTAATTTTCTATTAGTAATATAAATATACAAATAAAGAGAGTATTAGAACTATTTCTAGGAGACCAAGTTGCAAATACGAATCGTTTTCAACGTTTTTGGATAGCCTGCTATGGCACATATATCTCTGATTACATGCACTATGTTTGTACAACGATGGTTAAAAATTGTCACAAAAAACTTACAGTCGTTTCCATTGAGAACGAACGGCAATGAAAAAGATATTATAGAAATAACAACAGCTACTCCTTGTAGAATCGCGTGATTTGTGGAAAGCAAGCCGACGAAGCCGTAGATAAGTGTATTTTGTTCTTTTCGAGAGTCGAACAAAATCGCAAGCGCATGGATATGAACCTTTAGACTTGAAAGGAAGTTCGGCATAAAGTTCTTCACCGAAGAATTTTGCAAAATACGAAGAGACAGTCAGACAGAGTGGTAACAAAAAGACCAAAGACGTAAATTTAAAAAACCAACGAAGCTCTATTTGTTGCATCAGTATTTATTAGCCAATATAGCCATCGCCGTTCACTTAATGAAAACACTCCTCAAACTGTATTTGTTACCGCGGTAGAATCTCAAGCAGCGAACGCTATATATAAACAACGATAACTCTATCTTTGAAGCCAACTCAAAACTGAATTGAAAGACCATTGTCACTGCATTTTTGTCATCGTTTTATCGAAACAGCGAACGATGAAATGAATTAGGGATTGGTACTAGTCCTCGATTCTTCTTCGAATATGGTACTGCCAAAAACCCCCCTCAGCCATTGTTCTAGTCTAAAAGTAAATCAGAGCTCACAGCTGGTCTCAAAGCAAATGTTAAACCGTTCATTTAGTCCACTGATAGAAGCGGTCAATCAGAACTATTAACCATGTTTCACAATTTTACACTATGTTTCTGAAATCACTTATTTCAAAATGTAGATCGCGTAGAATATATATATATATATATATATATATATATATATATATATATATATATATATATATATATATATATATATATATATATATATATATATATATATATATATATATATATATATATATATATATAGGCAGCATTGACTACCCAATGTATAAAGCTATCGCGAGCTAAGATTAGTTGCAAAAATATAATGAATATTTAATTGGAGATACCGAAAACTACCATGGCAACTAAAGTAATGATGGACAAAATTAATTTGCTTCAAAATTCAAATAAGCTGTCATATTTGAGCACAAATAAAGCAGGCAGTTCATTTGTCCTTTTTACATTAAACAGCGACGACCACTCTAAAGCTTACGACATCAGCGATTCGGACTTCTTGCTTTTTCAAGCCCATAACTGAATCCGCGAACGAGCACAGAGACTTGATTAAAAATAAAATTTTACTGGCGAATGCCCACTCATTTTTGCCGTAATCTTTTGATTAATAAAAGATCAAAGGTGATTGGCCTTCGTGATTGGGATAATAATTAGCATTGTCAAAAGCCGTATGCATGTTCACTCTTCTTTAATATACGGACACCGCAGCTGAGAGTTAATGACATTCAGAGCTGTTTCTTCATTGCACGACGAATATGTTTCCCTATCTAACCAGCTGCTTTGTCAAGGAAGGTATCTTCCGCTAGTGTTTGTCAATCGCACTTGGATCACTTTAGTCTTTACTTCGCGGCTGTTTGTGATTATTTGAGATATGGTAAGTGCACAATAGAAACGAAAGTGAGATATATATTTGACCGCGCTTGAATATTGTGTAGTTTATAGATACAGCAATATGGCGTATATTGCTTAACCGTCTCCCTGCTGATGCAGACGTTTTTTTCTAACGTGTTAAGAAAATAACTTCGGGGGTGCTAGAAACAGGTAAAATTGTCGTCAATGTGTACATTTGCTGATATGCTGTATTGCATTATAGTGAGATGTATGTCGACTAATGTAAAATTACTGTGTACATATGCAAATATACTGTACTATGTCTATAAAGTATAAGAAAAATTTCGATGCGTAACATAACTACAGTCCACAGAGATAAATTCCAGAAGCCAGCAACAAGAGTAAAGTCGTAATGGTCGTCTCACTGTTTTGAGCCGTCGATCAGAAATTACACATTTAACCGAACCGGAATAACTTCAAACCGTGCTAAGAAACTTCGAATCAGATCCAATTACAAACATTGTTGCTATAGGACTATACAGCTGTTTAAAAAGTATCAATAACACTGGATATCCCGTAATATTGAGACGACCGGCCCTGCATGCAAGTCGCTATACAGCCGTATACAGCGAAAGGCCATGCAGCCTTCATTCCCAGGCTCATCGTGGTAGCCACGGAAATGCCTCGACATCCTAGAGGTCTTCATTTCAGAATACATTTTTGTTGCTGATGTGTTATTGAGTATATTTCCCTGTTGTGGGCTGCTCTGCATAACAAAAATCTCATTAGCAGGTGTTTCATGACCTGCCTTTTTAATTTTCACTTACCTTCAAACTCATAAATATATCTTCAGGTTTGTAGATGGTGTTTTATATTGCCCTATACATGTAATGATAATAATAGTCTAGCCGCCTTTGTGTTCCGAAAAATCGTGCACAGAGTTTTATATTATGTAGTCACTGAATAAACATATAGTGAATTCCCCTTATTTTTTACTCATTTCACGCATGTAAACCGGCCATATAAGCCTAGATTAATGGCACTTCACACGATCTAGGATAATTTGTGAAGGTTATAAGGATGGAATTTCTTTTCTCAATTTTAAGCCAGGAACGGTCGAGAAAAATGTTTCGACTATCATCAAATGATTATAGTCGACACATCGAGTCGACTCCATCAGGAATGGAACGGCGTATGATTCGATAATTCTCCTGAGTTAAAATTGAATAAGCATCAGGGGCCAGTTGTATAAAAGACTAGTTAACTTTTAGCTGTATTCTGTAGTTAAGAACAGAATAGGATTTAACTATGCAAAGTCAGTGTAGTTAAAGAGTTTTATATAACCGGCCCCAGGCCGTCGCTGGACCGGACGCTTAACTGACGTTAGAAACTATAGAAACAATCGCCTTCAGCCGTAGTCTGCGATCAGGCATAAGAACTGCCTATTATTTAATGAGACAAAAATACTTCTCGTACATGTTTTGTACTTACCGACCTTTGTCAGGAGATTTACACTCATTTAGTATATTACATAATTTCCCTTTTTCCCCAGTATGGTTTTGTGAATCATGCATTGGAGTTGCTGGTCCTGAGAAGATATGGCCAGGAAAAGTGGGAGGAAATCAAGTATGCATATATTGTGTTGTCCGTAACTAGAATAGAAAACAAAGTGTTTTTCTTGATAGTTGTGCTACCAGTAGTTGTTGAGGGTATAGTATATATGATTGTAAATTGTAAATTTTTATGATACATTAAATCCCATTTTGCATTTAAACAAATTTTAACTAGTGTACAACTGATGCTAAAGGAAGAATGCATGATGATTCAATAAATAAAGGCTTTATTTAACAGAGAGTGAGTTTACACATGCCAGTTTGCACCGAAAAATCAATGGCTCTCAATATTCATTGCAATTTATAGAAAAAAAGCCGGGCTTAAATTGGAAGGAAGATTTCTTGTACGAATTGTCTACGATGATTTCAAAACGTACGACCTGGTTGCAGCGGCGACGGAAGTTTTAGGTATATAGCTTTTTATTTGGTAATATCTATGATAAAAATGCCGTGGTACCTCTACAAAGCATGAAGTATGAAGAAAACATCACAACCGTCATACCTCGAAAATCATCCGTACGGGCAGCGGGGCCAGTGTGCATGCACACCGTGACCTTTTTTAGAGGGAGAGGGATCGTGAATATTTCGACCTACAGCCTTTGTCGCTATAAGATATTCGCGTCTTTTGTAAGACTTTCTCCTGTCTAGGGTCTTTATAATACTGTTTAACAATGAATTTTTAAAATAAAAGTATAAATTTGCATAGCAGCATCATCAGAAATTCAAGGCATTGATTACAAACACGCCAGGATTTCGCAATCAAAGATGCAAATGGCTGCCTTGTTATTATAAAGCACGAGACAAAATTTGAAATTAAACAAATATAGCAAACTCAGTATAGTTATGAAAATTTTTTCATATTTTTATCTTACCCTGAACAGGTTCCCAACAATGTAATTTCAGCAACGCGTTAGCTACTTGCAACATATAAACTGGTTAGAAAGTAGCTAATCGGCTACCGAAAATGACAATATTGGGGAACTTGTTCGGGGTAAGAAAAAATTATGAAAAAATTGTGATAACAGTACGGAGTTTCTGCCCGTCTTAATTCCATTATAACAAGACAGCCATCTTTGATTGCGAAATCCTAGCGTGGCATTTTGTTTTCAAGTACCTCTCCTTTCGATAAAGCATGAATTGAAATTTCCATACCGAATACGTTTTCCAACACTTTCAGCTTCGTATACTTACTCCTGCGATAGTTATTCCTGCTATAAATAAAAGTGAAAAAACTAAAATATGGGGCTTCCGCTTAAATGCTTTTGTTCGCGTACAGGTGTGCCGGCTACGAAAATTCTAGAAATGTTCGGTGAGACTTTCTTCGACTTCTGTGAAGAATCAGGCTATGACAGAATCTTGCATGTTCTTGGGGGAAAGCTCAGCGAGTTCCTATGCAACCTTGATGCATTGCATGATCATCTTGGCAGTATCTACCCCGGTATGAGGGCGCCATCTTTCAGAGTGACAAACCAAAATGGCGCGATAATCCTGCACTACTACTCAGTGAGAGATGGTCTGGAACATATTGTACTGGGTATTGTCAAGACTGTCGCGAGGAAACTTCTAAATACTGAAGTAAGTTGGTCAGCAAGTGACGCGTGTATACAAAATGCCTTTCTTTTTTCATTCTGACTATACCAGCATTGATCATCAATAGCGACGAATTTCATTAAATGATGGAACAAATTTTTCTATCAGTTTCATAACGAGTTAAACAACACATCTTCCAATACACTGCAAAAGAATATTGCAACAACGGTGATACTGAAGATATTAAATCTCACTTACAGGTGTCCGTGGAAATACTACAGACGAAAGACGAAGAAAATGACCATGTTCAACTCGCAATCAGAGAAATCAGAAGTGGAGATACCTCGGAAATGAACCTGGACGAAGCTGACCTTACAATGGGCGGTCAACTTAACTTAGAGCCGAAGATTTCACCAATGTCGTTTTGTAAAGCTTTTCCATTTCATGTCATCTTTGATCGCAACCTGATGGTCATTCAAGCTGGGGATTCCGTATGCAGAGTTTTACCGCAGCTGAGTGTGGAGGATGTCAATTTTGGCGATCTGTTTCAATGTGTTCGACCTCAGATCGAGTTTACAGTGGACTCCGTCTTGGCACATATCAATACGGTTTTTGTGATGAAGACCAGGCAAGGCGTACTTGTGGTGGATGAAGAAAATGAAGTACCAGGATCACCGCAACGCAAAGGAAGCAATGGAGAAGAATATGTTAACCTTCGACTTAAAGGTATGAAGGAGTTCAGTATACATAGATTATGTAGTTTTTTAACGACTACATATTGATGTCTTGCGTGTAGCTGGAATGATTTGAATTTCATTCTGTTTCGAGAAAGCGAAGGTTTTTTCCAGGGGATTCTCGTTTCAACATGAAGACTATATAGGTCCTAACAAGGCTAAATATCTAAGTAATAAGAGGCAATGAAGCACTTGTGAGTTGTGTTTATTGTTGACTGGGGAGCTCAGAGGTATTCTCTTGCCAAAACATTTTTTAATTTCTTAAACAACATTTAGCTTTGGCACATAAAAAGTTCGACATCTGCAACGGGCCTTAGCTTCAAAGACAACCATACCTCTATTCTTGATGTTCTAAGGAATTTCAGATTGTGTCAAATTTCAATGATGAATACTAATATATTTTTGCAGGTCAGATGCTTTACATAGAAGAATCAGACTTGGTGTTGTACTTATGCTCTCCAAGTGTACTTGACTTGGATGATCTGCAGGCGAAGGGGTTGTTCGTGAGTGACATTCCAATACACGATTCAACCAGGCAGTTGATACTCTTGTCTGAGCAGTTTGCTGCTGAGTACAAACTTACCCAACGTCTGGAAGTGCTGACAGACTACCTCAAACAGACTCACAAAGAGTTGGAGGCCGAAAAACAACTTACTGATCAATTGCTCTACTCTGTTCTTCCGTCGTCTGTCGCAAATGAACTGAGACATAAGCGGCCGGTACCTGCAGAGAAGTACGAAATGGTTACCATTCTCTTCAGTGCAATCGTTGGATTTGCTGATTTCTGCAAGAGCTCTTCACCTCTCGAAATTGTTCAGTTATTGAACGATGTGTATACTAGTTTCGATGTTTTACTTGATCCACGCATCAACGATGTTTACAAGGTAAGGTTTTATGGAATTTTTGCACATAAAAATTTTCACGTATATACGCTTACGAACCCAGGCTCTTTATTAATCTTAACTATCTTCTTTGAGCAACTTATTTCGGCATATCCATCTGTTTCAAACTACGCAGAAAATAAGTTATAAGTTACTCCTATTAGTAAAAATCCACAGGAATGCACTTGCTGTTAAAAAGTTTTAACAGATTATACCCTAGGCCGAGTTATAGCGCCGGTGAACAATTATGAAATCGTTTTGGAAATTTAAATGTACCCGGTATGCTTACGGGTATATCTTATAAGAGCTTTTTATAATAGGTCGAGACTGTAGGAGATATGTACATGGCAGTCAGTGGTTTGCCGGAAAGATGCAATGACCATGCCCGAAAAATATGTAACATGGCGTTAGATATGATGGAAATAGTGCAAGAGATCAATAGTCAGGAAAGAAAAATACAGGTAAGTTTAAACCGAGTTTTATCCACTCGAAACTACCACCACTTATTAAATTTTCACAGGCTTCACCCGAAGTGGCTTTTTAACTGTCAGCATAGCTTTCAGTTCGTAAACCTAGTTTTTGAGCCCTTAAGATAAAGAAAGCTTGAACGGTCTCGTGCCGTCATGGGAAGCAAGTGAGATGGACAAAATAACCGCAGTTTGGTCATTCAGCTCGTGTAGCTATGTAACCATACACTCGCCCCAGGAATGCTTCTGTGGTCCTTCGCATCGTTATGAACACAAGTTGTCACGATTTGGGTGTTGTTTATTACATATCATGTATTGTTCACAATTGACAGATTACAATTGGTATTCATTCCGGTGAGGTCGTTGCTGGTGTTGTTGGTCAGGTGATGCCACGTTTTTGTTTGTTTGGCAACACAGTGAACCTGACCAGCCGAACTGAAACTACTGGTACAAGCGGCAAGATCAATATTAGTGAATACACGTACAGGTCAGTATATACGTAGTTGAAATCATTGCCGTTCATGTAAAAATATGATGTCCCGAAAAAATGTCATTTTTTAAGATGTTGTCCAGTCGTAAAGCAAACAAACGCTTTGACGGCTTTGTTTACATTTTTTAACTGTTGTATCAAGCCCGTTTAACTTAAACGGTGGATAAGTCTAAAGTTAAATAACACTTTACATCTCTCTTGAGTCAACTTTAGTATTATGCACTCAATATGTAGTTGTAAACCCAACCTCGCTCACAGAGCCTTGTGGGACTTTATGGTGACGGTTGAGGCTGGGGGGAGGAGAGAAGAGGAAAGGCCCTGGGATCGGCCGTTCAAACTACCCACATTTCGTGGGTATTTTGAATAAGCATGAATTAACAGAATCAAGGTAAAATTCCCTGGGAACGAGGTTGTTGGAGTCTTGTTTTCTGCCATTTACCGCACCTTTTGAACGCACCCCCGTTTATTAAAAAATATTGCGCTAATTACACATAAATTAGGATAAATCATTTAACCAATCAGAAGTCAGAAACGGCTGGCTGATCCCAGGGCCTTTTACCCAAACCCAGAATCAATGTAAAATTCCCTGGGAACGAGGTTGGTTGTAAACAGTATTTTTTACTTAAGTTGTAAATAGTATCTTTGAATAAAACGGTAGACTTACTTTCTATTTTGAACGTATCCACCGTTTAAGCAAAACGGGCTTGATCCAACCGGCCCCTGTACTATTGTGTCGTTGAGAGAGTCTAGCTTGCACTGTCCCTGATTGTTTAATCCGAAATACGTGCGCCGGGTTTAATCCACAGACATGTATATTTAATAGATGTCTCCAAGAACCAGGTAGCATGGATCCTAGTTTTGACTTCGACTTACGTGGACCTGTCAAAATGAAAGGCCGAGATGAACCAATGACGGTGTATTATTTAACCCGCAACTGTTCCCGCCCACGCGTTCGTTCGGTTTTGCGAAATTTCAATATCAGGGGTCCGTTCTCCGCATCACCGGCAGTCAGTCAACGTGATGTCAAGAACTCGCCAGGGTGTCCTATGTCTATGATGTTTGATGTTAAAAACCACGTTGCATAGATTTTAGAAACGCTCTGTACGCGTCTTGGAAAATACTGTGTATTTCAAACATATCTGTTCTAACGTGTTGCCGCGTTTTATCATTTTACTATTGCAAAATTGTGATTCATATATGCATGCTTGTAAATAATTAAAAAAGAATACATCACTCTGATTCACTTTTTAACCACAATCAGATAAAAACAGCGACCAGAATGAGATGCGCGTGGTAAGGTAAAATCGTGCAGCAATTATGTCGTTCGTTTAAAATATACCTATCATATAGCATTATTCCACTACTAAAGACCCGAATGCATTGCCTGAATAAAGGCTATTTTGATGTAGTAATGATTTTGTGAAACGTCAGTGTTATGGTCAACCAGTTTTGTGCCCTCGAACTCGTGTCCTTGATGAAATAGAAACGGTCACCTCGTGTCTTTGTCATTACAATTGTTGTCAAGAACGATTGCTTTCTTGCCAGCTCTAGATCCCGCAACTTTTCACTGACGGATATCACGTGGTGCCCAAGTATTGGCTGTATAGTGTCTATATTTCTGGCGCAGATTAAGGACGCTAGTCAGCCCCGTATCATCAGTTGAAAAGCATAAATTATTGCATACCATTAAGATCTGCGGCTGAGAACAGCGAGCGTTTGGGTGTGCTTGTAGAGGCGCGATCAGAGGGCTGCTCCATTTACTGTTCTGAATGATTCAGGACACTATGTGCGAGAAGTTTGTGTAATGGAATGCACACATTGTTCTGAAACAGTGTTCAGTCTATTACATATATGCGTTCAACCACTCTGGAATGATACCAGATGGTTTGTACGATTTCTTTGTACGTGTTGCCGCCCTGTAGATGCTAGCCCTATTTTAGATCTTTTGTACAATCAGGTATCGGTATAACAGGCCGTTAACAGGCATTTATACGCTGAAATGCACTCGGAGATCACAAACAACTAATGAGTAATAACCGCGCAGGAGACTATGTCCGATATGATGACGAATGCAATCTAAATCTGCCACAGTTATCATTCCAGATATAATATATATATATATATATATATATATATATATATATATATATATATATATTATATATTTATATATATATATATATATATATATATAATATTATATATATATATATATATATATATTAAAATAAGGCCAACATAATATCACGGCTAAACACATCTGTTACCACCACTTTCAAACACGTGAAAATTGTACGTGTCACGTGTTGTGTTCTTGCTGCCCCTACTTAAAAACAATTCTTAAAAACTAGGGGTAATCAGAACAGTTCCGAACTCTCGCGTGACAGTGTTCTGTTCCACTCCATTACTGCTCATGAAATCTGGAGTACTCCGAACAGTAAATGGAACAGCCTGCAAGGCGCTATATAAAACACGTGTTTTTTAGTGCCCTGACGTGTATGCAGAGTAGTTGTTACGCTCTGCACATGTATATAACGCATACATCATACATGCAGCTACAATCATTATACTTTCATACTCGTACTCTCTTTTGTCGATTATAATTTGATAAAAGAAAACGGCAAAATGTATTACTTGAAACTCATTTTTTTTAACAAAAAGGTTTATTTTTATTCAGATTTATAACCTTAAACATCTTCTTATAACTCAACTTTTCCACTGTGCTAATTTCTCAGTTGGCGCGTCATACACACAATCATTCACTATATATGGTCATTTTTGTTCCGCGGTCAAAATTCAATTTGGTATTCGTCGATGATTGCCAATTTTGATAGTTATCACAGGTACATAGCGAATATTTCTAAGAGTAGAGGGAGCTAACATAACAATGAAGGCGCCACTATGGTTAGCACCGAGTAAAAATAAATTTGGAGCTTCTAGATTAACCAGGAACATAAAAATTGGAGAGCCCTGTTTCTTATATTACTTTCTTAACTCGTTCAGTACATCCTTGAAAAAGTGTCTTTATTGGAACGGGACGGCTGAATTCGCTATCCGTACCAATTCTATATCTGTACCCTGCGTTTGTATGGTAGCCCAAGTACGAGTAATGCATTGCATAACCATGGGTACTAACTTAGCAGTGCCATGCTAATAAATTAGTGTGGTGTAAACCGGCCTAAAGATGTAAATTATTGAAACGCTACAAAAGATTCAGTAGAATATACTATTATAATATTTATAGGTCGGTTTATTAACCTGCGTGAATACTTCTATGTAAACTACTACAACGTGGGAAGCTTATTTTGGGAAACTAGTATAATGAGTGAAGCCTATTCTATGACCATTGACTATATTGCTACAATAAGACGTATAATAAACAGTTTAAAAAAAGCGTTAATGTCATGCATATGCAAGATCTTTCGCCATCTCCATGCACCTCAGCATGGAGAAGGAACGGAGAGAGCGGTATTCGTTCTCAATCAATGAAAAGTAACTGGCTTAGTGGAATTACAAACATTGGCCACCAACTAAACCAAATGCCGGATACAGCTAAAGACTCTTCTGAATCATCACACGCCACTGGACAATCTCCCAGTTTCGAATCATCACCACTCTCGTCATCAAGGGAATTGCCTGTACAATATATGAATGAATAATGCTTAGGCAAATTGAGAAAGTTATAAATCAAATATTGAGTGGGATATATTCTTTCGAATAGAACAGTTCGCTCTTTGAAAAAACATCAATTTAACGGTGCAAACTGCACATAAGTCATTTGCATAGACTTTTCCTCAGCTACATGATAAATCTTTTTAGCGTCATGAAACTGCCACCTCCTGTAAGATTGCTTTTATGATCTCATCATCTATAATTCATGATTTCATCATTCACTCGCGCTTACCTTCCAAGTCAACATCTTCATAATCATAGCCGAAATCGAATGATTCTCTAAACATCTCCTTATGAGTGTACAATGGAAACAACGGCACAATGACGTCATTTTTGTTGTGACCCATAGGCGCATCGAACTTGGAAAGAACCGAATCATTCTTTTTAAACTTTCGAAGCCACTTCTCGAAAATACGATCCACGAATGAATGATGAAGGTGGAAGATCGGGTCGTTGGAAGCCGAAGGCACATATCCCATAGTTCCACCAATAACTATGGTATATAATAACAATGATAAATTAGTTATAAGTATCTGAAGCACTAAACATCAAAAGTTCAAATATATTATCGATTAGATACCTATATGAACTTGGTTATGCAGAGTATGAGCATTCGGCAAACGATAACCTGTTTTACTGTTACTGTTCCCCTCCAGGATGTTTCTGAAATTGCAGCTGGATTCTTTACTGTAGGGTGGAACGTCGTAAGATTTAAATCGAAGAGCAAAGCTGACTTCCTCGCTTGTTGGAAACGTCATGGTGAAACCGCGTTCTTTCATCGCCTTTTCTTTATCCTCTTCCGTGTTTCTCGTCAGTCTAGTTACCCTGTCGTTAGGATTACAAAGCTTTGTGAGTTGATTTGTCTCTTCTAGGGTGCAAATGGTCCACCATTTGCCCAAGTATTTTCCCTTGACAATGCCGTTCGATTGGTCGGTAACCCCGAGAGAATCCTCAGAGCAAATAGATGCGTTGCATCGAGTTTGGTTTTCAGTCCAGTCCCAATAAGGAATAGCAAAATCTTCATCGTTAGTTATTTCCTGCAAGATGGGTATACATAAACATTGTCATGTACCTCTAAATGATGAACTTTTTAGGGACTGTGATCTTATATATAATCAGTATTAATCCTCATGAGGAGAAAATGGGGAGAGGTAAATGAAAGGAGCGGAATGCATGTATAAGGTCGAGTAAAAATGAAAAATTGAGTAGTGCATGGGGTAAAGAAAGGTTACTGATATAGATCTTTTCATGGTAAAAGTCTGAAATCAAACATGAACTGCAGGGCCGAAACTAGAACGATAATTGGGGGGGTGTTTATTCATATATTCAGTTCTGCCCGACGGATTTCCATTGTGAGCTTTTGCACTTACAACAGAAATCCGCAGGGCAGAACTGAATATATGAATAAACACCCCCCCAATTATCGTTCTAGTTTCGGCCCTGTTGAACTGTACAATCTATTATAAGTTATTATCTATTAGGTGAATGACATTGCATGAGAGATAGTAAATACGGCTTTTTGACAAACAGCATTGAAAGCTTACAAGTATTGTATCGTAATGCTTGTTATAAAGATTGACGTCTTGACGATGTGGTGAGCTAAATTTTTCATCGCTTTGAATTGGAGTATTTTTTCCAGCGATATTTTTTCCAGCTGTATATTTTAGCAATTAAAACATTTTCATATTTCCCATCCCTGTTATAAATAACGACAGATTCCTACGCATGCATGCATGCGAAAAGCCACAAATTATTTAACAATTATATACCATGAGCTGATAGCGAACGAGGCGAACCCGGGTAGTATACGACGAGAGCAATCGAAGTAGAATGCATGTTATATACATGGAAATGTTTAATATAATATTTCAATATTTTTAAAACACTAACCTGCAGTGTCCTCTCCCATGCGAGCAAGTACAGTCGATGCCAAGTGGGAAATCCCTGACCTTTGTGTGCAAAATCGATTTGGGTCTTCGTGACATTGTGGGGGTAAATGGTATCGCGTGTCGAATCGTAATGCAGCCACGTAAAAAGATCGTAGCTACTGATGTTGTGAAACAGCCCGCTCGGATCTTCGCCTGCTTCAACGATATCGCTGATATTTTCAAAAAATGTGGTTGTAACGACATAGTCACTTTGAAAGTATTTGGACTCATTGATGTATCGCATGTAACGATCTTTCTCCGTTGCAGACAACTTTAGAAAATTTCTCCGCGTCAACGTTTTCTTTTTCGTACAGTTGACGCCACGGTAACCGAACTCGCACTTGCCGCAATCGTAGCCGCCGTAGTTTCCTTTGCATTTGCAGATTTTGTTATAAAGAGCTCCGGGCCAGTTATGTCGTTCGTCGTCGATCTGAAACGGTTCAAAATGACTGTAACTGTAATTCCAATTACGGATGACCAATTCCTCGCAAGTTCCTCGGTCCCCGTCACTACCACATGGTTTGGAAAAATGTTTTGGGATTGGACAACATGTCTTGTTCTTCAAGCTTGCAAAGGTGGTACAAACTCTAGGAAACTGGCCTTCAGTCCACGGAAGGACAGCAGCAACAAGTAGAAAGCACAGAATGGCTTTCATGATGTTCATCTGGTTATACGTGTCCAAATGCGGATCTCTTCAAGCCTTTGAATGGTCGACTAGAATAACTTGTGTGAAGCTTTTATATGCCTAAATGGTTATATCATATCTCAAACTCTTACAGAAATCCTTTGTTTTAAAAAATGGATTGGCATAATATGATAGGCATATGACCGGACGTGGATTCAAAGAAATACTGGCCAGCGTGAATGATATCTCACGTGGGTGAGTCATACAAGATGAATGAAGTAGCTAATTAAAGTGTGCAATATTCGTTCCTAGCTTGGGTCTCTTTCTGTCGCATCTTAAATCAGTCACTTAAAAACTGCAGAGCTATGCTATTGATACTTTGACGCGTGTCTCGTGGTTTTCATGAAACGCGGTCAGTAACGAAAAGTTGTAAATCCAGGATTCGGTGTATCAGGAACCCGAGAATTGGGAATCGAAGATACAGGAAATCCACATAAGGGAAGTCCTTACCACACACTTCAAACAAAGACTGACACTGATGCCTCAAAATAACAGTATATTGGCTGTAAGTCTGTAACATGCATGTTACTGAATCATGACTAATTCTATGTAAAATTGGCGTTTTTGCATAATTTACTGCAAATGTGAAACTTTGTTTAAAAAGCTTCATTATTTCTTCAACTATATGCGAGCATGCATCAAATTGAATAAACAAACGTTTGTTTAACATATCCAAACATATGAAATTAAATTAAGTAGGAGAATTGATTTGGTTATATGTAGGTTGCATTTTTTTATACACACTACATGTACTGTGAACGAAGCATTAATTTGGTGATTTTTACGATTTTCTACTTGGCTTCGATCCTCCGTAGGCGTTACAAATGCATTTTCCTGTTCAGGAAACAATAATTTGTTTACATAGTGTTGTTAATGTGTGCTTGTATGTCTAAACAATGCTCTTCGATACTATTTACACTTTGATTGTTCGCAAATGTCGTGCCGGAACTAACTCTTCAGTTTCCGTGATTCCGTCCTACTTAGTTTAGGTTTTAGACTCTTACGTCTGTATTCAAACAGCTCACTCACACTCACAATCACACTCACACTCACACTCACTGAGTGTGACATATAAATTTTGTTAATGCTGATCAATGAGAAAGTTTTCTCTGAATAGATGGAAAGATATTTATAAGGTAAATCACTGAAAATCAAGCCCCTATTCGGCTGGAAATACCGCCATTCAAACGTTATGATTAAGATCTCACACTCAATGAGTTTGAGTGTGAGTGAGGTTTTAGAATACAGGCGTTAGACTTATTCTAATTTCATAGAGCAAATGTTTGGATACGTTAAACAAACTTTAAAGTTTGTTTATTCAATATGATGCTGGCAAACTTGAAGAAATAATGAAGCTATTTAAACAATGTTTCGCATTTGCAGCCGGTAAATTATGCAAAACACCGATGCCGATTTTACATAGTCGAAATTGGTCATGTCGACTGACAAACGTCAGTCTTTGTTTGACATGTGTATCACCAGGTGGTAAAGACTTTCCTTACATAGATTTCCTGTCTCTTCGATTCCCAATTCTCGGGTTCCTGAATGCACCGATTCCCGGATTTATAACTTTTCGTTGCTAACGGCGTTTCATGGAAACCACGAGATATCTATTTTTTAAGTGCAGGGCCAGTATTTTTTTGAATTGTGTGCACCTAATCAAGGTAATTTAGGAAGTTTCCGGGAAACAGCAAAGGGCAAGGTCGAACTTTCTTGCCCGAATTTTGCACTTTACACATTGTGCCTGGAGTCTCAAAAAATCTAGTCCATTTGCCCATTATTGCCCAATGTTAATCAGAGTTAACGCATTCAGGATTTTTTCTTAGACTTTTCGAATTAAAATTTTTAAATTTGCCAATTTAACTTGTCGGGTGTTCAAAAAGACCTCGGTCCGATATTTCTCGGTAAAGACCTCGCGTTCTGTTGAATAAGAAGTTAATACACTATAATATTTTAGTCACAAGTTATTCTCGTCGACCATTCAAAGGCTTGAAGAGATCCGCATTTAGACACTTATAACCAGCTAGATAAGGCCAGTTCCCTAGAATTTATACAACCCTTGCAAGCTTGAAAAGCAAGACATATTGTCCAATCCCAAAACATTTTTCCAAACGTGACGGGGACCGAGGAACCTGCGAGGAATTGATCATCCGTAATTGGAATTACAGTTACACTCATTTTGGGCCGTTTCAGATTGACGACGAACGACATAACTGACCAGGAGCTCTTTACAACATAATCTGCAAATGCAAAGGAAACTACGGCGGTTACGATTGCAGCAAGTGCGAATTGGGTTATCGTGGTGTCAACTGTACCAAAAAGAAAACGTTGACGCGGAGAAATTTTTCTAAAGTTGTCTGCACAGGAGAAAGATCGTTACATGCGATACATCAATGAGTCCAAATACTTTCAAAGTGACTATGTCGTTACAACAACATTTTTTGAAAATATTAGCGATATCGTTGAAGCAGGCGAAGATCCGAGGTATTTCACGGGATATATCGCGTAAATATTGTGTACGGGGGAAGGGGGGAACGTGACGTGTTTGTTGACATGCAGCCGAGTTTTTATAAATATCTGAAACACTTAGTATTCATATATGTTCGCTTCTATTCAATAACAAAAGATCGTCGGCCTCTGGGAATTAATAAAGTTGGGCAACAGGGTGCATAATTAGGCATGCAAGCTCCAGCTAATAAAGGCAGCTATTACATTGTAATGAGTGATTTCAATGGTTTTGGGTTTTTTGAGCGAAAGTCTCGTCTATACAAAGTTTAAAACACATGCAGATTTGCCAAAATTTTGTGGAGTTCTTTTCTAGTTTTATCACATATTTGTGGTGGAGGGCAACTATTTGTTTGCAAAATTATGGGTTTAAGCCCCGTACAGAAGTTTTCTTGACCAGTTCACTTGCTGGTGTGTATGATGAACAAGTTTTCGTTGACAAGTTTTCCTTGTCAAGTTTTATTTGCTCGTGTGTACGCGACAAATTTTTCTTGACAAGTTTTACGATAGTATGAGTATATTTTACGATAATATACTCCTTATGATAAAATGTCAAAACAAACAGAAATTGAAAAACTTCAAAACACAGCCCGATTGGCTCGAAGATTGTTACGCGGTTCCCTATACTTTCCCTATTCCTTCACGGCCGTACACACGAGCATTTTTCCTTGTTGAAAAGCGGGCATGACTAGCTTTTGAACAAGGCTTCTTGTGGAGGAAAACTTGCCCGGCGACTAGATATTGTTTAAGTATACAGTATATATATATATATATATATATATATATATATATATATATATATATATATATATATATATATATATATATATATATTATATAGATAGATAGATAGATACTCGAAGTCTAATTAGAATTGCATATGATACATTTGCATGGGGTTTCAATCATCTATCTATATATCTATCTGCGGACAACGTTTTTGCAAATGGGTGTATATATATATATATATATATATATATATATATATATATATATATATATATATATATATATATATTAGGATTACATTACATGTAAACACAGGGAACCACTCGCACATTACTTTTGGTATTTTTTATTGGCAAATCCCCATTATTATATATACTTAAAAATTGATAAACTATGCTTGATTCTAGTTTGCTGATGGTATCACATGCAAATATCAATCATGCGCCAATGGCGTATTTATACGCCTCCTGCACAATCTTCTTTACGACTTCGATTTCCTCCTCATTTCTTGGCGCATAAAGAAAGGTTTCCTTGATTCCATGACTGTAATAAAACATGTGACGAATTCCCCGGTTGCTGGCGATAACTTCCTCTATTATCTCGGCGCTAACAATGACATGGCAACTGCCCTCACTGTGAAGATGGGCGAACTCGTGGCTCTCCGCTCCCTTTTGTTTAAACGGCCAATCATCATGTGCCACGGGTATTTCAGGCTTCAAAAAGAGCGATTCAACAGTTGAATCTGCAACCAGCGAGGGCCTCTTCTCGGCATTAGGAAAGGTCGTCGGGTCGAAGAGCCAAGCATGAAGAGCATCGTAGATATGCTTTGGAGCTTGGTCGGTATATTGCATTTGTGGCGGCTCTTTTGAAACCTCTGGCGGTTCCCCAAGTCGTTTTGTAAGATTTAGTTTTGACATTTTGTGAATCTGTTCTCTTTATCTCAGGTTTTGCACGAATTCTCTGTTACTACACAAAAGGAGATAGTGTTCTCTCTCCAAGGCTAAATAAATGTAAACGAGCGTCGCTAACGACCGTGATATTTGACCTCAAAGTATTCACAACAAAGTAAATATGTCCGATTGTCATATGTTCGTATGATGTCGAAGTTTTACTGAATTTTTACTGTATTTTCGGTCAGCGGTACAAGGTTTCGTCGAAGGTTCCAAAATGTGCCGTTCGTTGTCGTGTAATTGTCGTGTATCGATTATATATATTATCGAATTAAATCGATATATATATTATCGTCGTCAGCAAAATGTCGAAATGTCTGATGCTATATCAGGACGACCGAATCAAGTCAACGCCAGAGAAAGAGGCACAAACTCTCTAACGGACCATCTTTTTCGAGACCTTGTATTTCCAGATCGCCATGTGAACCGACATCTAATAGAAATACCTCTGACCATAATTTGAAACAATTCCGTATGAAGCCAAGTCGGGGAGTTGTTGATTTGTGGGAATATAAACGACAGTCGCTTCTATACTGCTCCGTCTGCCCGTAAATGCACGCCTCAGTTCTGACTCTGGTGTTGACTTGATTCCTTGAGATGTGGTTTTGACAGTTCACACCTGCAAAAAACATAAAAATATCAGGGACTGGGGTAGAAATTCAAGGGTACATTGTTAATGAGAAAAATAATTCAATAAATAAGCTGTAAGGCCTAACTGGTACATTATCATCAATAAATTAAAGACGCATTTAAAACTAGATTCTTGCCGATATTTAAATGACTGCGGCAAATTGCAAAATATTGAAAACGAACTGGTGATTCTGACCATGATCAGAAATGACAATACACACGAAATGTATGATAATTGTTTAAATTATCATATATTTTCTGTTCAGAGATAGCAACCCTGATGCTATATATATTATCGATTATACTATATATATAGTATATTATATATATTATTATTATATATATTATAGCTTAGAAATAAATAAATTGCATGGTGTACATCACAAACATTTAATAAAACTTTATTAATCGTTGTTAATTCATTTCATATAATACAAGCAGTTTGTCCTTACGACGGAACAATTTCACACCATATTACTTTCGTCTGTGGAGGTTTGCGTAAAACTCAAATACTACAGGAGAAAAATTGCGTTAAAGTTGTAAACAGTATTCAGTTAAAATAGCATGCATACGATGGTGGACCGATCAATCGTTTCAACTTCTCTGATCCTCGTGCATGTGAAATAGACACAAAATAGACGCGTACTTGTTTTAGCAGCCCGTCTTAGGCCCTTGACGAGCAGCTTTTGGCTTGCTGTCTCCTTAAACGCAGACATCTCGAAACAGCCATTCACGCTTCACGTACTGAAAAATCAGGGGGGCCCTGTAAAGGTAGCCATGCGATAGCGAGTACAATTCGGCCATTCGGGATTATTAATAATACGAGTGATGTTTGCAAATTTTGTTAAAATTGGACGAGCTGCCAGGGCGAGAAAGAACTAAGGCTGTGCCTGTGTGCACACGAGCGTCGTTTTCGAGCGTTTTCAAAATCTTTTTGTCCAAGGAAAAATATGCTAAATATGTTAAATTAGCTTCAACTTCTAATGTAAAATGACGGTATTTGAAACCGTTTTGGCATGAAAACGAATGCACTGAAAACGTTACCCTGTGCACATAGCCTTACATATCACATGATTATCATGTTCAGCTTCATTCAGTAATTGTTAATTATATAATTATGAATGACTTCAGAAATTTATTATTCGTCGATCGGATAATAAATTTACAGACATTCATGCACAGTTTGTGTGCATGACATAGAAATTCTTTTATCCGAATGTGAAAGTCCTTTCTTAATCAATCGAAAGATTTAAAAGGTAAAAGATTAACATAAAACATTAAAAATAAATACAACACTAATCGTATACGACTAAGCTGAGCTGCTAATCTGCATATACTGACATGCTAATTTGCAACAATAATTATGCAAAACAAAATGGCTGCCCTATCAAAGTTCAAAATACTTCTGCAATCTACACCAACCGGATCAGCCGTCAGGGACACATTGAACGATATATATATACATATAGAATTTTATTATGACAGAAGAGATATATAATTATAAAAAAATAGACATGACCAATTCAGAAATCATGATTCTTAGAAAGGTCGCAGTGTATCGCGACAGTATACAATGACAGTGTTTCATTGTTCATGCGCCATTTGCGTATTTATACGACTCGCGAAGAATTTTTTTAAGGACCTCAATTTCCTCTTCGTTCCTGGGAGCATAGATTAGAATTTCCTTCACCCCGCGTTCGTAATACATATGCCGAACACCCCATTTGTTAGCAAGTACCTCATTTTCAACTTCAGTACTAACAACAATATGGCAACTACCGTCTTCGTGAAGATGAGCAAACTCTCGGCTACCCTCGGGAGGCATGAAAGCGTCCTCGTTTGCAGCAGTTATTCCGGGCTTCAGGAAAAGCGATTCGGACGTGGGGACGGAAATTAATGTAGGTTTTTTCTCTGCATTTGGGAAGGTCTTCGGGTCGAAAAGCCAGGTATGAAAAGCGTCGTAGATATGCTTTGGGGATTGGTCGCTGTATTGGAGTTGTGGTGGCTGTTGGCCGACCTCGGGCGGATCACCAGAACGTTTTTGGAGGTTGACTTTTGACATCTTACCTCTTGACTTTCCTATTCAACAGCAGTGACAAATGACGTCATGAAATGAAGTTGGCTGTTGACACTGATCTGAAATAACCGATCGTGCTTGGGTCCCCTGTGCAAAAATATTTCAACTTTCAATACATATTATTTGATGACAGAAAACCCTGTCAGTTTTGAGTCTTTTGACTCCGAAATTTTGATCTGTTTCCGTGTTACGTGCTAGATATATCTCTCGGCAATATGGTATTAAGGAATTGTACTTTATTTCCAGACGATCCACATTCATGTGTAAGTGACTGATATATGAATAATGCTAGATACATATTCGAAATTTTAGTGACTTGTTCATGATCGATAGTTGCGTAATTTTAATTCGTATCCGTGAGAAATAATTTGCTACATCGACCTGTTAGATTTGTTACAATATTTTTGTTTATACTGAGCAGTTAAATGTGTGTTTTGTGTGGTTAATCTTACTTGCCAATCGACACCGTTGAAATATTTATATGTAGTTATTTATTAAATAACTGTGCTTGTTTTTGCCAGGTTTCTTGCCTGCTTCTATTTCCTGTTTTAATTAAGGAGCCATAATTTGGCCGAATATATATTTCGTTCAAAGATCGTTGTGTTATTTGTGTCAAACCATTTCTGCAGTTTTTTCGTACTGTTCATAAACATCAGGCATATAAAACAATTGTAAATTGCTTAGATTTATACAATTGCAAAATTTGTCAAATGAGTTTGAATATCATTTCAATATGTCTGAATTAGTGAATTTACCTATAAAGTACATCATTCCTTTAAGTCCTCTCTCTTTATAAGACATGCTACCAAAAACATGTATTTTTCTAAGACATGCTACCAGAAACATGTATTTGATGTTTCCTGATATGAAGGATGTTGATATATAGGTATCCACTTGACTAGCTCTAGGGGTCCAAATTACAGGCAACTTTCCTACATTATTGCAAAGTGCATGCAAGAGGGAAAGAGAAACATTGACTAAAGGGAATGCTGTACCAATTAATGAGTTTACAGTAGGAAGAGATTTTGTGCATTAATAAACTCATGAAATTTGCAGCATCTGTATTCCATACATTACTCTCTCGTTGTACTCTGTTAGAGTGATATATTTAGTGCAACTGTTTTATTTGCGAAATCTTGTAAAATAGCTAGCTACTTATTGCTTAGGTGATAGTGTAGTATTGGGAAAACCTTCAGGTTTTTGACACACTCCCATTTTAATTCAAAGAATGAAGTTGAATTTTATCCATCCAGGTTTTTTTCCATCTAGCTGAGATAACCAGTTCCAAATAGGGCATGTGTAATAAATGTTTGAAAGAAGTATATGAACTTATGTTTGGATTATTAAGTTGAAGTAAATGTATAGATTGTAGAACAGAATAAAGGGCCATAAAGGTATAGAAAAGACTTGCTATGTGTACCATATCATGTATTTTTTTTTATTAAAACAAAGATTAATGTTGTGATCCCTCTTCAAAAGGTATTTTGTTGCCAATTTTAGATTTTCTTTTTCCTGTTTGAAAAAGTGCAAAGCTACCTGGAATGCCTAAGCACCGCTTAACTTAAGTTGCTTTTTTCCCTCTCTGCCTGTGGGACTGTTTGAATCTTGAAGAAATTTAAGATTCTAATTAAAGCAACACCAGTCTAAGTGTCGAATAAAACGCCATACAGACTTATGAAAATAAGAGGTGATAAATTCATAGCCGCGGCACCTTCATTGTTTTGATGTCAACCGAAAGTAAAGAATGATGATAATTGCTAAATCGTACGGAAAAATCCTAAATCTTCATAATCTCCTCCTTTGCTTGAATCCACTCTTAATGTTTTGAAAGGATGGATATTACTGGTAGATTTAGTGTAAAAGTGGGCCAAAGTGCATTTTCACGGAGAAAAATGTTCATTTCAGCAGTTGTCAGCCATGTGTCCGATTTGGCCGATACATATATAATCACTCGAGTACAGGACTGTCACAACCTCGTACCCAGGGTAAAGACCCTGGGTACGAGGTTGGGACCACTCAGTGGTTGGGACTGTCATTGCCAACGGCAACGTAATATACATGTAATGCATTATCCCAGGCCTAGCGCTTGATATATAGCTGTACGTGTAAACTGCATGTAAACTGTACGTGTTTACATTAGGAATTATGCATTGTTTAGGGATTAGTAACATTGATACATACTAATACACTAGGCAGGCGGAAATCTTACTTTAAATACAAGTGTCATTTTTTTTCTTTTCTCATACTTTCTCACAAATGTATAAACCAAAACATACCTTTTCTATTTCTGATTTCAACATTCCATCGTCAAGTACTTCTTGATGAAATCTTACTCGTGAAGGTTAGAAGTTATTAATCGCTCAAATTAATCTTGCTACATAAGATCCACCCCAAGCACTTGATATAGTTACTAATGTTACTGTCTGCTACTGTTTCATTCCTTCCTTTCCTCTCCTATAATTGTAACATTCTGACGATTTCAGTGCTTGTGATGTAAACAGCGAAGGGCGTTGTAGCTAATATATTTGTCCAGATTCAATGACACGGGAAGGTTAACAATTTAAGTCTTACTAAAGTATAGGGAGAAAATGCTGAGATATCCCGGACCTTTCTATAGCTTGGTGCTCAAAAAAATCAGTTCCCTGAATAGCGTCCCAACTGATCATTCACCACTGCTATACTCATGCGTAAATTATAGTCAGACTTGCATTCATTATTTGCATTCATTATTAATACATACAGTTATACATGTGTATTGTTATTACGTCCTACCTATATAATGTATATTTTCTTCCTATTCCACATATATAGGACATTATTGTCATAGTAAGAAAAACAATGGGTTCGCTCTCATTCATTGGATGGTAAGATATATATGCATTTATACTTTTTCAAACTGGCGTTGGTAATTCAACGTGAGCTATAACTATAAATGACATCGTTTTTAAAATTTATTTTTAGTCTTTTCATAATAGTTGTTATATGGTTATTCAAGAAGTATCAAATATTTACGCAGGTATATTGTATATACAGTAGATCATTGATCGTCATAAGCAAATAAGCAAGTCATGTGAGGCGACAGTGTGAAATTACATATAGCTGGAGTATATGCTTTGGGTTTAAATTTTGAAATATGTAACAGAGGATGATATATTAATATTGTTTTATTGTAATTTTATTTATATGCCAAATTTTCGTGTGGAAATAAAACATTGCGTGGAAATGTAATTAAATGTCATTGTCATGCAGCTTGTTAGCAAACTAAATTGTCAGGACAGACAGGACTCAGGATTGTCAATTAACGTTCTTATGCATGCGCGATAGCGATAAATATATTTTACATTTTGTCACCATTTCTTTTTCATTCCTTTCTTATCTTTATTTACTGTTCTTTTTCTCTTATTATTAATTTGTTCTATCCCTCTATCGAAACCGTTAAAAATAAGGATCAAAATAATAAAAATGTTTTCTATGATTATGAATACCTTCTTGCGCAAAGCTCTACTAAAATATGCTATAAATACCTTTGTTCATAAAAGTCTAAAATGAAACGACCTGATTTTAAATTTCAGCGCCTAATCCTGTATTTAAGTATAGCAGCCTTTTTGGATAGTATTGCATTTTTGATGGTAAGTTTATTTACTTCTTGCTACACATTTTGGCGTAATAAAATGAATTTATATCCAGCAATACTTTTATTTCCAAAAAGCCTGGTTTTGTACCTGATGGTACCTTGTGTGAATTTCAAGCTTGGTGGTTATCCTTTTTTGGTATGTATGTTTTGGTATTCGATTAATTCATTAGTTCTTTCTCTAGAGATTTATGTTTCAACTGCTATTAATAGCAATCTTCCCCTAACATCCCAAATTATTAGACATCTCACCTCGTTTCATTTTCATTGTCCACGTGTGATTTGGTGAGCATTACACAAATTTCAAATATTCTCTCAAATATTCTTTAAATTCTCTAATTTCATACATTCCCTAGTTCACTGATATTCCCTAAACTCATCCCATACACGACGTCATTCCTGTATGTATAGGTTGTGCATATGCTTCGTTGATTTGCGCAATTCACTTAATATGTCTAGATTGGTCCGTACTGTTATGGGCTTGTTGTATTACCTTCAACCTCTATCAAAATGCAATAAAAGATGTACAAACCGAACGCTATGAAATGTATGTAATTTAGTATACTATAATACTCATCACATGGAAGTGCATCGTTAGCTAGCATGCATACAGTCACTAAAATCACGGTGGTCGACACAAGACCTCCTTTGTGTATATTCCATAAAAATATAATTATTTATAGCGATGCAATCTGAATTAGCTGTCTATATTCCATTCCTGTTTCCATCATATATTGCCAGAAATTGAAACTTTGCATATCAATGAGTATTCACGTCCAGCTGACGTTAGGCACATTATTTTCTTCGTAGTTTTTATCATATAATATCATGGGGAGTGCCTTTAATATTTGCTTGTCTTCCGTTCATTGGTGACCACTACGGACCCGCTGGTGTTTGGTGGTAAGTTGACAACCTGCCCTCTGCCCTCATATTCTCATATTCATGAATATCGTTCATTATACTGTCTATAGCTTCCCATTTTTCACAGTTTTATGACACATTCAGTGATTCCAAAAGGTTATGACGAGCACACATGAATTTTTTTTTAGTTGGATCGATGCTGACAGCTCTCGTAGTCAAATATGGCGTTTTACTATGTATGTGATACCCATATTTTCACCGGACTTACTTAACGGATCAGCTTCTTTCTATTTTTTTTCTTTTATCAACTGTATTACTTGTAGGTAGATTATTAGAAGAACAAAGGATTCTGTCACAGTATTTATAGGACCAAAACGGTTCTTTTGGTAGTAGTAGATTTATATAGGGTCATTTCTAAGGACTGGGCGGAGCAAATGAGGACGAAGTTTACGTCCATATAATTGTGTGCAATATTGCCTTTCTGCATGTGCATGCAATATTTTCCCTGATTTAGTATATTATAATCATATAGATGGTATATCCCGATGTGGTGTTTACTTGCTGTGATGCTGATCACCTATATTTACATTGTTGTCAAACTCCGAAGAGAGGTAATATAGTTTTATCCTAAGAACCTGTTTACATGGAGAAAGTTATCCCGGATATATGAGTAATATTCATGAAACTATATAGGTGAGTCGGTGGGAAGGAACTTACCGAGCTGAAGATGAGAGACAGAAGGTAAATTTTGTGTACCACAGTTAACTCATAATACATGATTGTATTCATGTAACAAGAGCAAATATATCTGTAAATTACCAGTCAGATTGATTTGTAAAGTTTTCTCTCTCAATTCAAGCAAGACTTATTGACATGTTTTGCAGGAAATGTTGAAAAAAGATATCAAACTTCTGAGAGCTTATCCTGTAGTGTACATGGCTCTGGCTGTCTTTCCTTCGATTAATAGGTTAGTATACCTTCAAATATTTCTATATATTTGCTTTACTGTTGGCCACCAACCTGTATGTAGTACACCTTTGTACAATAAATTCAAGTTCAGTTATAATCGTATATAGAATTAATATAATTTCAAAAAAATAGCCTTCGTGCATGACTGACACTATATAGGACATATTTCTTATAGGCTATTCGTTTCTTGTAATGTCATGTTTGGTAGTATACATCATTGAGCGACTGGGACAGAATACATTGAACAATTTATAAGTTAACTATTAGCTACATTACTGATATGGCAGTGGTTTTGTATTTCTTAGGATTCAAAACGCGTTTAATGATAATCGATTGTTTTGGTTGTTGTTGTTACACACCATATGTTCTCCTCTAAATGGTGGGTAGTGAACTAAATAACGTATTTTACTATAACGGAAGTGGAGTATAAAGCTAGTTGCATAGTTTCTAATCAATCCAATTTGAGAAATTTTTATCTGAACGCTCATATTTGATTCTCTAAATAATATTTATGATATTTTCCTAATTTTTGCTCTGTACTTACTCTGCAGGTGCACTTAACGCTTTAGTATTCGCATTTGACCGAGAGACATTGAGACTTTTGACTTGGTCTGCTGTAAAGGTAGGGATTGATTACTGATATTGTATCATACACTACTGTACTTGATGCACCTCGCTACATTTCTTACCTTCTTCTCTCCTTTTAGTCCTGGATTTCCATTTCTAAGGAAATTTCCTTAGAAAAGAGCTCCACTATGGGGGAGGGGTCATTATTAATTGGATGAATTATTCATTCTTTTCAAAAGTTCTTTGTTTCTCTCTGCTCACCAATCCATCCCTGTGCGAGGAAATCTATAGGAAAATACATTATGGAATGTCTCCCTGTCTCCTACACTCCACACTCCCCTTTTCCCTTTGCTGGGAGGCTAGAAATACGGGTATTGCAAGTATTCAAACTTTGATATGAAATATTTAGAGTTTGATTGCTTCTTTCAGGACGCTGTGTTTCAGAGGACGCATGGAACAACTCACCTTATTACAGAGTACACGTTTACTCAGACAACTGGTAGCAGTTCGTCAAGTGCAGCTAGTGACAACAATGTAGCAACAATAAATGACGAAGGGCCAACCGCCAGTGATACACCAACTGTTGTCGCGAGCAACACAAGTATTCAGGCGGATAAATTAGGTATTGACCAAGAAAGTTCGGCAACAAATCATGGAGCCGATAATGTTAGAGAGAGAGCAACGTACGGCAGTACGGATGTTGTTTAATTATTGAAAATTTCTGTGAAAGTTCTTAGCGTTGAATTAATCCCTGGATGTCGGTTGGTGAAGCAGGACAAGTTGACCTCGCCATGCATGCATGGTTCACGAAAACCTTGTCTTTCAGAAAGTTGGGTGTCATCTTCCCTATTTCCTTACTGTAAGTTATGTAAATATTTTTTTCTATGCATCATATCTTGTTTCGGTTAACTATATATTTTCTAAAATTTTTTATGATAGCTACTCTATCCTCATCCTATTGTATTAGGATAAACAAAAAAAATGATTAATCACCGTTTGACAAAATTCAGGGATAAAATGTACAGAGGACAGGCAAGGGACGTGACCAACGCAATGCATGTGTGTTGATGAGTTACAGTCTAAAATGCAGCTCTCCATAATATTTTGACGTTTCTGGGCATATCCACTGCATTATATGTAGGAAAGAACGACCAGCTATCTCATTTCGTATTTGCAAAATAAAAACGATCACGATTATTCTATATTCTCTCAATTTGCATGCTTTATCCTCAACCACCGGTATTTTATGAGCCTGAATGTCAATCCCATTTACTTTTATCCCTCTCTCATGCAACACATGAAACCTAACTAAAACATAGCATCCATATCTGCATATAGGATGAATTGTGTACATTTTAAATACACTGTACGAATATGGAAAATCATGATACATTATTGCAATAATGCATTGTATTCGCGGACCGATAAATATACTGAAGCTATATCGTATATAAAATTATAAATACAAATATTTGTTCTGGTAGCGTGATTTGGTAGAATTTGGTAGTTCTGCAGACTGCAGGATGTAGATTTCCGGATTTTCGAGTTTGCTAAAACGAACAATAGTGAACTGCAACAGAACTACGCCTCCAGTTTGGGAGTCTGTACGCTTTTTCATTTGCTCCCCAGTTGCAATCGGGTATCGAATGCTTTACCAATGAATTCGAACCATCGATTTACCACTTGGGACACCATCGTCACCACTAGACTACGAGATCATGTGCTGAATGGCCATTGTTATTTGATTTACTTTATCCTTTTCTCCAAAGACGTAATAAAAAGCGGACATGCATCATGCATGCTTGGACTCGAACCCCCAGTTTGAAACATGGGAAAGCTTTCGCCACTAGACCAGCAAAACTTGTGGCGAATTACTACACTATTTTATTTTACTTAATCTTTTTTCAAAGGATTTTACATCAAATTATATAAGTTAACTTGACGATTAATTTTCTTGTCTAAAACGCAAAAAATTGAATCTTATTTGTAGCTTTAACCTAATAATATCAATATTTTTGCTGACAATAAAATATCACAGGTATAGAGTTCATTGAGCAAAGGAGGAGCACTATACCTCGCCATCAGCTAGTTATATGCGGCCCAGTTGAAGCTAATGGTCACGGTGTGATCGCACCATCTTCGTTTCCATTAAATTATATTTTTGAATTTTTTATTGCTCGAAAACAAATATGCTTAAAAACGAAATATATTAGTAAATTAGCTTTTAGATGGAAATTACAGCCTTACCTAATGAAAATTTCAAATTTGAAAGTGGAAGTTTAGAGTGGTATAATCACTGAGCTATATAGGAATTATTATATAGCTCATTGGGTATAATCTGTTTATTATCCATGGAAAAACAATAACATTGATGCCTCGTGATCTCTCTTGTGACAAACTTGAGTTTTGATTTTCGATAAATTTTGTTTGGAAATTTGGTTTAAATAGCATTTAAAGTAAAGCATTTAAAGTAGAGGAAAAGAATATTTGTGACCTGTATTACAGAAAGAATGTGGCAGTATCAAACTATATTACTTTGCTTGTATGGCTTCTTCAAAGAGATGAAACCTTCGGAGTCATTCCTCACTCCATATCTGCGTGAAGCACCAAAAAACTTTACAGACGAACAGCTAGTGAACGAGATTTATCCAGTTTCAACCTACGCCAATCTCGTAGCGTTGTTCCTCGTTTTCTTTGTGACAGATTTCCTTCGGTACAAACCAGTTATAATTGCGGAAGCTTTGGCATATCTTGCCACTCGGGTGTTGCTAATTTGGGGCACAAGTGTCTTGTCCATGCAACTCATGCAGGTTGCGTATGGTATTGCAATTGGAGCAGAGGTAGCTTATTATTCCTACATTTATGCTGCAGTGACTGCTGAACATTACCGGAAAGTGACTAGTTTCACAAGAGCAGCCATCTTGGTTGGCCGGATGATGGCTGGCATAATGGCCCAGTTACTGATCTCACTAGAGTGGGCTGGCTATTTAACATTGAACTATATATCTTTTGCCAGTGTCATTGTTGCCTTTTTGTTTTCTTTGGTATTGCCCAGTGTGCAAAGTTCCGCAGATGCATTTAATAGTACCCCACGTGGAAACCATACATGGTTTACAAGGCTAAGGCTGCAATGGAAAGTATATTTTCTTGACTTCTGGCATGGATTCAGAAAGTGTTACTCTGGGCGATTATTGTTACGTTGGTCATTGTGGTGGGCTGTGGCAACTTGTGGTGAGCTACAGGTGGAAAATTATGTTCAAAATCTTTGGGATGAGATCCGGCCTTCCCATAACCATAGGATTTACAATGGTGGTGTTACAGCAGTGACACATTTGTTATCATCCACTATAGCAGTCTTATTGGCATTCACAAAAATCAACTGGACAATCTGGGGAGAATTGTGCCTAGGAGTTTTCTCCATCATTGACTGCTTTCTATTGTTTCTTATGGCTAGTACAAGCAATATCTGGGTGGCATATTGCAGTTATGTTCTATTTCGAATCATATACACATTTCTCATAACTATTGCAAGGTAAGTAGTAGTTGTGTGTGCAATATTACCTGCAGCCTTTTCTGCTTGAGCAAACTAAGTGACAATTCATCTAGATAAGGACCAAGGCAATTATAAACATTCTGGTACATATGAGACGAAAAGAAGAAGTAGGTTATCATTGACACGCTGTAGTTGCTATTTATGCAATTTATTACAATAATTAGATGTAATTTTAAGTACACTCATGAATTAGCATCTGTTAAGTCATTTAAATTGGTGTTTTATTAGTTTTCAAATAGCCCGAATGACAGAAATGAATAGATTTGGTTTGGTCTTTGGTTGTAATATGTTTGCGGCGTTGGTGTTTCAAACTATTCTTACCACAATTGTTGCAGAGAAGCATGGCTTGGCTCTTCCAGCAAAGAAACAGGTAATTTGTATTTTGGGCAGGTATATTATGTTATACTTCAAGCATGGACATTCTTCAATCTTCATGGCTCTCGTTCTGTTAGTTTTATGTTGCTTCATTCATAGTTGTATCTATTAGGGTGTGGGTGATATATTCCCAATTAAATTGCTACAAATATGATATATTTTTGCAAAATATGGTGTATAGAATATGGTATATTTGATTTTAAGTAATATATACCCAAATGCAGCGCGAGGGAGCTTGTCCATGACTTTTGCAAAACGTGATTATTAGTAAAAATCGTTTTGACCTTTGAATTTAAGGTTAGTTTTACTTCTGTAGACTGCGGAGGTTAAATCGCTGAATGTTTGTACTAATAATTAAAAATTAAAAAGAGCCGCGTCAACAACATGTCTGACCCCAGTTGTCCGACTGAAAATAGTCCATAGTATTTATAGAATTTTATGGTTTCTTTGTTTATATAGTTCATTGTTTATGGTTTCTACTTCTTTCTTATCGGAGCAGTGTTCTTAGCAATGGCGGTATATGCTATGACTGTTATTGGTTGGCGTGTGTGTTGGCAGCAGCGATACCGTCTCTTAGTATCCAACCAATGTGACGCATCTGGGACCGATGAGTCATCCGAGCTCAATGACGATGATTTGCAAACAAGTCATCCGTCGATCAACGAACTCAGGCCGTCTTTTCCTGCCGACGATGTCGCTGCGAACAGAATTGAAAAAGCTACAGTAATGCCCAAAGTAGTATAAGCACAATCACTAAACCTGTGGTTGTGGACCCATCTTTCAAGAGTACTAGTGTTTCACTAGTTTTTACTTTCCAGATACATAGCCTAGGATTGCTTTAAAACGATAGGCCATAGGCATGGAGCCAATTTGGCTGTTAGCAATGTCAACGACGGATTGACGTCTTGTAGTGGCAATGAAGAAGTTTATTAATATAAACAAAAACGAACGTCGCACCAAAAATTCAGTGTAACATGACAATGTTTTTCTAAACCAATAAAATTAAAAAAAAGCCAGTTTTTATTACATCTGATTCATAAGAAAACATAATTTTTAATAGATAAATTAAAAATATGTATGTGAGATAAAAATATACATTTTTCCGTTCTCACTTCAACAAAACTCAAAAAGACTATTTCTCTGCATGCCACACCATATGAGGCTAAGCTAAACTCAGGCCGGCGTCAGGCTGTCGGGGTATCAGAATATAACGCCTCAAAAGTCAAAACTCTTTTCGCTGGTCTTTATCACGCACGTGAGCTCTACTCACTGACACTGACAGATAGACGAATATGCCGCCATTTTTGGGGTACGTTTCTTCAAAATCGTTAGCGTGAGACCTCGTAACGGCGACTGTCTTTACTGATTTTTAGGCTGAATTGATTCTTCAAATGGTCTATTGATTCTAAAAAAAACTGTTTTTCATGTTGTTAAAATTTTTTAAATCCATTTAAGAAATTTGGGAGTACCCAAAAACGTCATCATATAGCAGCCAAATTTTTGTTGGGTTCCATCAACACTTTTTATCCTCGGTTGAAAATGTAACTGTGTTTATGTAGTCAGCCTTTGTAATCTCGTTCCCTGGGCCCACGAAAATGACGAAATTGCTGCCTTGAAAATCTGATGATTAGAGAGAGTTCCGCTGCTACTTTGGACTCTCAGCAAGCTCCCGGAATTTGTCGTCAAGCTACGTCCGGGAAGTCGTCGAAGATCGCTCTCTCCTCAGTCCACTGGCTCGCAGCAAGCAAAGCCTGCAAAGGTCATTATTTTTACCTCGATATCTACAAACTATAAAAACTTTTTACCTTTCCACAATGTTTTCTGATACCCACTAAACTTTGGTGATTCCTCGATGTAAGACACTGCGATCAAAATCTATCGAAGAAAAAGTGAAATCATGGGATTGAAACCTCTGGAATTTTCGGAAGCTTTATTGGACAGTCCGTACTTTCGCGAGAACATCCATGAACATGAACGTGAATTAGACAGGACCAATGATGCTATTAAATCGCTCATAAGGGAATGCAAATCGCTGATCAAGGCCCAAGAACGTAAGCGAAGTATTCTCGTGTTTTGTGTTAAATTATTTTGCTTATCGTTTGTGAAATTTTCGCGGTAACAGGCCGCATAAACAGCTGCCAAATTGTGCTGATGCTTGATATATTGACCCCCAACCTCACGCTGTTTGAATTTGTACACATTCAATTTATTGAAGGAAGTAGCCGAGTTTAAGTAGGTTTTCTGCTAAATCTCGATATTCATTGTTTTCATATCGTATGCGATGTTCGATTGTTCTCATGTATGTACCCAGATCTGATTTCAAATGTTCGACTAACTACCGGTGTCGAGTGCAGTAGGTGACTTAAAAATTATCTAGCAAGAAAAATACATATTTCGAAATAGCCAAATAGTAAACGTACTGTATTTTTGTGTATTTTCACGATTGTATGGTCAGATATCTTTTTCCACTCATAGAACCCCGTTTGTAGGATTCTGTTGCAATGAATGCATAGTTTTCAGACAGGAATCCTTGGCTCTATAGTCTATGCAAGTGTATTTCCTGTTTTCAGATAATATATGCGCTTGAGCTTATTATATAGTACATTATTTTTTAATGAGTGGATATTTTAAATTCTTTAATTATGAGTCATTTTATCGCAATTTCATGCTGCCAAATTCACTACATTAAGCAAAAGCATGATAAGTAATAAGCATGATAAACTATACAATACATTTCTCCCTAAATTCAGTGGCAGAACTTCCTCTTTCTGTCAATGAAGCAACCATCTTGCTATCTAATGCTCATCTGCAGGGGGCCTCATATAGAGTGGTAATTAGGAGAACAAAAAATGGGCATCATTGTTTAAATCTAATAAAAAAATTATCATGCTGCAGTTTAGTGATTTTAACAATTGATTTTATAATTGCATCATTTTGGCATGATTACAGAGGGTGGTTGTATAAAACTCTTTAACTACATTTTGCATACAGTTAAAAGTTAACTAGTCTTTTATACAACTGGCCCCAGGTCTATAACTGGTTCACATAATTTTGAACTCTTCCTGTCCTCTGGAAGTAAAGAAATCTCATGGAATTGTATATATTTGGTGCAAAACACAGAATGAACATTTATATCATGACCCACTAAATAAAACAAAGGCTAATAATATTTTTAATAATATGTAATAATATGTATAATATGTATAATATAACGTATAATATGTATAATATAACATATATATGTATAATATAATAATATGTCTAATAATATTTTTAATAATATGTATAATATGTATTATTGATACCTGTATCCATGTTTCCTTGGTAATTTGCAATTTCAGCCTTTATACTATTTTTTTTACATTTATTGTGTATAAAGTCATAAAATGCTTTTACAAAAAAGTTTCACAAATGACAGTTAAATTATTGTATAAACCCTTTGTTTTGGCTAATCAGGGTGTTGTTGATTCAGTATTAGTTCATATTTTGCAAAACCATCCAACTTCAACTGTCTGGACACCTCCCATGTCATAATATTTAGATAACTTTGGATTCCATTACACTCTGTCACATCACATAGGTGTAATTCCTAATCTCCAGGAGGAATTAGTACCCTTGCCAGCATTTTGCTTCAGCTTAGGGATTCTATTCAATTTTTAGTTTGTGGGAATGCCACATTTATTTGTTCCTGAAAAGTCCATCAGCTGGAGCCTAACGAAAGTCTAAGCTTTCCAGAAACAAATGCATGTTGTGTTTCTACAAACTGATAATTAATATTTGTCATGCAATGAGAATTTATTTATATTATATCTATTATTTTTTAAACAGAGTTGTCGAAAGCACAGAGAAATTTTGCCAATGTGTTGAAAGAGTTCAGGTTGGAATGTATTGGTGAAATTGACACGGACGATGAAATGGAAATTGGTAAGGGTATACAATAATGAAAATATGCAGCATAATATATTAGGCATCACTTTTTCTTTAAATTAAGAATGCTTGTGACTCGATATTGTCAGTATTGTAAATTGCTGTCAATACCATATGTTAAGCTGATTTTCATTTCAGATTCATTTTCATTTTTTATCGAGAATTTGTCATTTTTATTTCTTGGATTTTTTATTACAGCTAGAGCCTTTGAGACTTTCAGCCAGTTATTTGATCAAATTGATGATGAAAGAAAGCGTGTGGTAAAAAATTATTGTTGCTTACACCTGTTTATAAGCCAAATCTCAAGTACATGTTTAAAATTTGTACTGGTAATTAAGTTCTCTTTGAATATCACAGGTAGAAAATGCAACAAGTCAGCTCATCGATCCATTAGAAAGGTTTAGAAAAGATCAAATTGGTGAAGCTCGGGTCAGTGTTAATTGTTTATAAACTTTGTTAATTGTTTATAAACTTTCTTTATTTTCTAAGATCATTGTTCTGAAAAATATTCAAATAAGATAATTATTGTAAGGAAATTTGATGGAACTCATGTTACACTGTGAAGCCTGTGTCAAGAGATGATATATTGATTATGTTTGAGATAATATATTCCATTCTATTTTTATAATATAAAATTTATAGTATGCGCATGCTGATTGGTCAAGAAGCGTGTTTCTATAACTGTATGGAAACACGAGCCGAACTTGACAAGCAAGCAATGTAATGAGAATTTGTATTTAATCAAATTATAATATTTGTACAAAATCTTTTTATTGAGTTATGTTATAAAAGAAATAGAAAGCATTTTTCCTGTGTTTTCCCACACTAACTCCCAGGCATGTTTCTATAGCTGTATATTTTTTCTATTTTTTAAATGTGTGTTATAATGGAAACAAAGGTTTTTGAGATAAGAGCCTTGTATTGTTATGATCAGAAGTCAGAACCAATGTGCAAAGGCTGCTGTGTTCCCTCTTTACATTTTGTTAAGGAATATATTGTGGCAATATTTGCGCATGGGCATATACTGTAAGGACATATATACTTTATTTTATTTTTATAACTTAATGTATTGATATTTAGGAAGAAAAAAGAAAATTTGACCGGTCAACAGAGAAATATTGTAATTGTTTACAAAATTTCCTTGCAACTTCATCCAAGAAAAGTAGTATCACAAATTTAGAGGTATGTTGTAATCATATTAAAGTTTTAACTGTTTAAACTTCTATCCTGTGTAAATATTTCATGAATAATACATAGTATGTAAGTAAATAAATCTTATTAAATGGGTTTACTTTTGAATTGGGAAGAGACAAGTAAAATGCAAGGCTGGATTATATGTCAACCCCATCAATTTAATTATATAATTTTTGACTATAATGAAAGGATAGAAAGTCAGGATAGGAAAATGGTGTAATGTGGCTTTTTGCTTTAAAAATTCAGAGGCGAAGTGTGGAAAATCTCTGAATGTTACACTGTTACTTATGATTCATATGTAAGAAGCAATGATGCAAACAAGAGCAGTTTCCCCTTCCCCTTGTGTCTTAATTTTTCTACTCGATACTGTGTATATAGTGAGAAATCGTTGTTCATTTTGACCTCACTTTTTTCTCAGGAATCATTAATCGCAGAAAGGGATAATTTTTATGAAATAGCTCTAAGTTATGTGTTTAAATTGCAAGAGGTCAATGAGAAGAAAAAATTCGAATTTGTTGAAACAGTAAGTATTTTTTTTCAAATAAATGATGAAATTTTCGTCTTAAATTTTTGTATTTTAACTTCGTATAGTCGAAAATGATGTAATTCCTTTTTGACGTGTTTTACTTCCTTTCTTGAACTCTTTCGATATTTTTAAAGAAAATAGAACCAAGTAGACTTTTCCAGTAATAAGCTATGTCATAACTTCACTCTTTTAACCTATAATACTACAGTGTATGTGCAATGGAAGGGGGGAAAGAGACGTAGGGCCTGAGTTTCGTGTTAATGCGTGGTATTTCCACTTTTTAATTACGGAAATGGTCTCTTCATTAGTTATGAGTCTGCCTTATATTCTATTGGAATGCCAGCGCTCAAGATCCACTGCTTACTTAATGTTATTTAAGTTAAATTACCATGCAAAAACCTCGGTCTGATATTTCACAGTACAGATCGAACAAGCGAGGTCAATAATCTGTTTATTGTATGGCTGAGCTGCATGAGACATCCGGAATACTGGTCGAGATACGGAATATACGGACCACGGTCCGGATATCGATTTTTACGGATCGCTCGTCAACCAATCAGAATACAGGATTTTGAAAAGCCATACATGTATAATAAATTAAATTACACAATGATACCTCGTTCCTGTATCACTGTTTCTGTTTTCTCTTTCCGGATTGGCTCAATTTCAAGCTATTGTTTATTGTATTGTCAAGCTTTTGTTTATTTTGCACACGAACGAAGTGTCTTTTGGTTTGTATTTGCTGTAATATTTTTTCTCTTTTTTAGCTTCTTGGTTTTGTATATGGTCAAATGACGTTTTTTCACAGTGGTACGTTTAGTAGAATTCCATATAATACTCCTCGAGCATTTGCAGTATAGTGTAATGGTATAGTCGATGATTAAAAATAGCTTACCCATTGGTACGCGCATACGCCGCTCTAACTTAATTTTATCATTTTGTTTCAGGCCATGAAGTGTTTGAAGATCATAAAAATACATTGGTCGATCTTCAAGTTCGACTACAAAATGTAAGTTCATGTGTAAAAACTCTTAGTGCATCTGAATGTTCGAGGCTAATCAGGATATTAACATTTTCAGACGAGGGATAGGTTTGAAATAACAAAAGTACAAGCAGCGTCGCTACAAGAGAGAACAAGAAAGGTACGATCACTGTTCAGAACTGATCATCCATGACCATCTGCATGTGACCGAGCCAGACCTAGAGTGACTTAAGGCCGATCTACACGATGCGATTAGTCGTATGCGATTCTTATCCTGACGTATGTAAAAGATTGGTGAAGCCACTCTTTCTGTTCATCAGTTTATAACGAAATTTAAAATGGGCCTTTTTTATACGCATTTATTCGAATATATACGCCAGCATATATACGAATCGTATGCGACTAATCGCATCGTGTAGATCGGCCTTTACAGTCGTCTCTTGCGAGTGCGAATTTAAAATGTGACATCTTTACAGTGATAAGAATTGACAATAACTAGCGCACAAATATCGTATTATTTCGCTAGTACTGTAGCAGGTCAATGATTTGATGTATTGAATTCATCGTTGCCAGTTAGCCAATAGAACTGAATTTACTTAAATTAATACTGAATTTATTTTAAAAAATGGACCTCTGTGTTTCGTGTCTTTGCAGAAAGCGCAAGCTGGCGAGCTTCAAAGCAGTAAGATGTACGCCAGACAAGGATACCTCATGGTACAAAAGAAAGGAAAAGGTAAGCTAAACGCTTATGGTGTATGGAGTTTCACTCCTCGAACGAGACGCCTCTCCGCTTGCTAGCTACAAGAATTTTAATGAATTGATTAATCCTTGCTAAAATTGACCATACGTCTTGATTGGATTAAATAAATTCGTAGCCAGCCTTTATAGGAGCCTGCATGATAAGAGGACTGGAATTCTTCTCCGATCCAAGGCCGATCAGCCTGATCTAACCAGTAGTAATCACCGATATGCCTGCGTTGTCACTTTGTCATAGTTAAGATTTTATTGGTAGTTTTGTTTTTTGTTTCAGGTGGTTTGGGATACACGTGGAATAAGAATTTCTGTATGTACACAAAAGAAAACAAGATCTTCACTATGGTTCCTTATGTTCAGACGCAGTCAAAAATGGTTAGTTTGAAGTTAAATTGGTCTCATCAAACTCGAATTTAATTGATCGGGCATACAGCTTAGCGGAAACCAAAGTAGTTCGTTTTCTTTAAAACTTAATGTCGAGTGAACGGTCTTTGAATACTTGGCTTCATTATTGGACCATTCTAAAACTAAATTTAAAACTAGAAAATTTCATCAGTACAGCTGGAAAGAGCAACCCAAAATTTAGTGGTGTTGGATAGTTTGGATGCGAAATATTGGAAAGTGTGAAAAATATCGCCGTGTGAGTTTTGCGTGGAAATTGTGCGCGAAAAACCCAAATTTTCCAACTTTCCGGAGCCATAATTTCCACACTTTCCACAGCTTATCACTGGGCGCTTATATCAGCATATAAGTAACCAGCCCTGATATGGCATTACCATGCAGTCCTGCATTAACCTATAGGGGAAAGAGATTTATTATGGTGGCTTATCAACTTGCATAAATTTTCTTTTCCAAACCGGTTAATGTTTCGTCTTCTCCGTGTGAAGGCAGTGTTTAACTGGGGCACACCCCAAAATGTGTCATGCAGCGGTATCATCATCATGGCACGTGTTTTGCAGGAATATTTTAAGCACGTATAATCAGCAAGAAAACATTCCTACAGTTCCCGTATCGGCTTTGAGTTATCGAGGTGCTTTATTGGCCCTCCTTAGATGAGGCTCTTTTTTCAAGGATAGTTTTGGTGTGATATATTCAACTTTTGTTAGCATCGTTTAACTGGGTTGTGTTGATTGGATTTCTCATGTTCATGCATGGCTTTCATTCAACGTTGAGTTTTGTTGGCTTTCCATTCTTTTCCACTACAGTTTTGTGTTCGTTATCTACAATCTTGAGTATAGGACAATCGTTTATCAAGAAACAAGAGATTAGCTTGATCGACCGTTGGCCGAATTAACTTCAACACTTGTGATCGAATAAAGTCTGAAACAAAAAACGAATTTTCGTAAAGTTAAAGATTAATGTTTAGCAAATGCGGCCAACGAAATTTTACCCCCATGGCTCCTGCGAGGCCGTAATTAAAACATGTTTGGAATAAAACACCTGACGCCCATTCTATCTGATTAATAATTTATCTCATGGATACATATCAATAATTTTATGTACAACTATTGAGGATACTCTTGTCCGTACATTTATTTTTTCCATTAAACCAGAAAATGTCGTGAATCTGTGTGTATATACGACCCTCTTACGGACGGACTGTACGTTTACACTGACTTCGATTTCGTTTATTCTTCAGAGTGGCTCTACGGACACGGTCGTACTGAAAAGCTGTGTGAGGTAAAACTTGTTTGTATACATACATACTGACTTACTGTACAGTAAGTGTAAAATGCAACGAAAAAAAATCGCTGCAGAAGATTCTGCGCTATTCCTTGAGATACACGGAATAGATTTAGCCATTAAAGTTATATCAAATGAGAATTATATATTTATCTAAAAACAGTTCAGCTGCTAAAGAGCCTGATCGTAAGGTCAGCCGATACAAGTACATTTATAACGGTGTAATACTTAACTGTTTTTTTTTATTTTGACTGCTTTTTGCAAAATATTTTAGCAGTTACTTTGATTTTCTTTACGTAGCAGATTCTCTGATTATATGAATTGCCCTTCACTTTAGATATTTAATTTTGGTTTTATTTATACAACCGGGAGACCTATTCAATGGGACAATGCATGCAATGATATTTATAAGTATTAAATCGTCTTGCACAGCGAATACGACTGTGTATATGATACGTATTGCTTTTTTAATTTATTACACCGAGTGAAAACGGGTGACGGAAATAAAATGCACTGTACAAATCTTGTGAAAAATGTGCCAAGGAAAATATACTGTACAAATCTTCTGATGAATTTTATGCAATTTAATTACGATATGTATTCTCGACATGTATACTTGCATGCATAAATTGCATTTGCAAATTACATGAATACTTGTATGTATTCATATTATGTACTTTTCAAAAAGCACTATTGCGCTGTAGCTACATTACTCTAAAGCATAATTTTCGTGACAGTATATGAAACTTTCTTCTTGAGATCATACGAACTTCTTTTTACACCTGTATGTCCTGAGCCCATGAAGGTTTAGTGTTTTATCTGTAGTATAATTTGACCGATTTGAATCGATTTGACCGTGTTGATGTAAAGTACGCTTTCTTCATACATCCTTGGTCTTTACAGGAGAATGACAGAATCTATTGACAAAAGATTTTGCTTCGACATAACGGCTCAGGATAGGTAAGGTTAATGATCATATGCTCTAAGATCACTCTTTTGTTTTGTTTCCACGGTTTGGCAATTCGCCACCGTTACATACAATAGAAAGCTGTCGTTAAACTAACAAACTTAATCCATGCAGCAGTGCAACTAGTCGATTTAAGCTATCCTAAAAGAGGGATAAAATTGACAATTGTACAAATGTGAGCTCTCAAAGCGTGGTGAGAATGTGGTTATTTAACAAAATAGAATGAATCATGTGGTATGGGCCCTCTTGCAGTCATCAGAATGATAATTGCATACAACTTATCGTGTAGTCTAAATAGGCCTTTACACATCGTTCGATTTGTTGGAATGTTTATGTCAACCTTATTTGAGATGTCTGTCTACAATAATTTATTGTATAACTTCACCGATTATATTAGATCAGTTCAGGTTTTTTTTCCACTGCAGCTTTCCAACACTGGCATAATGCACATTTGATTGCTTCATTAAGTATAAATTATTTCACATGATAAGTTAGATGGTTAGGGAAGTAAAAATCTCTTCTCATTCTTTCCAGACCGCAACCTATAACACTTCAAGCGCAGAGCGAAGACGATCGTAAACAATGGCTTTGTGCCATGGATGGAAAAGAACCGGTAAGATGTTCATATTTCATATATACCAGTAATTCATTGGTTATTGCTGCAAGCGTTCCAAGGCTCACACAGGGAAGACTTATGATAAACGCGCCTTTATGCTTACCATGCGAATCAGGAAAATTTGTTGCAGGAACGTTGCATGCATCGATATGAATGAATCTGGATCGTGCATTTTGCTTGTCATTCGGCCCAATCCTGCATGGCTCTTCAGTTGCAATGTTCTGATTGGCTAGTTGCAACTAGCTCAATTGGGTCACAGACCTATTTAAAGTCCGGTAAAAATAAAATATTAATATCTGCCATCACGGTTCAACTCGCTTTGGATCTGTAAATGATTAAAGTGATTGTATTTGACAAATAAAGTAGACGGCAAATACGAAGTAACAGGGACAAACTGGAATAAAGCAAGCCTAATGAAAACTTAATGACAAAAAACAACATCGCCATGATAGCAACGTATGCACCGTTACATTCTCATATCAGATATTTTTTCACGGCTTGTTCTTCTAGATCTACCTTGATAGTAACGAATTGGCGGCCAGTTCGAATAATGAGGACAAAGGTTTGTGATTAACCGATCTTTTCTCGGAAACTGAACAGCTTCGATGCAATAACGGGGTTGACTGATTAAATGAAATGATAGTCTCTGAAAATTCCTATTTTCTATTAGCTAGCTACTTATCTGTGTGTCCATAAAAAATCATGACTGTTTTTTTGTGAACTGCCCTGCAGATGCAAACGAGTGCATACTTTTGAATGTGCAGTGTAATCTGCATGTGCAATCTCGCATAAAGTAGCTGTTTCGTTCTCTCAATTAGTTATCTTTATTATCTTTAATTGTTTTGCAGCCAGTTTCGATGATTTTCTTATTGGCGTGAAGTTTCTTAAGAAATGTGTTGCTGCAATTGAAACCAGAGGTACATTATTAATGCATGATAAATTTTTCTTCTTTACAAGAGTGAACTCTGAAAGCCATGTCACGCGTATAAGGGTAGAATATAGGACACTGGACGATGTGTGACTAAAAGCATCTTCACATGCAACTGAGAATATGAATTACGAAATCATCAAAAATAAACAATTCATTGTAACAGTGCAAGCGACGGTGCTCCCTTTTTTAATAGGTATTAACGAGCAGGGGCTATACAGAGTTGTTGGTGTTGGGTCAAAAGTTAAGAAATTATTGGACGTTTGTTTTGGTAAGATTTCTTCACGAAGATGTATTGTCTGGATTAATCCTGTATAAGTTCCCATCAAATGTGCTGAGGCAACTGCTTAAAAGTTACAAAACGAACTTCTTGTTAACGCAAGTACATGCAGCATGATTTTTTACTTAATATGAGTATTTTATAGTGTCGTGGCCATCCTTGACAAACCAAATTTTCAAGGATGAAAAGTTTTTACGAGGATGAAAACGCATGTATCCATCATTTCTTGCGCTTTCAAGTAGGAACTATTGTTTTTTTAAAGACAATCTTGACTGAATTATAGCTTTCTAAACCAGTCTACATAAGCAGATAATCTAATAAACTTTTTTATCTTGATATTATTCACCAACAGATTGATGAATTGGAACTTGACAGTGATGAATGTGAATATGAAGTCAAAACTATTACAAGCGCTGTTAAACATTTCCTCAGGTCGGTGCTTATGAATATTTTACGACGTGCAGCAGGCAGCTGCAACTAAACCCTTATCTCGAGCTTGCCGAATCAACTTCTTCTTGATTATAAGTAGCTCGAGTGCTTTGTCTTTATCCCGGTTTCGATTTGGTCGTGCATGTCCAACATACGTCCTTAATTCAAATCAATTCTGTTCACTTCAGAGATGTATTTTAAAGATACAGAAACATTAGTTAATTGTGCGATGTGAACTTGTGGGGATATAGCTAATAAAAAACGATACGTGTAAGACTCCTCACGTATTGTTGTAGTAAAGTAAAGCAAACCAGGTCGACGATGATGTTACTCCAGTAATATATGTAGTGATATCACTGTTGCCCCTTTTTCACATAGCTGGATACAACTAACTGGCTAAGGTTTATTCGCTTAAAATTCTTCCAACTAACTGTAACTTAGACCCGTAATGCTTGTAATTATTTCGCTTGAACATTTATCCCAGCTGCGTGAAACTGGTTCCAACTGGGCCGAGAGGACAAAGCTGCTAAAACCTCTCTTAATATAGTGTAAGACCACACGATCTGATGTCTTGTTTTGTTTGTTTGACCTATTTAGGAGTATGACAGCGCCATTATTAACGTTCGAACACCACGATTCTATATTAGAAGCTGCAAGTAAGTTTTACCTACGCTCATGTTTTCAGCACCGCAGCATATATTACGTATTTTGTACAATTTTGTTTACACAGAAACAGAAAGTTACGACAATAGAGTGGAAGCACTAAAAGCGCAGCTAGACAAATTACCTTATGACAATTATGAAATGCTGGACATTATTACGGAACATCTTAAAAAGTGAGTCTTTTATAAAGATAATATCGAAATGATCTCTATACAAAGTTCTAATCTACGTCGCTGACATTAATTTTGTCCGTTAAAAAACATTAGAACGAAGTCTATTTCCACCTATTTAATAACAATTTAAACGTTGGATGAAAGAATAATAGGAATATTATAAAACTACTTCAAGTGCCGAGGTTCAATTGGCGTTGATTTATTGATGACACAGCATCTAGTTTACAGAATATATTTCGATTTTGATTTTTTTGCAGTTTAGCCTTTCAGATGTGGATTACTGTTTACTCTTACATTGGGTGACCGGGAGCCACATCTTGTTCGAAGGACTCGGGCTGTGGCGTTATAAATTGTTTGTGCATGTCTTTTCTTTCAATAGGGTAGCAGAAAACTCGAAAAGAAACCTTATGCAAGCGAGTAATCTTGGCGTTGTGTTTGGTCCAACGTTGATGAGATCCAGAGAAGAAACAATGGCGGCCATCATGAATTTAAAGTATCAAACGATAGTCGTCGAGTTGATGATCAACGAATACGATGCGGTAAATATCCCACGAACCCACCTAGGTCCAGAGTCGACAAGGCGTATAGTCTGCAAACACGCCTTGCAGTTTTTAAAGTGTCTATTATGTGCTTGGTTTCGATGTGACACAGCTTTACCGTGCATGGTCTTTTGAAATTTTTTTTATGAATGTTTCTGCAAAACATTGAGCATAATCCAATGAGCTGATGGCATTAGACGATTAGGGAGAACATCGATTGTCTTCAAGTTTGCATAAACATGAGGAAAAAGAACGAAGTTTTTAAACCAATGTCTATGTATGGGCTTTTCGCAGTACAGACGCCACATTGATAGTCAAATATCACCTTTGTTGGTGATATTAAATAACCTTTCCCGTTGTGTATCGCCTTCTATGTAGCTGTTCGACTCGTCGAATCCATTCTCTTCGAGTGCCTCAGACGAAAAACCCAAACCTTCAAACGCCAAGAAGCCGGACATTCCTGACAAGAAACCAGAGACGTCTGAGAAGAAACCAGAATTACCCAACAAAAAGCCGGAGCTCCCCGGAAGGAAACCGGTTCTTGATGATAAGAATGTGTACTCGGTACCACCGACTGTACCGCCTCCAAGGTCCTGTCCTGCGGCTAGGACACAGTTAAAGTCATATCCAGCACCGTTACCTCCCCAAAGTAGAGCTAAGAATTTGTCGCTTACTAGGAAACAGAAGCAATCGTCCAGTAAGTGTAATAAAGTTCATAAATTCGTTTATCAGTCACAATTATTTTCAGGTTAGCAGGGTTGCCATGCATGCTCTCTAAGTACACATGCAAGATTTAGTACAAATGCCTCTTGCAATTTAAGGCATTTGATGTGATTTTCCTGCGCACGTTGAGCATTTATCATTTTGTAAAAATAATAAATTTTGTAACAATACTTTACTCTGAAATAATTGATCGCTTTTTCTCTGCCATTGTGTAACCGAGTCATGATTTTTATCCTTAGGCTCAGATGAGAATGTAGCGGCACAGTCAGGTAACACATATTCCATGCAACACATATTCCACAATGCATGCAAATTGATATTCAACCTCGTTTGATACTGGAGAAATGTTTATCCGTATGTCTATTTGTTAAACATAAATGCAGACTTTCCAATAAAAGAATACTCTACAATCACTCAACCAATCATGATACCCAGAAACGCTTACACACTATGAAAATTATACAAAATACAAATTCACCAATTCATATGTATAGTTTAATCGAAAGAATGAAATATAAAATTAGCCTATCATTCAATTAATTTCTTTTACTTTATGACTATCTTTCGTAGAGTCAAATGTGATGTCGAAATTAAAAGCATTGTAAGTGTTCTTGATATTTTTCCTAATCGATCAACGGTTTTTTGTATTCGTATTTTAACAAAAAACCTGAAAAAGCTTTCAAGGAATTTTATAACAAGGGTTTTGTGTATTTCTAGTGAATCGACGGATGGAAGAAAGAATAATGGTGGAATTAGTACAGTTAGCTCACAGTATGCGACAACGGGTCCCACTACGGCCACGACTGACACTCGTGCTCGACAGAATAGTCCCCCACCTCTACCTACTAGTCCACCGCCCAGGGATGTATACCAGGCACCTCCTCCACGAACCATGAGGTATTAAAAGTAGGGTTTGTCACCTCTAAAGAATGTTAATCTTTATGCTTTGCCAATGTTCCTTATTGCATCTGATTGAATATTCCTCTGCATGTATTTTCTTTAAATATAAGTGTAGGCAGTATACCTGTAGGATTGTGGGTCGAAAGAAGTTTTCCCATTCTGACGTTTCACGGTAATATTTCACTACCATATGTAAGACTAGAATGCTATCCTGACAGTATTATCTTCCAATTGGCCCTAATTCTTACGAGGCATCCTGATCTTATAATACCATGAAACTAAAACCATACTATAGAGATCCTATAAACACCCTGGAAAGTGCTATAATTATTAGTATTGTATTGAGATGTCTATATTTTTGCATAACATATTTTCGTTTCAGACGAGTACGTACAAAATTTCCATGCGTTGGGGAAAACACCACGGAATTATCATTTGACGCCGATGTCATTATTACGAATGGTGAGTTGACAAAGATGTGGTTTGTATGTTTGTTTTGTTGTTTTCTCTCACGCTGTATGTTTGTTTTCTTGTTTGTGTCTGTCCATCAGTACGCGAGTTTGAACTAATTGGGCATGCGCTATACGGAAGCTGCTAGATGGTGCTAGCCGTCAAATACTTGCCGCAATAAAAATTAATATATAAAAAAAATCACGAGCAAGATAAGTCGTTTCAACAGCATCTATTCACAATAGCAATTGTTTCCTCGCGAGTTCTTTTGTTCGATAATGTAATCAATTAAAGCCAGGGCGCTTATATAGTATACTACTATATAAGCGCCCTGATTAAAGCACACTGCAGAGACTTTTAATTTGACATTTTTGACGGGTTTCGTGCGCATGCATAGCGCTCATTTAACACCCCCTAACAAAACCTGGCTTAGATCGTACCAGCTAGTATGCCGCAGACTTGTTGCAGTCAAACACATGTGTTTAAGGATTCATTTGCAAGTGGAAAGCAGCATGCTAAACACGTCTTCTACTTGTGCTTCCCGTGTAAGCTAGCTTTGTACATTACATTGTATTACATTACATTACATTACTACATTACATAGAAGATTCATTTTAGAACCTACATATAGAATAATTGTTAAAGATAATTAAAAATAATAAATAATAGTGTTAATGCAATCTCATTTAGTTCGAGATTCCAAAGAACCAGGATGGTTAGAAGGAACACTAAATGGAAAAACTGGACTAATTCCATCAAATTATGTGGAATTCATTTGAAGTTCCGTAATTTTTAACCTTTTATATTGGTTTACCTCCGGGGTAAATGATTGAACGTAATTAGTGTTGCATCATCGAAAAAAAGGCGAAAAATAAGAATACTTCGGAATATGTAATAAATTACCAGAGACCTACTAAACTGTACTGTACTGTATATTTAGTATAGGTCAGTGTCAAGTATACGTACAATGTCATGCATACAGCTTTCAGCTTTACTTCTAGTAGATCTTTAATGAAACTTTTACCTTTTAAAAACGATCTTCAATGAATAAGCTAGTCACAACAAATATTCAAACTGCGCAAGCTGCTAAAATGATACAAATTTCGTTTGTTAAAGGGTTCATGTTGCCGCAGAATGCTCTCGGGATGATATTAAAAGGCATTAGTCCTCTTCACACCTTCTAAAATCCGAAACCTGTTTTACAAACAAAATTTAGGACTATTTGAGAGCATATATGAAACTGTGAGTGACCTTTCAGTCGATCCAATAATTACCTACCAACACGTTATGGAATTAGCATATTCATTTAGGTTTACAAAAAGGTTCAAAAACGTTCTCTATATACCTTGAACTCTGAGCTGCCAGTTATGATAGATAGGTTATTAACCGTTATTGCTTAACTGGACTAGTAAACATCCACTATATATATAGGTAGAAGATTCACCAAAACAATCTTGGGAATTTCATCATCCCTTGAACGATGATGCAGCTGTATACAAAATGCTTTAAAGTCGCGTCACGATTCAATGATGCAACACTATAATTGTATAGATTCAGATTGATTCTTATGTAGCAACACTGCTAGTTGATCAAAGAAATATATAGATAGAAATATGTTATTAATATTATGGTAAAATCAAGTCTTGGTACGTATACTTAATATTATTTTGTTCAAGTGTGACAAGGACATTAATTATGTGGGCCTTATATGTACTGAGTCTTCACTGAGTTTTATAGGTAGAATTGTTGTAAAAAATAAGTAAGAAAAAAAAATAAAATTTTAAGTCTAGATCGATTTAATTTAGATCTTTTTATCATGTAATTATGCTGTGAGGATTTCCGCAATGATTACTATTCACAAAATGCATCCCCTTGAAAAAAAATTTTTAGCCAAAATGTTCTTTAAATCGTTTCTTGTATTAGACGGCATTTAAAGATAACTTGACATGTTCTTGTTGTGAATAGCATATCTTAAATTCATGTTACCACAGTGAAATAAATATAACTGGAACGCTACCTTCTGACAGGAAGTTGAAGCTAAGTCACCCCCAGTCTTTACACGCAAAAACAAACACGGCCAAAACAAATTTTTTTTTGTTATTTTGTAAATTTGATAAAAACTCCCCGAAAAATTTTTTTAGGGAGTTAAATAACTGATTTTGTTAGTGCTTACAGCCGGCTGAGACATTCTTGAAGTTGGTAGAATGAATTTTATGGACCTATTAATAATTGGAAATGCGGAGTAAGACGGTTCTTTGCTAGGAAAAAGCGTAGAGCCTAGCGTGACAATGCAGGAATATTTGTTTTACTTTACAATTAATACAACTTTTTTGCCATCTAGTCACTTGAAATTAAATAAATATAAATTTATAATATCAAACAATGTCTACCAAGTGTATTTTGCGATGAAATTTTAGCTTTAGGATATCCGTTTCGTACAAATATTGTTGTCAAAATTGCACATCGCTATAAACTTGTTCCGTTTAAGAAAATTTGTTTCCAATCTGATCGGCAACTCCAGTTGTAATTCGTAAAACAGTTCACCTGGTTGAATTTAAGAGTAATTCCATTATAATTCCATAAAAAAAACATTTAAAACCATGAAACAAACAAAAAATCAAATATCTTTCAAATTCGCTCTGCATCTGCAGTGTCTCGCGAGTCACGCGAGAATGAAGCCAAAAATTTGCCAAAATTTGCGAGACTTTACCTCCAGACACGCGTGTCTGGAGGTAAAGTCCCGCAAATTTTGGCTTCACAAAAACAATGAGGAGGTATCGTTCCAGTTATTTATTATAGTTCACTGTGTTACCATGCAATTTTTCTTGCAATTTGCAATCCTATTCCACTTTCGAGAGATGTAAATTTAGCAACTATACGAAGCTTTTGCGTTTATGTACGTATATTTCCTTATTACCAAGGAGCAGCGTCTTCAAACAACTTAGCATCAAATGTGGTATAACAACTGCCTAAATAGACAAAACACTTCTCGACGTTTCGACCTGAGGGCCTTCGTCAGGAGAGTTATGATGAAAATAAATAGGGGAGAATACATGCTTTGTATGGGGGCAAAACACGTTATAAAAATGGGCTAATAGAAAACAAAAAATCAAAACAAATTGGAGTGTTCTAGACAAATCTTTGCCCAGTTATGGGAACTCTCATTGTATATGTCCATGGGAACAGTTTGTGAAGCTGAAATAACCCGGGGAGACTGCAGCCTTCTAGGGCACCTTAAGCCTCGTTTTTACTGCAATGGTATACAGATACCCATATATAGTGAACAGGGGCCGGTTGTTCGAAAGGCGTTTAGCTTAAACGGTGGATACGCCAAAGTTTAAAAATACTCTCATATATCTCATATTGCATGCATCTTATGCGTTTAATTTGCACATCCCATTCGAACAACCGGTCCCACGACGTTTTGTGCAAATGTATATTAACAAAATTATTTAGATCAAATTTAATTGTGATGGGAAGAGGAGACGTGACGACAAATTCAATGCATGCAATAACTCATGACAGCCAGACCGTGGCAAGCAACAAGATGTCTCTCGTATAATGCATACAAAGATATAACAATTTATACTGCCACCGAAAACAATTCGCAAAGAATGTGGCTTCGATCGTCATTGGAAAGATGTCATCTAAGAAGTCGTAAAGTTTTTATACCGTGAGAATTAACTGTTTATTTAAACTATTAATAATCAACGACAAAAGTATTGCTTTGTACATACAGTTCAGATATATATGCAAGAGAGTTTTTGCTTTGAATAAGTCAGATGTGTGCAGGTAATTCGATCAAAGTTTTCATCTACGTCTACGATGATCGAGTGTGTATATTGTTGATGAGAGCCTGGTTAGTTTGCTATATGCCGCAGAGTTTGGTTGGACTAAATATTAATTAATTAATACATCGCTCTTAAATCTTTGGCACTTATGCAAAAAATTGTAAGCAACTGCAGTAATTAATTTAGCGCGATATACGTGTTCTTTTCAACTCGCCAACAATGTGGTGGTGATTCCGTCGTCAAGGTAAGGCGTGAAGGCGGCCTGGTATTGCACCAATTCTTTGGGAGGGGATTAAATCAACAACTTCGTTTTCTCGTTAATTGCCTTATGTGTATGACATGATGATATTCAAACGTCAGTATATGCTCGAGTTTTAAACTTCACATAAAGTTTGCCCAAGCATGATGGGGGCATGGGGCTAGAACATAGTGGAAGGACATGTAGCAGTTTTTATGACAGCGAGTCCGTATATGATTAGAGACCTTATGGGCTAAAGATTGAAGTTCACACCTAATCGCAAACGTTAATCTATAAATCGCATGTGAAAGAAATTTAAGAAAACCCCACAGGTTTTCAACAGCTTATAGTTCACATTACATGCACGCTTCAACGTAATAGACGCCTAAAGAATACGAATTTAAAAAGTTTGCTTTGCGGTTAAAGCGGTTTACTGTGATCTGTGATGTGTCTATATTATCGTCAATGTAAGTGTCAATTATCGAGAACAATAATAGTCTACATTGCATGACCATGGGGTTGCTCATATTATAAAATATATCTGAATATATATACCGAAGTATTCCTGAGGAAATTTAAAAAACTTTTCTTTGCACTTTTCATGCAAACCTCCGATTCACATTCAGCTATTCCATGCATGCTCTTTTCTGTGTGTTTTTAAAATAATCGAAACGTTGAAAAAGCATTCCGCGAGAAGTTACCGTTGAGTACTGTTGACCATGCAGTTATATCGGTCTTGATAAAATGAATATAGAGTCAGCATCGCGTATTCATATTATAAGTAATGGTGTATGAGGTTTGAAAACTTTTAAATATGTCCAGTTACTTGCAAACATAAATTCATTTGTCTTATGTAAATGCAAAGAGTTTATAGAACTTTCTTAAATTTCAATATCTGTATTCTTCAATTCTTGGCTCTTACGTACGTTTCTGGGCGTTGATTTTAATTTGTATTTTGTCTTTTTGATCTTATTAAGAATTATTGGCATTCCTGTGATTGTGCATGGAAATTTAGTAATTGTTGTTCCTTTTATATCTCACCCAATCACAGTGATTACAATTACTTAGAGTGTACCACCTAAAGTCTCACGCCTGTGTTCAAAAAGTTCACTCACACTCATATATCAATTCATAACTCACACTCATATATCAAAGAAAAAAAGAAAGTTCTTATGGGAACTTATAAGTGGTACACTTTTCGTAATTTTAATACTGTGATTGGGCGAGATGTCAAAGGATTATGTGTTTGACTGAAAAGCCTTCGGCTCCATTAAATATAATGGCCATCCTTTGTCTCCTTGTACACTGCGGGAGTATTGGTTAAGAATAATTACGTTGTTGAGCAGGTATGAGATAGAAAAAAATTTATCGCGTCTTGCTGTTCCTTTGTTACGAAGACGTCGAGATGGCGGCGTCGCAACCCAGGCTTTCATCACAGGCACGCAAGTTTAGGCAGTTTGCTTCTCAACCTAATATAAAGGAGAAATTCATTAAATAGGTGAAGTTATTATACCTGCGTAGAATATACATGTTTTCATTGATGTATCCTCTGAACCAATTTTATGTGAAGGTATTTATTAAGAAGCTGTGACGAGTTGAATGAAAAACTATAACCTATCGGTCCTGTATCCTCCTCACTCACTGCCTCAGATTACCTAATAATGAATGCCGGCCTGCAACTCTAGGTATACCCCACACAAGCTGATCTTTCTCTAAGGGGTCCGTCAATCATCTTGCATGATTGCATGTCACCTCTTTGTGACTTAGCCTGCAAATTATGCTGTCAAATTATGCAAAACCGTCGATCATGTTCACCGCATAACGTAATTCAGGTAGGCCTGTATCTATTTAGGGATATGATCATGCACAGTCCATTTCTGTGAGATTCGCCGAAACTTTAAACAAAGAATTAAGCAGAGTGATTTACAGCCGAAATGCAGAAAAAGGACTTAAATACGTTCCGCACCAGTACGACGCGTATAAAGCCTTTCGAGGAGATCTTGATTAAGGAACGTTTGGGTATGTATGAATTATGTGATATATAACTAAATGTAATTTAGAATATGCTTTTTTGTATGCGAAGGAATGAAAAATAACAATAATGACTTACCCATGGCAATGAAATTCACAGGGGCAATAGGGCTGGGCGGTGGACAATGTTAACTGTCTGAGATGACTGCATGCATGGACAGTGATACAGTGTTGATCAATAAACTCAACTTACTTTAAACATGCAGACACGTAATGTCTCGACACTTCAAATGTCAACTGATAAATCGATCAAATTAAGCGTCCACCTTGTTTCGTGTAGAATTTAAAAATTAAAGATTCTTACAGACATGCAGTGCAAATTGTGCAATTCTACACCTATGCAAGCGGAGAGATGCTATAGCATTTTATGTGAGTGCTTTTAACATTTTCTGCCTATCAAGGAGCGGATGAATGATCAAGCGTGAGAGAATTTGTAACCCACAAGTCTGGGGCGGAAAGACGTCTGAAACTTCTAGCTTCGACATAGTGGCAGCACTAACCATATAGTAGCGAGTTTGAGCAAGGAAACGAAGTACGAAGACGTGTTTCGGCCGAGGTAGACTGGGAATAGTAGTCTTCGTCTTAAGTCTTCGTGCAGCGGGATATTTGAATTGAGCAGTTCTGTCAAAGTTATACGACTACGAACACGGTACTAATTTTGTAAACATGAACAGAGCTGGCTATTTTAGCAATGTTTTCAGAAGATGCTTTGGAAGTGGAAGATGTTATGCTTATTTACGGTTTAAAAATCTCAAACAACATTTATATTCCATACAAGAACTGTCCAAGATTTGGCTTGAATATATCTTACTTTGAAAACTTCGTTCTGACCACAACGAACTTTGTCAAAATATTCTTCCTAAACCAGGACAACAGGACGAAGACGTTAAACCCTCACCGCTGACCAATGCGCAAATGATGCGCAGACGTTAAGAAATTGTGAAGTTTGTCTTCGTCTTCGTACTTCGTTGCCTTGCTCAAACTCCCTAGTAGCGGCTCTTCGGAGGGTGATTCTAATATCCCGTCATAGTTTTTGAGAGGATTTTTTGGGCTCAATTTTTTGAGTGATAGCTCTCCCTACAGGAACGGTTCCCTCCCTTTTCTATTGTATCATTCTACTTTTATTTACCTACATTTTGTCTGCTTATTAGCCAATCCCTTCCCCCTTAGCCTCTCAATCCTCTCGATGGGAAGATAATGTATTCGTTAGCAATCCAGTTAGTTCTTGTATCATCGGCTGTAATTGACTATTATTAAGCCACCAACCAATCTGTTAGTCCGTGACTAAACGAGCCGAGTTGAAATTATTGTGAACTTCTTTTGCCAGGAACGTCAAGACCAAATGAACCGCTTCAAGCAGTTGTTGAAAATCAACTCAGCGAAACTGCATTAGAAGAGCAAAACAATAGCGTTTTAGAACGAAACAGAGCATTACTTCAATACACCGCCACCATCGCTGATTCCAATAGCACTAAAGATGAGTTCAATTACGAGTTCGTTGAAGCGCTTGTAAAAGGGGGAGCTAATATAAATACCGCAGATCAAAATGAACAGACAATTTTTCACGAAGTGGCTCGCTCGTGGAATACAGACGTTGCACGTTTTCTTATAGACCTCGGTAAGCACCATCTTAGCATGGTTTTCGATTTGACTAACACTATATATTCACCACTGCTACCAGTTTGGATGACATATTGCAATGGTCATGAGGGATTTATTCAACTGCATTCAAGGCGGGTTCTGTTGCCTTACAGGTTGTGATATTAACAAGAAAGACCGTTTTGGACGCACTCCTTTACACGTGTCCGCCGCAGTCGATTTCGTCGAAATGACAGAGTTTCTTTTGGTAAACAATGCAGACATTAATTCGAAGACGCACGGTGAACTCCAGGTCCCGCTCCATTATGCCGCAAAAAATGGCGCCACTCGGTCACTAAAAATGTTGTTGAGTTTCCATGCGAATATCGATGCACTTGACGCCAAGAAACGCACACCACTTCAGGTATTATTTTGATCCACTTCTTTATTATCATGCAATTCCTCTTTAAGGTTCCTTTCATTACAAGAAAATGTTACTTTAAATAACCGATATTTTTGGCGGAAAAATGCATGAAAATTTAAACTGTGTGTCGTCGTTTGAAACGTTGTGAACAATATCCAACAGAATATTGATCGATATGTGTGGTAGATTTAACATTTGGTATGTCTTTTCACAAGAGACGTTTTCACACCAGATAAACCCAGTTAAACAATCGTAACTTTGCAATATTTCAGTAACTGTATAGAGAGGCACTGGTATTTGACAGAGTCATTCATGAAACAAGGGTAGCATAATCCAGTAATATTTCAACGATTGATTGATTATTGTATGATTGGATTACCATACACAACCTGTTGGCAGGTTCTCCTTTGCCTCAAACCTCCACGTATCCCCAATTCAGTAATCGTTTCTCCATTCAAAGTTTTAATTTCAGTGATATATTCAGGTGCATGTATGTATATTTATGTATATTTATTGTGCTTCCTTTACTTTTGATTACATGAAATACAAGACAGGTGCGCATGTCACAAATTTTAGGCTAGGGCTCAGAACGCTAGAGGTGGTGTTTTCGTACAACAAGTTTGAAACGTTTCCGTATGACATACACCTGTACCACTGCGGGCCTTACGCCCACAGCTATAGTAAGCGTTTATTCCACAATTGAGCGGTAATGCAGTTCCCTTTTTTGCGTATAACCTCTTCCCCACTCGAAAATTCCTTGAGAGGGGCATTCATGGCTGGATTCTTTTCTTCAAGGTTTCTGCAGAATGGAGTCGAGGGAAAGTTGCAAAAATCTTGATCGATGAAGGAGCATCAAGTTGCTTACTGGATATCACCGGTAACTCTGCTCTCTGCGTTCTAATTGATCGTCTGCCAAATCTTGCAGTCGAAGCGCTGAATCAACTGCACAGCTATGACGTCATAACGATGCGTGAATCCTATTATCTACAGTATCTCGAAGCTTCACGGGAAAAATATGCGACGAAGAAAACAAGGACCGCGCTTGAAACGGCCGTAGCAAATCGGAAATACGAAGTGATAACACATCCGGTTATGCAAAGATTAGTTCGGAAAAAATGGAAGCAGTTTGGTTGGATGTCGACTGCATTTGATTTGGGTTTTCACGTTATTTTTGGCATCGTGTGGACCGTGTTCGCACTAGGTACGCCCGAACAGGGAGAAGATTTCTACAGTAAATTTTCGGATCGGGCATGGAAAATCACAATTGGTGTTGTCATAATTCTCATGACTCTTTTTGATATTGGGAAACAGATTCAAGGTTAGTAGGGACTCAGAGGTAGTTTAGCAATGATCCTCATTTTATCTGTAAATCGCCATGTTTTTGTACTAATTATTTCGGACGGTACTTTCATCTCATCTTAAATGACAAACACGCGCGTTCAATCTGAAAGAATGAGTTTACATGCATTTAGTTATTTTCAAGAACTAAATAAATATATAAATATATCTTGTAAAATGTTCAAAATAATGCTGTTAATCTATTATACACGTAATTGGTTTCGTTTGCATACACAGTGATACTATATATATATACTTATTTATTTATTATGATATAATAAATTGCTTAAAATTTCAAAAAGCTGGAAACAGATTGAAATACGGACTGCGATTTTATACATGTAAAATTACACAAATTGTCAAATTTTTATTTTCTCTGATAAGTTTGCGGTCATTACAGCGAAAATTTCTATTTTCAAATTCAACAAATTTCAGTCGTTGGTTTTACGGTATAACGAAAATTGTTTAAATTTTTCATAATTCTTTTTGGTGGCAATTTTTGGACATGTGCAACAAAATGCATTTTGTGCCAATTTTTGCTCGAAGTCCTAGGGCCTTCGCAAACTCTCGAAATGCCTTCATTATATTCAATATTCATCATTCTCACGACAAATGACAAATCATAGCGATATACATCTTATACAGTTATCTAAATCGCTTTATTATCACTTATCTTCTTTTTTTAAATTGGTACTTAATAAATAGTTACTTTCTGCATAACATTTTCCTGTCTTCATTCAAGCCACACTCAAATCTCGGAGATCCCAAAGAGACTGGGTCAGGTGGAAAATCGAACAACTTGAATACGACTTGAAGTTCTGCCATCCGAGGTGGCCGCAGGAAGAAAAATTCGTGAAGCACGAAATAAAGAGGGTGCGCTCACTACCTCTGTTTGACGCCTACGATGCATGGTTCTACATGGATTGGGTTATTCTGTTTTTGATTCTTGCCACTATCGGCACACATTTCGTGTTGGTGTACCGGAGAACAGACGCCACGCGTTACCTCTATACCCGGACCATTAGCATCGTGAATCTCCTCGTGTGGCTGCGTCTGTTGAAGTTCGTGCGTCCATTTAGTGGCATCGGCACCTTGGTTTTGATTTTATCCGAGACTTTGGGGGATTTTCTTAACTGGGCGTTCTTGTTCTTTCTCATTATGGTGCCCTTTGCAGCTTCGTTCTGGATAAATTTCGGTGCGATCTCTACACAATCTGCACGCGGGTACCATACAACTGGAGAACTACTCTATCGTGTTTTCCAAATGGCTGTGGGTGATGATTTCAACTTGGAGAGTATGGTCGAAAAGGACGCAGTAATGGCGAGAATACTTGTTGTACTTTACGTTACCGCGATGACAATTGTCACGTTGAATTTACTCATTGCGCTCCTTAGCGAGACCTTTACTCGAGTGTATAACAACGCTGTCGCAAACACGATTATGCAAAGGGCCATCAAAATAGTCGAATCGGAACGTATCCTTCGAAAGCGACAGAAATTACGCTACAGGGAGTACATGAGGTTAAACTGCAGTCCTGAAGTTATCAAAATTCTGCCTGTGTCGTGGAATGAAGGCAGGGCGAGGAAGGCAACCGAGCAGGAAATTTGCGAAAATCTTGTGGACTTGAAGAATATTCTGGATGACCGTTTTGGTAAAATATATGGCAAGGACAAGTCGTCCGATTTTGATTCCCTTGTAGCTGATCTTAAAAATGTTTGCGAACATCAAAACGATATGACGAATGAGTTAGAAGAGATTCGCAAGATGCTGGATCTTCATTCCTCCGGTAAAGGTACTTTTCCATTTTTGCTCCACAGCCCTATCATGACCTCAATATAATTTTTTAATTATTTTATTTTTGACCACTTTCATTTCCTAATATTTTTAAGGCAAATCGCCCCGCCACATCAGCATAAAGGCTCCACGTTCAAGGGATAAACGTAAGTCACGAAATTTGAAATGTTTAAAAAGACGTTAAAATCTAAGGTTTAGTTTATCTGATCACTTCCTTCAGGGAAGGCCCCTTCCTGGAACTAAGGGGCCTAAAATTATCGATACAAAGCTTTCAAACTTATATGAGATTATCGTCTGGTATGCATGGTTATGAATGAATTTCTACAATGTAATGAAAGTGAAAAGGTGGACTATACCTGTTTCCTGCATGTGAATGCATGATTGCATACTTGGCTGCATATTAAAAATTAGCTCCAATAGTTCGTAATCTAACTTGGAATATATTTAGGTTAACAACTGCAGTTTAGAGGAAAAAGTCTAAGCTAAGTTATATCCAAAAACTTTGAGTTTAGTTTGTTTTAAAACAGCTTCCTATCTATCCGTTCTCAAAGTACATTAATAGCTATTTATTTGTTGTAATAAAATTATAAGATTGTAGAAAGATAATGATGCTGTCTATAATTGATGTTGAGAAGCAGATATAACACTCGTCGCTAATGATTAAGATTATAGAGTAATTAAAGATTTGATTTTTAAATTGATTATTCACCCCCATTTTCAGGTGGTTCCCGTTCACGTGGCAGTTCACCTCCAAAAGAACAACCGAAAGGTCTTGTGTCTGCCATCCAAGACCTTTTCCCAACCTGGTTAACCGGAAGTGTAAAAGAAAGTTCATCGAGAGGTAATGGACGGAAACACCGTCCAAAAGCTGCATCGCAGACAACTGATGGAGGGAGAGGAGAGAAGAGAAGGCGACGACGACGACGACCAAGACAAAGTTCTGATGTGGCGGCAGCAAACATAAGGCGAGGGGAGGGTGAGTCGCGGGAAAATGATTTGAGAAGAAGGGGTAGACGAAATACTCGGGGAAAAAAGAAGTCTGTCGTTGAAGGTTATCCTAATCCAGGTTACGATGGGGAGCTTGCATGGGATACAGTCAGTATTGATAGCGCATCTTTGTAAAGCTATTCAATAATGACTGAATTTATATGTATTAGAAAATGTATTTTAGCTTTACGTCATAACAGCAACAATATTCGGATGAAAACAAGGCAGTGCAACGAAATAATTTCCTTACTTTTCATTTTGTTCACAATATGGAAGCAACATTATTATTATTTATAATTATTAGTCTTTCAGGTTATCTGTTATTATTAGTCTTTCAGGTTATCTCGCTTTCAAGGGTACTTGAAAATTGAAAAAAAATGACGAGTAAAAAAGAAGTAAAAACATGTGTTTTCTAAAAACACAGAAAATTAAAAGTCAGAAAAAAATTTAAAATTTCCCGCTTTTAAAAAACTCATAGTTTACTTACCTTAAATTTTTTTCCCCGAAAATTTGACAGCGTGATTTTCTCGAGAGTGAAAAAATTTAATTTTTTTCACTTTTTTGAAATTCTCTTAGATTTTTTTTCGACGCGGAAGTATTTTGTCTTGGGCTACTGGGTCTGTCTTGGGCAACTGTGTCTGGCTTGACACAGTAGCCCAAGGCAAAATACTTCCGCGTCAAAAAAAAATCTGAGAGAATTTCAAAAAAGTGAAAAAAATTAAATTTTTTTACTCTGAGAAAATCACCCTGTCAAATTTTTCACGATAATTTTTTTGCATTGCCAGGAGTTGAAACGTCTTTCCTCGGATTGATAGACGAACGCCTTAACCACCAGACCACCACATCATTTGTCGAAAGCTATTCTTTATTTGACTAAATCCTTTTCGACGAATCGTAAATTAAATAGTAATTTCGGTGGGAAAAATCAAATCTTTCTCATCAATTATATATATGTTGTAATGTTGGTATCCACATAAGATCCGGTGGCCCATTGGCTAAGGCTACGGCCTACCAGGTTGTAAGCGTAGGTTCGAATCCTGCATGGGAAAGGTTCGATTTTTCCCACCGAAATTACTATTTAATTTAAAATTCGTCGAAAAGTATTTAGTCAAATAAAGAACAATAGCTTTCGCAAAATGATGTGGTGGTCTAGTGGTTAAGGCGTTCATCTATCAATCCGAGGACAGACGTTTCAACTCCTCGCAATGCAAAAAAATTAGCCTGAAAAATTTCGGTGTGATTTGGAAATCTTAAAATTAGTTAAAAGACTTCTCGGCCTTTCAGAACGACTTGTAAATTGAAAAAAAATTTGAAATAAAAAACTGAAAAAAATTTCTCGTGTTCAAAAGTACTTGAAAATTGAAAAAAAAGCACAAGCAAAAAAAGTTTAAGAACATGTGTCTTCTAAAAAGACTCAGAAAAAGAAAAGCACAAGTAAAAAAAGTTTTAAAAACACGTGTCTTCTAAAAAGCCTGAAAATGAAGAAAGTCAGACAAAAAAAAATTAACAATTTCCCGCTTTTAAAAAACTCATGTTTACTTACCTTAATTTTTTTTCACGAAAATTTGACAGGGTGATTTTCTCGAGAGTGAAAAAATTTAATTTTTTTCACTTTTTTGAAATTCTCTTAGATTTTTTTTCGACGCGGCAGTATTTTGTCTTGGGCTACCTGTGTCTGTCTTGGGCAACCTGTGTCTGCTTGACACAGGTAGCCCAAGACAAAATACTTCCGCGTCGAAAAAAAAATCTAAGAGAATTTCAAAAAAGTGAAAAAAATTAAATTTTTTCACTCTCGAGAAAAATCTTTCTTCGTGAAAAAATTAAGGTAAGTAAACATGAGTTTTTTAAAAGCGGGAAATTGTTTGATTTTTTCCGTCTGACTTTCTTCATTTTCAGGCTTTTTAGAAGACACGTGCTTTTAAAACTTTTTTACTTGTGCTTTTCTTTTAATTTTCAGGTACTTTTTAACACGATAATTTTTCTTTTGGTTTTTTTATTTCAAATTTTTTTCAATTTACGGTCTTTCGCAAAGGCCGAAAAGTCTTTTAACTGTTTTAAACATCCCAAACCACACCGAAATTTTTCAGGCTAATTTTGTTGCATTGCCAGGAATTGAAACGTTTGTCCCCGGATTGAGAGACGAACGTCTTAACCACTAGACCACCGCATCATTTATCGAAAGCTATTGTTCTCTAATCGACCTAATCCTTTTCGATGAATTTTAAATTAAATAGTAATTTCGGTGAGAAAAATCGAACCTTTCCCATGCAGGATTCGAACCTACCCTTACAACCTGGTAGGCCGTAGCCTTAACCACTGGGCTGTAGGATTGGTTGTTGATAGCAGCCTTAAAATATATGTTATTGAGGTTGCCCAGTGGTTAAGGCTTCGGCCTACCAGGTTGTAAGGGTAGGTTCGAATCCTGCATGGGAAAGGTTCGATTTTTCCCACCGAAATTACTATTTAATTTAAAATTCATCGAAAAGGATTAAGTCAAATAGAGAACAATAGCTTTCGACAAATGACGCGGTGGTCTAGTGGTTAAGACGTTCGTCTCTCAATCCGAGGACAAACGTTTCAACTTCTGGCAATGCAACAAAATTAGCCTGAATAATCTCGGTGTGATTTGGAATGTGTAAAACAGTGAAAAAGACTTCTCGGACTTTGTAAAAGACTGTAAATTGAAATAAAATTTGAAATAAAAAAAAATAAATTATCGCGTTCAAAAGTACCTGAAAATTAAAAGAAAAGCACAAGTAAAAAAAGTTTTAAAAACACGTGTCTTCTAAAAAGCCTGAAAATGAAGAAAGTCAGACAAAAAAAAATTAACAATTTCCCGCTTTTAAAAAACTCATGTTTACTTACCTTAATTTTTTTTCCCGAAAATTTGACAGGGTGATTTTCTCGAGAGTGAAAAAATTTAATTTTTTTCACTTTTTTGAAATTCTCTTAGATTTTTTTTTCGACGCGGAAGTATTTTGTCTTGGGCTACCTGTGTCAAGCAGACACAGGTTGCCCAAGACAGACACAGTAGCCCAAGACAAAATACTTCCGCGTCGAAAAAAAAATCTAAGAGAATTTCAAAAAAGTGAAAAAAATTAAATTTTTTCACTCTCGAGAAAATCACCCTGTCAAATTTTCGTGAAAAAAATTAAGGTAAGTAAACATGAGTTTTTTAAAAGCGGGAAATTTTTTAATTATTTTTCCTTTTAATTTTCAGTCTTTTTAGAAGACACATGTTCTTAAAATTTTTTGCTTGTGCTTCTTTTCAATTTTTAAGTACTTTTGAACGCGAGAAATTTTTTTCAGTTTTTTATTTCAAACTTTTTTTAATTTACAGTCTTCTTGAAAGGCCGAGAAGTCTTTTGACTAATTTAAACTTTCCAAATCACACCGTAATTTTTCAGGCCAATTTTTTTGCATTGCGAGGAGTTGAAATGTCTGTCCTCGGATTGAGAGATGAACGCCTTAACCGCTAGACCATCACATCATTTGTCGAAAGCTATTGTTCTTTATTTGACTAAATACTTTTCGACGAATTTCAAATTAAATAGTAATTTCGGTGGGAAAAAATCGAACCTTTCCCACGCAGGATTCGAACCTATTCTTACAACCTGGTAGGCCCTAGCCTTAACCACTGGGCCAACGGATCTTATGTGGATACCAACATTACAACATATATTTTACAACGTTATATATGTAACGTATGTATCGTATGTAACATTATATATCTTAATATTAAAGCGCCTGGGTACGAGGCTGGTATAAACTCATATTCGAAAATGCTCTCATAATAGCGTCGTCACCTCGGCGGCTACTATCGATATACGGTTTTAAGTTTATATAAGTTTTAGCTTTGTGTTCATCAAATAGGTTTAATATTGTGTTTATTTTCCACAATTAAATGACGAATATGGTAATCTAACAACATGACAAAGATTAAAACATCACTTCGTTGTATATTGTTCTATTTTCCTTGGTTAAGAGAACCAATCACGTTAATTCTTATTGCAATTGACTTGCTACCACGTTTTATAACTTTAAAATGGACTTTCGTTCCATCAACGATTTGTGCGTTTCTGTCTAATACATCCCTATTATAAAATTGTAGGAAACCTAAATGAGTGTTCGACTCGCTTGTTATATATCCCCCGCCATCTGATATACTGTCCACCACTCCTTCTTGAATACCAGACAGTTGGTCCCAATTCTTGGCCGAGGCAGATTGACTCTATGAGACAGCAAAAGATATCATAGAACGTGCGTTAATGCGGAAAAAAGTTTTCTCCACAAATGTTTTAAGTCGCAATTTATACACAAATTAGCCTTTCTCAATTTCACCATGACGTTTTTGGGGTACTTTCAATTTTCTCAACTGGGGTTAAGAAATTATAACAACATGAAAAGCAATTTTTTTAGAATCAACAGACCATTTGAAGAATGAATTCAGCCTAAAATTGAAGACAGTTACGATGTCCTACGCCCACGGTTTTGAAAAAAAGTACCCCAAAAATGGCGGCACATTCGAGGGTTTCACACTCGTCACGAGAGTGAGAGTGTACTGCCTTGCAGAGCTGTTTTAGGGCCTAATGATTCATGGGCACATAAAAATTTAATAAAATTTAAAAAATAAAAATTTAGAGCATTTTAAATCTTTTCGTGCATGTGTGTATAAAATATGCGTGCTATACTTTATTATCTATAGCATATTGAATACACATTATAAAACAGCCATTTCGTACTATACCTGCACACGAATGTCATTTGCCTCGTAACCTTTTTTGGTTTTGGTTGTGTAGAACTGGACACGGTCGTCAACATGTGGGCGCTGTTCTCTGTTCATAAGATTTCTACGGTGGAAGAAAATATCAGCCCTGCCATATTCCTTGCTGTCCGGCTTGATAAATCCAAAGTCTTGCCCGCTAGCTAACCGTACAACCACTCCTTCTTCCAGACGTTTCGTATCAGGGATTTTTTTCTGTCTGACAGTTTGCTCTTTTTCCCGACGACTTATGGATGGCGAATCCTGTTTCTTCCTAGATGATTTTTCCATAAGTTTAAATTTAATTACTATCTATTATACTACCATGCATTATACATATCATGCATATATCTCTTATCTGCCGTACAGAATGACGGAAGTAGTAAAATTTGGCAGAAATTTGCCGCATTTTGCGTTTTCATGTATTGATGGCAACTTTTGTTGTACCGAATGTTTCTCCCTCAAGGAAGAGCTAAGTTTAAGTTGTATATGTACGATAAATACTGCGGTTACGCTACGTACAAGCAACGTTCTGTAGTGGTAACAGTTCTTTCGTGTAATAGAAAAGACATAGGTTCGAAAGTGCTTAGAAAAATTCCCGCTACGGTCAGGTAAATTCGTCGTTTAAGTCAGAACCCACGCTGTAAAAAACTTGAAACATGCTCTTATATATACATGCTCTTATATATACATGCAAGTATTAGGTATTTTCGGAAAGGCAGCTATGGTGTACTTACTCACGAAAACGTGCCACAGCTGCGTCTATTTGATGCTCCTGTTCATTTTAAAAAAGAAAGATGAAAAAATAATAAATATCGGAGTTTACGAAACAAACATGAATGAATGTTAACTATAGAGAGAGTTTTCTCCTTTTTCTCCAAAAAATTTAACCAGCAAGATACTCGGGACAAACAAGCCGGATGTGTTCATGTATATAGTATAGACTGAGTGAGATAGGGTTAAACTTTCAGCTTGCAATCTAATTGGACGAAAAGATTTTTCTGCGATTACACGAGCATTTTTTAATGCGCCATTGAAAATTAAATTGGTGTTGGTTATTTTATTTGGCAACTTTTGTTTTCGCATTTTATTATTAATCAATAAAGCGTCGATCATTTTTGAGCTCAAAACATAATGCTATAATAAACATAATGCTATAATAAACATAATGCTATAATAAACATAATGCTATAATAAACATAATGCTATAATTTCATAATGACGTCAAACGCGAAAAGTCTGATTTTACACGAAGTTTCATTGGCTCGATAGTTTTGTGGCGTCTATCGAATTTCGTGCAACATTAGATTTTCCTCGTTTGACGTCATTATAAGAAAGGTCTATTGAAAGGTGTCAGGCATAACTATATATACCGTTATCAGCAAAGAAAACCATTAAAAACTGTAATGTCAGTTGTGATCCTCCGACGGATCAGTTCAAATTTTCTGTGCGCACTTATAGAAAATGAAATATAAATAGAATACAAAACACTCGGTCGTCTATAGCACAAATTTTAGAATTTGTGACCACGTGTATTGCCATTCACATACACCGTAGGCTTTTTTATAGTTAGATCACATACACCGTAGGCTTTTTTATAGTTAGAAGTATAATCATACCATTAGAACATGGATATCTGCAGCACGAGTCCTTTCTGTTAACTTCTCGACTTTAAATTCTAATACCATATGTGCAAATATATTTCCTTTCAGAGACTTGACAGGCTGAACAAGTTGTGATGCATGAAAGAAAAGATCCCCTGATACATCTTGATGCTTTAAATATCCGAAACCTTTTTTAGGATTTGTAGAAACAACCACACCTTGCATTCTTTGGCCATTGTAATCTTCCCAAACCTTTTTAATGGCATCTGTTTCAACACTGACTGATCGATTAAAAATTGTCGTATCTAATACGACCTCGTCTTCTTCCCCATTTTCATCTTCGCCTTCACTACTAGATTCCTCGCTACTCACCGTTTCTAAAATACTTTTTTGTACAGTGTTTTGAGGAGCGCGAACGACCGCCCAGGCCATGAGACCAAGTCTGTCGAAAGATAAACAAAATTTAACTGTTTCACCAGTTTCTGGCATTGATGGCTGGACATTTTGAGGGACAAATCTAACTTCAAAGTGGTTTTTAAATACAATTGTTCCTTGCCAATCTCTTTGTATTTCTTTTACAGTTCCTTCCCATTTTACGACATTTTTTTCAAACAAAAATCCTTCAATGACATCACGTCCACGCTGTTCATCTCGCTGTTTCCTATCTTGCTTATTTGTTTCTTTCACCAAATCATCGTGGTGTAACAGACTGTCGATCGAATTAACATGACGGTCTTTAGCGTTAAGCCATTCAATAGGAAGTGGAGAATCTTCTTTTCTTCTGAACTTTTTTCCTTGCTGCCTTTTAATTATTCTCTCTGCCTTTTCTCTTTTGTCTCGGTCTTTTGGATCCTTTATTGCAATCATGAAGTTGATAACGTAACTAAAACCGTGAAACTTTCATCGTGACGTGACCTCGCGCTTGGTATAATTATATATATATATATATATATATATTATATATATATATATATATATATATATATATATATATATATTATATATATATATATATATATATATATATATATATGTATATATGCGTATCACTTGAATCAATAAAATATAAACTTACTTGTAAAACTCTGCATCCGGCAATATGCCACCCTTTTTTTTCGCATGATCCATCCAATTTTTTACTTGTTTTCTAATGTTTTCCAAATTCGGTACCTTTTTCTGGTGCCGAGAGTGTCGCAACCAAAATTTCATTTGCTGGTCAGACATATTTCTGCTCGTTTCAGGATCGTAGATCTCTTTAACTAAACGTTCAATTTCCACTGGATTTAAAGTCTTGCGTTCTATTTCGAGACTATTATTCAAGATAAGAATTTGCAACGCAACATCGTGAAGCAATACGGAATCTTCTCTTTCAAAAACATGTTTCTCGTCCTGAATTTTATCACAAAGTCGTCTGAGATTTTCTAATTTCCTGATACATTTAAGAAATTCGCCTTTCCATTTTTCTTTGTGGTCAGGATCAATAACACCTTCGTTAAGAAACTGATATACATCTGGAATTAGCGAAAGTAGATATTTTTCATTCACACGTAATCGATGATTCCCTTCTTTTTTCATATTGTCTATCATTTGGCACAGATAGTCAATGAAGCTTGTATCCTTCTCCCCACCCATCTCTTTAATCGCTGCTTGCATAACCGTGATACGGACCATAGCATCAGATATATACCCGTGACTGACGTACGGCCTTTTACTGCGAACAAATGCAAAACAATCGCTGCTTTGAATAGCATGTTTTACAATTGTCGGCATGTCAATATCAGGTATAGATTTAAGGTTCTGTACATGGATTCTTATAATATCGCCATGAATATGCCGAAGAAGTGAATCATCTTTCTGGTTTTTTACTGCTTTTTCAATTTTTGGAATAGCTTTTTCAAAGTTTTCAAGTTCTATCATATAATATTTGGCCAAATGGGCGAGTAGATGCGAACCAAATGAAGTTTGTTCAGGGAAAATATCCACAAGTTCTAGCAATGTATCGCAAGCAATCTTTTTGCATTTGTCGTTGGTCATTGCTCTTATAAGTGAAGAGAATTTCTCACTTTCGTATTCGCTTGTTACAAACAACCGTCTTGTAAGACGATCAATCGACTTCGTAGTTGAGTTAATGCTCAGAACGTTTTTTGCCATTTCAACAGATTTTAATTTGATAAAAAGCCAATTATAAGTTGAAGCATTATTCTGGCTCTGTCCATCAGATCCTAGTAACTTAAGAATTGCTTGAGCCACTTCATGGAATGATATTCTGCGCGAATCTATTTCATCCTCAGATGGACTTAAGAGTTCGTGAAGGTATGGATCAGAGAATTCAGCGTCTAAATCAACTTTCTTCTTTTCAAGAAAATCAGCGAGTGCGTTTGCTGGAAGTAATGAATTCGTAAAAACATGAGTAAGTGATAGGTAAATCAGCACATTTTTTTGTTTCTCGTTGACTTTTTGCAGTCTATATTTGACATAATGATTCAACCCTGAAAATTCTTCGCCAAAGGCCGTCAGTCCAAAATGCACGAATGTCCGCAAGTCTCGGTTCAACTTGGACTTTTCTCTCAATGATCGAAGCTGACTTTCCCTGTTTTTTTTTATGTCTATAAGATGTTCCGTTAAATTGTCCATTTCCTGGGGTTCCAGTTCTCGACGAAGAATTACCTCTTTGTATGGACATGTCCCATATATGGAATGATCACTTGCGCTCTTTATACGTGTCTTAACCATCGCTTTCCGTGGGGATGACGTTTCTTTCCTGGAATTCGCTTCTTTCGGTTCAATGAAAAGCAGGATAACATTGACCTGCCGGGATTCAACTAGCTTCTCTGTGAAGTCAAAGAATTCTTGAAGTTGAGCAATTTCGTCATCAACAAAAAGTATAAGTGGTAATTTTGTTTCTCGGCATATATCCTTGATATAGCTTAATAACCCGTCACCAAAGTCAGACAATTGTGCGCATGGATATTCTCCGTGATGTTTAAACAAAAACTGTAAACACATAGTTGTCGAGCCAGCTCCACGTTCTACTTTGACAGAAATCATTGAAACGTGCGACTTTCGGTCATTAAGAAGAATCTTAAAGTTGGCTTCTAATTCTTCCATTTTTGCTCTCGGGATTCCAAAATTCTGTCGCAAACCTAATGAGGTGATTTTTGAGCCAGAATAAAATTTTTGACGCTCTTTAGGCGTTGACAGTTCATTCCTTCTTTCTTGATTAATGTACATCATTTCCAGATAACCATTGATATTTTGACGTATATGCTTTGGGAGAATACGTGGAAATATTTGAGATTCCCCTCGGTATTCTCTTTTGTGAGGAACTTGAAACTCGTTTTCTGGTTTGTATGGATCTTCAAGCTTAGACGACAGATGCATAGCTAGCACGTGAGGCGGTGCCACGTATACACGTTCCTCCATGATAATTTGACCATAGCTCTTTTGTAATTGCTTCACTAAATTTTCCATGATGTATCTCTTTGCTTTTAAGGTGCAACAGACAATTGTTACGGAAGTGCGATTTCCATTCATACTCAAAATATCCTCGAGAATCACGCGCAGAGAATCCACAATCCCGTCATGCCCTTCACCCCACAATACAACAACGTTAAGGAAATTCGGTTTGATACTCCCTGCTAAGTCTGTTTTTAGAAGTGATCGTAGTTGTTCACGGTGAGTCATATTCCAGCTTCCATGTCCATTTCTGGAGAGAGATTTTTCTATTTCATCGTATCCTCGAGCTGCAAGCCAGCAAATACCTCTGTCTGCATTTAAATTCAGCTTTAAATCTTGGGGAGTTTTTATCCAATGGTTTCTTTCCATTTGATGACGATCATTAAACTCATTAAAAAGTTGACAAAGATGACCCTCCTCTTTTGGATTCTGATCAAAATCTATTGCCAAGGCCCATTTTGGAATAACGAGTCCATAAACATCGTTTTCAGTTGGGGAAAACTTAAATGGAGAGGCGATTAACATGTAAGAGCTTCCAAAATGCTTGAATTTGTCAACATGATTCATGAATTTCGTTATATCGAATTGAATTGGCGAATCAATGCCCAATTCAAACCTTTGCATCATTGTTTTGTAATCGAATGCAAGCAAACTTCCATTGTCAAAGACATACGTATCGATTGGTTGAACCATGTGAATAGGATACTGGGAACGTTTGACGGCGAATTCGATTATACAGAGTTTCTTTAAAAGACGTTCCAATCTATTTTCTTGCATAGATTCCAACGAAATTTTCTTTTTATTCTGTATTATAAACTGCTTAACAATTTCTTCTTTATCGATATCTTCTTTCAAATTTTCCGCAACAATACAAAACAGTTGTGTCTCAACTCTTATCACTCGACATAAGCAACCTGGAAATTTGTCTTTAGCGAATTTTGGCCACTTATTCCCAACTTCCTCTGCCGGTCCACGAATCAGTATGCACATGCCATCATTGCCTTTTGCAATAAAGTCTTTTGGCACCGTAACGTCGTGAAACAGAACGCTATACTGACTGGTGTTAACTTGGGGATAGAAATTAGTTAACGTCTTTGCTACTGTTCTCACTAACGTTTCTCTCTCCTCACTGGCCATAACTACGCCGACAATATGACCAAGCTTAGATCGTTCATCCTCTTGAACACCAAAAATTATACTTCCTCCAATAGAATTTAAAAAACCACAAGAATAATGGGTGAGATATTTTTCTTGTATTTTTTTAACTGGATTGTCCCCAAAAATCATCTTAAATTCTTGCTCTTGACCTTCGTAGCTCAATTCTTTTAGTACTTGGTATTTCTTCTCCAGGCCAACGTTCTTTTTTGTCAGCTCTTCATACTGCCTGTCAATGTCCAATTCTTCGTCTGCGATTTGTACTATCTTCCGGCTACCCAACGAGTCCAACCGCGAAAAAAGTTCGTTAAAATCTGTAATACGTTTAGTTTCCGCTCCAGATCGAACATAAGAATGTACATCAGAAGCCTTGGTGACATAAAGTCGAGCTTCTCCTTTCGGAACGTGAACCCAAATAATGTGTTTTTCATGTTCCGAAAGAGCTATTGTTAAGATAAAAGCATTTTTCTCATAAAGTTGTAACGCTTCTTCTTTTGTTGAACAGATTGCAGCGCTATCATTACGCGATGGCAAGATGCTTCCAATGGCCATCGATAACTTTTCTCTCCATTTGGCGATTTCATTTTCATCCATACCTGTGCCGGATACTTTTCCCTTTTTACTCCCACTGTCTTCCGTGACGCCAACTAATATATTTCCATGGTAACTGTTCTTGAAGGCCACCACGTATTTCATTATTTCATCAATATTTCCTGAGTTACAAAAAACCATGTCAATCGTTTTTTCAATATGATCGCCAAGTTTAATGTTGTGGAGCCACGGAGGTTGTGATAGTTGTCGTTTGAACGCTACAGACTTTCTTTCAACATAAACACAAGAATGCAGATCAGAATCGATGACCAACTTAAATCTTAGGAATTCGCACAGTTCATTGCTTTTCAATAAAGCTTTACTTTCGCTAAGATCACTCTCCTCCATTGCTTCAACACGACCCTTTAACGCTATTTCATAACCTTTTCCGATGTTGTCAAACAGCGATCTAATAGTATATGGTCGCAAAATTGTATTTCCTTTTTTACCTCGAACATCAACCTTTAAGGCATTAAAGGGAGTTGCCACATCCTTTTGCTCATCTTTGATCAAAAGGGACCCAAAATTTTCAGCCTTCCTTTGCTTACTTTCTAAAACTCCGACCACTGATATTGTGCTTCCAAATGTCGGAATAGTTGATTTGCCGTCAGTCGCAAAGTCCTCCAGCGGCGTCAGGTCTTCAATGTCTTTAATATCACTGACTTTGCGAAGAATACCGTTGCTGTTAATGCATAAGAAGCACTATAAAAACTATTTTTCCTGTGTCATACCATTGAAGTACAATTAACGATAAACAATTAACGACGCGAGTCATCGCAAATATGTAAAACCCTGGAAGGTGGAAGAAAGAAGGCAAAGTTGAAAACATGAACATCAAAGAAATAGGCTAGTTGTGAAAATAACAAATTATTGCAATATATTTATGCCTATGTATTACCGAAATATGCCGACACGTATGCACTTTTTCAGGCATACGATACACAGTAGTAATTCACACTCTCAAATTCGTCATCAAATTATTAATTTCCTCTTTTCCACTTGCGATTATTTTCGTCTTATTCGAATCAGGCTTAATTTTAGTATATTTCCTAGTGCAGCAAAGGATAAGCATGCGCGAGTATTTCAAAGACCACGAACTATTCGTGTCCGAACTCCAAATCCATTGAACTCAATCGATGACTGAGCCTTTGAACTCATCAATTTTAGCCTGAACATTATAGTAGCCCTATATAGTGAGAGTTTTAAAATGTAGTATCTGTAAGACAATAATATATTTCACATGCATGCAGCACATGAAAGCATTCTTATGCATCGATCTGTAGTATTAGGCTGAACAATTAAATAGAGATCAATACCTGAAGACAGATTGATTAACTTTGTTGTTGTCGTCATTGCCGAAATCAAGCATTGGAGACTCTTCTTGTGCATCCTGGGACAAAGAAGGTGGTAAGAGGTTGTCTTTGTTATCTGTAACAAAATAAATCAGCTTGTTGTGAAAAACAGAATTAAAAGATATGTCAAGATTGTCATTTTTTGAACTCAGGGCCGAAATATCCACCTCTTCCCCAATCATGTCGCATGTAATTTCGCCCATGTATGAATTAGTAATCATTTAACTCCAATTCGATTCGCTTTTGCATAACCTAATCATTAATAAAAATAGCAATATCTGCACTGTCATTCCAATCAGCGTTCCGTTCTTCTGATTTTTTTGAAAATTAAGAGCGACTCAATCCACAATTATTGGGGTTATTGCAGACTGCAAAATGATAGAAAAAATTGCTTAGATGCTGCTTATATCTGAATAAATTGCTTAGGCTGTATGGAATGAGTTTGCTCCTACCTAGTACATAATTATTCAAGATCAACCAACAATCGTTTTTCAATTAACGGCAATTACGCGTTGCTCATACGAGCTCATGGATGAATGAAACTTAATCCGCAAGCGTTACCGTTGGCCTGTTCATGAAATTTTATCTCGCATATTCAAGTATAAAAAAGTGGAAATTTCCTTCACCTTTGAATATACTGCTTCTGCTTGTTCCTTTACAAAATATTTAGTGGATATATGCTTCGCCTCGGACCGATTTTGATAGTTTAATGATGACTTTCAAGCCCGGCTTAATCGGCATGCCATTTGAACATTGTCGCTACATCCTGCTATATCCGCCTACCTTTATCGGCGACTTCTGGTGAAGAATTTGACTTTAATCTCTGCCACAGTTTGAAAAATAAATCTCCCTGATTTTCAGATCGCCGAATCCAATCTTCTTTTGACAACTCGTCCAATCCTTTGCCATTCAGAGTTTTTAGTTTCAAAACTTCACTTTCATTAATGTCATATTCGACACATTTCATCGACACCCAGTCAGCTACTTGTTGTTTCGTCCACAACGCGGGTGAATCTGCAGACAAGTCAAGGAATTAAACGATTAAAGCAAGGCAAGGCAAGGCAAGGCAAAGCAAAGCAAAACAAGGCAAGGTAGTTAATAAGTTTTGATGATGTTCCGTGTCCGGGATCTCTATTTAACAAACCTGTCACATGAGGTATTTCTGTCGGCGGTTGAGTGTTTTTCTTCCTTTTGTGCTTCTTCGCCGATTTCTTCTTTTTGTACATGCCTTCGATTGAGAGAATCAATTTCAGCATAGTATATTACAAAATCAAGACAAGTAAACATTCAACTCACGGTAGACAAATTAAAATTCCCGGCAGTAGTGCCTGGCACCGTGCCCAGAGTTAAAACATGTTGAACATGTTCTGCAAGTACTGCGTGTGGATTGCACGTACTTAGGCACCGTGTCCAATTTTATTTCAACCTGGGCGCCAATGTGGCAAAAGATTGCTTCAGACTAAATACAAATTTCCCTGCAGTCACGCCCATGCATATCACAATGCATTTACAATTGAGTAAACGATACATCAAGTCTATAGGCTATACGCACCTCCTTGCAAACGGATATTTAAGTCAACTGTGGTGCCATGATAAATTTCTTGTTGGAATAACGTCTTCTCTAAATCAACCTAAAAAAACATCACATCATTTCTATTTTCGAGAGGTGAATTTCCCTAAAAATCATGGGGACCGCTAGTCAATTTTTTTATTTTAAATCTATTGTTTCCATATTACTAGGCAAGTTATTCTGAATGTGTGTATGAATGTGCAGTTACCATGCATAGTTACGAACTCCAGACACACCCGAAAATGGGAAATTGCGAAATATTATAAACATTACGACAACTAAATTTTAACGCTGTAATAATGAAATTTCTTTCTTTTAATTCATCCTGGCCATATTGCTATGATTTATAATTAAAACGTATATATATATATATATATATACAGGGTGTCTCAAAAAAAACGCAACCACTTAAATATGCAGAACATTAATACAGCTCTAAAGCGCAATAGATAAGCACCTCTGGGAATTGAAAATGGCTCTTAATCCTTCATTTACAATGCTAAAAGTAATTTTAGCTGAACTAAGGTGCAAACCCGAACAATATTAATATTCTTGCATATTTAAGTGTTGCGTTTTTTCTGAGACACCCTGTATATATATATATATATATAATATATTATATATATTATATATATATATATAATTATATATATATGCATGTGTAGCGGTTGTAATGTGGTCGCGAGAAAATGCCAGGAGATATTTATTTAGGACGCCATTTTATAAATAATACTTCAATAAATCTACCTTATTTGTTCCAAATACCACGTTGTATGCTTCAATATCTCCAAGTTCCTCAGTTAAAACTTGCAACAAATCTCGACCAGTTGAAAAAAGATCGATATTAACAGGTTGAATTTGTGAATTGCTTCTCCTTATAAAAATCTGGCTTTTAAATATTCCTGTCGGTCTGCTTCTAGGGGAATAGAAATGAATAGAATGTGATATAAAAATTATGCTTAAGTATCTATTTCATTCAAAAATTCACGCTAATTCATCATCCTGGGTTTTGGCAATATTGCTAATAAAGTTCGCATACCTTTCCTTGCTGGCACACGTGATATTTGCTTTCAACGGCTAAAAGGGAAGGATTTAGGCGGTAGTGCATGTGACTATAAGGTAGAACTATGTTTCGTTGCATGCATGTGCATTGTTAATTCACGAATAAGACACAATAAGCTGCACAGAAAACTCATTTTTATACATACGTGAATGCAATACATTAAGAATAGGATTTGTAGCAATTATAATTAAATAAAAGTCTCACGCATGCCACCCAAGATGGTGGACTAATTTTTACACAAAATCTTACAGGTTATTTTCCAATGAATATAATTTCTCAATTCCTATCATAAAATTTTTGTTACTCATCTACTGCGAGCCTGCGACCTAAAATACCTGGTAGCTTCTTTCAAATGACCACGATTTCTCTTTTCCTTGGCAAGGTTCATCACTTAAAGTAGAATCTCTTCCATGATCTACCTTATAATTTACAATGCTTTTGGCTTCGGCCATTCTTCCTTGTATAGACGTGGATCCTAGGATTACATGTTTCGGAAACTTGTTAAAACTTGGACAGGTGACGTGTAATAACATTAACAGTTCACCTCGCAGCACTTTTGCAACGAGTTCATGCAGCGAAGCCGTAATGCGATTGACTTTCGACAATGCGCATGCATATGTGTAAGAATTTATTCATACAAAGTTGCTTTGCCAAATCGACGGCAATGCTTTACAATAGAGACCTTTAGTTCACGTTCGCCGTATAAAATGTAATGCTTGAACGTTTAGATACACCTTCAGCCAAATTAAGTAATTTAGCTTGTAGGCTCGATTGTCACCATGCAAACATTCAAGAACATTATTAAAGCTGAATTAGATGCTTTTCAAAATACATCAGAAATAGCCTATTGCTTTCTTTCATTTCTGCTGAACATCACAAGTTTTTTGCAGGACGTTTGTAGTTTAGCGAAATTGCCGCACACCTAAAGATAGTGGAGCTAAAACACAAACCTTGTTAGCGGTTTGGCGTTTGCCGTCAAGCTAAAGGTTTCTAACAAGTTGTGCATGAAAACTGCGCGGTGCACAGTTGTTGTCGTAGTGCATGTGAGACAACAGTCATATATTTGCAAACCTTTGAATGTCTCTGACTCCAGCTCAGCGTGTAAACGGTTCAATTTTTGTTGCAACGTCTTTTTATTCTCGCCAAGTTCCTATAATTGAACATTTGATATAACACTGAATATGTTATCGCGTGGTATATGAAAAGATTTGGGTAATTATATGAACACAAACATTTTGAATACTATGTTTTGTCTATTCATTTTGATTATGTGTGGAACAGTGCACTGATATTTGCTCAAGTTAACGCAGGCAGGTTTTTTGGATATTAACCTCCGTCCTCGTGGCGGTGCCAATGCTTACCTTTAACAAGTCAGTGTTGCAGTCCCCCTTATTTTCATTTTCGAGGCTTTTCATCAAACCACTAAGGTATTTCCTTTGTTGAACAAGCTTATCCCTTTGAGAAATCTATACATATAAAATATATTTATATTACATATATAAAAGATATAAACAATGTCGAAATTGCAATGTTTAGGCTTTTCATACATATATATGAATGGGTGCGACCTTTAATTGGCGTGTACTGAAAAAGGCATATACATTGTGGGTTAAACCTTTCATGAAAAATGAAAGTAGCCATGAACTATGGTGCTTAAGTTCCCTCTTTCTTTTCAAAATAATTGCTTATTTCTTGATGGACCGATCATTCCATCATTTCTGCATGATTCACTTATATTTTCAATCCTCTTTCTTCATTAACTTTTCGTAATGAAAATCTTGCTTCAACGGCATAATGTTTTGCACGCCGAAAAGCAAACTCCCAAAAAGTAGTTAATGTGCTCATACCTCGCGGGCATTTCACAAAACCTTACAAGTGTAGGTACAAAAGTGCTTTGGGTTGAAGAGAAGGAAATTGTACGCTTACATATATAAACTCTTCGGTCTCACATATAGATAGCTACCTTCGCAATTATCTCACGTTCCGCTTGTTCAAGTGTATTTCTATATTTTTTGTCCATTCTCAACGGAAACAGCCTTCTGTCCACGGTAGCTTTCCCAATTGAGAAGCCAACCAACGTTGGACGTTCCCTCTCGATAGCTTTTCTTCGTTTTCTCTTGAGTTTCATTGTTAAGACAATCTATGTTAAACACAAATTAACTGGTATGATCATGTGACTACAATTTAGAATAACTGTATCGATATTATTAAAGTATTTTAAAAACAATACCCTAAAACAAGAAAGTCAGTTATATGCGCCGTCTTGTATAATTTGCTTAAATAATCCTGCTATCGCGTGACAATTCACTAGGACTTAAATGTTTCAACTAAAGGAACTGTTGCTTCATCTTTTTCTTTCTTCTTCCACCCTTTTCAGACAAGTTACCAATTATGTGGAATTAAATTACAAAATTCTAGTTAATTGCCACAATCTTGCGTGGATTCAGTAGGATTCGTTCATAAACTTCCAACATTATTCCAAACTCTATGATTCCAAATTCTTGGTTTGCATATGACGTCATAATCAGTCATTAGGCGCCATCTTGGTTGATTCTACAAAGTTTACTTCTGCTTTTCAACTAATTTTTCAAGAGCACAAACTGCGCAGATTTACTCTTTCCTTGTTTATTTTGTAACTGCTTTTCATCTCTATCGTATTATTGGGCGGGTATTAAAATACAGCAACGATGAAAAAATTATTTGTGCACATGTTTTGAAAAGTCAACCAAAATGGCGGCAATAGACCTTTTTCATAATGACGTCAAACGCGGAAAGCATGATGTTACACGAAATTTGATTGGCTGGATAGTTTTTTCGAGCCAATCAAATTTCGTGTAACATCAGACTTTCCGCGTTTGACGTCATTATAAGAAAGGTCTATTGCAAACCACCTACTCAGCATCACTGATTTGAACTCAGCATGCGTTCATATAGCAACAGCGACGTTTAAAAATGGCCGTTAATAACAGATTTATCCTAATTCTATTTCGTCATTTCACTAGGGAGTCACATTTCACAAGTTCAATTATTAAACTTGCACCTTGAATTTTTATGCGAGTCCCTGGTAGTCCCTGGTATTAATGTATGCAGATGCGTGCGGCTGAGTGCTAAATAACTGATGCCTAAATCCGAGCCCACGGTACTTTCACACTAATTTAATCAGGTAAAAGCGTTTTTTAACTTTTTTATGCTCTTGCCTCTTGGACAAAGCAAAGCACGAATACAGAATACTCTGGAAATTTATTGCCTTTTTCACCCCAACAGGGTATTAATAAAGTGATAAATCTCTTTAGTAGAGCCCATAGTAGAGAGTAGAGACTCATTCTTATACAAACACATAGATTATAAAAGCCGAGATTAGCACAAGACGAGATAGCCTATAGGCTATACGTCGTCGTTGGAATGATTTGTTCTGCTCAGTGTTCACGAATGACGACTGGTATTGTTTACGAATGATTACGATTTTCATGCATGGTGCAATAAAATAGAACTGTGTACTGACAATAGAACCACAGTCCACAGTATCTATAAAAGGCTTCTATGGGAAGGTATATAACTCAATCAGCCATGCCTGTGCTTTGTCAAAGAACCACTCGAATTAATAAACAAGCGGAAGCTAAATTTCACGGCCTGTAGTCCTCTTCTTTCCTGTGGCTGTAAAAGATCCTAAGACATGATAACTTCTGATAATGTGTGCACCGCAATATGCTTGCTCAGTAAACCTCGGAGTGTCAGGAGTGTCATTTGCAATCAACGAACCTGCTATATTCAAATACTTACGATATTTATAAGTTACGTTCTTAACAGCCACCCGGCTAGGCTCGGTCTTCTTTCCACGACAGAATCACATTTTGTGCTGAAAACTCGAATATTCTCAACATTACAAGTGTTCCCTATTGCATAAATGAAGTTTTGTGCCTATCTAAGTTTGCCTGACATATTAAAAATGTTATTACAAATTACAATATCCGTGTGTTTTCCCCGAATTCTAATTCCGGGAACCACAAAAGCCGGAAGCTGGAAAACGATATACGCATAGACTACGAGCTTCGCCCCACAGACACAGGAAAGTTCTTTTAAAAGTCTTCCAAACTGTCTTGCGCAAAAGGAATACGTATTTTAGACTATCAAAAATTCGTGAAATTGCAATATGTAATTTTGAAACAAATGGGTCTATCTGAGTGACTGAGTCTATTGCTGATTTATTTTGGAGCCATCCCGACGTCGATTCCAGAGCTCTTTCATTTTCTTCATTAGCCACCATCATCAATGAAGAAAACATATAGGTAGAAAATTGTTCAAATGTACACTTTCAGTCACGATGATATTAGATAATGCGGAATTAGTCTTCCGTGATGCGGAATTGCAAATTATCTATTAGACTACCTAAATTAAACTGCCCCACCGCCCTGAAAGTTGAAACCCTTCATTAAAACGGCCCCTTTAAATAAAATCGGGAGACCGAAAGATCGCATAAATTTTCCTTAAACATGTCTATTTTTTGCAACTGTGAACTATGAAAGTGTTAAACAGTGGACAAGTAGGACAACCAAATGAACCAATTCCTGTATGCCATCAATGGCAATGCTTTTTGTGCTACTGTGTCGGCACCAGGTAGGGTAGCTTAGCGACCAGGTCGATTACTCTTGTTGCTTCCTCGAATTGGCGCTTTGCCATAGTTTCCTTCAAACAAATAAAATATCTAATAAAATAAAAAACACGCAGATCACAGATGATTCGAAGTTGCCGAGGTTTAGAATTTAGATTATAGCTTGGCGGCTTGCCTTCAAGAATTTTTTAATATATTCGTAGAAGCCCTTTATGTGAAGTACTGAGACAAAAGGTCATCGAAGTAAGACATTATCTTTGTACTTATTGTTGTGCACGTGTCTTGTTTGTATTTGGCGAAGTGCGACATGTTAGAATTTCATATCTAAAAAAAGGTTCTAAAAGAATATAATATTTGGGTCCCGTGATTATGGGAGAAAAAGCCTCCTTTGCCTCTCCTATAGGGCTTAAAAACGCACCAATTTTATATGCTTCACACTTGTCAACAACATTTGACAATTATATTGTTCACAACTGTAAAAAATATGGCCAGCACAACTTTGGTCAATCCTGTTCCTATAAATATTGCAACAATTTAACCCAAATGAGCCTGGTCAGTGGTTGGCTTTAGTTTAAAAATTAGCAGTTGAATACATAAAATCAGCATCTCCAGTAAGAACCTAACAATTGCACATATATGGGCACATACACTCATCCAAATATCTCTGGTAGGAATTGGGAGACTGAATTTTGCAATAGCCTGGAACAAAATGTCATAAAAATATCAAATAGTAATTGCCTAAGTTTGCCATTCTTTGGCCAAATGCACAATTAAATTATTGTGAGGCTGTGTTTGGATTATGTGTAGACAAATTACTCAAGGGTCAGTGTTGTGCCCATGTTTTTTAGGAAAACCAATTTTTGATATCTCTTTTAATTATGAATAATGGCACAATACAATATTTACTTGTATAGCCAGATTTGATCTCCAGTTATATAAGGTACAATAGTACTGTAGCTGAATTTAATCTCATATTTCTTAACAGCCTAAAGAAAATCATGTCAACCGAGCATGAAAATGAAGCAAAATCTTTTCTCACTGTGGGTGGAGTTGCCATTAGTATGGCTTTCTTTCTCTTTCGTCCAAGCGTGTGTATATTAGAAGAATACACTCCATTATATCTTAAGCAAATTGGGTACAGCCCTTCATTCATTGGCTTGGCACCAGTACTTGGTCTTGTAACCCAAACAGTGGGTATACCATTGCTTGGATATTTGGCAGACAAGTTCAGAGCGAGAAAGCTTTTTCTATTTTTCTCTGTTCTTTTATCCATCCCTAGTGCGTTGCTCTTTCTTGCTGCTGATACACCCGAACCAATTTGCGATGGAAACACAGGAAACTTGACTGTAGATAATACTTCTTTAGTTAATGTATTGTTCAACAGCACATACACCGGATTAAATGAATCACAATTAACATCACCCTCAAAGACTCAGAATGAGAAAGACGGGAATCGTCTTAGATTTTTCTTTATTTTTATGGTTCTACGCGGAATTTTCGAGCTGTTGAAAAGACTCACTGTCACACTTATTACAGTTGCAGCCATGACGCATTTACAGCAAGATAAAACAAAATTCGGTTATTATGCATCGTGGGGAGAAATCGGCGGTGGTCTGGCGTTGTTTATCGTTGGAATGTCTCTATACCGCTTCCAACACAATGTTTGTGGTTCCCTGGCTCCGGATTATGTTGTTATTTTCTTTTTTGTCGTTGGTTTTCAAGTTTTGACACTCGTGACATTGCCGTTTATGAAATTTCAATACCTTGAGCATAGAGTTATAGATTATGAGGAGGTTAAAAAAGTTTTGACTGATCCCCACTATATTTTAATCCTTGTGATTTGTTGTCATTCTGGTCTGTGCTCGGCCTTTCAAACTCGCTGGGAGTTCTGGTACATAGAAAAGCTTGGGGGAGGCTCGATTGTAATGGCTGTTGCCGGCTTGCTGAGACGTCCAATCGTAGCTGTTTGGTTTTTACTGTCTCGTGTCATAATTAAACGCGTGGGGGAGCTCAAAGTCATCGGGTTTTCATTGCTCATCTTCGCGTTGTCGTTTCTGGCACTGGCGTTTATCGAAAATGCTTGGCTTGTTATCCTGTTTGATAATTTTCAAGCTGCATCATACGTCCTGTCATTTGCATCGTTTGTTGTCCATTTCTCGAACACTTCTTCGGATGCATCCGCTGCCTTTTTCCAAGGTACGCCTACTGCCTACTATAGAATTTAAAGTAAGGCTGCACGAGAACTAAATTTTGCAAGTCACCATATATAGTTTAGTTTTTTTCATATATTTGACAGGATTTGCTATTAATTGTAAATATGTATCCATATTCGTTAGCCATTGAGTTGATATAACTATTTTATAGTTGGTTGTTAGCTAATTAGGAAACAGGAATTTTAAAGAGTGACTGCAGGAAAAATACCGTAAAAGATTATCTTCACTTAGAATTAATTTTCACATGAATTTATAGGTAACAAAATGGGTTTAACAACATGCATGATCCTGTTGCTCGTCATAGTCATCCTAACAATAGCATGTTCTTGTGTCAAGAAGACTCACTTTAATACCTCAAGATTTAATACTTCTTTTAATAGATGTAAACGACTAAGAGCTCTTATTTGCATGAACATTCGTTAATATTCACTCGTTGGCATCTATCAAAAGAAGAAAATAGCGCATGAAATTGCAGCAAAAATCGCATTTTTAATGGGCCTTTAACGTTTTTCCCACAAACAGGTGCAGTGAGTTTAACATTCCATGGCATTGGAAAGGAGGCTGGCACTGCAATCACCGGCTATCTGTTTACAACCGTAGGAACAAAGATAACGTTGTGTTGTTATTCACTGCTCACTGTTGTTCTTCTGGTGTTTTTTTCAATCTTTTTTTTTTGCACCAGAAATCCAAAAGGCTACACGAATTTTCAGGAAAGTGAAGAGGAACGAGGCGAAGTAATTGAACTAAGTCCATTAAATGAAACAAGTAGCTTGCATTAATCATGTACTTTCTTTAAACTTTGAAACAAACATGAAAAAATTGATAAGAACATTTGCCGTGATGTTGAATATTTCAGTATACTGAGTGTATATATAGTGATTGGGTTTATTATATTGTGATAAAAACAGCTGCAGAATTCTTACACACCAAATCGATCTAAAAGTTAAAGTATATGCCATGCACTAATGCCAGATTTCAGCGTTTGAAACATCGAGAGGATCTTAGTTATGCGATGCAAATAAGTGATACCCGCGCGTAAGAATAATTACTGCCGTGCCCGTGGCTTTCTTCGATATATGATCCAGGAATTGCGAACGGTCAAAACTAATTCATTCCCCCTTACCAAGGTAAAAGCACTGCCACTGGTTGTTGGACTTAGCTTTATGACACAGTCGGTAGCGGGTCTCTCTCGGTATATATTTTTAATCTTTAGCCAACATAGTTGTCAAATACTTAGGGCTGCTTTCCACTGTCGCGTTCTTTGTACGTACGTACACGCACGTAAAATTTTATAATCATGTAAATGATACTTATGAAATCAACGGTTGAATAGATGCACTGATAGGGTTGGATTCTGTTTTCTGGCATACAGTTAATTATATAACAACTATAGAGAGTTTTAAGCTTTTACGCGCGCGTGAGTACGTGCAAAAAACGCCACAGTAGCTGGTAGCAGCCCTTACGTTGAGACGATATTTGCGTAAAACACTTTCTAGACATAACAAGGCATGGCGCACCCCCACCCCTCCACCTTTTACCAAGATAACTTTTTTCTATACCATTTTTATACGTGCCGCCGATAGTCAGACGAGAGACACACCACGCTTTGCCTATTTTACTTCAAACGAGTTTTTCACCGCGCATAAGTAGAAACGTTCCTTTTCCCATAGCCGTATGTGTCAGACTATCTCAATAGTGTTTCAACATGATTCCTCCCTCACTTTTTCAAAAACAAGAGTGTTTTCTTGAGACATTGTATTATTCTCTTTATTTTCTACCCTGAATCAAGGTAGGAAAAATACGATGTGCCCCGTTAGGTTCAGGAGGTGCTTCTTCTAGAAGGTCTAATGACTCTAATCAATAAATATTCTTGCGCGAATCACCTGAACCCCCTTTAGGTTCAATTTCGTGAGGCTAATATACGACACGTTTGGTCATCACACATTTATTTAAAGGAGGTCGGAAGAGATAAAGGAAAAAGGAAGAGAGAAGCAGATGCCCTCTGACTCTGAAGAGAAAACAGGTACATGCGACGTCAATGAACATTTTTTATGCATTCAAAGATTTTATCAAATCTGCAGTTCTGGAAGAGATTGGAAGAGATATCAACCGAATTGAAACTGTATCAACATATATTACACGACGTATACCCAGGAGTATATAGAATAAAGTATCCGATAGAATAATGTGAACTGGGGGTTTATTTTTTTACGCCATTAAAATTTTCAAATAAGAACTTGAGACCTCACCCACATGACCATTTCCTAGATTACTGATCAGCAACAGCCGATAATCTTCAACCGCAACGAATTTCATCAGTCGAGATAATGAAGTCAACCAGGAGAAAAACAATATTTCATTTATCAGTTTTTGCTTCGTCCTGTTTTAGATGCATTGAGATAATTTGAAACCATGCATGATATATACTCATCTATTTTATTGTAATCATAGCTATAGTGATATTGTTATTTCCGGCAAGCTAAGAGTAAGGCTTAGAAAAGATGAGAACCAAATGGGTCATTGGCTTTTACAATCGTGATTAATGATCTTGACGTAGCTGGTTAAGACTGAGTCATAGAAGGATGTTAATGATACCACGTCATTACAAAACCATTGGTTATTAATGACATATCAAATAAACTCGCAAGATACGCCAAAATCTTAGGTCTTAACGTAAGGACATTCACTTTGGAGTCATTGATGTTTGCCATTCCAGACTATGTGGTTTGTACGCATGTATTCATGTATCTATTTATTATATGACTAGAATAGTATCGGTCCATCAACTAAAATCAAGCATTCTGATTGGTTCCTGAGCGGTCGGTAACCAACAGTACGGACCGGCCAGGTTCGGCGGGAATTTTTTAGTCGGGAATTTTAATCGTTTTTAGTCATATAATAAATAGTTTATTGACTGAGCTTGTTCGGTCCGTACAGGAGGATACTGGTCTCGTTCTTTTTTCGCTTGTATGGACCTCGCCTAAAGGCTCGGCCAGTATCCTCCTGTACGGACCGAACAAGCTCAGTCAATAACATATATGTCTCATATATTAATTATCTATATTCAAAGCTGCAGTGACCTAAGAGTTCCGAGAAATGAAGTCAAGGAAGAACCTATGGGATTATGTTTGCCATTCAAGGCTATGTGGTTTGTATGTACGTTTACATCCATGCATGTAATCTACATTCAGGCCAGCAGTGAACAGAAGAACTGAGTTCTGAGAGATAGAAACAAGGAAGAACCTATATATGGGATTATGTTTGCCATTTCCAGGCAAACATAATCCCATATATAGGCATTGCCATGTCATCGTTTACATCCATGCATGTAATCTACATTCAGGCCAACTAGTGAACAGAGTTCTGAGAGATAGAAAAAAGGACGAACCTATGGGATTATGTTTGCCATTCAAAGCTCTATATAGTTTGTATGCATGTATTTATGTATCCATGTTTATCATATTGCTATCTATATTAAGAGCCGCACAGTGACCCAAGAACTGATTGAGGTTCCGAGAGATGGAACCGAGGCGGGAAGGCAGAAGAACCTAGGAGATTACGTTTCCAATGTGAGGCTATATTTTATATGGTTTGTATATTTAACAGTTATTTTGCGAACTCGAGTCGTATATCGGGCCATATACGACGACAGTGAGCAGAATAACTGTTTTATTATATACACAAACTTTGTCGCCCTTTCGGTGGATTTTGGTGTGCTATTATCAACTAGGCTTGGATTTCTATTTCACTCAACTCCCCAAATCTTTCCGCCATTTGGTTTACTTTCTCTACTAGACAGATATGAGCTAATATCTGTCTAGTAGCCAACCAATGAAATTGCAGCATACCTCATATCTGGCGCTTGTGTATCTATGAGGCGCCGAACCGGACAAAATTGTCTTTTAGAAAAAAATATGTGTCAAACTACGAAAGTTTGCTTAAATGCAAAAATATATCCACTCAACTCTTGATAAGTATCTGCTAAACTTAATTAATTGGTTCTGATCTCAATATATATCGGACAAACTTGAAAAATATATGCTAAACTTAAAATTTTTGTGTTCAACTTAAAATATACATGTTAATATTTTCATAAATATTGGCTAAAGTTGGTATCGCCATGGCAAACTAAACTCAACCACGAAAATAATTGTGAAATTTTATAAAATTTGCCAAACTCCAAAAATACATGCCTTTCGAAAAATATATGTTCTAATTAAGATGCTTTGCGGGCTTGTTTACATCATGTGAAATTAGTGAAAATGCAACGGCCGCCATTTGTAGCGGATTCTGCGATTGTCGAAGATGCTAAACCAGAATGAACTACAATTTCACTTGAGTAACGCGTTGCAAAGAATAAGTGAACTGGAAAACGCTAATATTTTAAGTGCAATAAGAGCGATGGTAAGAAATGACGAGTTCACAGGAAATCAGGTATTGAAAAAATGAACAGTAAAAATGCCTGTTTATCGCAGAGACGGTCAGAACGTCGTCAACGTTGAATGGGTGTCATTTTTACAGTCAGCCAAATCAATTATAACCGGCGTAGCATCTCTATTAACAGAAACCATTACTGAGGATGCCTTAAGTAGAATCGATCATTTGGAGGTCTTAAATAATCGATTAGAATGTACGTGCTCCTTCTTTACGACCCTACTGAACAACACGAACAATGATCAAGAAACATTCGGTGTGCTTGCAAGCGCTTTAAACAGCCTAATGTCCATTCAAAGGGCACTTAGTCTTGAGATGGAACGGCTCCAATCAATCAATGATGAGCAATGTTACAGGTGTCCAGTTAATCATACAAACAGACCTGGTCGACCAAAATATGATATTACAAAGAATCAGCTTGAATTTTTGCGAAGCAAGCACTTTTCCTGGGTTAACATAGCCAAACTGCTGCATGTGTCTACTCGAACATTGAGGAGGAGAAAAAATGAATTAGGTATGAATGATGAGTTTTCTGCTATTTCGGAGGAAGAACTTACCCAAGCTATGGAAGACATAAGGAAAGTGACCCCAAATATTGGTCAGAGTAGGATGGTTGGTGCCCTTCGGGCTAGAGGGCTGCATATACAAAGGCATAGAGTGAGGAAATGCCTAAAAAAAATTGATCCTATCGGAACAGCACTTAGATGGAACTTGACAATCTACCGGCGTAAGTATCATGTTCCACACCCAAATGCACTGTGGCACATGGACGGCAACCACAAGCTGATACGATGGCGCATAATAATTCATGCATGTATTGATGGTTACAGCCGACTTATTATTTACCTGCAATGTGCAAATAATAACCGAGCCTCAACTGTTCTAGAGTTTTTTGAACATGGAGTCACAGAGTTTGGTTTACCATCAAGAGTCCGTTCTGACCATGGCTTGGAAAATGTTAGTGTTGCACGCTATATGCTTACTAATAGGGGTTGTGGCAGGGGCAGTATGATAACCGGTAAATCTGTGCATAACGTTAGAGTTGAACGCCTCCACAGAGATGTTTACTGTGGGGTACTTTCTCATTATGTCTGGCTGTTTACGACTATGGAAGAAGATGGTTTGCTTGACTGTCTTAATGAACATCACCTTTTTGCATTACACTATGTGTTTATTCCGAGAATTCAAAATTCTCTTGACGAATTTAAGTGCCAATGGAATAGCCACCCTGTTAGTACGGCTGAGAACCTAAGTCCAGAACAAATGTTCATCAGGGGAACTATGACCAATTGCAATAGGAATATACTGGCAGAAGAGAATGCCCATGAACAACTTGGTGCCGGTGTAGATTTAGACGAAGATGGAACTGTCTTAATCAGTGATGATGATTACGATGTTTCAGTACCACAAGTAAATGTCAGTGAAGAGCTAACCAACTTGGTACATGAAACTATTAATCCCTTAGATGACGATGGATATCATGGTGTAAATTTATATAGAGCATGCGTAGGTCTGCTATGTGAAACAACAACCAATCAATAGTGTATCCAGTTTTTTAATTTTAATGAAATGTCAAAGTTACATTATAAAAATATGACATTGTTTCAGAACAGAAACAAACTGGCGTTTAAGGCCTGGTTTAGACCTCAAACTTTTTATTTGCCAAAATTGATATTATGGAGCTAAAAGACTTCGTTCAAGTTCATTTGCGTTCAATTCCACACAAAAAGTTTGATGTAAGGAATAGGCCTATTAAAAGTCAGTTAAGCATGCAAGCGGTGATTGATATGGTAAAGCCTTCAGGAGTTTAGCAGCAAACAACTGAAGGAAAACATTGAGTTGAATTAGAAGGCAACTATACTAGTTGGTTTATATTTGAATTGGATCCGCTAATTCCCTAAAATTTTGGACTAACACCGATTTATTTTTAAAAAAATCAATTGAATTTTCTTGTTTGTGGTCAGGGGTATTCAAGCCATTTAACAAATGCATAATTATCACTGCTACAAAAAAACTGTTAAAAAATTGGTACACAATGGTTACTTTCTTTAGTTTATGTAATTATGTAATAGTACTGTATTTCATCAAAATCTTTTAGCCTGCAATTGCTGAAAATCACCATTTGCATGTTCAACATAAGAAGTAACTACTAACACAAGACTAATAAAAAATTGGCTAAAACTAGCTGAGATTAACCTTAAAAGTACCTCAAGCTAAATAAACCAAATATTAACTGTAAACAAAATATTAACAAAACCTTGACTTAACGTCTTACACCTAAAGCTGGTTTAAACAATATGGAATGACCATGACAATTTATCAGCTAAGATATTACTAAACTCCTCAGCTAGGTCATTATAACATTGGTATGTACTTGGGAGCTCCAGCAATGGTGCACAAGTATGTGCGACTGGCCGCCTAGCAAAACCTTGGACAACCACAAATGCAACCTTAATCTGTTTAGTTACAATAATATCACTACCAGTCGTAAATTGAAGAAATCGTGTTAAAGACTGACCCTGTAGAGACTTTACGTACTGCTTTAAAAAATCGAAACATTGGTTTTCAGCATCCTTAGATGGCTCACACTTGAATAGTTTTATTACCCTTACGGGTTGTCGGACGCTTTTCCATCATACATTTTCCTAACTCCTTCAATAGATTGGAAAGGAGGAAACGACTTTAATGCATGAATATAAGGGGTCCAACAGTGGACAACGTATTTTGGCTTTTGCACAAGTTCTTGGTGTGCAAGCTCAGAAAATAATGACATTATGTTTTCTCTACTTGGTATGCGAAAACACTTGTATGAACTCAATAGTTCTAATACTTCATCATCATTAGGAGATAACTCCTCATCCCTACACTTATCAAAGGTCTCGCGCTCATCATCAGAGATGTACATTCTGAATGATTGTATCAAGTCTTGATGAGTTAAACTTTCTTCCTCAAAAAGGCAAGTAGCAATAAATACTGAGGAAAATGAAATTGGGAAATATTTTTCCCTGATGTAGCCATAAATAAGAATCCTAACAATTGCCACCCATTCCATTTTTTGATGATCATGCCTAATTGCAGGTACTTTCTCCTGCACACCTACAGCCAAGGAATCAAAAAATTGCTGCCAAAAGCTTGTAAGAACATCCCTGGCTACACCTACCCCTTCACCCTTTTCAGGCAAGCCATTAAAACCTACAACAGTAAACATTAAAAGATTACTTAGGATGTCTGGATCTTGAAAAAGGATAATCATGTCCTTTTTGATGGTGGTCCTGTGCACTGTTACAGCTCTCACTGAATAATTTTCCATCTGCCCAGGTGTCAAAGGGTGCACTAAATTAGGCAAAAAGCAATTATATGTATTTGAAACTGACAACATCAAATAGGAAAATTTTATATACTAAAGGCGCTGTTACACTATGCAATTTTCCTTGCAACTTACAATGCAAATATAATTTTGAGGGATGTTAATTAGTAAAGAGTGTTCGAAATGCTAAGAAAACGTTAGTAGATCGTGAGAAATGTTCGTATTTGTCAACTTTAGATGCCTCAGGAGTAGAATTGCATTGCAAGTTGCAAGGAAAGTTGCATAGTGTAACACCGCCTTAAGTTACTTATAAATTTTAACAAATTAATTTTATAATTTCTGTCTTAATACTTTGTCAATTACCAAAAAATAATGCTCAAAACAAAATTAAACAAAATGAACTAGAACAGTTTGAACACAAACAGTATGAACTAATCTGGACTTTTTGCTGCTTTTATTTTCATCTTGTCAACTTACCATTTGCACAGATTGGTTCAAGAAAACTATTGGGCAAGTCATCAAGGTCTGGCAGTTCTGGCAATATTATTTCAGAAACATCATTAACTTGTTCCACATTTACAGGGTCTAAAATTTTAATTTTTAAAGGCTTTTTGTGTATCACATTTTGAAAAATATGACAAAATACATGTGACAAAGACCTAACATTACATTATGAGAATCCATGGGGGACAACATAACTGATTTGTGAAACTGAAACAAGGCAGTGAATATTGTTTGGTTCATGCATTTTACTTAACTCACCATTAACCTGTTCATCAAGTACAGCAGGCATTGATATCAACTCTGAAACGTCCTCTACATTCACATGTTCTAAAATTTTTATAAATTAATAATTAATTATTTAGATCATTCACTTCAATACTTGCAAAATAATTGACACACCATCAACTGGTTCATCAAAAATATCAGGTAAGGTAGCAGGAACAGGGATTGAATCTAAAAATATAGAAACTATACATGTTGAAACTATATTTGTTCATATAATTGCTTATATGATTTTAGCAAAGCCTACAATTGTTACATGAAGAAACCCTCAATTGTATGCCTTGCAACAAATTACATTGAGTTTCTCTAACCCACCATTATTCTTAACTGAATTAATTAGTATTCAAGCCAAGAATTGTGATTTTGATTGCTACAAGCTAGATGATAATTAACACAAACTAATTATATATATGAATATATACTGTATCATATTAGTTGACAGCATGTTAATAACAAAACTCCATGTAAACCATCAAAAATTAACAGCTTATACCAGACTCCCATTTACCTGTTCCTTTAATATCTTCAATTTCTATGAGTTCTGGTTCTTGGACTTCTTGCTTAATTATAAACTCTTCATCATCAAATTGATCATGACTGTCACAACCAGCAAGTTTTTCTATTGAGCGTATGTATACAGCACCTTGGCCTGACAACTTCAGAAGCATGTTGCAGTTCATCATGACACCAGGAGCTAAATTTGGCAAAACGAGTTTTCCATAGGAGGCCTGTAATAAGTAAATATAATGTGAACATTACATGCCTATCAGGGAGCTTAAATGGGACTGGTAATCAAAGAATACCCTGGATTTGTTTTCATGCAACAATTTAATACATTGTTCTAAGGAAGAATTTATAACACAGGCATTGTTATAAGAGATTACAGGTCTATGTTTTTGTAGTATACATACATAATTACGTACCTTGACGTATTCATAACCACAACATTGGATCTGGGGAAAGACTTTTTCTATTTCTCTTTTCAAAGTAACATTATCCCATTCTCTTACAAAAGGAAAGCTGTGAATAACGAAACCATCACTTTCTAAAGTAACCCGAGAAGAATGAGTAGGAACTGAAGTTTGAATTGGGTCCGGAACCAACACCAAGTCTTTGTGAACTGCTTTCGGCTTGATTTCTACTTTAGAGCTTGACGTACGCTTTCGCTTTTTCTTGTTGACACCAAAAGGAGTCGCCGAAGCCCGAGTCAACGGCATTTGTGTTGACCTTATGGTTGAATTGATAGAGGGAATTACTGGAATTTCAGCGCTGTTTGACTGCAAATTTGCTAAGCTGGGAAAACTCCTTCGCAGTTCTTCCGTTAAGGTTAACCTACTGTTTCCTCTGGAATTGTTCGTCGAACAGGTCTGGTTATTAGGAGAAATATTAGCGTTTTCCAGTTCACTTATTCTTTGCAACGCGTTACTCAAGTGAAATTGTAGTTCATTCTGGTTTAGCATCTTCGACAATCGCAGAATCCGCTACAAATGGCGGCCGTTGCATTTTCACTAATTTCACATGATGTAAACAAGCCCGCAAAGCATCTTAATTAGAACATATATTTTTCGAAAGGCATGTATTTTTGGAGTTTGGCAAATTTTATAAAATTTCACAATTATTTTCGTGGTTGAGTTTAGTTTGCCATGGCGATACCAACTTTAGCCAATATTTATGAAAATATTAACATGTATATTTTAAGTTGAACACAAAAATTTTAAGTTTAGCATATATTTTTCAAGTTTGTCCGATATATATTGAGATCAGAACCAATTAATTAAGTTTAGCAGATACTTATCAAGAGTTGAGTGGATATATTTTTGCATTTAAGCAAACTTTCGTAGTTTGACACATATTTTTTTCTAAAAGACAATTTTGTCCGGTTCGGCGCCTCATATGTATCTGCCCAGGAACCATTTTCGCATGTCATGTTGTATGAATATATTTCAATACTAGGAGTTGCTACCACAAGGAGATTGCTGCCTTCAACTTAAATACATGTTATGCAACGTAATTTCAACTTCAATACAATCAGAAGAATAATAGAGCAATAGTCTATTGTTCCTCTGTGATACTTCAGGTAGCCGAAAAGTATTTGTGTCCAAATACTTTTGAGCTACCTGGGGTGATACAATGTAATTGCAATTTTGAGCATAGGTAGCACAACAATAGCACTATATCATGGGTCGTGATGTACTGCTGTTGTTGGGCTACTGTTTTCAGATGTCAAAATTCATTAAAGCATTAGCAAAAAACACTCACAATTTTATATCTTTGCAATAAATTTGCATTTGAAGTTGCAATAGAAATTGCATAACTTAACATGGCCTTTAGATAATAAGTTGTTATAGATAACATGGCCTTTAGATAATAAGTATAGGTTTAACACATACAAATGCAAACAAACTGGACAGAAATAACAAAAAACAAATAGTTTTTTAAAATATACAGGTAAGTATGGCTTTATTTCTTTCTGCTGATATCCATTAAGGCGATGAACTTTTTAGTAATCATTCTAGAGGCAAGCAATGTGCTTTTATGAGTTTATCGGCACTTTAACCCTGACAATAATCACAGCGAAGTCTTTGGGGTATCTTGGCAAAGACGTTGCAAGTTCTGTAACATTTTGTGGCAAGTTAATACAATGCCCTGAATAACCTCGTTGACCACCAGGTTTAACATACACTCTCATGATTGGCAAAGCACAAGCAATTAACATTTCCTCAACCTGAGTTAAATTTTGTAGTTCATCTGGAACATAAGAAGGTATCATCAAGTTTTCACAAGAAAATTTTTTAGGAGATTTTTTATCTCTAAAGCATCCTGAACACACATAATTATGGTGAACTAGGTTTAGATTTTATTGGCCATGCCTCATGGCAAACTGTACACTGAGCAACAGTGTATTGCATTGACTTGTTTATATTAGCTTTTTCCCAACATTGCTCCTCAATTCTACCATTATTGCTTATATCAAACAAATTTAAGTAATCCTCTTTATTTATTCTGTGTTGCGGCTTTGCCCGCTTTTGTTTTTTAGATAATCTGTCTTTGTCAAGTTTTATTTGCCTTTCCTTGTCAGTTTCTTCTGACCGCCTCCTTTTTTACACTTGTTTTCTTTTTGAAGTCTCACTTTTCCCCCACTATTAGTTTCCTCAGACTGCTTTCTCGTTTTAGACTCCTTTTCTTTTCGAAGTCTTGTTTTTTGCTCACTGTCAGTTTCCTCTGACTGTTTTCTTTTTTATACTCATTAGCTTTTTGAAGTCTTAATTGTTTCTCACAGGCAGTTTCATGAGACTGCTTTCTTTTATTATACTCATTAACTTTGTTAAGTCTAGCTTGTTTATCATGATCAGTTTCTACTGAATGTTTCATTTTCTGGTATTCTCGATCTTTTACACATTTATTGTTTTGATCAGGCATTTTACACATACTGAATTGCACAGGTACAATTTCAAATAAGTTGGCATGTAGTCCAACTGACAGACAATACAAATATTGCTCTAATTCCAGAATATTATAAAATTTCATGACAACAGCAGTGCCATTAGGATCAGGCATGCCACTAGAATCTCTAGCATGCAAGTCAATAAGATAAAAATCCATCTGTTTCCTTAATCAAGGCAATCATATAACCTTCTAATATAATAATAATAGCATAACTTTCATCTGAAAATATATTCAACAGTGCAGTGTGAATGTCATAGTAGTGGCACTCAATTTCTCGATCTGTTATAACAAGACCTTGAATTTCTGTTCTATATGTCATGAGACAAATTTTGTTTTCATTTTGTGCCTCAATCAGCTCCACCACAATGGGTGGATCAATATTACTTTGTGCCTCAACGGGCTCCACCACAATGGGTGGATCAACAATATTTTGTGCCTCAAGGGGTTTCACCACAATGACAATGGGCAGATGATTAATATTTTGAGCCTCAACAGGCTCCACCACAATGGGTGGGTCAACAATATTTTGTGCCTCAATGTTTACCACCGTCACAGGTGATGTAGTTTTTTCCTGTACATGGCCAGGCGATATGGTGTGATTTGATCGACATAAATCGTACGAAAAGTCATTTGGCATATTCATGCAATATGAAACATTCACAAAAATCGGTAAATTTCCCACAGACAAAAAATCTTCATCCGATTCTAACATTATAAAGCCAGTATTCAGCGCTTTTAGGTACATTTTGTCTCCTTGTAATAAGACATTATTAAATGTAATTTTTGGCCACGACGATATTATAATATTAAGGGAAATTTCGGGCTGTAAGAAGCGCCGATAAACTCATAAAAGCGCGTTGCTTGCCTCTAGAATGATTACTAAAAAGTTCATCGCCTTGATGGATATCAGCAGAAAGAAATAAAGCCATACTTACCTGTATATTTTCAGGAATTTTTTCGTACAATGTCTTTGTGGTTTGCATTCGGACTCAAGCATGTCGAATTTGCATACGCAATAAAAATTATTTGAAGTCGAATCCCCCCCTAAATCTCCCAACATACTTGAAGCTTAATTATGCCCCCGGAATTACGACAAACATCTTTCCGGACAGACACAAATCCAAATTTTGACAATACATAAATCGGCGCAAAAGCCTGGGTCGACTGAACTCTGGAGAAACCTCAAAATGTCAAGAATAGTGTGCTGCCTCGCTGACGCTCGGCAGCAACAACATTACCATTATTGATCGGGTCATAACTTTATGCTACGTCAACTTATTTCTCGCGGTTTTCTTTTTTCCTGGTTGCATCGTCGTTCGGGTGAAGGCGGTTTTTGACGCAGCCGCCTCGTCGGTTGTTGCTAATTTGAGTTTGCGTGGCCATCGTTGATGTTGACGTATTGATCTTTTTCTTTTTTAGTATATGCTTTAGTTTAGGCCATCTTCTTTATTGGACGTATCAGCATAAGAAACATTCTTATTATTATCGTTGCTTGTACAGGGTGTCTCAAAAAAACCGAAAACTATTGAAATCACTCATTGTTCATGAATTTCAGCCCGTGGGGATTTAATGCAACTTATAAAATGCTAAATACAAAAAAATTGAAATTATGAACATGATTAAATTTAAATTAGCCTTGTTATTGCTTCGAAAGAAAATGGTACAGCTGACCGCGGAACGAGTGTGAGTGCTTAGGCATTCAAACTCTAACAATTACATTGTTATGGGTGATTTCAAAAGTTTTCGTCTTTTTGTGAGACACCCAGAAGATACATTGGAATTATTGCCACATGCTTCATCATACAGGGTGACATATCTGTTGGAATCCTCTTGACAAAGCAGTCACGACGATCATTACTCTCAGCAAGACAGCAACACGAGCGCGCGGGCTCGCGTTTCTCTCTTTAACTTTAGTCCAGCCATTCTGTTTGATAACATTTGATGATTGGTCATTTCCCAAGGTTTTACTTTTCAATGAAGTTTGGCGATAGTCTTTATGTATGAGACTTATCGCAATTATCAAGCTCGCCCTTTCGTCTTTTAGTACTTTGCATGATTTTGGTATTTAAAGAACATTAGCGAGATTATTCATGCATTCAGTATATTTTCGGCATTTTCCTTCATGATATTCAGTTTCATTCTGCCGTTGAAGAGTTTTTCGTTTTCGCGACGAAGATTGTACATTTCGAGACTTTCATTGCGAGATGATGATTTTACACTTAGTCTTAGAGGTAAAGCCTGAATGTTAGATAAAGAGGCTTTGTTTTCTTCATTATCTGGTTGACTGGTTTAAGCTGCTCGATTTGTACTTCAATCTCATTAACTGCTCTCCATACATGTGCTCGGCTTGATATTTTTTCTGCGTATCATCGTGTATTTGAGGACCTTCTTCCGAATGAACAACTTCGTCTGCCTTCCCACTATCGATACTAGCTTTTGAGTTATCGGAACTCGGAAGTATCGATACTTTGGTATCGCCGTATCGGTATCTCACTATCGCCCACTTCAGACACAGATGAACTATATATAGCTTTCTGTGCTTCAGATCAGTGGTATCGCCAGTGAAATGAAAATGTTATTTACTAGCCGAGTAATCACAGATTAGTGATGTGCGTTCGGAATGTGTTGATTTCGGTTCACGATCATTAACAAAAATGTTAACATTATAACATCACAGGCGAGGTCACAGCCTCACAGCTTATGTGATTCAAAAGGTTACCCGCAAAATGAGTAGGCTTATATGCTTCAATAAACAACAAAATGTGAAAATAGAGCGAGCACCATAGAGATTCTAAATAACACTAGAGGGGGCATTGATATCGAAAATATCAGTCGAAAAAGGGAGCGGGATGATGGGGGCAAATTCAAGTCCGGATGCTCAGCCAAGCACCAAGTGTTATCTATGGCGAGCACATTGGTGTGACATTGGTCTCCAGTTACTATGACGACACATCAGAACGAGGCAAATCTGACATCGCAAATCTCCATATGACATGCATGGCTAGAAAGCGTTCTCCTTCGTCGAACGCAATTACAGTTCACTGGGTATTGCTCCCTACACACGACGAGACCGAAAACACGTCGGCGGCTTGCCTAGCATATTCGCAGAAGCCCTTATTGCGAAGTACTGAGACGAAAGGTCATCGAAGTAAGATATTCTCTTTGTACTTTGTACTCTTAAATCGTAAATCTTACCATAGGCAATGCGGGTAGTCGGCTACCGTATACTATCTTATCTATATATTTAATTATCGTAAGGCTGGCAACTCTCTCACACTTCTCACAAAAAATATAATGCATAAAGAGTTGCCAGCCTTAGCATAATTATATACATAAGATAGTATACGATGCCCGCATTGTCGGCATTGACCGGCCAGACCGGGCTGCCTATGATCTAACTTATTTTTGTGGACGTGCCTTGAGTGTATTTGGCGAAGTGCCACATGTAGGTTATCATATCTAAAAAATATAAAAGCATCAAATGTGGTTAACAACAGCCTAAAATAGACAAACACTTCTCGACGGACGTTTTGACCTATATCCTGTCATACTAACTCTCCTGAGGAAGGGCCTCAGGTCCGAATGTCGAGAGAAGTGTTTCGTCTATTTCAGGCAACTGCTATGCCACATTTGATGCATAATCGATATACGTTTCTATTTTTTCTGTGGTATTGTTATTGTTGTGGAAATGTACAATATCTACCAAAATATTTGGGTCCCAAAGATGATGGAGGCCAAAGCCTCCTTGCCTCGCTTTCAGGGCTTAAAAACGTATTTTATGCTTTACACTTGTCAACAACATTTAACAATATTGTTCACAATATTGTTCACCGTAAACAATATGGCCAGCACAACTTTGGTCAATCCTGTTCCTATAAATATTGCAACAATTTAACCCAAATGAGCCTTGTTAGTGGTTAGCTTTAGTTTAAAAATTAGCAGTTGAATACATCAAATCAGCATTTCTAGTAAGAAATTAACAATTGAACATATATGGATGCATAGACTCATCCAAATATCTCTGGTAGGAATTGGGAGACTGAATTTGGGCAATAGCCTGAAACAAAATGTCATAAAAATATCGAATAGTAATTGCCTAAATTTGCCATTCTTTGGCCAAATGCACAATTAAACATTCTACAACAGTTTGTTCATTCTACACATCTTTGGATTAGGTGTAAGACAAATTACTCATTTTCAACATAGGGTGCCACCTTAAGAGTCAGTGTTGTTCCCATGTTTTTTAGGAAAAAACATTTGTGATATCCCTTTAGGTGTGAATAATAATGGCACAATACAATTTTTATTTGTGTAGCCAGATTTGATCTGCAGTTATATAAGGTACAAACATAGTACTGTAGCTGAATTTAATCTCATATTTCTTAAACAGCCTAAAGAAAATCATGTCAGCCGAGTATGAAAATGAAGCAGAGCCTTTTCTCACTGTGGGTGGAGTTGCCGTTAGTATGGCTTACTTTCTCTTTCGTTCAAGTGTGTGTATAATAGAAGAATACACTCCATTATATCTTAAGCAAATTGGGTACAGCCCTTTATTCATTGGCTTGGCACCAATACTTGGTCTTGTAACCCAAACAGTGGGTATACCATCGCTTGGATATCTGGCAGACAAGTTCAGAGCAAGAAAGCTTTTTCTATTTTTGTCTATTCTTTTATCAATCCCTAGTGTGTTGCTCTTTCTTGCTGCTGATACACCCAAACCAATTTGTGATGGAAACACAGGAAGCTTGATAGTAGATAATACCACTGTAGTTAATGTATTCAACAGAACATTCACCGAATTAAATGATTCACAATTGACATCACCCTCGAAGACACAAAATGAGCAACACGGAAATCGTCTTAGATTTTTCCTTATTTTTATGGCTCTACGCGGAATTTTCGAGCTGTTCAAAAGACTTAATGTCACACTTATTACAGTCGCAGCCATGACACATTCACAGCAAGATAAAACAAAATTCGGTTATTATGCATCCTGGGGAGAAATCGGCGGTGGTCTGACGTTGTTTATCGTTGGAATATCTCTATACTACTTCCGACACAATATTTGTGGTGCCCTGGCTCCGGATTATGTTGTTATTTTCTTTTTTGTCGTTGGTTTTCAAGTTTTGACACTCGTGACATTGCCATTTATGAAATTTGAATACCTTGAGCATAGAGTGATAGATTACGAGGAGGTTAAAAGAGTTTTGACTGATCCCCACTATATTTTAATCCTTGTGATTTGCATTCTGGTCTGTGCTCGGCCTTTCAAACTCGCTGGGAGTTCTGGTACATAGAAAAGCTTGGGGGAAGCTCGATTGTAATGGCTGTTGCCGGCTTGCTGAGACGTCCAATCGCAGCTGTTTGGTTTTTACTGTCTCGTGTCATAATTAAATGCGTGGGGGAGCTCAAAGTCATCGGGTTTTCATTGCTCATCTTCGCGTTGTCGTTTCTGGCACTGGCGTTTATCGAAAATGCTTGGCTTGTTATCCTGATTGATAATTTTCAAGCTGCATCATTCGTCCTATCATTTGCATCGTTTGTTGTCCATTTCTCGAACGCTTCTTCGGATGCGTCCACTGCCTTTTTCCAAGGTACGCCTACTGCCTACTTTAGAATTTAAAGTAAGGCTGCATGAGAACTGAATTTTGCAAGTCACCAAGAATCACCATATAAAGTTTAGTTCATTTTCATATATTCAACAGGATTTGCTATTGAATGTGAAAAATCCATATTTCGTTAGCCACTGAATTGATATAACTATTTTACAGTTGGTTGGACTATATAGGGAAATACCATAAAAGGTTATCTTCACTTAGTGGTTTTTCACATGAATTTATTCATGAAGGAATTGAAATGGGTTTAGCAACATGTGGTCGTGTATATAGTCATCCTAACAATGGCAAGAAGACTCACTTTCATACCCGCCTCAGGACTTATTTTAATACTTCTTTTAATAGATGTGAACGACTATGAGCTCTTATTTGCATGAACATTTGTTAATATTCACTCGTTGGCATTTATCAAAAGAAGAAAATGGCGCATGAAATTGCGGCAAAAATCAGTCGCATTTTTAACGGGTTTTTTTTTCCACAAACAGGTGCAGTGAGTTTAACATTCCATGGCATTGGAAAGGAGGTTGGCACTGCAATCACCGGCTATCTGTTTACAAGCGTAGGAACAAAGATAACGTTGTCTTGCTATTCACTGCTCACTGTTGTTCTTCTGGTGTTTTTTTCAATCTATTCTTTTTGCACCAGAAGTCCAAAGGCAAAAGGCTATACGCCAGTGAAGGGGGACGAGGCGAAGTAGCTAATTGAACTAAATCCATATTAAATGAAACGAGTATAGCTCACATGCATGTTATAGGCATGACATTAATCATTTTACTTTTTTAAAACTTTAAAGCGAACGTGAAAAAATTGATAAGAACATTTGCCGTGATGTTGAATATGTCAGTATAGAGTGTATAACCATAGGCTATATATAGCGATTGCGTGGGTGTATTGTATAGTGAATCGAAAACGAAAATCGCATGTTAGTTTTTGGTTTGTTTGTTTTTTAATTTTTTAAATATATATTTTTATATTTATGTTTTGTTTTTTAAATATTAAACATATATCTTTATATTTATGTTTTATTTTTAAATATTTTTTTAATTTATATATTTTCTTTTTTTCTTTTTAATTTTTTTCGTGAAATATAGTTTTAAAATAAAATTATCTACTGAATTTACAATAATAACAATGGGCCACCATAGTGTATTTCCACTGTCGCGTTCTTTGTACGTACGTACACGCACGTAAAAGTTTAAAATCATCTAAATGATACTTATAAAATCAACGATTGAATAGATGCATAGGTTTAATTGGATTCTCGTTGTTGTTCGGTATGTTTTTTTCTGCCAAAATTAATTATATAACAACTTAGGCGATTTTAAGCTTTCACGTGCGTGTACACGTACCTGCAAAAAAACGCCACAGTGGGGATAGCAGCCCCTACGTTGAGATTTTGCTGGATATTTGCACAGTGCCTTTTTTAACTATATATCGCCCCCCCAGAGAATGCATTTGCCCCGCCAGTAACTACATTTCTGCCCACGTTTACGACACAGTATTGCCCATGATTGCTCTGAGAATTGCTGTTGATTTACTTGATAAAGAGATTATGCCCTTCCATACGGCCTTCTCCACAGCCATCTTGCATGTAATGCATAATGTTCTTCGACAAATATTTCACAGTAGCGATAGATTTCATAGAATCAATCGAATAGAATGCTAGCTTTCTAAACCTTGCCACAAATCAGAAAACTTTAAATGATAGAATGATTATAGCCTGGAAGGGTGTCCCTACTGCTTTATATGACCCAAGGCCAGCCGTTGTATCCTTTTTCATGCAGCAAAAAAGACCGACGCAGTGCAAGGCCATGTCTTGAAACATATAAACAAAGAGATTTTGTGGCCAAATTTTTTTCCTAAATGCTGTACAACTATAACTACAAAGAGTTAAAATTATTGTTTGCATTTAAACATAGGTTTCCTTCTGTCTCGCGCGTTCGCCAAACCTCGTCGGCTCATTTTTCGTTTCGCCTTTTTCCTGCATTGCCCCACCAGTGAAAATTTCTTTAAAAAGGCACTGTATTTGCATAAAACACTTTCCAGACATAACAAGGCATGGCTCAGTTGTGTTTCAATATGATTCCTCCATTGATATTTTCAAAAACAAGGCATCGTATTATTCTCTTTATTCTTTACCCTGAATCTAAGTAGAAAAAATACGATGTGCATGTCCCTTTAGGTTCATGCAGGAGGTGCTTTTTTAACCATTCTAGTAGAAGGTCTAGTGACTCTAATCAATAAATATTCTCGCGCGAATCACCTCCTTCCCCCCCCCTTTCAGGTTCAATTTCGTAAGGCGTGCCTGCATAAAAATAAAACAATCTTTTATACTCAGTAAATTTATGCGCCCACTAATCTACGATAAATTTGGTCATCAGTCATTTAAAGGAGGTCAAAAGAGATGATGGAAAAAAGGAAAAGAGAAACAGATGCCCTCTGACTCTAAAGAGAAAACAGGTAACTATATGCGACGTCAAGCATTTTTTTATGCATTCAAAGATTTTATCAAATCTGCAGTTCTAGAAGAGATTGGAAGAGATATCAACCGAATTGAAACTGTATCAACATATATTACACGACGTATAGCCGGGAGTATATAGAATAAAGTATCCGATAGAATAATGAGAACTCTGAGGTTTATTTTTTTACGCTATCAAAATTTTCTAATAAGAAGCCCGCACAACTCGAAACTTCCCCCACGGGCACATGACCATGGTATTTAAATCAGAACATTACTTAGCGAGATTATTCATGCATGCATTCAGTATTTTCGGCATTTTCCTTCAGGATATTTTCATTCTGCCGTTGAAGTTTTTCGTTTTCGCGACGAAGATTGTACATTTCAAGACTTTCATTGCCAGATTTTGATTTTATAGTTAGAGGTAAAGCCTTAATGTTAGATATAGAGGCTTTGTTTTCTTCAATACCTAGTTTAAGCTGCTCGATTTGTACTTTAATCTAATTACTGCTTCAGTGATCACCTCTCCATACATGTGTTCGGCTTGTTATATTCTTTCTGCGTATCATCGTGTATCTGAGGACCTTCTTCCGAATGAACAGCTTCGTCTGCCTTCCCACACCTATCGATACTAGCTTTTGAGTTCTCGGAACTCGAAAGTATCGATACTTCGGTATCGGTATCGCCCACTTCAGACACAGATGAACTATATATAGCTCATCTGTGCTTCAGATCAGTGGTATCGCCAAGGAAATGAAAATGTTATTTACTAGCAGTAATCACAGATTAGTGATGTGCGTTCGGAGTGTGTTGATTTCGGTTAACAATCATTAACAAAAATGTTAATATTATAACGTCACAGGCTCACAGCGTATGTGATGGCTCATAGTCATATGCTTCAATATAGAGCGAGCACTATAGCGATTCTAAATAACACCAGAGAGGGCATTGGTATCGAAAACATCAGTCGAAAACATAGAGTTCACTGGTCGAAAAAGGGAGCGCGATAATGGGGGGCAAAATGGCAAATTCAAGTCCGAGTGCTAAGCCGAGCGCCAAGTGTTATTTATAATCTCTATGGAGAGCACATGGTCTCCAGTTACTATGATGACACATCAGAACGAGGCAAATCTGACATCGCAAATCTCGATATGACATGCACGGCTAGATAGCGTTCTCCTTCGTCGAACTCGAACGCAATTACAGTTCACTGGGTATTGTCCACTACACACGACGAAACCTAAAACACGCTGGCGGCTTGCCTAGCATATTCGCAGAAGCCGTTATTGTGAAGGTCATCGAAGTAAGATATTCTTTTTGTACTCTTAAATCTTAAATCTTACCATAGCCCATAGGCAGCGGGCAACCCGGTCAATGCGGGTAGTCGTGTACCGTATACTATCTTATCTCGTAAGGCTGGCAACTCTCTCACACTTCTCACAAAAAATATAATGCATAAAGAGTTGCCAGCCTTAGCATAATTATACACATAAGATAGTATACGATGTCCGCATTGACCGGGCTGCCTATGATCGAACTTACTTTTGTGGACGTGCCTTGAGTGCATAATTTTGGCGAAGTGCCACATGTTATCATATCTAAAAAATATAAAAGCATCAAATGTGGTTAACAATTGCCTAAAATAGACGAGAAGTGTTTTGTCTATTTTAGGCAGTTGCTATACCACATTTGATGCATAATCGATATACGTTTCTCTTTTTTCTGTGGTACCTATTGTTATTGTTGTGGAAATGTTCAAATGTACAATATCTACCAGAATATTTAGGTCCCAAGGATAATGGGAGCAAAAGCCTCCTTACCTCGCCTATAGGGTTTAAAAACGTACCAATTTTATGCTTTACACTTGTCAACAACATTTAACAATATTGTTCACAACCGTAAAAAATATGGCCAGCACAACTTTGCTCAATCCTGTTCCTATAAATATTGCAACAATTTAACCCAAATGAGCCTGGTGCCCTGGTCAGTGGTTGGCTTTAGTTTAAAAATTAGCAGTTACATCAAATCAGCATCTCCAGTAAGAACCTAACAATTGAACATATATGGATGCATACACTCATCCAAATATCTTTGGTAGGAATTGGGAGACTGAATTTGGCAATAGCCTGAAACAAAATGTCATAAAAATATCAAATAGTAATTGCCTAAATTTGCCATTCTTTGGCCAAATGCACAATTAAACATTCTACAACAGTTGTTCATTCTACACATCTTTGGATTAGGTGTAAGACAAATTACTCATTTTCAACATAGGGTGCCACCTTAAGAGTCAATGTTGTTTCCATGTTTTTTATGAAAAACAATTTGTGATATCCCTTTAGGTGTGAATAATGGCACAATACAATATTTATTTGTGTAGCCAGATTTGATCTGCAGTTATATAAGGTACAAATATAGTACTGTGGCTGAATTTAATCTCATATTTCTTAACAGCCAAAAGAAAATCATGTCAGCCGAGTATGAAAATGAAGCAAAGTCTTTTCTCACTGTGGGTGGAGTTGCTGTTAGTATGGCTTTCTTTCTCTTTGGTTCAAGTGTGTCTATAATAGAAGAATACACTCCATTATATCTTAAGCAAATTGGGTACAGCCCTTCATTCATTGGCTTGGCACCAATACTTGGTCTTGTAACCCAAACAGTGGGTATGCCATTGCTTGGATATCTGGCAGACAAGTTCAGAGCAAGAAAGCTTTTTCTATTTTTCTCTGTTCTTTTATCAATCCCTAGTGTGTTGCTCTTTCTTGCTGCTGATACACCCGAACCAATTTGCAATAGAAACACGGGAAACGTGATGGTGGATAATACCACTGTAGTTAATGTATTCAACAGAACATTCACCGAATTAAATGATTCACAATTGACATCACCCTCAAAGACTCAGAATGAGAAAGAAGAGAATCGTCTTAGATTTTTCCTTATTTTTATGGCTCTACGTGGAATTTTCGACCTGTTGAAAAGACTTAATTTCACACTTATTACAGTCGCAGCCATGACGCATTTACAGCAAAATAAAACAAAATTCGGTTATTATGCATCGTGGGGAGAAATCGGCGGTGGTCTGGCGTTGTTTATCGTTGGAATATATCTGTACCACTTCCAACACAATGTTTGTGGTGCGCTGGCTCCGGATTATGTTGTTATTTTCTTTTTTGTCGTTGGTTTTCAAGTTTTGACACTCGTGACATTGCCATTTATGAAATTTGAATACCTTGAGCATAGAGTGATAGATTACGAGGAGGTTAAAAGAGTTTTGACTGATCCCCACTATATTTTAATCCTTGTGATTTGTTGTCATTCTGGTCTGTGCTCGGCCTTTCAAACTCGCTGGGAGTTCTGGTACATAGAAAAGCTTGGGGGAAGCTCGATTGTAATGGCTGTTGCCGGCTTGCTGAGACGTCCAATCGCAGCTGTTTGGTTTTTACTGTCTCGTGTCATAATTAAACGCGTGGGGGAGCTCAAAGTCATCGGGTTTTCATTGCTCATCTTCGCGTTGTCTTTTCTGGCACTGGCGTTTATCGAAAATGCTTGGCTTGTTATCCTGATTGATAATTTTCAAGCTGCATCATACGTCCTATCATTTGCATCGTTTGTTGTCCATTTTTCGAACACTTCTTCGGATGCGTCCACTGCCTTTTTCCAAGGTACGCCTACTGCCTACTTTAGAATTTAAAGTAAGGCTGCATGAGAACTGAATTTTGCAAGTCACCAAGAATCACCATATAAAGTTTAGTTCATTTTCATATATTCGACAGGATTTGCTATTGAATGTGAAAAATCCATATTTCGTTAGCCACTGAATTGATATAACTATTTTACAGTTGGTTGGACTATATGGGGAAATACCATAAAAGGTTATCTTCACTTAGTGGTTTTTACATGAATTTATTCATGAAGGAATTGAAATGGGTTTAGCAGCATGCATGATTCTGGTGGTCGTGTATATAGTCATCCTAACAATAGCATAGTCATCCTAACAATGGCAAGAAGACTCACTTTCATACCTCAGGACTTATTTTAATACTTCTTTTAATAGATGTGAACGACTAAGAGCTCTTAGTTGCATGAACATTTGTTAATATTCACTCGTTGGCATTTATCAAAAGAAGAAAATAGCGCATGAAATTGCGGCAAAAATCAGTCGCATTTTTAACGGGTTTTTTTTTCCACAAACAGGTGCAGTGAGTTTAACATTCCATGGCATTGGAAAGGAGGTTGGCACTGCAATCACCGGCTATCTGTTTACAAGCGTAGGAACAAAGATAACGTTGTCTTGCTATTCACTGCTCACTGTTGTTCTTCTGGTGTTTTTTTCAATCTATTCTTTTTGCACCAGAAATCCAAAGGCAAAAGGCTATACGCGAGTGAAGGGGGACGAGGCGAAGTAGCTAATTGAACTAAATCCATATTAAATGAAACCAGTATAGTTCACATGCATGTTATAGGCATGACATTAATCATTGTACTTTTTTTAAACTTTAAAGCAAACGTGAAAAAATTGATAAGAACATTTCACTCAATAAATGCCGTGATGTTGAATATGTCAGTATAGAGTGTATAACCATAAGCTATATAAAGCGATTGCATGGGTGTATTATATAGTGAATCCAAAACGAAAATCGCATGTTAGTTTTTGGTTTGTTTGTTTTTTAATTTTTTAAACATATATCTTTATATTTATGTTTTATTTTTAAATATTTTTTTAATTTATATATTTTCTTTTTTTCTTTTTAATTTTGTTCGTGAGTTATAGTTTTAAAATAAAATTATCTACTGAATTTCCAATAATAACAATGGGCCACCATAGTGTATTTCCACTGTCGCGTTCTTTGTACGTACGTACACGCACGTAAAAGTTTAAAATCATCTAAATGATACTTATAAAATCAACGATTGAATAGATGCATAGGGTTAATTAGATTCTCGTTGTTGTTCGGTATGTTTTTTTCTGCCAAAATTGATTATATAACAACTTAGGCGATTTTAAGCTTTCACGTGCGTGCACACGTACCTGCAAAAAAACGCCACAGTGGGGATAGCAGCCCTTACGTTGAGATTTTGCTGGATATTTGCATGAAACACTTTCCACACATAACAAGGCATGGCTCAGTTGTGTTTCAATATGATTCCTCCATCATATTTTCAAAAACAAGGCATCGTTTTATTCTCTTTATTCTTTACCCTGAATCTAGGTAGAAAAAATACGATGTGCATGTCCCTTTAGGTTCATGCAGGAGGTGCTTTTTTAGCCATTCTAGTAGAAGGTCTAGTGACTCTAATCAATAAATATTCTCGCGCGAATCACCTCCTTCCCCCCCCCCCTTTCAGGTTCAATTTCGTAAGGCGTGCCTGCATAAAAATAAAACAATCTTTTATACTCAGTAAATTTATGCGCCCACTAATCTACGATAAATTTGGTCATCAGTCATTTAAAGAAGGTCAGAAGAGATAATGGAAAAAGGAAAAGAGAAGCAGATGCCCTCTGACCCTAAAGAGAAAACAGGTAGCTATATGCGACGTCAATAAGCATTTTTTATGCATTCAAAGATTTTATCAAATCTGCAGTTCTGGAAGAGATATCAGCCGAATTAAAACTGTATCAACGTATATTACACGACGTATACTCAGGAGTAGAATAAAGAATCCGATCGAACAATGTCAACTGTGAGATTTATTTTTTTACGCCATCAAAATTTTCTAATATGAAGCCCTCACAACTCGAAACTTCCCCCACATGACCATTTCCTAGATAACTGATCAGCAACAGCTGATAATCTTCAACCGCAACGAACTTCATCAGTTGAGATAATGGAGTCAACCAGGAGAAAAACAATATTTCATTTATCAGTGTTTGCTGCGTGCTGTTTTAGATGCATTGATATAATTTGAAACCATGCATGATATGTACTCATCTATTTTATTTTAATCATAGCTATGTTGTTATTGTTATTTCCGGCAAACGAAGAGTAAGGCTTAGAAAAGATGGGAACCAATTGAAATGGGTCCTCGGCTTTTTACAATCATGATTGATGATCCGTTGACGACGATGGTTAGACTGAGAAGGATGTTCATGATTCACGTCATTACAAAACCATTTCTAAGCATCGCGTAAGTAGCAAAGCCGAGTTGGCTATCAGCCATCAATGACAAGAACGACCCAACTTTGGTATAATTGTTTTATAATAGGGTCAGCATCCTTCGACCCTGACCCTGTGGTTATTAATGACATATCGAATAAACTCGATAGATACGCAGCACATTCAACATGACTTTGCAATTGGCTTACATGCAATGCGTAATTCTTACAGAAGGTATCCTTTAGACTATAGTTTCCATTTAGTCGTCGTTTAGTGGGTGGGACCATTGATTTTCCAAGACAAGTGTCTTTGTGTCATTTATTTGCATGTCTTTATTTTCCGTAAAAAAATTGATGGCATTCAGCAAGATTTTACCGCATCAACCGCGCCTTGAAATGTTCACGATTAAAGGAAGACTATAGATAATATGCGCAGTTCTTGTAGTTTGCGATTCGTGATGTTCAATATTTTATTCGACTGCATTCGTCGATCGGTTCGTTCTCTGTCGAAATTATGTATTATTTGTGGGAGGGGGGGGGGGCGTGAAATTTATTCGTAAATGTATTGATTGCTAATGTATCCCAAAAATTTACATCAGTAATATTTTATACTGCAGGTTTTCAAATTACAAAAATAACAGTCGGTTGCGTTTATGTTTCGTAATGCTCAAGAACAAAGTACGTGAATTATAATTAATCTTATCTGACCTTGCGATGAAGGTCTATCTTAATAAACAGTGGCGTAGCCAGCACCTCGATGAAGGTCCTGCTCATCGAGCACCGAAGGTGCGAGCATCCTAGGGGGGTCTGGGGGCATGCTCCCCCAGAAAATTTTTGATATCTGGAAGCCTGGAAACAGCATTTGCGGCGTTCTGGGGGCAGTATCAACAAAAAATTTGCCCTAACCCTGCAACTCTGATAGACCATAAATGGCTCAGAGAATAAAGCTTTTGCACTGTAGAAGTCAAATAGACAACACTCATCATAGCCAGAAAGTAAAAGAGTTGCATAATTGCATTTCTGTATTGCTGCAACTAAATATGCCATGGCCCATTACTCCTCGTTTTATTTTCAAATTGCAAGTACACACACTTAGCGCAAATTGGCTCACGATTGACAAAGACGATGTCACCTTGTTTTCAAAATATCATTTAACGAGAATGAAGAAACAGAGAACAATGAAACGTACAATAGTGCACAATGCACTAGTAACTGCTCATAACATGATGAAAAGTAAGAATATAGATAATATCTAATACAGTATCAGTATGAACAGAATGGTAAATGCAAAAGAAGTAAGAAGTCACTAAGAACTATTAAACACATTACACATATGTATATTGCAGTGAAAAGGTGCAACTATGCAAGGGTGCACAAAAGACCACTCATACATGATGAATGAATATTTATTGGGGTCACCACACCTTAAGTGTGGGTATCTCCCCATTAAGAGAAAAAATATATAAGATTTTATATGTTTTTAATACTTTCTTAAACACATAGGTTACAATGAAAAGGTGCAAGAGTGCACAAAGGACTGCTCATACATGAATTTAAAGTAAATATTCAATTCAATATGAACAGGGATGGCCCATTATTTATATATTGGGGTCACCACACTTGTGGATATCTCCCCTAGAACCAATTTAGAGGACCTTCCTGAAAAGCACTATTGGTGATGGAAGCTTTCCTCTGTAAAGATTTTTTATTATTATTAAATTAGAAGAATATATTTTATGATTTTAATATTTTCTTTAACATATATTACATGAAGTGAAAAGGTGCAAGAGTGCACAAAAAACTGCTCATAACTCATAAGCAATTAATGAATGAATAGTAACTATTCAATACAGTGTGAACAGATGGCCCATGGGGTCACCACACCAGCAGTGAATATCTCCCCTTGGACCAATTAAATGTATATACAAATAATTTTTTTAAGTTTTAATATTTTATATAACAGGCTATTACAATAAGGTGCAAGAGTGCACAAAGGACTGCTCATGATGAATGAATTATAAAAATTGAACCCATTTAACAGGGATGAACTAGTAATGAAATAGTTATACTTACATTCAACAGCTAATGTCTCTTATACTTAACCTGTCTACTATTTGTAAAGAAAGGCAAGTCTCCTTGGCTTCTCCACAAACTTCTCCACAACTTCACTATGTAGCACATTGGCATCTTCTTTTTCTTTTAGAATGTCTCTATGGATTGAAATCCTACAAAGAGAACTAAGGCGCCCTTGACTCATTCTATTTCTCAAATAGGTCTTTACCCTTTTCAAGCAGGAAAATGACCTTTCAACAGAAGCACTAGTTACTGACAAGACAACATTCATTTTCATTAATTTGACAGCTTCAGGAATACTAGATTGGAGATTAAACTTAAAAATATAGGTTAGTAATTCATTACATGTGTCTTTATGAAAATCCTGATCCCTGTAAATGAAAGAAAGTTGGCTCTCAAGCATGGAGATATCATAAAGGGGCCCATACATCTCTTTTAGTAAATTAATTTTCTCAGGTGGTACCACCCCACCCCAAGATGCAAATTTTTTTGGATTGACAAGATCTAAAAATGCATATTGTTTCATATCCTGAAACCTCTCATTCATCATACTAACAATGGAGTCGATAATCTCAAAATAAATTTGCTTATGGTTGTGTCTTTTCTCAAGTCTGCTTTCTGGTGGGCCCAATATATCTACTGCTTCTTGGTATAATTCAGAAAATTTATCATCACTACGAAGAGAAGAAACAAAGGTTACAAAACGCTGAATTCTTACCATACCATAGTTAAAGTCAGTTTGTTGGCCTTGCAGAATTTCATATAGGATTGATGATTGTTGGAAAATCTGTTGAAAAACACAGACCAAAAAGCAAAACAAAAAACTACTAATATTATGTAGCAAACCATGTATCTTTCCCAATGATTCTCCATCCCAGCTCCCAGGCTCATCCACTTCTCCAAGAAAAATGTCATGAAGTTTCTGGTAATTTCTATGCAAGACACTTATCACACGAGATCGATAGTACCACCTAGTATCACCAGGGCTGGGGAACTCTATTTGATGAGAATTAAGAAAGGCTTTTCTTTGAGGGGCATTACTAGTAAAAGTACAAAATGCTCCTATATCAACAAAGAAAACTTTAACAGGGGCTATAGATGAGGCAGACTGACACAAAACTAGATTTAATCTGTGAGCTGCACAATGAACAAAGTATGCAAAAGGATAATCTTGACGCACTCGAACCTGGACACCACTAACATGACCAGACATAACAGCAGCACCATCATAGGTTTGCATCACTAATTTATCCTTGATGTTGGAATGGGGACTAAGCTTATCCTTCACAAACTGGGATATGGCAGCAGCATCTCTCTTTGTGCTGACATCTCCAAATCCCAATTGTCTTTCTACTATCTCACAACCTTTATCCATACGGACTATCATGCTTACCTGTTCCTTAGTTGAGACATCAGAAGTTTCATCAACCTGCACACTGATGAAGGTACACTCGTTAATCTCCTTAAAAATAGTATCTTCAATAATGGAATCAAGGCAACAGATTAAATCATTTTGTATTTCAGGAGAGACCCCAGTGAAACGTGAATCTCCACCCTGACCAGATTCAGCTAGTCTGCCATGCAATCGTCGTTCAAATACAGAATCTAACTTAGCATAGGACTCGAGTAACTCCCTGTAATTACCGCGGTTCAAGCTATCTTCAGATTCATCATGGCCTCTAAACGCCAACTCCTGTTTGGATAAATACAAAACAGCCTCGGTTATGGTTTTTAAAATTTCTCTGTTTTGCCTTACCTCCTCATTGTGGCGTTGTATCTCGTCTCTTCTTGCTTGGGAGATAAGAGAATCCACTCGAGCACCGGAACCGTACGTCTTCCAGGTCTTGAAAGCAGCCATGTGTGACTTCGCCTTTTCATGCTTTTTGCAATCAGAGAGGAAGCCATGCATGTCGCTATAACCATTCTTGCTCCAAGTCGGCGACTTTCCAGGGCAAAACAAAAGACACGGCCAGCAAAATAATCTCTTTAACTCTGTGCTGCCACAAAGCCAATCCTTCTTTTCATACCAAGCCATTTGAAAAGATCTCCCTCTCGCACTAATACTCAAATTCGGCATTGGCCTTTGCTTAACAATAACATTTTGTTCCGCGGTTGCTCGAACAGAAAATGATTTTCTTAACAAAGAATTTATGATATCAGCTTCAGTTGAAGCTAGATTCGTCACGCTTGCTGAAGCCATTACAAAAACACTCGCTCAAAGACAATAACTATGCAAACTACGCTCAAGTGTGTGTACTCACGCGGAAACCTCGCAAGAAAAGGCAATACAATATGCAGCTCCTGCCTTGTCGAGATAGCAGGAGTGCGGAGTTGTAACCAGCCAATTATGAGTGAGTAAGAGGCCATTTATCCAATCAGAATTGAGTATTTTCTTCTATAGAATATTATAGCAGCTCCTGCCTTGGCAAAATAGCAGGAGTGAGCCATTGATCTATATATATATATATATATATATCATATATATGTCATATATGTTATTAGGCCTGAAGCATCAATGCGTGGGATCGATTATATTTGCGGGCGCGAGCTTCCGAGTGGTAACTGTTGCTAGAAACGAATCGAAAAATATAATTGCGGAATTTATAAGGCTTAGGCTTCAAAAATATTTCATAAATTTTTTTGGAGTGGTTTTTTCAAAATTTTGGGGAAATTTTTAGTCCTGCTGGGCAGGACGAGCAGGACCGGTAGCTACGCCACTGTTAATAAACCTTGCCTATACGCCTGTTTTGTACAGAAAATTGTGAACCATGCATGCATGCATTTAATAAACCATGCATATGATATATGCATGTTATATATGTATGCGAAATATCGTGTATATATTTTTTTCTATATATATAACATAACCATGCATTACTCTCAAGAGAGTCAATACGAAATGTCACTGTCTTTTTTTAAATAAATATAATTATACTACTTCTTAATGTGTTATGGCTCTTTAAAAGCAATTTGTTGGGCATTAATGTTTATATATTAAGAATTCGATTCCCGTTGGCTACAATAAATTCGATTGTCATTGGCTACAATATTACCTCATAGTGGTATATCAGCTTATGGCTTTACGGTTGGGCATAAGCGAACCGCGAACGTGAAATTATTGCATATCAATGGTGGTGAAAGGTTCAGCATGTGTTCTGATGTAAAATAAAGTCTAGAGGTTTTAATGAATTTGGGCATCTCGCTCGATAAACCGCTAATATTATGTTTGATGGAAAATCGAGTCGGGAATTTATATTACTTGTACGTATACAAATGATTAAATTATGCTTATGTGACATGTATATGACTATATATAAATTTTAATGAATTTGCTGAAGTATATTTTGTGGAGTGTGTTTTTATGATTTTTTTTAACTTAATCGCCTTAACTGAGATAATATCTTTGCTTCGTTCAGTTAAATGCGATTTTCAAATGACGTTTATAGTATTGGACCATGCAACGTCTTAATTTTTTTCGGTGGACCATTGAAAAAAAGTTAATAGTTTCGTCAGCCAATGAAAAATATCAACTGCCATAGTGATGATGCATAGTTGATGACGTTAAATAAAAGAAGGCAGCAGAACCACGAAAGTTTATGACATATATAAGTACACTTACACTAAAAGTATAATAAACGTCTATACTCAAATAATTATGTATATACGTGTATGTATGTGTATGTATATACGTATACATACTTAAATATGAGGTTATAAAATATATATATATATATATATATATATATATATATATATATATGTATATATTATATATGCGTTTATACAGGCATTTCGAGCACATCAAGAACCATCTGCAAATATACCAACCACCCGGCCAAATAATATATTTTTTTCTATAAAAATTAATTCGCGTGGAAAAGGACAACCCGCGCCCTTTGTCTATTTTCCGGCTTCGTAGACACGCTTCCATCATGTGGGCAACGAATTTCCGTTTGATCTGAGTTATGTCAAACAGTACATTACATTACAAATGTACAATGAATGAATAATGTACTATTATACTTTTTAATCAAATAATACTTTTATACCGCTGATCAAGTTCAACAGAACAACCAAAATTAAGAGATTCTCTGAAAGGGCAAGAAGCAGTGTCGCATATACTTCGCTTTCGATTAAATTAAATAATCAATGGAATTTTTCTGGGGATATTATTGAGTTGAGGGAAAAAAGTAAGATAAAGATTTATATCAGCACAGAATAATTTTTCAGTTTCGGGTTTATCAACACCAATTGTCTCCGTGCCGGATGGAATACTGATAACAGCCATCCCGTTTTGATTATGTTTTGACATAATGATTAGTGCCTTGTTATATACTTTATCATATACCAATCCAGCTTGTCTTTGTAGAAAATTCGATCATCGCAGTATTTGCGATGTCGCCGATGATGAATGTATCAGTGGAGCAGCTGGCAGCACACACGTTTTGGACACTTCAAGCCGGTGTGTCGGTAGAGCAACAAGGTCAGTACGAAGTGAAAATATACAAAGAAAATATCATTTTATCAGAACACTACAGTCTATATGATTGCCTGCTCGACTCACAGTTTACGTCAGTGAACGATCAATTCATTCACGCCGTTAGAAAACTGAAACAGACGGCCGTTTTAGACCTTCTCGTGGTCCGAAGATAAGGGTATGTATGTGCATGGCCATGGTATATTTTTAATTTTTAGAGGCATCGCTCTCTTAAGTTCGATTCAAAAGTCTACTAAAATATCACACAAAGATCGAAACCTGGTTTAAAAGCAAATTTAGCGTGATTGATATGATTTTGTGATCAGTGTCTTTTGAAATCGGTGTGCCACGTCAAGCACGTCTATAATCAGATTAACTTTGTGTCGCTTAACTGCATGTATTTGAGAATAGAGCGTCGCAATTTGATCCAATTTTGCAATGATTTTGCAATCTGCCTGCAAGGCTGTTCAAAACTAGGCTGGAATTTTTCTCAGTAAGCTCCGTCACCTAAAGGTCTAGAGCTGCATGGGTATAAAGAAACAAACATGTAGCTACGCCTGATGTTAAGTACATTCGTGTATTTATCCCAGCTATGTAAATGTAATAACTTACGCATGGAAAAACTGTGGATATACTTGATTGATACACATTTTAAGGCGGTTTTCCACTAGGCGGAATTTTTCGATTTTCTTTTTCATTGTGACCGGTGGCGGTGAAGGGAATCCGCTACGGTCGAATTCACACAATTGAAAAAAAAATCGAGCGAAAAATTTCGTTCGGTTGAAAAATTCTGCCGAGTGGAAAACCGCCTTTACAGTATCTAGACGCACTTTATCTTCACTTTATCAACACTTTATCTTCACCGCACTGTTTGACCGAATTGCAACGAATCTCACGATTGTTGCATATTATGAATTATATAGTAACACAATGTCGGAATAAAAATCCTCCCTCATTGGTTACAGATATTATAAATGCATGCAGCGTAGAGCGTCGTACGAAGAATTGCGACGATGAGAACCAGGGTTTTAAGGCTGATTCTCGTAAATCACCGACAGTTAGCAATGTATTTTAATTGTTGCTGGCCGGTGACATAGAAAATTTATACAAATCAACAAAGCACTTTATTCTCCAGTGATCACCGACGATAGCAATCGCAGACCATCGGTGATTTACGAGAACCAGGCTTAAGCTTAGTTCTCATATATCACCAGCATCGGCGTCGGCGATGTACAGCCAAGAAAATTTATTCAAAACAACAAAGCACTTCATTTGTCAGTGTCAGTGACAACCGACAAAGGTCCGACATTAGCCATCGCTGACTGTCGGTTTCATATCAGAACCAGACTTTGTTTTCACGTCGGCATGGAATGGGTTATTCCGAATGGCACGCACGACTTCTACTTGAGACTTTATCGGACATTTTGATCATGCATGCTTTACATTCATTTCCTGTACTTTCAGCAAACTCATATTACTTTATTTTTAGGCTTGCTCTTTATCTTAAATGCATGATCTCAAGACCGTATCATGCAGTGACTGACTATACACTATCGAGGACCAATCAAATGTGAGAAACCACTTCTTGTGCATTATTGATATCTACAATCGTTTTTTATCATTTCTCATATATACCACTACCAATTGTCGCGTTTTCCATCGGTGTAAAATCAAAATGGCAATTTCATGGAAATGGTACACGCTTGTTCTTGTCGTACTGGATTGGATAATCGTATTTATTGGTGTCGTGGGAAACATATTGCTTTTAATTGCTTTAACCAAGTACAAAACCATAAAAAATCCCATCACAAGACTTTTGTTTATTAATTTAACTGTCTCAGATATTGGCGTGCTCGTTGTACGTCATTCCGTTCAAGTCGTTCAAATTTACGCGGAGGGAAAATGGATATTTGGAGAGATCATGTGTAAACTTATCCCACCTTTTTCCCGCACATTTCTCACCGTTTCAATCGTCACTCTGGTCGCAATATCACGTCATAGATATTGTTGTATTGTTGATGTGCTCAAATATCACCCCTCGATGAGAAGAACAATAATTTTTTTAGCGTCAACCTGGGTGACCGTGCTTGCATTGTACGTAGCATTGGATATCCCATTCCGTGAAGTGGACCAAAAGACGCAGCGATGCAAAGACACTCTTTCGCCAATGAAATATGTAATATTCGTAATTTCAGAGAAGGCTTTATATGTGCTTTGCTTCGTATGTATCTTCTACATGTTTCGAAAGATACAAAGAGTGCTTTGGGGTAGCCTACGAATTCAGAAAGACTCTAACATCCGGCGTCAGTTTTCACCGAGTGTGCAAACATTACGTCTTCTCAAACCCACAGTGGTCGTGTTGCTTATAACCCTGTGTCCTGCCTGGATCTTACACATCGTTGCCATAATGAGCCGCAAAGTATTACTACAGCGTTATTTGCTGTATCAAGTGATTGGAATTTTGATGGTTTGTAACAGCGCAGGTAACCCAATTATCTATGTCATAATGTCTCGTTCATTCAAACAGACTTTCAGAGAAATTTTACGCCCTTTCTGGAGAATCCTTACATCTCGGCGGCGGAACGCACAGCATGACCATTGCTGCTTGCCACTGGACACGCTATGACTAGAAGAAATATATTCGGAACGAATGTACTGGAGCCGGTTGTTCGTACGGCGTTTAGCTTAAACGGTGAAAATATTCTCGTAGATCCTGTGAATGAATGAACCTGCATCTTATGCATTAAATATGTTCTTCCATTGACAATTAAACTATTTACATCGAAATATTTCAGCTCAATTGCCCAATAAATAAATAATTTTGTTTTCCATTTTGAACTTATCCGCCGTTTAAGCTAAACGCCTTTCGAACAATCGGCCCCTGGTTTTATTGTTTGGCGTCATTCGTGAATGTTTTAGAATGAGATTTATATGCGTATTCACTGACATATTCCGGTTAGATAAGATAAAGATACGTTTGTACACTTAATGTTATGAATATCATTGAAGTAAGAACTTTAAAACAACTAGGATATAACGTTGCTATTAAAGAAGATTTAACTACCGTGTGATCTGGTTAAAATGCAAAGGCTAAAGTAATTCAGCATTTTGGAACGACTGGTTGAACCAATCGATGTACCGTAATGACAAAAAGCCAGGAGAGGAGTAACGTACACATGACAGCCTGCTCTTAATATTACTGTTTTAAATATAGTAATGTGGAAGTCAGAAGTGTGTGGAAAACGTGAACACGCGAGGACACTGGGCGAAGGAGAGGGGAAGTGGGAACAAATTTTTGTAAAAGAGCACTTCGGTTAAAAAGGGGCGTGGACGGTGACCGTGAATTTACATTTTAACAGAATATGTTTCCACACAACCCAAAAGGATGAGCTGTGTTATGTAGAAAAATTGCTCATAGGCCTACAGGCAAAATAAGAATTCGCGTTGAAGAATAGAATTATTTGCGAAAAATAATCTTCGTTACAACCACATCGTGATTCGTGAACAGTTTATGAGAGAAATTGCATGCCAACTGCTGGAGTCTGGACGTTCATTTCATCATTTCCATGGATTGTTAGTCGTATTAATAAGTCAGTTTGATTTAGTGACTACGTTATGAAAAGTTGTGTACTTTATATTTCAACAATATGAGCTATATATATGAATCACAATTTATTTATCGGTCATTAATCCCAAATTTACGTATCCGTCAAAAATCCTGGATAAAAGGTTGGCCACCATCTAGTTTTGTTTTATGTAGTCGCATTATGTAGTCGCATACCAACTCGGCCAATTTAGGGACGATTTCTAAATTTATTCGGTCTTTCCAAATTGGTAAATGACTGCAAAACCTCGAACTTTAATAAATACCCTTTTTAGTACGATCGATTTTATCCAATGGTAAGTAAAAATTTCAAAATAGACAAGAGTTTATCAACGCAATCTCGCCTAACCACGTTCCCAGGTGTTTTAATTATGGCCAATTTGGCCAAAAGGCATCCTCGTCCCCAGGGCCTAGCTCCGCCAAAAGGCACACCGCAGTACGCGAAAAACCTGGAAACGACGATGGCAATGTGGGTACCTGGGTACGAGGCTGTGCTCGGAACCAATCAAAAAACCGCTTTTACACCGAAGACAAGAGATGTGTGTTATATGTGTTACTACGTGTTACAATGTTACCATAGAAAAGTGGTGTGATCGGCACAGTGTGTCGTCACTGGCCCTCATATTCGTATTGACCCCGCATTGCCTTGGATGCTTGTGGTTGGCACAATAAATTATGTGACTTTAAAATTTTTAATTACATCTAAACGCTTTCTGATATTAAATTCAATGAAACGACATTTCAGTTGTAAACCAAACAAACAGTCTTCTTTTTTTTCCTGAAAGCTCGATTCATGGAATTTTTATCAGAAAAACTGTTTCAATTAGTTAATTATTATGTGGCTAGTTATTTAATAATAATAGATTAATAGTCATGCAAATTTATAATATTGTTACGGATGATACAATAATAATGCCATGGCCTCTGTAATGGCTGGGTTTACCGATGTCTCTTGGATTAATAAATCAGTACCAAGGGATCATTTGACAAACGAAGCTGACAAAAATTCCATGGTTCCTATTGTAGATGCAATACTTCGATGCGGACAATCATTTGACAAGTCATCGAAATCGATACACTATAAAAAATTACGTGTGTATATACGACAAGGATTGTCGCCTGTTCTTCGACCCAATACATGGAGAACACTGAGTGGTTCCCGGAAAGTTTCTGAAACCACGCCAACTCTCTTTCAGGATATAAAAGACGATTTAGGTACCGAATAACACTTGAATGTAACATGTAATGTAACGACATAATTTGAATCTGTTGCTTTATAGAAGACTTTACCGGTGAATACCGGTGTTTTCTTATTTTAACTCAGAAAACCAGTGTAAAATCGGAAAGATGGAATATATATATATATATTAATATATATATATATATATATATATATATATATATATATATATATATTTATATATTCAATATAATTATATATTTTCAACTAATTTTTGACAAACTCGCTTGTTTGGTCTGTACTATGAAATATCATCAGACTGAGGTTTAGCATTACCAAAAACCCTCAGTCTGATGTTTCACAGTAAAGCCCTCATGTTCAGTCAAAAATCAGTTAAACCCTTAGTCTGATGTTTAATTCACAGTGAAGACTGCCTCATGTTCAGTCAAATATATAAAATATATATAATATATATATATATATATATATATATATATATATATATATATATATATATATATATATATATATATATATATACAAACACAACATGTACACATCACAAGGTTTAGCCAAAGTCTCTCTGGCTTCTCTTGGGTTTGCAGGACATTTAATCACTATATTGCCCAAAGCATGCATTTACTTAGTTATAAATAACAACCCATAGTTTGCCCCTGAACACAATGCAAAATCTTACCTTCAATTTTTTTAGTGCCACCTTTTTTCTCTTGAAAGGGCAAATCTCTTACATAGAGTTTAGAGCTCAAGAGTACTGTAACTGGTTTAGGTTTGACAGGATAGAAAATTTGCAGATAGCAAAATCCAAATTGCTATTGTGCTTTGGCATTTCACTGTGGTTTGGCAATATATGGGCATAGGGTAATGCATGGCTGCACAAAAAATCAATATTCACCATGCACTACATAAATTTGTCTGTGAATATTTGCTTTCTTGAATACAAGCCCAGTTTGGACAGCACATTTGATTTGATATGTCTCATAAGTGCTAAATCCATTTTAGAAAATGTAAATCATATGCCATATGTTACTTCAAGAATCACATTCACCTTGATCACAGATGAGCTTTTTATGAATTCTATATCTTATCTGTCATCTGCACCTTGACTCAAGCGAAAAATTTTGTTTAATCGAAGAATTTCGTCTAGTGGAAAAGTGGCAGTTTTGAAAACTGCCCTTGGTCCTATTAGCCATTTCCCAATCGAGCAGGGTACTGGGTCTAGTCGTGAACCGCAAAGCATCTATGGACTGTTTGAAGGGACAAATTATTTCAGATTTACATTTCCTGTCCCTCCAAACAGTCCATAGTTGCTTTGAGGTTTGGTGACTAGACACATTGCCCTGCTCGATTGGGAAATGGCTAATTAAGTATTTGGGTCACTAATGAGTCCAGGGTTTCCACAATTAAAGGAAATTTCCTTCAAAATGACAACCACTAAGGAGGGAGGAATTAGTCTTAATAGGGTAAATTATGCATTCTTTTCAAAAGTTCCTTGTCTCTATCTTTTGTCATTACTACCTCCTTGCCATATGCAAATAATTGTGGAAACCCTGCTAATGACTAATAGACTTTTCCGGTAATTGCGTCAAAGCTTCGTTAAATTTTTCGACACGTGGATAAAAAAATTTAACCGTGAAATCAGGTTTCTACATGAAACAATTCCTGAGGCGCAGTATCGTCAATGCACGATTAGTATGTGACAATGGATTTGGACCACTGACCTATACAGAAAAGGTCCGGTGTAGCCATGTAGGTCAGTGATTTAGACAAATGTGCTTCTCGGCAACCTTTGGCTACCTAAGATTCTGCAGTGTTTAGCAATCTGTTTTTGTGATGTTGCTAAACTTGTTTACGTAATTTATCTTTCAGAGTACGCCTTGTTCACAGGAACGGACCACTTTTTTAATGCAAGTTTTATAGAAAAACATTACCTAACAGACGAAGGCTGGAAGAAATGTGAAGACGTTCTTGCCGTCCTTTCACAACTTCATTGCGATATAACGTTCTGTCCGATCCTTCAACAACTCGTCTGTATTTTTATGCATTTTATGGACAAGGAAGACTGTTTTGCTTGTATGGAATCGTTACTTGGCTCAAGAAAATACAAGTTAGATAAATCCGCAACCGATTACTGTATAACTGCGAAGACCTTTCAAGATACCCTTAAGAAGTGGAAGGTAGCTACAGCTCATTTTGCAATAATTTAATGCAGCCTAGCGATTATCAAATTTATTGGCTAGAACAGCGTTAACAGTGCCAATGGCAACTTATTTTCGAGGGTAGAAGCCAGTGTATACGTGGTTGAAATCACTCTTCAAGAAAAAAGAGAACGTAAACTGGAAAAATAGGATATACTGCGTAGATTGGCTTCAGTGGATATTCAAATATCTTGATTTTTGGACCCTGGTATGTTGCATGAAAATTGAAATTTGATCACAGACACATTCTTGCTAACTCTGAAGTAACGAACGTAATTTTAGGTTCATCTCATCGACAACTTTCTCTTGGATGGAGACAAAGTTTTTTATCGTATTGGGCTTGTGCTTTTCGAGCAGGTCTACGATGTCCACAAGAATGAAGGTATACCGACCGTCTATTCAATATTGATTTTCAATTAGCGAAGCCTACGCGCCAAAGCCACCCTCATTATGTATTGCACAAGGTAATCCAGTCTGTTTTCTGCGGTCAGTCTAATCCCACAATTTAGGTATTTCTTCCCGCGCATGGTCTTGCACGTGTTATCTAATACTGCATATAATATATGCTACTACAGTCGTCGACCACGTCTTCCTCAAACAAATATGCTGTTTGTATAAAAAGGTGGTTTGCCTGGTTAACGATAGCTACTGACATAACTGGCAGTTACGGACGTTTATTTTGGAGTTGACTAGAATTTAACTAACCATAATGAAGATTTTTTTTGAAGTGATACCAGAGAACCATTTAACAACCCTGATTGATCTGCTTATTTTTGTTCAGAAAATACCAACATTGATGAACTTGAGAAAATATTTGGCGAGGTGACATCCATGAGCTCCGCACAATCATCGCAACTTATCAGTGTAGGCGTGAATGTTTTATTCAAGAGGTGTTACAACTGATTCAACAGGGAATCATTCAAGGGTGATTTTCGTCCAACATAACATCACAGTTTACCATCACAGTTTTTATTTTGTAGCAATCTCTAAAAATCCTGGGTGTCTCAAGACAAATTATTTTCCAACTAAGACAAACGAATATTTCCCTCGAACATTCAGGAGTTTTATCACTTCCTAATATTGAACGTGAAACTGTCTTTCGTGGTAAAGTTGTAGGCTCAGATCTGTTAACCCAATCTCAGGTATGAAAGAAATAGCGTTCGACATTAGAACATGCTGCAAAATTATTACTTGTCGACAGGCGTGTACTATTCCAATATTTTTGGTGTAGGTTCAAGAACTTTTTGCAGCGTTGCCAAGGCGTTTGCGTCAACTCTGCAAACTGACTTGTATTTTTTCCACCGAAGTTCATGGAACAAGGTAGGCTCATAATATATTGTAGCTGGATAGTATAGCTATATTTTGCTGCATGCATGTATACGTACATTGCTTTGAATATACTCAGTAAAAGCTAGGCGGTCAGATACTAGGGCGGATCGAGTGTTTTTCTGTATCTGATAACCATTATTTCCCTTCAGTTTAACATCCTTTTATCAAAAATGTCAAGAAGAACACTATACAGTTTTAATGGTAAAAACTACAACTGAGGAGGTAAATTTTGAATACACAAGTACCGTACTTTGTGATTTCATCCACCGGCTCTTAACGATCTGTGGACATACAATGTTTCGAATATCACAACGCCGGCGATAATGTGCTTCATCACCTTTTTATCTTCAGATTCTTGGTGCATTTCTCTCGGCGCCATGGATTGAACGCTTTGAGCACCAAAATGGTTTCTTTGGAAATGGGGAGACATTTCTGTTCCACTTTCTCCCAGAGTTTAAAAGATTCACGTGGCGTGCGCTCACAACTAAGGACCTCAGCTCACCAGCATTTTTTATGCTCGCGGACCCACAAAGAATTGTTGTGGGAGGGGGGTGAGCTTGTTTGTTTGTTTTTTTGCCCCTCAAAATGCATACAAAATTTGCATTTTGTTGATAAGTCATTGGGGTTAATACCATGCATCGTCTTATATTCTCCATGCTTCAAGTCAATGCTCATGGTTTAAGGTTCATGTTCAACCGAAAGAAACGTTTACTCCGAAGGTTACTCGGTATCAAAATTCTTTTCAATCTTTTGTCAGTGTCCTCGCGCATGTTGCTTTCAAAAATTGAATTTTTACAAAACCTCCTAAAAGAATTAAGGTTGAACCATGCATGAGGTTACTTTAGCTCGAGCTAAAAGGTGTGACAAGTTTCTGCAAGGGTGAAACATCTGGTATTTGTTTATTTTCTGTGTCCATCTTTATAGTATAATTCCAGGTTTATTTTCTACCTCCATGTTCTAAGCTAATCCATGTTCGTATGTATTTTATGTTCATGTCAAAAGTCCATGTGCGTTTTCTATGTTTATGGTTCAATATCTTATGTACATATTCCAGGTTCATGGTAGAAGTCCATGTTCAAAAAAGCTATATGAAAAACCTAATATGTACTATGTGCCTGTATGTGAGCTTTGCATAATTTGCATCAAAAATTTTTTACTGCAGAAGTGGTTGGGGTCTGAGCATCGAAGAAGACCTGACTCATGGCAGAAGTGAAAGATGTGATACATTTGACAATGAGCCGCTCTCGTGCGGTGATGCAGGCGAATTCGAGTGTTTAAGGGTTGAGGTTTGGGGCTTGGAAGAAATGGGACATTTGGCAACATTTATGGATAGTACGGACGAGTACATTGAAAATAAAATATCACTATTTACGGATAACAACAGATGACCCCCACAAATCAGAGTCCGCTGTCATGGACGTCGGAAGCACGTGCACCTTTCCAGGAGAACGGGGATTCTTTGTTGAATTAAATTTAAATATATTTTGAGAATGTAAGATTTATTTGATAGATTTTGCATATACGTCAAAGGGACACATGTGATGTGAACAATTCATCCGAAAGCAATACAACAATCACCTTTTTTAATATAGTAAAAGTGCAAAATATATTATGATTTTTCGGTTTCAAAAAGTGTGGAGTAACCTCTTACGATTTTATTTACTCGATTTATGCAGAATAAATCTAAAAATGTTTTTCTTGCAGCTATAAATAAAACATTCGTCGATATAGAGCCGTTTAAGAGGTTCTAAAATCATATGGCAAAATTTAGTCTAAGTAAAAATTATTTAAAAACAAAGGCAACTAATGAGCATACTAACTTGCGAGAGTTACATTGTTTCATTCTTGGCAACTTTAAAAACCATACCTTTCCTGGCGTCCGCCTACTTCTTATCCACTATAGTAGTTTCAATAAACTTTTCAGTCTTCATCTATGATATCGACTCGATCTACTATAATGATATCTGTCATCTCTGCTGTGCCTGTGGTACCGATCATAATTTACCATGTAGTCTTCTTCCTCCCATCTTCTATCGTTTCTCCCACGAGGAGGCGCACTGAGGTAACAATCATGATGTCTTGTATGATTCCATTGGTCTATTTCATGCCTTCTATAATAATCATCATGTTCGCAAGAATTTTCCGGGTAAAATCTTTCACGATGAAAATTCCTGTCAGATCGCAGTTCACCCCGACGATCAGTTTCGTTTATGCGTCTCTCGCGATAGCCTGGCAACCTTTCTTCATCCACATGTGGATACCGATCCACATCATAAGTCAAATGACCCCTATTATCCCCGTATCTCGGCGTGTCTCGCACACGACGACTTTCTATCCTGTTCAACACAAAGACATTACGAGTTTTGACAAAAACGGAATGACAGAAAAAATAATTAAAAATGATAAAGTTAAAAGCAGTTTCTATAAAAATAATGCTCCACTCTTAGACAAATATTGTTAGTTCACTGGTTATTTTATTGTGGAAACGGTTAAAAAACCGCCGTGCAAAACTTCGATTGAAGCGAGCTACAGTATCTTGTATACCTTTGATCGACAAAATCTACTTCAGGATACCAGCGGTCGTCCTCCCGTGCTGGATAACGATCCTCGTGGAACGTTCTGTATCCACGCTTGCCATCCCGAGGGCCACGATGTTGTGGTCTACTAGGAGAATATGGAGCATACCTATTACCACGTTGTCGATGATGCACGTCAGTATGATCTCGTCGCGGGTAACTCTCGGGAGGACATTCATCGTCACTGGGTGGTGCTGTTTCGATCAAGCGCTTCTCATCTTGTTTGGATAATCTGATATACCAAAACTTGAATTAGAAACGAATATAACATTCCTCGGGTAAAAGTTGAACAGGATCTACATATATTCAATCAGATACCACTAGTTTGTGTACTTATTGAACTGAAGAAGCGATATGGACACACGTTTGGGGTTTCCGTTGTTGTAAATCCTCCAGATAGTTTTCTCTTTCCATTTTATGTCCCCTGGCTTTATTGAAAGCTGTACAAAATAGAAGACATGTGTCAGGTAACATTTTTTTAAATATCCGATCCTTGTAAATACTGTGCATGTTTCCCAGGCAATAGCACACGATTCAGTATTACCTTCAATAGCTTCCTTTGGTGAGTATCCTCTACACTCGATCAAATATCTGAATGCAAAGAAATAAGATGGAATATATCACGAAGATAGCAAATATATCACCGGTCCAAACCAAGAACAATAGACGGCGGATAATTATGATAAATACTTGAAAAATGCTCTTAAATTTGAGCGGAATTTATACACAAACCAAATTCAATCAGGAAACAGTGAGGAAAATTATCAACAGCAGTGGCATAGGCCGGTTTACACTTGCGATGTTCTTCTTTTGGTAGATGCAAACGAGCGAATAGTTATGAATGCTGTGATATAGACCTTTGATACGAGGTTGATGTCTCTATTATTTACCCACTCGTTTACATCCATCAAAAAAAGCTCGCACCTAATTCGCAGCTAAAATTCATTTATTAATATAAACAGGCGTTATTAGTCCTAAGAACGCCTTTGCGATGCCGGTGCAACTCTTTGTCCACTAAGCTACGGAAATTTAATACACTTGGTTACATATCTACCGAACGACCTGGGTCTTAAATCTCTGTTACTTCGTCCTCTAAGGGCCTGTTTATATGATCCCGTCTAGCCGGGACGGGATGTCTTCATCCCGCTTAGCCGGGAAACTCGCCTAGGCGGGATGGCGTGTTTATATGGAGTTTATTTTGTAGTGCAGGTTCCTTCGACGGCTTGTTTTATTGTAGAAAACGAATATGCCAATATATACACATGCTCCTAATGTATGTTAATCGCGAATCATCCCGGCCAAGCGGGATGGAGTGTTTATATGGCAAGAAGTGCCGGGATCCCGCCTAGGCGGGATGGAAAAGTGGTTATATAAACACTAATTAGTGTTTGTATTACAAGCGGGATCTCGGAAACTGTCCCGTCCCGGCTAGGCGGGATCATATAAACAGGTCCTAAATTCTACCAGCCTGTTACAAAACTTTTGATATATTTCATTACAAAATGCTATACTGTACTCACCTACATACAATATATCCTGCTCGGTTAAGACCATGAGTACAATGAACTCCCACAACAGAAGCTAATTAAAGGAAGTAATCGGTATTAACACAAAGATATACAGTAATAAAAATTTATGTTTACCGAAAATGCATATTGAAACAGACACATTTATTGGGATTAACTTGAACTCCTTCAACAGCAGTAAATTTAAAATTTAATACTGTGCAGTTACAGTATGTAGCATCAAATGTGGTATAACAACTGCCTAAAATAAATAAAACACTTCTCGACGTTTCGACCTGATCAGGGTCTTCGTCAGGAGAGTTAGTACTAACTAACTTTCATGCTAACTCTCCTGACAAAGGCCCTCAGGTCGAAACGTCAAGAAGTGTTTAGTCTATTTTAGGAGTTGGAGGAGGAGTACCACATTTGATGCTAAGTTGTTTGAATTTCTCCTTCCTTAAGCATGTAAAAATGCAATCTAAAAAGCAATCTTAAATGGCCATGCATCATAGCCTCCAATCAGTTTGTCAATATTTGACTTTAATAAATTCACTTCAAAAAAAGTTTGCGTGAAAATGAATGTAGCTACGAAAAGTCACATACCAGAATTTGGGGTTTCCTTAAAAAATGATAAGACAGCAGCTTTGAATCTAAAATAGAAACTAAATCATATGCAAAATGCAAAATACCGTCTTTAACATCTAAGTGTGTACATGTGATCATAAAACATGTTTTAATTAGACTCAACGCTGTAACGTTTGGGCGGTAAAGACAACTTGTTTCAAGCGCATCAGCCAATAAATTTGGAAGAAATTATAGGTAATTTAGAATAGAAATTATAGGTCATTTCTTCCAAATTTATTGACTGAATCCGCTTGAAACAAGTTTTCTTTATCGCCCAAATGTTACAACTTTGAATCTAATTAAAAATGTTTTATGATCAGGTGTACATGCTTAGATGATAAGGACGGTATACATTAGTAACATTACTGTGAAATGTGAATGTTACATGATCATTGGTTTTTGATGATGTTCAAATAATGAAGATCTACAATACCTATTGACCACCTTCTCAGGTGGTATTATCTTGCCCTCACATTTAATTTTTTTGTAATCAATTTCACGCTTGATAAACTCCTTGGAAAGCAAGAGGTGGTTTGAAGGAAAATTTAAAAAAAATACTATATTTAAAATTACTCAGTGATATTGATGATTCTGTCAACAAAACAAGACCTAAGTTTAAATATTTCCTCACACTTTACTTAATGTAAATTACCAGTAAATTAATAAACCACATCTACAGCAATATATGATGTTCAAATGCAGAAAGAAGAAAATGTTTTTTAAAATGGGCTAGCTAGACCAGAAGAATTATGGGTTAAATCATAGACAATCCAAGAGACAAATGCCTTTTGGATTGTCTATGGTTAAATGAACTCACTAATAACTAAAGTCAAGTAAGCAAATTAACTTATGAGCTAAAACCAATTAAAGGAAATAACAGTTCAGTTTCTTATGAATGCATGGTACCTGTGCATCATAATAACGTTTCGTGTTAGTAAAATCAACAACTAGCCCCAAATTGTTGCCTCTTTCATCAAAAATCTTGCAAAGATCTTTTGGGGTGAATCTAAATATAAAAATAAAATATAAAAATTGAATTTATCTAGACTTAACTTTCGGAGAAATAGTTTATAAAGTGGTGTCTATATTCTACAATCAAACACATTGTAGAATGATGTATAAGTGCTGATGATCTAAACTTGGCTATAAACACATTGTACAAACATTGAAACCATAAAACCTTACTCTTCATTCTTTTGTAAGCAGTCTTCTGGATGAGTCTCCTCTCCTGTGCAATGATATTTCTAAAAAAGGTATTGTATGTCAAAATTCAGGCACTAAATATTCCACTTAGGTTGGCAGGACACAAACTTGTCATGACTTATTTGTAATTCAGTTACACATTTCCATGTGTATTACGGGCCCAAAAAATAATGATACAGAAGTATATGTTCAACTCAGTAGAATTCAGCATACCTCTGACAGTGGAGTTTTAAATGGCACCAATCTCTCATTAGCTATAATTTTGCCACATGGAATATAATCCTTCCACCTAAAGTTTTACACAAATACAGTATATAAATAAACCACAGTGCTAAGAGATTTAAAAATACCTATGATATTTATAAATCAGATAATTAGGGAGGGAGCAAAGCACAAATTTAAGAACGTCATGAAACTTAAAAAGGGTATAAATAATATGATCAATACAGACCATCAAGGTATTTAAAGAAGAGAATTGCCTGCTGATTGGAGATTATCTTTAACAAGTTAATACAGAAAAGAGGATACTACAGAGAATGCTAGAATAAAGTAAAGGTTCCTAATTCTGTATTGCCGTATTCCAATGTCGTACCCTACTACCTTTACTTTCAATTTCGGTTTTTCTCCTTTTGCAAATTCCCAAAATATGAAACTCAAAGGCCCGCGAGAGAGTGATGAACGATGTCCTTCGACCATCAGTAAAGCAAAACATGTAAAACACTGTTCTCAGTTCAAAGAATGGATACATACTTAGCTGGTATAAGCGTGAATTTCTTAGCCGCATTTCGAACATCTCCAATTGACGCCATATTGTATATTTGTATTTACTAGATTCAGCCAGAAGTGCGCATGCGTGTACGCGAAAAACCTGGGGTTCACTGGGATAGAATGGGCTGAATGGCCCAGAATGGCCCAGTGTAATGGCCCGTAGAGGTCCATGGTAGAGGTCCTGCCAACCCGTATCCAGGCCACACCCTCCATGCGCCCTTTGTGTCCCAGCTCATTCAGTAATTTGGGCATTTGATGTGGGGCAGGTTGTACGAAAGCTGAATAGCGCTATCCACTGGATAGTAGTTTTTTTAATCGTGCTTTGCCAAACTATGCCCAGCAAGCCGGATACACAATGACAAATCGCTTTATATATATATACGCGTTTTATGGTTTTAGTCAGAAGTGAGACATACGTATTCTGACATTTATAGACATCCATCCATAGTTATCCATTTTATATCTGTGATCCGGGTAATAAATCTGAGTTTTATGGCAAGAGGGCGTGCTTGCGCTGATAGATAAACAGAATTAATGATTTGTCACATTTAATTCTTCGTTTACCTAGTATGCAAATAGACCTTAGAAACTGTGTGACGTAACCACCACTAAGGTACAATATTCAGATTTTAAAATAACGAAAATCACTCTGACGTCAAACGGGGAAAGTCTGATGTTACACGAAATTTGATTGGCTCCACAAAACTATCGAGCCAATCAAACTTCGTGTAGCATCACACCTCAGTTCCCAGTTTCACGTCATTATAAGAAACGACTGAAAGGTCTATATGATTCTATGACTATAAATCTATAAGGTACAAATGTCAGCTAATTTTCATTCAAGACAGGTCGACTAAAAATGACCCACATCTGATAGCAACACGTAGCAGAGTGGAAACGGAAGAATATGATAATTGGATTTAGAATATAAGCAAACACTTGCAACTTCGACAGCAAATTCTTTTCACCATCTGTGTGTTCATCTTCTCCTGGATTGTGAAGTTGCTGTTCCATGTAGAAGGAATTTTGAATCCAAAAGGCAAAGTTTGTGGCAAGCAGAAACAGGGAAAAATTGCTGATTGTTTGCGCATTTTTATCCTCTCTACTTAATAGTCGGCGGACGCTGACCAGAATCACCGTCTGCACGACATCCTGAATTGCACCAAGGAGGCCATGAACAAAGTGGATGGGCTCCTCAGCTTCTTCAAAAAATAGGTAATAGAAATGAACTCCTTCCCAAAGTATAATTCCAGCCAAACCAAAGTACAGCAAGGAATCGTCTACGTTGAACGATTTTCGTTTGCTGTTAAAAGAAATCATAGAAATATTCGCCATTTATCACTACGTCATTGCTTTCCTTTGCAGTACCCTCTTACCGATTTTCCTAATGTCTGGACATTCATGTGATGATAACGACGGGTCAATAAATTAATTAACAGTACTCCTATTTGTTCTATTACCATTATTAATCAATTAGTTAATCAACAAATTACTATTCAAATTGTCAATTAGAATGACAAGAAATCTACAGACAGCGATCTTTCCAGCAAGTGTGATGGCGTGTACATTTTGCAAACTTTCCATTGCACGAAAACAATATTATTTCTACTCTAGTACCAGTCTAGTTTCACTTCTGGTATTATTTGTGTTCTGCCACTAAGAACCACACTATACGTGTGCTGTAAATGGTGCCGGTACGAAACAGCGTACAACGAAACAACGAAACAACAACCCCCCAGTGACAGCTCCCCCCCCCAGTGACAGCTTCCCTCCCAAAGTGATAGCTTTTAGTGACAGAGTTAAAATAACAGCAAAATAACCATGTAAGGTCCATGTTTGTATGCCTCTTTAAATTAACAACTTCTAGCAAGGAACAATTTGTTCATGCCAACACTAACGATTTCTCATGTGGTGAGAAATATACTAGCCTGTAGCTAGTCGAAGACAGTTGAGTCCTATTTACTTGTGTAACTTAACTTAAATATGATCGCGGGACTCCAGCATTGAGTAGACTGATGCCTCGCAAATGTGGGTTATAATTTAGATTACGTACCTGTTGGCTGGCTGGGACTGGCCGCAAACCTTGATGACGTAACAAGCGATTAGTTGAGTGCAATAAAAACAGATGTTGGCAATAATGAAATTATTGTATAAGGAACGATGCCGTTGTTTGCCTTTCCATGATGAATCATATGCCCCCAACATTGAAGAGAAAAAGATTGCACCGAAAGCTGTTCCAAGCACTAAACTTAATGCAAGGCTTGGTGAAAACGTGCGTCGCCTTCCTTCCGATACCAGGCGAACAGGAAGGGACACCTCGGTTGTTCCTGACAATTGCTCCTGGTACGCGTTATTAATCCAGTCATGGCGAGCACCTCTTATTCTATCTTTCGGTATTTTTAAGTCTATCCAAAGTTCGTAAACCATCCCGGCGACAAGCAATAGATACTCCACAAACAAGGGATAAAAGTACTTCTCTGAATGACCCATGTTAATTGGAGAGCAGTCGCTAGTGTTCTTTGGCTCTGGTGTGTACACCTCTTTACATATCGTTCCAATCCAGAGACTTAAATTCGTACCCAGAATATGCGCAAGACATATCTGCATTAACCATCCCCGACTGGGCAGTTTCGCTTGGTAGAAATAATTATGGAACATTATCTGACCAGCAGTGAACAAAAACTGTGAGATATTTAGCAAAATATTGAGACCGTCCTTGCAGCTGAAATCATTGTATAGATTCAAAGACGTATATACCATGTTTGCTACGCCAAAGACGTACAATCCCGTGCGAAAATAAAAAGTTAAGTTATTTCGATGGATGGTCCAAGTTACCTCTTCACGAGTTGCCCACGCGATATACAACATGGCTATCAAAGACAATGCCATAATCGTGGCATTGGAGTATTGCAGGACTTGATAAACTCGCTCTTCGTAATCGTGTTTTATTCGCACTTCCAGAAGATTCAAGACTATTGTCCACGACATGAGGATATAGAAGTACACAATGCCATGATGGGTAACTTTGCGCCGCGAGGGCCGTGCACGTATGAACGGTTTAAAAAAAGAAAGGCAGTGTAATACACAGAAAGAAAGCTTTCAACCAACCGCAACAAGTACCGCCATGCCGGGCTTGTTTTGCGCTGTGATATTGCTCGCAACAAATTGATCCAATTGTATTAAAAAAGCCACCTCCGGGAACAGTCGATTCTTCTTCGTCTATATGCCAATTTACACGCCTGCCTGGTAACCCTGGTTGTGAATCGACTGTTGTTATGGATTGATTATCATTAGAACCATCTGAGTCTGAGCCGATTGTCTCAATTCTGCTGAATGTGCCGTAGCTCATTGCCGATCATAAATATATCATACCATATACATGTACAAAATGAACGCTTGACGAACCTAAAAATTAACGCTACACGGAATTTATATCACGATTCAAAGAAAATACCATTTGACATTTTGGCTATTGTGTCATGTGACTCATGTCTAGAATCGTCTCGGCTTACTGAATAATTTGTCAGAGAACATCAGTTCACTCATTTGTATTATATGGAGGTTATAATCAGTGATATTTTCGGATATATGTATATTCCAAATAGAGATATAACTATTCCTAATGCATGGTACTGAACAAACTATTAAACCAGTGCATGTGCAAATCTTACTTATCTTAGTCACATTTATTTACAAACACTACAAATAGACGAGGTATATATTCGTTTAACAATTAACAGGTCAGGGCAGGTCACACTATAATACAGGGAATTTGACCATGCATGGTTTATGTAAGATAATTTATTTATAATGCAATACTTAGAAAGGTTTTTTTGCCTAAGAATCATTTAGTATTTTTATCACGGAACCTGAGGAATACATGTATTTGAAATGTCATATAAAATACTCAAGTACAAACTAAATAGCGCTGCTGCATGCATGCATGCGTTGGTCTATTTGAGGCGGTAAGCATGAACGAACATGTACTCGAGTACTTTATCACATATAAAAATACCAAATATACCAAATAGTGATAAAAATACCAAATGATTCTTACGCAAACAAGACGTTTCTCAGTTTTCTGAGTATTGCATTTGAAAGAAATTATCTTACGTAATTATAAACGATGCATGGTCAAATTCTCGGTATTACAGTTGACCCGTTATATTTCTATGAATCAACTACCTTGTCTATTTGTAGTGTTTGTAAATACCTAAATGTGACTGCAATAGATGGTCTGGCATGGCAACACTAGTTACACTACCACCCGTGGCTATCACAAAAATATTCATTGACACTGCAGGGAAGTCATCGTTGACGCTCCTTTGCTGTCAAGTTAAGTTTTAGGTCATTAGTCTTCTAAGTGAATATTTTTTATGGGTAAACTTGAACAATATAATCCTGACCGCAGTTTGCCTTGTTTGGCTAAGTGCCATAATCAGTTTGCGTTCTTCAAGCGCTCTTCGTGTTGTTTCCCATTTCGTACGTTTCTCAACTTTGATATGGATGTGACCATTCACTTTACCATCACTACTATTTAGAAAATGATTGTTTTTCACAGTCTATATTGATTGTGCTGGGAAGCACATCTCAAACTGGCGCACATTGCATTACAACTTACACAGACAGACAACACTTTACTAGACAATCGGCTTACAGGAAGAACCATGCACAGTACTGAAACCACCTTATTAAGAGTGAAAAATGATATTCTTTTGAACATGAACAAACAACACGTCACGCTGCTAGTGCTGTTAGATCTCAGTTCAGCGTTTGAAACTGTTGATCACGAGATCCTGTTGAATAGATTGTCAACTGACAAAGATAGGGATGGAATGGATTTCTTATGAATAAAATAATGTCATACTTTGCCATAAATTAAACCAGTATTGCAGGAATGTCAATACGAATAATCAGAAACCTTCGTAAATAAGGTTCGCCAGGAGCTTCGAAAGTCCGTGAATTTATAAATCTCTTTTTAAAATTCGATCAAGCAATAGTTAAACAACTAAATAGCAAAAGCCCACTCGTGAACTCGCTGCGAGTACTGGCATATAATAGAATCGTCACAAAAGAGAAGCCCATAGAAGTGTCGCGACCGTAGAAAAAGAGATTCAAGGGGCATCCTCCCTCGAAAAATTGGGGCAAATTTAGGCTCTTGGAAACGCACGATTTCCCACTGACAATTTCAGGATGAATGTTGCCGATCGTGACTAAAACACTATTTAATTGTTTAAAGGGGCCCGGACAGATAAGTATTTGTTACGGCAAAATGTATCACTGAAAACAAGTTTACAATTACAGAAAGCTTTACAGTGAGAGCTAATCGCAAACTGACCGGGAACTATGTACACATAGACTACAAGGTAAAATTCAGTCTGACAGTACGTTATATTTGCTCCCTGTGTTTCTTACTCAATTATTAGCTTCTGCCATAGTTCGCGTTTAGCTTCTTTGACACACTGGCCTGCATATGACACACAGCTACAGTAGAACTTAAAATGCTGCTGAGGCCCATACGAAATTGCCCCGCGGGTTCGCTGACCCGCGACGTCCAACCCTGTGAAGAGATGTTCTAGGAATGCCCAAAGGCTCCTTTGAATGATGCCGCATCAGTCAGCAAATTGTTCGTTTTAGTTCCTGGATTTAATGCAACGAATGATTCATTTTATCAATGATTCAGTAACGACAGACAACTAATTGTTATTCATGACGGGCCGGCTGAAAATCAACCACATCTGATAGCAACACGCGGCACTGTGAAAACGAAAAAATATAACAATGGGGTTTAGGATATAAGCAAAAAATTGCAACATCGAGAGCAAGTTCTCTTCCTTTTCTCTGTGATGACTCTCTCCAGGATAGCTAAGCCTTTGATCGATTAAGAAAGAATTCAGAATCCAAAAGGCAAAGTTTGTTGCAAGCAAGAACAGTGACATATTGCTGATTGTTTGCGCATTTTTGTCCTCTCTGCTTGATAGGCGGCGGGCGCTGACCAGAATCACTGTCTGCACGATGAACTCGAGTTGACCAAGCAGGCTATGAACAAAGTAGATTGCTTTGTGCTTGGGTTTATAAGATACAAAATAGAGATGAAATCCTTCCCAAAGTATTACTCCTGCTAAACCGAGGTAGAGTAGGAAATCGTCTAGGTTAAACGAGGTTCGTTTTCTGTTAAAAAAACCAAAGTTCTCGATCAGTTTTCAGGTCGTAGCATATATGTGTGTTTGCTTTCAAAAACAAATAGTAGTTTTTGTCGTTAAAGCTCTTCAGGGTACCTCTCTAACTATATTTCAATGGAAAGTGGCCAGAATGGTCAGACGGTTCATATTTTGAACTCAAGTAGAGAATTTCGTTAATAATATAGCGGTGGAACTGCATTTCCCGTGCTAGCTAAGCACTAGGCAGATGAAAATAACATAAACAAGAATGCAGAGTTGTTGAAACTCTAAAATACAAGTAATCTGTCTGTACTGAAATACAACAGAACCGGTTATGGTTGTCTAGATGGCATTGGAATGCCAGTATGCGGGAAAAAAACAAGAAAGGCACTTCAAGGCAGGACACTTTTTCTCATGATTTTCTATGTCCTATATATTGAGACTGTCCGCTTTCTCTCTCTATTTAAAACATTTTTACATGAACGAACGGATGTGCGCTCAGTTTGTATGTGTGAAACGAATAATAAATAACGGATCTGACGTTTGCGCTAGGTTGGAGAGGAGTTCATCCCTGCTAGCTCGTAAAGAAAACCTTTTCAAATGTTGTTCTAGCATTAACAAATGAGGGAGGAAATTTGACGTGGGTTACGTACCTGTCAGCTGGCTGAGATTGGCCGCAAACCTTGATGACGTAACAGGCGATAAGTTGAGTGCAATAGACACATATATTGGCAATTACGAAATTATCGTACAGGAAACTGTGCCTTTCTTCTTTCCATGCTGAATAATGTGCCGCTAACATGAAAGAAAAGAAGATTGAACAAATTGCCAAACCGAGCAGAAAACTAAACGCAAGACTCGGTGCAAATATGTGGCGTCTTCTTTCCGACACCAGGTCAACAGGAAGAGGCAGCCTGCTACCATTAGACAATGTCGTCGGTGTCTCGTTTGGATTTTGCAATTCCCCGTGATACGCGTCATCAATCCAATGCCCTGCTCGCCTTCTCGTGTCTCTAGGTACTACCACCCCCACCCACAGTTCATACACCATCCCGGCGACAAGAAGCAAATACTCCACAAACAAAGGATAAAAGAACTTCTCTGTATCACCCAATGGAATTGGGGAGCAGTCATCTTTCTTTTTGGAATGGTTTAACACTTTTTTACAGATTGTCCTAATCCAGAGGCTTAAATTCGTACCCAGGATATGCGCAAGGCAAACCTGCATTAACCATCCCCGACCAGGCAGTTTCGCTTGGTAAAAATAATTATGAAACAGTATCTGACTAACAATGAACAGAAATTGTGAGATATTTAGCAAAATATTGCGACCCTCTTTGCAGCTGAAATTATCGTATAGCTTCAAAGATGTATATACCATGTTTGCAACGCCAAAGACATACAATCCCGTGCGAAAATAGAAACTTAAGTTAATCCGATGAATGGCCCAAATGACTTCTTCACGAGTTGCCCACGCGATATACAACATTGCTATTAAAGACAATGCCATAATCGTGGCATTGGTGTATATCAAGAATTGATTGGGTTCGTCGTCTTTTAATTTGCTTTTTTCTCGCACTTCCAGAAGATTCAAGACTATTGTCCACGCCATGAGGATATAGAAGTACACAATGCCATGATGGGTAACTTTGCGCCGCAAAGATAAGCGCCTTGCACGTATGAACGGTTTGAGCCAAACATAAACAGGCAGTGTAATGTACATAAAGAAAGCTTTCAGCCGACCGCAGCATGTACCGCCATGCCAGGCTTGCTCTGCGCTGTGATATTGCTCGCACCAAATTGATCCAATTGTGGAGAAAAAGCCATCTCCTGGGACAGTCGATTGTTAATCTTCGTCTCCGTGCGAATTGACTGTTGTTATGGGGTCACCAGAGCCATCGGCTATCTCAATTCTGCTCAATATTTGGTTGCTCATAATGACGGATAAAAGTTAGATATATCTGTAATTTTTCAAAAATATACTTACTACAGCATCGGATGCAGTTTGATAAAGCTTCCTGTATTTTGTCATGTGATTTCTCTAGAAAATTCAGACATGTCGGAATAATTAGTTAGAATGAACTTTGTCTTTGAGATATTGTTGACAGTTGTTGATCTGACGTGTTTTGCATGCGTATAGGGTTTTTTATTACTATATTGTGTGGCCGCATCGAAGTGCGGAGTTCGAATTCGAAAATTGTTGTGACGACTGTGTTTTCAATATATATTGTATTCCTTTTGGTGTTGTGTTATTTTTATGGTGATTGAGATTGTGTGGTATTTTCTGAAAGGACCGAACCCCTTTGTCTTCCTGAAATATATGGGCCTTAGTGTGCGTAGAAGAATGACTACTTATATATAGAAGTACAGTGGTTGAATAATCACATCTTGAACTATTCTTTCATAAATAATACAGGAAAACCCCCTCCTATTTCTACGACAATCATTCAGTCTTGTCACCAGTCAATATACCATCTTTTGACGTGATAGACTGTGAAAAGCATCCAATATAAGTTAATCTCAAAAAACAGAGTTGCAACACGACATCGTTTTTATCTTACCTTTTGGTGTATTATACTGCGGTAATCTGGGAGAATGCAAAATACCAGTGTCAAATGTATTGAGAACGTCGTTTACAATGCGCCTTCTAATTTTTTTGGGATTTTCACAACGGACAACAGTACCGACAAATGCTTTGTATTGGGGAAAAATATATGGAGTGCTACCCTTCTAAGCTCACTAAACCGTCCAGTTCCTGATGCAAATTAGCACTCAAATCATGATCATGTTGAGATAAATAGTGTTTTAACGTCGCCGTTATTCTAATCAAAATAAAATGACCGCAAGTTCTTACCTACGAAACACCAATGTTCAATGACCAATGCTCTTTACTTCAATAAATGACATTTATTATTCTACTATAACGAAATTTCAAGCTGGTGTATGTTTTCTCATTTGTGTTTTGAGACAAAAATAGAATCACACATTAGCATGAAAATACTACAAGTAGAACGCATAAGGGACACGCCCTATTTTTTAACACATTATTCATGCGCATATATGTACACAATCGAGTTTCCCTTTCTTCCGCGGTCGGGTCATTAAATCATAATGTAATAACGTATTTACATGGAAATTGCGAGATCTTCAGTTAGCTAAAGATGGATATAGCGCGCAGTCGCAGAGGGTCATACGGGTTCGCTACTGGGCATGCTCAATGGCTGCTGAGTGATGTCTGTATAATTCGCGTCTAACTCGCTAGTTTGTTTCATGCGACATTCATCGCATTGTTCCGTGGGGTATTTCACGTTTGCAAATACGTTCTGGCAACAACCTAGCAACTGACATGCGCGTTCGATGTTCGGCCGTATCGTGTCGGCTTTCGAAGCGATCTTCACACGTCGCATGATCCGTTTGTCGTTTTTCGTTTTTATTTCAATGCACACCGTAGCGGCCAAATCTAGATCGATGTGCTTCTTGCTTTGGTAGAATTCGTGGCAAAACAGTTCAAGAATACTTTTAGGATTTTCGCTCGCGGATACCAGAAGCTGCAGGCATTTTCGTGCGATGTTGTTTTTGTCTGATCCCCCTAAAACACCCTTGACTGTGTCGGGAAGCTTGAGGAGCTTCGCAGCGTTTAAAAATGGACCGCAACAGCATCTTCTGTTCACAAAGTACATGCTTTCAGGATGCAGTGGAGGTTTCACTGTGATACAGAACAAAGGTAATAATGGTTTTGTAGGCGGAAGAGCCGAACAAGATTTTCTACATATCCAATTCACGCAGAAAATCTGGGCAATACTTTTACACTATAGGCACCAGGGTTACTGTATGTAGCAGCACGCCACGATTTCTTCGTTTCATGCGAATTTATTCTAGGTTTTATAGAACAAAAAGTACTCTTACCTGGCTTAGACTTGATCGCCTGTTCTGGCTTTAAAGGTTTGTTCATTTTAGAAGGCGTCGTTGTAAGATTATTTCCTGGAATACCTTTCATGTGTGGATCCTCGTATTGATAACCAGGCTGTGTATACGGGTCAGGTCTTGGTCTAGATTGAAGTAAATACATCGTGAATTTCATTGCAAAACGTAAATTACAAATGTCTTTGAGAACAATAGATAATTTAGACAGATAGAGGAGTTACAGTTGCACTATGTTTTATATAACACCTTATTTAATTCACGTCAATTCATTTGCTGTTTTTGATCACCTCCAGAAGTGAAATATCTTCTCCATTTCGTGTTTGTTAAACTTGGGTCATTTTATAACATAATTGTTGCAATTTGTTTACATAAATGATGAAATTAACATGAATCTATTTGGTGTCATATAAATACCATTCGATCAATGGGAGGAACTCCGTTCGCCGAGAGATGAAATGTTCCATTAAACTGGCGGTTTCGTCCCACTGAATGAAACATTCCATGCATCGCACCCCTCGAGAAAATATTCAATACATATGCCTTCATAAACAATAATATTATTTTTTATGATAAAATTTTCACTATCATTATATTATCATTAAATTTTCTAACGTATTTAATGTACACTATATTGCCTGCTACATGATTGTGATCACAATGCGTGTTAGGGCATAGCAGTTTACTCTGTTAGGTTACTTCTTTTGACAATTAACTTTACAGTTATATGATCGATCATGGCGAAACCTCGCGAACCATCAAATATACAGATTATAGTGTTTGGGTTTTCGAACATCGTTGAATTGTAGTTGATTAATTGTAATTGATTAATTTGTATTAGCGGGGTAATTCTCTGGTCACACACGTGACATTGCTGTTTCTTTAGGCTTCATAATTATTTTGCATGCAACAAAATAGAATAGCATTGTGACCAGAGAATCACCCAGTATCAAATGTATATAAAATTATAAGCTTAAACATATTAAATTAGAACTCTATTGGCCGGAAATTATTTATGTTATTTAATCAACCCACGCTTACCCCGAATTAAAATCCCGCTATCGGTCTTGACTTCCACATACCAATTTAAATCTTTCTTTATATATAATAAAAAAATATGGGAAAATCTAACATTCCCGGACAGAGTTATAAAAAGTTAATTTCTCCCAATAAAAAAAAGTAGGAAATTAAGAAGATTCAAGTTAGAAAAATAGAAGAAAAGAAGAGTGAAAAAGATTGATTGTACTCCAAGGCTCGTCCAAATGCATTCATATCTTATATGGATCTGGAATTATTCATTTCAAAAATTAGGCAAAGACTCAATATTCTGGATGAAAATGTTAACATGCAACAACTGTTTTCGGGACGTAAACAAAAAGCGTGCACGTCTCTGAACAACCCCATGAATCATTTCAACCTGTCAGATTGCTATCCACCACTTTCCTCGCTGTTTCTGAAAATCCTATCATTGTAATTTCATACAAGTCATTTACACATGACATATTTAGCTAAGGCGAAATAGGCGTTCAAATTCTATGAAGAGGTTCTGGAAGTTGAAATTAAGATGTGGAATTCAAGAATCTGGAAGCCAAATTAAGTTGAATATAAATTTCCGCCAGAAAGGACCTGTGATTGCTTGTTTATGCCAGGAAAAAGTTGCAGAAATACTTATAATTCGCTTACACTTATGGAACTTATATGCCCTTGTCGTCATTCCTTTATTTTAATGTTTAATGTTTTAATGTTTACAGTATATATATAATTTACCAAATTACATGTTTATGTACAGTTAGTAAGGATTAGAGTTAGTCATTAGATTAGAACTTTAGGATTGTTAGAATATTGTTAGTCCGCAACCTCGTTCCCAGGTATTACCTCTGTTGGCAGAACAAATACTTTGAGAACAAGGTTGGTTAGGCAATATTGATAGTTTTACATTTTATCTACTATGTGTCTACAACTAATAGTGATTTAAGAATTCTAACATGAGCCTGTCATGTTAGAAGCCGGTTCATGATTCCCCCCCCTACTCGATGTATGGATCTGATACTGATAGAATTTCTTAGAAAATATGTGTGTCCGACAAGACGAAAAATTGCAGATTTTTTTAAAATTCATGATTACATGCATGCATGCAATTTTGATGAAGAAGATGCAAAGGTCCCGGGATAATAAGTTGGATTATTTACTATACGACGTCGCTATACTGAGGGCGGCAGTATAAAAGTTAATCAGAACTGGATAATCAGAAGCGGTAGTTAAGGATTTTATACAGCCGCCCCCTGCAATTCAAAACAAAATTTCGTTACCCCGGAGGTTGTAGAGGATGACCAGTTATTTCACAATATCCAACTGGAAAAAGATCAAGCGAGTCCATATCAAGGAACTGATCATACGTCACATCCCAACCATCGAAATGGATCTTTAATAGAGGACCACGTACATCCACCACGGTTGCTGGACACACTAGCGCCGGCTCACGTAAATCAACTGCTTCCAACTTCATTCCCTTTTTGAAGGGATTGTCCGCACGATGCTGGTTCAAATAAATAATCATAGATCAGGAAATAGTGGTTCAAGAGGGGTCGCATGCAAAATTACGAAAGGGGACCAAGAAGACACCCCTTTGAAGCTGGCGGTCGCGCCTACAATTGCTTCATATATACGACCCACGAGTGACTTTTCGCCAAGCTCTTAAGGCTAGTTTCCACTCAGGAAAATTCTCCTTTGGATCGGACAGGAAAGTTTCCTTTTTATAAACGCCGCCTGAGGACTTACCGACAAAAGAAATTTTCCTGTCCGTTCCGATCCAAAGGTGGTTTTTCCTGAGTGGAAACTAGCCTTTAGTAGTAAAGTTGGGGAATGTTACCACACTGATCACCGCATTGTGCCTTTTGAGATGACTAAAGTATCCTTTTATTTCATGAATATTCGAAGGGGACTAACAATACATATACAATATACAGGGAAATGTCGACGCGACCATTAGTTCGTTTGGCGATTCTGTAGCAGAGTAAATCATAGTTAAACGGTCGAGGAGGGAAAGAAGGAAGGAAGAAACGGAGGGGATGATTGTTATTTTGATTTTCTTCATCAAACCTCAGTAAATATATTTTATGAACAAGGTTAGTTGAAATATCTGGATGCTCGACACATAAGATACGTTTGAATACAAGTGCCAAGTAAATATGGTAAATATACTCACAGGTTGAAAAAGATACGAGGGAGCCTTTCGTCCATTGGTGTTCTTACAGTAACTATCCCAGTCAAATGGTTTCTTCGGATAATCTAAAAACATGATAAGGTAATATTTCAACATCATCATACAGCAGCACACGTACAATTGTACGTATGTACCAAGTATACAACATGGTTTGTTGCCAGCCAAAATTTGTGAAATACAGAGTAGAGAAAGAACAATATCTGAGAAGTGAACAGGTTTAAAACGTTTCATTCATAGTATAAATACTCAAGTTTTAATACGATTACAGTAATGAACATATAGGAAGTTTATTATTTTTCATTGGCATTTGGCATTATAACTTAGTTATATACCTTTACCACTGAATGTAAAATATTCTAATAACCTAAAAACAATACTATCTTATGCAGCACTACAAGGGACATTTCGTGTATAAAACGATTTAGAGTATCGAATGTCGCTATGAATAATCTGTTACATTACAGCTAATATTATGGCTGTGAAAATTGCATATAATTAAGTATTATATACTGACCTCTTGGCGGCGTAAGTTCAATGCCATATGCTTCACACCATCCTGGCGGGAAAATGTTCCGTGAGTTGGCGTGAAAGCAGAAATACGCCGCTTGCGAGTCGATGCCAGCGATGAAGTAGTTATATTTGAGTTCCTTGATCACTGTGAGCACGCAGATCTGGTTGGGTACATAGGGATTGATACCTTCGAATTTCATGCCTATTTCAAACGCATATGGGCCTTGTGCTGTGCCTGTCGCGTCCTGCAAAAAAATTGCATTGCATGAATATGTATTCGGAGCTACAGCATGTGTTTGGAAGATGTTTAAATCTGGTAAATACTTGATATTGTGACCGATATAGAAATATTAGTCGTATATAGAAGACTTGAGAAGCAATATCAATCTTTTCCAAAACTTCTGTTTAACACTTAAGGTGTGAGTAGATCGATGATGACACGAGTGTGAGCCTGAATTTCCTGGTATGCACCAGTTATGTATATAGGAAGGGGGGAAGATCGCTCATTTTCATTGTTCGAACTTTTGCTAAACTATATCAAGCTCGCGCGGTAACTATCTGCTTTCTCATACAACATGCTCAGGTAGAGTATAATCTATGATAACATTTGTCGCTTTCCAGCGTAACCCATGGATTCCGCACTTCTATTTTTCGCATATACAAGATGTTTAATTCGAGCATCCTCTGACGCGGTGATTTTATATTGAACAAGACTATTCTTATATAATATTCTTGTATATGTTTGCATATATGACAGTCGATACGTAATTTAGCTTGTAGGTACACCACGTAAGTATTTAATACTGCAAAACTTTCGGTCTGTTAACCCGGGTCTTCATTTAAAAATACTTAGCTACGTGGTGTACCTACAAGCTAAATTACTTTAAGACTATTCTTCATTCAACTATATTATTGAATTAAACAACAGTGGATATATGAAGAAACCTCAGAGAAGATTTCCTGCGGTGCGTCTCGGTCTTGTGCGAGGATTTTCTCAATAAGTTTGTTCCATTCTGAAATGCTGTTTTTCCACCCTAGACAACGAAACAGAAGTTCAAAAGGTGTCGAAACTGGTTCAGTCTTTTTAAGAGATGAAGAGTTAGATTACTGTACCTATCGGTGGCCTCAGCTGATGACCGACGAGAGATGACCATCCAACTGGATGGATATCAGTGGAATAATAATGGCACCAAAAATCCTCCGCGATCTCTGGATCTAAGCCATCATAACGTAAACGAAGACGATCACCAACGACATCAACCACAGTCGCTACACACATGACGGAATACAGGTTCTTACGATCCGCCACTTCAACTTTCATTCCAACTTTGAAACGATTGTGAGGTATCTCCTGTACCTAAGAAAACGAGAAATGCATTCCTTATACCACAGACTGCACCAAGCACAGGAATTAAAATGTACGCAATTAAATGGTAGGGATACTGTTTAGACCTTGTACCTATTATCTCTTTCTAGTTTTAACTGACAAAAAATGAATGGATTCTCTTTCCAAGGAGAAAAAGGGGTTCTAGCAGACTACACTTAAATAACAAGGGTTAAGCCACCAATTGGTGATCACTGCGCATTATGTATGAGTTAGGTACAGTTACATTAGGAGTTTCACAAAATGGATGTGAATTTGTATGGATCTCGAGAATTTGAGGAATGTCTATGACTTTGGAAAAAGAAAAAGTGTATTCTATACGTATATACAGAAACTTTGAGCAAACCTTTTGTAGAAATTCCGCTGAAAACGTCTTCGCACCGGACAGTCTTCGGAATAGATACTCCTGCCAATCAGTTATCCTAGTTTTGATTTCTTCAAGAAAAAACGAATTGGATTAATAGTATTCCATCGCATTTGACTGTTATATTTGGGCAAACATGCTGGTGGTAATATTGTATAAAATAGTGAAACAGCAAAAACTATAAGCATTTTATTATCTACTCGGACTGTAGGGCATATGACGACAGGGGTGTGGGGTGATCGATACCAACTTCATCACACAGTGTAACTCATGCGAAAGAGAGGACTTTTAGCATTATTCCATTTAGCATTAACTCATTACAAACATATAGGGTGAATAAACTATTTGGAACTTTTACTACAACTTTTTACTACCCAAAGTGTATAGTTTTTCAGATTCACACAATATAGGTCAAAGAAATCAGACAAGCAATATCCATACCCCAGTTTAGAGAACACTACCTTGAGGTGGTATTAGGGGCTTATTAATTCTTGCACACCAACCAACTGGATGAATATCTCGACATCGAAGGTCAAACCAAAAATCCGCGTTGTCGCCTTCGTCATAACCTTCGTATCTTAGCAACGTCTTGAAGTGCTTGAATTTAATAACCGAAGCGACCCAGAACGTCGTATTCTCGGCATTATTAAAAGTTTCGACCCCGTTGTTAATCACTTCCACTTTCATACCAATATGGACGTCTTTTAAACACGACATTACTTGAGCCTAGGAAAAATATAAAAACCGTAATGATAAAGGACATGCACAGCTTAGAACGAAAAACTGGGACGATGTTGTAAAATTACATACGTGTCTAAAACATATGGCAGGAGCTGCCTTTCCATTACAATTTTTTAAATATTCGTCCCAAATAAAACTTTTCTTTTGCCAGTTGTCCACCATGACAACATCATCGACTACACAACAAAATGGAGAAAAGAATGTTAGCTACCAGTCTACCATTTGGTCGACTAAGATGTTTACCACTTTTTTTCAATACATGTGCAAGGATGATGCTGAGTCAATGAGCACATAAATATCTCTTGGGTAGAACGAAGAAATATACGATTATACGATAGTAAGACCTAACCGGGAACGTTGCGAAAAATGCAACTTGGGTCATCCGTGGTAGAAATCGAAACTATGCCGCTGTGATTCCGGAGCAGTGCTCCCACCACTAAGCTACGGAGTACGTAACTTGTGGGTGAATAAGGCGCACTGTAAATTCCAGTATAAAAACACATTCGAGTAGTGCCGGTTGTTTTAAAGAGGTTCATGATGGATTGATTGTTGCATTTTCTTTTGTTTTATTTGAACATAAATTAGAAGTTGACGGTCGTTTCAGGAGAATTTCTACTTATGTTCAGATAAAACGAAGAAGGTGCAACAAATAACATATTATAGAATATAGGCAAGAACAGGCTCTAATACTGCAGTAAATTTAACGACCGTCAAAACTTCAAGAAATTTTTTCATATAGTTTACGCAGATGAGTAAAAAATTTCTATAATTTATCTCCGAAAGAACATGACGTCAAGTCAATGTTTACAAATCATACTCGGTTAAATATACAGTGTATATATAAAAATATGAAACTTACTTCTTGGGGGCTTTATCAAAGATACGTCTGTCTTAATCTGTGAATGAATTGAATCAGTGTGAATGCATTATAGTATAGAACATATTGAGATGAGTCATGTGTCTCGCCATTCCGCGAATGTGGGCTAGGGCTTAACTACCGGCAAACGGTACGATCGGTCCTGATAAAATAAAATATCTTGTCCTGACTTGGACGGTCGCGACAGTCCTAGCGATTCCTAGCGACGGTCACCTCCGCGCGGTAGTAAAGTTCGTCTGTGAGGAAGTCAATTACCTAACTATGCAAGTTTCAGTAAACTGCACAACGCTCGTCTTATTCACTGTTTACATTGTACTTAACAACGGAACAAACCTTTTTACTTGGAGTTGGTTTTCTAACCGTCCTTTTCTTAGTGGGCGTAATTCTATCTGTTTTCCTTTTCTTAATGTTTGATGCGGAGTACTTTTTAGCACATTCCACTTTGCAAAACCTCTTTGATTTGGAGAAGAATTGCTCTTTGACACCAAAGAAGCCACAGAATTCACAGGTGCCTACAAATTCAATTTGCTGAGAATATAAAATCCTGTTGATATGTAAACATGACAGTAAACATTACATTAAAATTCTGGAAATATTTCTTGGAAAATATACTACATCATGGCGTTCAAGGTTCAAGACTTGTAAACAACAAATCAGCAACCATTTCAATTTCAAATTTCAATTTCAAATCTATTTCAAATATCACAAACTGGGCTCTCTGAGTCTCTGAGATAAAACTTATTATTCAGAGCAACTTGAATACAAGTATATCAATACATACCCATTATTGGAGCTGCATCAGGTAAATTTGATGATTCATTTGGTACCTATAAATTAACATTACAAACATATCAGTCAGATAACATCACAGTATAATTTTATTGCTTGTAGGAAAAAATCACACTCTTCCATATCAATATGTGGTTTCTATCCCATTGGATAGGACAAACAGTAACAGAAATATTTTTTTAAAGGAAACATTCTAACAGGTATTTACATTATACTAAGTTGGTATAAAATCAGTGCTGTCCCAATTTACTAAGAACTTTTGAAAGATGTACTGTACTTACCAAATCTCCTTCAGCAGGTGGCACGGTCGTTACCACAGGATTGGTCGATGCTGTTCCAGGGTCAATGTTAGGACTTGCACTTGAGGTTTCATCATACCTCACTTCTTCCTCACCATAAAAACCTAACATTTCAGCAGAGTCTGCATTACCACTCGAGTTTCCAACCTGCAGATAAAAAATTCTTACAGTAAGTGTAAAAGTTTCATTTCTCAACCCTAAATTTTTTTTATGGAAGTGTTTACAGCAGATGTAAAGATGGGAAAGTGATACATACCACTGATACCAGTGGATCTTGATCTGCTACTGCTGAAGATAGAAATTCATTTGGATTGTCAGTAAGCATTGGTTCCATTGTCTCTTTGAATATCACATCATCTCCCAGCCCTATTGGATAAAGATTATGTTCTAGCTGATAAGTAAATTGTCCTGGTTGAATAAATTACACATGCAAACACTGTGCATGCTGTGCAAGTGTTCAAGGATTTAAACAAGCAAAAAATTACGACCAAAAGAGGCTGTTAATTTTCTCTAGATACTGCTCTTAGTACATTTTATTAGTGCATGTGCTATGAATATGTATGATTACATACATGTATATAATGCTCCAAGTGCATATAGCAAAAAAAATTGCATATATGTACATATTGTATATTATGGGAGACAATTATGTACATATTTATACCTTGTGAGCCATGCTTTGTATTATTGTATTGTATTGTATTATTGTAGGCTTTGTAATATTATATAATCACAAGTATTAAGTTTGCACTTAAGGTCAGACAGAACAGTGCAAGCATGAATACAGCAAATATTTCCACACACCTATCCCTTGAGTGTCTTTATCATTCTAAATAAAAGAAAATGGGAATTTTTTTAGAGCTTCTTGGACTAGTAACAAAGATACAAAGCTGTATCAATTTGTAGCACATAAACGGGTAATGGTTTTAAAAATTACAATTTGCTGTTAAAATCAGCCCTTCATATTCATTTATCATCACCCCCAATTTGAACTGTAATATTACCACTGGATTATTAAATGTTTAGGTGATATTGTAGTGTGTATTAACTTTGATTACAAGTATCATAAACCTCAAACAACCAGTCAGAAATACATATTATTTCCATTGTTCACATGCTATCAAACCATCATCAGCAGAAGATTTGAGGCATAAAGAAACAATTTCGTGATAAATGCTTGAAAACATAAAAAAGTCAGTGACCTTGATGACACAAAGAGACACTGTAAATTATAACTCAAAAGCTCATGACTTCATAGTGTTTGCCATAAAAAATATTTATGAATCTTGTACATATGGTCATGCACAAATAAAACTTACAATCAAGCAAATAACAAGACTGCGAACACAGCTAATTAAAAGACCTTTTAAAAAACAAGTTAATTGTTTGGTACTTTGTGGCACTAATATTAGGGGTTATGAGGCATAGATTTTCACATATACAGTAGGCTGACTTAAGAAATATAGGTTAGCACTTACTATACAGTCCATAATATATAACCCAGGAACTTCAATATCGCACAAAATAATAGTCATATTCCCAATTAGCCTATGTATAATGCAGGTCTACATTTTTAATTACTAAAACGGTCCTATTGACATGAGAGTGTTGCATTTATAATTATTCCATAGGAGGATAGGCCCTGAATAAGATGTATCAATTCATTTATATACATTCACGATTATATATGGTTAGATGCCCTTACAAATATCGAAAGTTTAATTCCCGAAAGCATTTATAAACAACAGAAGAAATGCTTGCAGGTTTCTTCATGTATATATAATATTAAAAATGGAACAGTTATTAAGAGTTAAATCAGATCAAAGAGCATCGTTTAATAATGAAAAATTTAATATAACAAATGGAATGTATTAAACTCTCCTGGCAGTTATGAACGGACTGGTCTAATAATATTCTCCTATTATGCATTTGCTAACCTAATATTAAAAAAAGTTCTATTTCAAACATATTTCGTCCTGGAATTTTGTAAGTTATAAACATAAACACAAAAATCTGTCTTTCATAAAGCTTATTTTTACACTTCATTTGCTCTTAGATTCGTGTCATATGTGCAAGGTTTTGTACTGTGTTAAAAAAAGATAAAGCAGTATTTCATACAGCTATGTTGAAAAGAGTAGAAAAGCTCTGTACTGCGTGTATGAGTTACGATAAGTAAATGATTTGTAATAGAACTCACCAGCTCATTTGCTCCTTCGTTGTTTTCCATTGACGAGGACGCCATATCAGTTTACACTCAGGCGCGGGCGTTAATCGCAGGTTGTGCTGTTAACAGCGGGTTTCCAACGCTGAACTGCATAAGGCACCAGAATTGAGATTTATCAAATTCCTAGCCTGAAAAGACCAAGGCTGTGACGCCTTAAAATCCACGGGTGTTTGGAGAATACCTCAGGCAAATACCTCTGGAGATATCATATCTGATATCTACTCTTTATCATAGGACCTCTGCGCGAATTACATATACTGTATTGGCCAAATCATTGGGCAAAGTCACCGATAATATTGAGAATAGTCCCACGAACTACTGGCATCCATGAAATATTTGAAAACGCAATTTGGGTTTTGTCCCACTTATTCCAAAACCTGCTGGGTCCTGCTGGGACATGTTCCTCCATCCCCCAACTTACTGGCCTTAGATATAGTTGTGTAGAAATCACCAGGGGTGTAGGAATCATTCCGAGATAGAAGGACACCAGCTTTCAGGAGCACTTTTGGACTGTGTAAGTGGGCATACGTAGGGAACAAAAAGAGCAATCTGCAGCCAAGTAAAGTCAAAATAAGTCCAAATAAACTTTTTGGGGGTCGCCTTTTCCTTGTCATTTTGTCACTGAACGTAATCTAGACTTCTCTTTCCACATTCAGTTCCACAAAACATCAGCTTTCTTTTATTTCTGCCTATACAAGAACACTTTCGCCAAAAGTTCTTTTGTATATTTTTTGCAGCTGTTGTTGTCAAGTTGTTTGAATTTGCAGACACACTGCTCCTTATATTAGCTTTTAAAGAAAACCTGTTATAGATGAAGTGCTTTTTTGGCTAAAAGACAGCTGATTCGCATCTGAAGGGCGTTTTCTGGACTCCTACTTGCAACCGCGTACCCGGAGAGGTTGCCCACTTCTACGAAATCTTTCAGCCAATCAAAACACACCACGCATTCGCGCGTCACAATTTTGTACTCGTTTTCATTCCCCCTAGAAGAAAAGTTGCTCGCTCTTTTGGTAATATGCACATGTTAGCTAGAATTATTAATAGTTTGCTCTTTCAAGTTGAAAACATGGGTTTTAGGGGATTTCTCTTCGCGTTTGGACTTACTTGTCTATGCATTGCATTGCTGAGTGATAGTACATTAGCGGATGAAGATGAGAAAAGTGAAAATGAAGCAGTAAGCGTGTATAAATTGTGTATTGTCGAGCCTGTTTTCTATATGCTTTGTGTGCAAGTATTTTATATTCATATATTTGTGCAGTGTTCATTGCTAGTTTTCTCCCCGCTTAGATTTAAGAATTTTCTCGAATTGTATGAATGATATCATATGAAATACCAATAGCCATTCATCGGCAAAGACACGTTTCCATAAAATGGTCTTTTTATAGCATAATTTAAATACATTGCTGAACTTTTATAACACTACAATAGAAGCAGCTGGTGTAGAAATATAAATTTTATTGTATAATAATACAAAAATCTTAATTAGGACCTGTTGAATGACCTTCGTTTAAAGAGAAATTTTATAGCCATTTTTCAGTTTTGAAATTTTTTCTCTTTGAGTTATGCAATTGGAATATCAAACAATGCCCTTGCATGCATGATATTGAAGAGGGACAATGTATTATTCTGGTAGTATTCTGACAATGACAAGACTGTCAATAAGGCAAAGTTTTAGAAGTCATTCCTATTAAATTCTCTCCTGTGCAATATTTCATAGTTCCTTGTGTGTTTCATAGCATGCTATATGGCAACTAGCTGTCAAAATTGATTCCATGCTTTTGGAATTTGGAGACCAAATTTCCTTCTTGAAAATGGTTGAGCAAACTATTGAGTTGATGCTAGTGCTTTTTTACTGCTTAAAGATTTGGTTAGCTTGTATAGACTACCAGAGCTAATGTCAATTAGCATTTATAAGATCCAGTGGCTTGTTGGGAATTATTCCTTGCCCAATGGAATTAATTGAAGAATCAACTTTTGTCACATTCTTCTAATATTGCCTTTTCAATAGTCTTCTTAACTGTAATATTTTGGTCCTTTTATATGTACTTTTATATTGTGCTTATTTTTGACTCTTCTTGTCATTATTGTGTCATATTTGGACCTTAAATTTCACTTTCACATTTGAACCTTGTGATAGAATTGAATTACATACAGCATACAGCATACGTGTGTATATATATATATATATATATATATCTTTATATATATGTTGACATTCGACTTTCTTGTTTGTGCGTGCGTTTAAAATTTCCTGCCAAGAATTTTTCTCGGTGGCAGCACTTGGCGAAGATCTCTGATCTTTTGTTCAGTAGTTTGTTTGTGTCACCCTGTAAAAGACATAGTTTTTCTGCAATACACAGTTGTATTGTTTAGCACCCATTCAACATCAGAGCAAAATACCAAACAATTTTCATTAGATATATATACACATATATACACTGTGTGTTTAGTACAACAAAGTTAACATATTTTGTTAAGTTTTGCAAAATTGTCAAACATTTGACTTTGCATGTGGGTTTTATATTAACATTATATATTTTTTTTCTTAATCATCAGGAAGGATATTCAGTACCAGAAGTTGCAAGTGCCTACTTTTTTGATGCATTTATTTCAAAAGAAAAGTTCAAAGAAAGGTATTGTAAACCAATAGTTTTACTATATGCATTTGAGGTAATTGTACCTAGACCCCAAGCTACTTCTTACTTGTGGTAAAATGCAAAACATTAGGCAGGTACTGTATGATAACTAACGTGTATGCAGTGGAAATAGGTTCTGCTGTCATGTTTCATTGCTTTGAAATGTACGGTAATCAGAATACTTCTTGCTTAGTTCCCATGATCGCATGTAGGCTTTCTTTTGTTTATATGGTGTTGAGCAATGGTTGTTTCCTATTAGATGGGTTGTGTCTGAGGCAAAGAAAGATGGAGTGGATAGTGCAATATCAAAATATGATGGTAATACATAATTGCCAGGATGATTAATTATGTTACCTTGTTACATTAATTATGTTAAAGTGGTAGAAGTCATTGCTATCTAATGTGACTGTATACATATATTTTTTACAAATAATGGAAATTATATTATATGTTGCATATGATAGATTTAATGTAAAAATGTAAGATGCTTGTAACAGCAATAACATGTACACCACTGTGGGGCACTTTAAGTTTCTGCCTATAGGTCCCTTTTAGCTGTAATAACTACAATAGAATCTCAGGCTCTTGGACTTAGTATTTCCAGCTTAGTATCTAAATCTAATGAGTGCACTGTTTCTTAGGCAAATGGTCTGTGGAAGAACCGTCTGAACAGTCTTTGCCGGGTGATCTTGGTCTTGTATTAAAAGTAAATATCTTCATAATTATACCTTTCTTAGAGTTGTAATATTGTTGTTCTGTTAACTTATTATTTGATAAATGAACTCCAATTTTTTTGTTTTTGTTTCCTTATTGACAACAAACCATTAAAAAATTTTCTCAATATGTCTTTTAGTCCAAAGCAAAGCATCATGCTATTTCCGTTGCCTTGAAGGAAGATTTTGAGTTTAATGAATACCCACTCATAGTTCAGTAAGTTTCTTCAAAATAGTTCATATGATATAGTTCAAAATAGTTCATATGATATAGTTCAAAATAGTTCATATGATATAGTTCAATAGTTCATATGATATAGTTCAATAGTGCATATGATATAGTTCATTAGTTCATATGATATAGTTCAATAGTTCATATGATATAGTTCATTGGTTCATATGATATAGTTCAATAGTTCATATGATATAGTTCATTAGTTCATATGATATAGTTCATTAGTTCATATGATATAGTTCATTAGTTCATATGATATAGTTCATTAGTTCATATGATATAGTTCATTAGTTCATATGATATAGTTCAATAGTTCATATGATATAGTTCAATAGTTCATATGATATTATAGTTCATTAGTTCATATGATGTAGTTCAATAGTTCATATGATATAGTTCATTAGTTCATATGATATAGTTCATTAGTTCATATGATATAGTTCAATAGTTCATATGATATAGTTCATTAGTTCATATGATATAGTTCAATAGTTCATATGATATAGTTCAATAGTTCATATGACATACTGTAGTTCAATAGTTCATATGAGATTGATGTGAGTACCATTTAATGTAATTTTTTCTTTGCAGATATGAAGTCAAGTTCCAGGTGCCAATGGAGTGTGGTGGTGCATATCTGAAGCTCATAAGCAAAACTTCCACACTGAATCTTGTAAGAACAGCACCTGCCATCTATGTATTTCATTTTTTGTACAAAATTATTGACACATTGTTTATGGTATAATGCTACCATGATAGGGTGGAATAAAATTCACAAGGTTAACTTCTCTATAAGCGAATTTAACCAAACTAACTTGAGTACAAAAGTTTATATTCTTGTTTGAATTGGTTTGGATTGGCATACAAATATTTTATAGCTTCTATATCTGTAGTAAGCATTGTTATGTGTTACAGAGTGAGTTTCAAGACAAATCTGGATACACTATCATGTTTGGACCTGATAAATGCGGCATGGATAAGAAGGTAAGATGCACGTGACACCATACTTTGGTGATTTTATTCTGATCATGTTCCAACCTTAGGCCTGTTTCAGACGTCGGACTTTTTTTGTGCAACATTAGGCACATGAATAGTTCGACGTTTTTAACGGGCTTTAATCAACGTAGCCTCTGAGAAGGTAGGGCCAGTATGGTATGTCCTGTCAAAAGCACTGTTTTCTTGGAACTAATTTCTGGTTTGTTTCTTCCCAGCTTCACTTCATTTTCCGTCATAAGAACCCGAACACAGGAGAATACGAGGAGAAACATGCGAAGACACCAAGTGGAAAGTTTGATCACATCTTCGATGACAAGAAGCCGCATCTCCTTCGCCTCGTTTTGCAGCCAGACAACAGCTTCGAGATATCTCTTGACGGGAGCAGCATCTCCACTGGAAGTTTATTGACGGATGTCCGGCCTCCTGTTAACCCGCCTGCTGAAATTGAGGATCCAAACGATTCCAAGCCGGAAACCTGGGACGAGCGCGAGAAGATTCCGGACCCAGATGCTGAGAAACCAGAGGACTGGGATGAAGATGCTCCAGCAACAATCCCAGACCCTGATCCCAAGGTATAGAGACATGCAATATGCAGTATAAGTTATCTTTAAAAAATTAAAATGTGTCAATCGGGATTTGTCTCCTTCTCTCTCCTGTCGCTATTACCTTATTGTTATATATGATAAATTTGTGACAAGTTTATAAAATTTAAACCAAAGTAGCGGGAAAATCTATCAAAAGCGTGTTCCACTAGGATCTAACCAATAACTTGGTCTTGGATGCAATTCAATGCGGGAGCAGACTAAATTTAGTAATGAAAGGTTTTGCTAGGTAAAATCCTGATATAGCATGCGGCACCAGGTTTGGTTGGTCGCGTATTTGTTTTAATTGCAATGTACACACTTTTTATAGAAACCCGCTGATTGGTTAGATGATGAACCAAGATACATTCCAGACCCAAAGGCTGTGAAACCGGATGATTGGGATGATGAGGAAGATGGAGAATGGGAACCACCTCAGATTGGTATGAACATACTCTCTTAGTTGGCACTCGAGTTCCCAATTTAGCAATACACCTTAAACCCCGAGCGCATGAGAGACGATAGGGTTGCGTATTAAGGTTCATGAGGAAACTCAGCTTAGTAAGAATACCTGAAAGTACTTAAGTAGATTCACAACAGAATCTTTTTGCCCTAAAAGCAATGTTCTTAGCCTGTGAAGAGGAATAATCCATCATCCCTTTCGCGCTCAAAGTTCAAAGTTCAAAACTTTTATGTTTGTAAGTAGTTTGGCAGCTTTTACTGACTCATCATTGGTAATCTTTCCGTTTTTTTATAGCTAATCCTAAATGCGAGAAAGTTGGTTGTGGTGAATGGGAGAGACCGACGATCGATAATCCAGATTTCAAGGGAAAATGGAGTGCGCCACTTATTACAAATCCAAATTACCAGGTACAATACGGCATCAAGATAAAATGTTGGGGCGGGATGAAGAAAAATCGAGTATCAAGCTATTTGCTATGCTGTACGCTTGCTGTGTGTGAACGCAACTTTACCGAGTTCTTCCATGTCTTGAGCATATGATATTTTTCTAATTTGCTCGAAAACATAGTCATATTTTTCTAATTTGCTCGAAACATAGTTCCTGTTAGATTTTTCATATAACCTATCAGGTGATCTAATCCCACAAACGCATAGGAATTTACGGTCTTCCTACACCCGTGTTTTAAGTGGCATAGTTTGGACATGATTGCCCACGATCGCTCGAATAAGTCGGACGTAACTGATTTTTATATATTTTAAAGGGCATATGGAAACCGAGACAGATACCAAATCCCGATTTCTTTGAGGATAAAGAGCCTTTCCGTATGACCACAGTGGTATGTATATAAAACATGATTAAACGTTGTTATATCTTAAATTTGTCTATTGAAGATTCATGCAGGAAACGAAATACAGTAGACATCATTAGAATTTGAGTCGCAAAATCCCCACCGTAAAATCCCAACGCCTATACGTGATCAACAACATTTTATATACATAGCCAGTATGAAATTGTGCTGCTGCCTTAACTGAAGGAGAAACAGTTCCTATATCCTTCATTATAGTCTTTTTTTGCTAAAATATTTTCCTGTCTACTGTATTTTTGTAAACATTTGCTTTTTTGAATTGCAGGCAGCTATTGGTTTTGAATTGTGGTCGATGACCGAAGATATTCTATTTGATAATTTGCTGATCACGGATGATATTTCTGTGGCTGAGAAGCTTGCTGAAGAGAGGTTTGATATGGCTATTACACAAACTTTTTTAGGTCCCTAGGCACTTGGGAGTGAGACTACACTGTGTACCTGAATGTCTACTATATCAATTTGAGCTTTTTGTAAGCTGGAAAGTATAACACAATTCAGATACGCGATTCTGTGGTCAGGGGACTCAGTGCCCTAGTCATGAGCGACAGTTTGGCTTTATATTTCTTCTCAAACTGCCTACTGACAGTTGAAAATGTCTAAAAATAAGTGGCTTGTGACCTGTTATTACAGCCGCGAGAAAACAAGCAATTTTTAATTTTGTATGGTAAAATGTACTGTGTACATTGTTTCTGAATCAATTCTCAACGATCATGCATGTACAATACCACAATCGCATACAGAAATGTCTTCAAAACACATAGATATTATGCAAGTTCGTTTAAGTATCTGTATGATTTCTTTTGTAGTTGGGCACTTAAAGCTACAAAGGAAAGTATCATCTCAGGCGAGGTAAACTATTGATCAATCGTCATTCACGGAGTTTCCTAGAAAGTAGCAATCTTATAGTTATTACGTGACATCCAATTGTTGTTTTCTCGATCTTGATTAACAGGGCAGTATTGTGAGTAACTTGATGGAAGCCACAAAGGAACGGCCATGGTTGTGGGTGTTGTATGCAGTTGTCGTTATCCTTCCTTTCATCTTGATAGCAGCATGTTGCCTCCCAGGCTCCAAGGTAATATTATTGACGAGAGGGTAAGAATGGAGGACCGCTGGAGGGGTCTTGATAGAGGTGGATGTAGCTTAGTTAATAGACAGTGATTTAACATTATGTACGCGGAAAATTAACTTAAAGATGAACTTTCCCCTAATGTCCCATTACTGTCATTGCGTAGGAAGATGAAACTGCCCGCAAAAAGAAAACAGACGAACCAACAGCGGATGTTCAGGAAGAAGAAGCTGAAAGGGATGAGAATGATAAAGATAAAAAAGATGACGAGGATACAAAAGAAGAGCAAGATGAAGAAGATGAAAAGGATGAAGAAGATAAAAAGGATGAAGAAGATAAAAGTAAAGAGGGGGATGAAAACGATGAGGGAGATAGTAAAGAAGATGACAAGAAACAAGATAAGATCAAAGAGGTATGTAAATTCGAATTTTTTAAATGTTAGTTGAAATTTTTATTTGGCGACACATGTCTGTTGGAAAGTATGATTGTGACTAATTTATTATTACTGATTTCACCTTTGTTTATACGCAATTATATAGAAGGAAGAGACGAAGAAAAAAGAAGTGGCGAGGTAAATATGCGCAGATTATTGAAAAATCTCTTAGTTCAAGATTACTTTCAGCGCTGTACGTGCACTATAATAAGAATAGCTCGACTAAGTTTAAGACGTAAAACAGCTTTCAGACAACTGTCTCGATCTTGTCTCGTTTATATGCCAAGTTCTGTCAAACAAGACCTCTGTAACTGTAAAGTTGATAGTCAATTCTGGAATACGTTGTAATGTTTTAAATACAAATCAATACAAATTAGAAACGCCATTTAAATACAAATTCTTTTTTTGTTTTGTTTTAGTGAAGAGTCGGAAACCAAAGAGTGAAATCACGAAAAGTTTTGGGCTTACATCACTTCTTTGCATGGAGACGTTTTTGACACGAGTAATACATTAAAGCTTCATTTCTAGGCTTTGCTCTTGTTTTAAGACTTTAGGCATGTTTTCAGTCGTTATTTCTGATCATTTCGTCCAAACTAGGAAGACATATACATTTTTAAAAACTAAAAATTATGCTTACAACACCGTACTGGAATTAGCAAGCTTTGATTTAATTTGGTGAATGACAACAGTGCATCGTTTTTTTCAAAAATCTACATTTTACCCCAGATTTTAGGCGACCCGATAGGAGTTTTCACTTCCGTCACTTTAACTAAACGTGCTACAGAATGAAGTGGTTAGCATGGCCCGTGTAACTGAGTTGAGGGTGTGACTTTTCGACCAACGGGAAAATTTGTCCTTTTTAAAAGTAAAAGTGCCCTTTGCTTGGAATGATATTGCCCTGGCTTGCTTTGGGACGATTAAATTTGTTCTATTTTGTGTCGTGAGTGCCCCTTTCTGCGGCCTATAGTGATCGGAAGTGAAAACCGTGCAAATATGGTTAAATCAAGTGTAATGCAGTCAGGAATTCCCAAATTCGTCGCAGTGTTGTAACATTCGTTGCAATAATTTTAGGCATGGTTATTTTGAGTCGGGCTAACTATATAAGTTGCGTAATTTTTTCTTCGTCCACCTAGGTGTCCCGATCATCTCCACAACATGTTTCCGTGGGGATTACTGAAAACTCTATTCAACTTCATTTTGAACTAATCAACTCAGGGGCGCCGGAACCACGGGGGCAGCTGCCCCCACTACCCTTTGCTTACGGGGGCGGGCGGGGGCAGCCTGTGCCCTTTGCTACCATGTAAAAATATCATAAATTCAACATTTAGTCATGATTCCTACTTTTCACATAAAAACTAACCGGTAATATTATTGAAAATGCGTTCTCCCGTGGATTTTCAAGTTTGAATGTACTTGTAAATTTGAGTTTTCTCTTCGTGTGGTTGCGAGCGTAAAATGAATATGCCCTTTTCTAAAACTCTGTTCCCGCCGCCCTAAACTGCCTCCAGCGCCTCTGAATCAACTTAACTTCACAGGCTAGTTTGGCTTTATATAAGCAATCCGACGTATATTCACAAGCCACGCACAGAGGACTTTTTGTTTCGAGATTCTTCAATTATTTATCAATTTTAATGCTGAACTGTTTGCAGTACTGTCTCTTTATTCTTCATTATATGGATTGCAATTAAATTAACGTTAACATTTCCATAATATTAGAAGTTTTTGCGAATTGTAATTGTGTATTGCATTTTTCATATTTTGAGAACCTAATTAGAGATACAGTAAGATAATTAAATGTTCGACAAACCTATAATTACCTCAAATTTATCAGAATAAAAGTTTTGCAAACTTTTGTCAACCTTTGTATATTATTCTATCCGGTAATCGGGATCGGTAATCTGTAATTGCATTAATTATAGTTTAATATCGACGCGTAAATTTTGAAAAAGGCAGTAAAAAATTTTACTATCAGCGATCGAAATAAATATACCAAATCTATCGAACAAACTGATAAGCCTTTTCTACTAGCCATTGTCCTTTAAAGGCAAACGAAGATATCGTGACCAGCCAAAGCGGTTTATCGTAAACGGGGCCTTCTTTTCAATGCAAGGTCCCTGGGCATGGTTCAGAGGGCATGGTTGAATCGGTTGAATCAACCCTTTGTCTTGATGAATTTGATGTGCTTACACAAAGTATTGAGTTGGCTTTCATGGACCGGTCGTTTATTCAAAGTCCTGGTAACTAGGATGATGATCCTCATGCAGACGTGGACATAAATGGCTGAAATTTCTACTTTGTATTTGTAAAATAACGTGTTATTGATCGTTGAAAAGGGCATTTAAGACTGAAAACGTAAACGGAATATCGCTTGCAAAATGGTAAGTGTTCGATTTTTGCTAAAACGCAAAAGAAAATGATAAAATTTTGGTCGAATTATCGAATGTATGTCGGTGTTCGATTGTTCGAAAGGTAAAATGCTCCTTTTGATTGGGAAATAGAACTATAACGTTTATACGGTGTGTGTACTTGTATGATATGAAGAGATGTATGATATAAGAAGTAAAGTTGCATCGTCTGATCTTTGCAGTTAGGTTCTACGCAGGTTAAGGAATCAATAGAGATTTCATTTTCATGACATGAATGAAATAATGCAGATATTTTTATACAAGTCAACAACTACAAATTCTGTGGTGATAAATTGTATGAAAACTGCATTTATATGTGTAATATAGTGAATCTTAAGTAGTTGTGCATTTAATGATTCAGAGCTATTACCCTTGTTCATAAATGACTTTTTGACTGTCAACTCCTTGAATTGTCTCATGAAATCAAAATTCTTGCAGAGGGAATTTTTTCCTGGAATAGTCAGATGTGAATAGATTTGAATGAAGTTAATTTAAAATTGATTAAATATTTGATGTTTGCAATAATAAAACGTAGAGGCTGTTCTTTGTATTCTACTTTTTTATAACCTAACAGGCTAGTAACAGTAACAACCAATAACATAAGATTGTACGTACAGGAATTTCTATTGTGGATCTGATATGTACAAAGTGGGGACTCAATCATGATTTTTTGCTAGAATCTTATAATAATCAATTAAACAAGATTCACGTAGCAAAACTACAACCCCAATTAAGTGTGATAATGACCTAATGTTCAAAACAATCTTATGAATGTTGGATGAGAAATGTTTCATACTTCAGTTTTATTTGAATACATTCTGTCAAATGACTTAATTTTATTAAGTTAAGTAAATTAATTTAAGTTAATTTATGTTAATTTGTATTATTTAAGTTTAAATTAAATTTAATGGTGGTACAGAGAAAAATCTTTAGAAAACTTATTGACTGATTTTTCTGCTGCTTTTGCATATCTGTCTTTTTTATCACCTTGTAGCTTCGTTGCAACATCAGGTCCTCTGCAGAGCCCTATAGCTATTTAATCAATAATATATTTTTAGGTTCTGCTTGCAGCTGCAATCTGCACCAAAGCTGGAAAGGGTATGGAATTTTAATATTTTGATTTTACAAATTAGAGTATTGAGTGTTTTTGTTTCTGTTTTTTAAAATATTCTGTTTTAAAATGATGTATTTGTGTTGTATAAAGTTTAAGGCAGTGTTAAAAAACCCTTTTTTTATATAAATCTACCCTATTAATCTATAATTTTTAAAAAACTTGTATATGCTGTAAATGATACATGTATTATAAGTGAACATACATTTTGTTTTAAAAAGACAACTTTGCTCACTCTATATAGTATATATATACTGAATTCTATAAGCGACTCTCTATCATTATTGTGCATTAAAAGTGTAAATTAAGAATGGACTTGCACATGGACATAATTAATTTTTTATGTTGTATAGCGATCATTTCAAGACAGTTTGTTGAAATGAGTCGATCCAGAGTTGAAGGTTTGCTTGGAGCGTTTCCAAAACTGATGAACACAGGAAAACAGCATACATTTGTGGAAACAGAAAGTGTGCGCTACGTGTATCAACCCTTGGATAAACTTTACATGTTGTTAATCACAACTAAAGCTAGTAACATCTTAGAAGATTTAGAAACATTGCGTTTATTTTCAAGAGTGGTAAGTTTGTGTTTGCAGGCAGAGAAATGATGTTGGGAGGCAGGGAAATTATGACAAATGTCACAAAAGGTTTGATTGGCTCTGCAAAACTAATGGGCCAACAAAACTTTGTGTCACATCATTATCAGAATGACTGCATTGAAATTGCCTCCAGAGTCTTTCAGAGAAATTGGGCACCAAAGGTGGAAATCAATCCTTGGTCCCGAAATGGCCTTTTCTCCATTAGATCAGTTTACTTCCGTTTTTAAAAATTCAACGGCATCTACTTTCATCACTAAGCAGCCATCTCAGTTATACTTATACCTTACCTTCTCAGATCCCTGATTGTCCAAATAATCCTGTTTATTTAGATTCCAGAATATTGTCGAGCTGTAGAAGAGGCAGAAGTGGTTGAGAAGTCATTTGAATTAATATTTGCATTCGATGAAATCGTCGCACTTGGATACCGTGAAAACGTAAATCTTGCACAAATTCGCACGTTTACAGATATGGACAGCCATGAAGAAAAGGTCTTCCAGGCTGTTATTGAGGTAAACTGAATCAGTTTTTGCAAGAAAATTTTTTTGCAAGCCTGTACAGTTTTTAATTATTTTTTGTTGGAATGATAAAAATGATTCCATAGCTTCAATGGTGATTTAATGCTGTTTTGTTATTTTGCTGTTTAAAAAATTGCTATTTATAAGCATCCTATACTACACAAAGCGAATCTCATAAATCGAACCTGACTGTGAAACAATTGATTTGTAAAATAAATTCATACAGAAATTATAAAAACTTTAAATTTGCGTATCGGGGTTATTCTTCAAACTGGCTACCTCGGTGTAACTAACTCACCAGCAGTACTCTTCTAAACTGACAAACGCAGCGAAAAATCATGGGATTGAACTAAATCCATGCTGATTGTCGGCTTGCAACTAATAACAGTTCGACACTACGTTTAGACTCAACAACGCGAAGCTAAGGAGTTGATGAAAAGAAAAGCTAAAGAACTTCAAGCAGCCAGACTCGCAGCAGCCAAAGGCAAACCAACTGCACGGTCATCCATGACTGGATTTGGTGGCAATGGAAAGTCAAACGACTCGAATATTTCTGTAGAGATCACACCAACAGAACCTGTCGTATCCAAACCATCAAGACCAGCCAGGTTTGGAATTGCAGTGTAGTATTCACTGTTTTCTTTTTATTTTGGCGCTTTAAAATAAGCGCACTGCTGTAGTTTCTGATGTTAATTAACTCTCCCGCGTTAAGCAAATTTTCAGTGAGCTCAATAGGGGACTTTACATAGATCACACGTCTACGAGATATTTTTTGTAAATATCAATATAGTATTTCTTGTACCTTTGCATACGAAGTTCCTATACGTAACTATCATACCCAGTAAGAATTTCCATACGGCGACATATACCCAACGTTATCTATCAGCTAACAGTTTGCAACAGGTAACGTCTTTATTCCCTCTATTTTAGACCTGTGGGCAGCAATAAAGCAATGAAATTAGGAAGCAAAGGAAAAGATGTTGATCATTTTGTTGATAAATTACGTTCAGAAGGCACAGGTACGGGGAGTTAGCTAAATGTAATTCTAACATATACATAATTATAGGAAGCTGGAATGTCACAGCACTCAGATATTTATCTCCATTGTGTTTTGCATACTAAGCACTATTCCTCATGTTATTGTACTCCAGAGTGGAATGCGGCCATTTTAATGGCTGCCAGTGTACTCAATTTTGGCAAATCTAGCTACATGTACTTCACCCACATTCCAGAGATTTATATATTCTGTGTGTTTTTGTTTGTTTAGATATCCTGACGTCATCTGGAAAGCGTGCTCCTGCTGCAAAACCTGCGCAATCTGCCGTACCAACATCAGGGTAAGAATGACCGCTTGACGATTACATCAAAGTACTGTATCATTCATTATACCGTTTCCTCTTGCTATGAAAAACTCTGCACTTTGGTAACAAATCTTTTGATAATTTTCACTCAGTAATAATTTGATAATTTTCACCATAAACTAATACATTCAGTGGTGGCAATAATCAGTTTTAATGTTCAACAGTTATTCCAATTAGTGTCCTCATATACCGACAATGTTGTCATTTATTAGCGCTGTATCACTAAACGTCTGACTGTTGTTATACTTCATTTAGTGTGCATATCAAGGTAGACGAGAAGATCTCTTTAACTGCTGGCAGAGATGGTGGTCTACAAAATATGGAAGTTCGAGGCTTGATTCTTCTTCGGATAACTGAAGCAGAGTATGGCCGCATTACTATCGCTGTTGATAACGATGATAAATTAGGATTTCAGCTACAGGTTTGTGATTTTGGTTTCAACAATTTTATGCATCCGCCTTGTATAATGACGTCACATCTTGAAACCGTAAGTTAGAAAGAACTAACAGAAATGAGATCAAACAATGTCAAATAGCGACAAATTTATTCATTGCTGATAAAGGATTATAGCAAGATGTGTAATTTTACTCAATGTGCATACCTTATCAGGCCCGCAACCATTTCAACAATAGTGCTTTTCAAATCACACAATCGTAGAATACAGTGGCCAGCCACAATCGTAAATATACATACTGTATTTAATCGTTTAAACTAAATGGGTTTAGTGCGACTAACCCCCGTACGTACGTACTTGCATGGGCGGTATGCAATGTCGATGTTTTCACTCTAATCACAAGAAATACCTTTGACAATAACCATGCATCTATAACCATGCATCTCTCGGGCATCTTTCCCCATCTTATTCTTCACGGTGTATTAATTGTTTAATAAAATTCTGTTGTCCGCAGACCCACCCAAATGTGGACAAGAAGTTATTCAACCAGGAGTCTGTGCTTGGTCTCAAACAATCCGGAAAGGCCTTTCCACTCAACGCAGACATCGGCGTACTAAAGTGGCGTCTTCAAACAAAAGATGAATCGCTGATTCCCTTAACAAGTAAGTGTTGCCAGGGTTCAACACATCATGGAAATTACTAGTACCATCCATTGTGCTGTCAATGGGAAGTCTATATGGTTGGAGGCGTTGTGGAAATGTTGTACACATTTAAAATATGTTGTATTAAAGTATATAAATTTTTCTATGTTTGATTCAGTTAACTGCTGGCCCTCTGAAAATGACGGACAATGCGATGTTAACATCGAGTATGAATTACAACAGGAAGAAATGGAGTTGAAGGATGTCACAATAACAATCCCAGTACCGTAAGTACTTCGTATTTTGTACATTCCTTCGCACCACCGACTGTACATCCAATCTCCGAGTTGTCAAGGACTGCTTAATTGCTTCAGGTACATAAATGACAATCATCATAATTTCGTTTTTCAACATTAAAGAATCACATGCAATATAGGTTTAAAAAGACAAGATATAATAAATAATATCGCGGCAAAGTTTTGCATGCCATTTAGGAGAAACAAAAAAATGTACCTTAATCCATTGATAGTCATTGTTATTATTATTGTTATTAAAAAATAAATTCCTAAGGCAAGAGTAGTGTTACGTATGTAACAAGCTGTAGCAGGAGAGTAACAGCTCGTGCAAGTGTAATCGTTTAACATATTTCTTATGCATATTGTATCACGTTAGGCATGGTGTGGGCGCACCTGTCGTGGGTGAAATCGAGGGTGATTATCATTATGACCACAAACGCTCGGTGCTAGAATGGCAAATTCCAGTCATAGACGAATCAAATAAATCAGGAGCAATGGAATTCTCGGTATCCGGTCATCCCGACGATTTCTTCCCCGTTCACGTTTCATTTGGATCAACAAAATCATTCTGCGATCTAAAGGTTAGTATTTTATTCTCCATAATTACGAGTAAAGATGACGTGCATGCGTGTGTGCCATTATGCTACTGTGCGTGATTCATCAACTGGTAACTTGCAAAAAAAATTTTATCCATAGTAGCTATATAGTTCATTTAGACAAAAAAAGCAGAACTATGGTGTTCATATTAAAAACAAACTTATCTATATACACTGGTTTTTAAATTTTGCTGCGAATTTCGGTGCATGCTGGCGTTTCGGCACACATTATACACAGCACGAGCCCGTGGCATGAGTAAATGATATATTCTACATATTAATTGTTCGATGCATTCTTCGTAGATCAAAGATATCAATATTGTCGAAGACGGAATGCCTGTGAAATTCTCCAGCGAGATTTTGTTTTCCGTAGAAAAATACGAAATAGTATGAGAGTATATAGCATAGGTTTCAGGACAAGTAATATAAGCAATCATTGATGTTCCGAAATCTTTAAGAAATTTAAGCATGTCTGCTCTTTTTTTCGAGAGTAAGACGTGTTGCTACCGAGCATGCATGAATGACGCAATTAACATCAGCCATGCAACCTTTGGCGGACACTGAAGGCATGAACTACTGGGTGTATTACTCTAAAGAATCTCGACTCAGAGATGCCTGCAAATTTTCTGATAATTCTTGAAAAAATCCCAAAAAGAAATAAATGTAGAGATTTAGTTTCCGAGTCGGAAACATGTAGTTCACTTTTTGAGTGTTGCAGCTACTGTAAAGTCCTTTGAAAGACACTAGGTTATCAATTTTAACGTGAAAACATTTTACCTCTAAAATATTATAAAATTGGTTTGAGAAATAGAGCTTTTGAGAAATAAAATTTTCTAAAACGAAAAGGCTTCTGGCACTTGGGTTTATAGTATAGAAGTTGGTAAGTGGTAACCAACAGTTGCACTCCAAAGTGTCCGCCATTGGAACTTGACCAATGACCATTGTTTAGATAACATGAACGATGCATTTTTCATTGTATAGGTACACGTAGCTAATTTGGGAATTAAAATTCATCTTATAAATACTTCGTTAATACAGCAAACTGTCCTCGTAGTTTGTGCGTGTAGAGTTTTTTAGTTAGTTTTTGCCAATATTTTCGCAAGCAGAAATCGATCGAATATTTTTCGTTGCAAACAAATTTGTCAGACGATTGACAATACGTACGTGTAAAATGTGAAAAAGAACGACTCGATCTTTGTAAAATTTTAAACCTTTTTGCCTGTGGACAAGCTGCCTTTTCATTATTATAGAATAGCAGAGACCGCTACATTTTCTTTGGATAAATTCAAGGTAGTTAAAAAGGAAATTAGTGGTTTTATGTATCCAGGAAGAAAAAGACGTACACCATCTTTCCCATGGTAACAAATGAACTGCACTGACTATTGGCTACGCCAAACCACACGGGAAATATTGCGGACGTACACACTTTTAGTTCATTTTTCCGACTGATAACAATTTGCCACAGGTAATGATGCAGTAAAAGCAGCAGTAAAATATAGATCCGCGTGAACGCAATTGTTTCGGAAGAAATGCATCGCCATATTGTGTTTGTGTATTAGAAGTGATTACAAAAGTTCCAGATTATTTTTTCTCAATACATTTGTTATTACAATGTTATTTCATTCGGTCTTCCACATATATTGTTTTTGTGTACCTATCGTCTTCGCTTGTTGTATCTGTATATTACCCATAATATTTATCCCAGTTTATTTCGATATGAAGAACTAGCGAGACTAACATTCCAAACTACCGTTATAAATTAACCTAACGTTCCGAAGTATTAGGAACTTTAATCTATATTTCACAAGTTGATACTCTACTATACTAATAATATCCCGGCCTCGAAGAGGGCACCATATTTGAACTACCTATATATATATATATAAAGTGGCGTGAAGATGTGGAAAGAAAAACACTCAAGCCAAGGGCATCAAACTAACACACAAGCTCATGTATATGTGCTATTCACAAGATATCCTTCCTCTCAACTCTTTCATGCACTCAGTTTAGCCCTTTTATTTATCATGGCGAATTCAATGCAATATCAAGTCATAGTATATGTCAGTGGTTGCCATTTATCCATGCGAATGGGGGTGATTGAATCTTCTTTCCGGAATGACTAAATATAAGGCAAGATTTTGATCTTGTTAGACGATATCAATGCGTGAAAATTGTCGTCACTGATGTTGAAGGTTATATCACAGATTGTATCAACCAACGAGTCGTGAGAACGTCCGCATAACGATATCTTGAACTCGAAACAAAGACTGTCTCTACCAACAAAGACAATTAGCAAAAGCCTCGCGGTACTTCTTTATTCTCCAAGCATACACGACCGGGTTTATTGCGAAGTTCAAGCACGCAAAAGACTGCGCGTACAAATAGATAATGGTAAAGAGCTTGGTGCGAGCAAACTCCAGAACACCATCACCACATAGTCTTTTAATCAACCGCATTTCCATGCAGATAACAAACGGTAGTTGAGTTATCATCAATACCACAATCAGTATCATCACGACCCTTGACATGTTATCATAAGGTAAAGGATAGAGCACTCGTTCACTATAAACCGTCTGACTTGCGCTCACTTTTGTGACGAACCTTCCTTTCTCGCGTTTTCTCAGCACCGGATAAATAAACAAACTGTTGACTATGAAGACGAGGATTGATAATTGCACGATACCCAAAATCGCCAATCGAGTTTCCACTTGGTAAAAGTGCATGATTATGCCACCGGTGACTGACAACACCCAGACAATGGCAGTGCTGATAATTGTCCTCCTCACTGTGAGAATGCCAGACCAAGACATTGAATACAGGACTATGACGAGGCGGTCGACGGACATCAATACCAGAGTATAGAATGAACACTGCATTGTTATCCAGTTAAAGATGACCAAAATTTCTTCAGATGTTGATGACAATGGTATCTGGAATAAACGCGTTATAACCAGGAATAGAATTATTGCACCAGTAAGAAAGTCTGCGATTCCTAGGTTGATAATGTAGTAGGTGACTCGCATATGCATAAATGATTTTCGTTCTTTGGCTAGGACAACAAGGAGAAATCCATTCAGAATTACGGTCATGAATGCAATGAAAAGACCAAATACGAAAGGCGTAATGTCAATGTCGGTCTTCTTCAAAGGCAAAGATTCTTCAGTGTGATTACTGGTTAAGTTGAAAGCGGCCATGCTGCATCAAATATTGCGGTATCTGTAAATAAAACATGTGATGAAAATCAGAAATCCACCATTTAAATCCCAAAAGCAATCAGATGGATCGATTTCGTACGCCTATATAAAACGTGGGTTCAATAATAGCGAGCGCATCGTAAATTTCCTTCTCCACCAAGTTTGTTTGTCAGAACATTGTCGCAAACGAAAAATTGCCACAGCAAGACTGCATAAACTAAAGTCGCTATACACGGTAAATTATGATTCAATATATTTGATATTAACAAGGGCAGCCGGTGACAGCTTCTTCAAATAACTTGTCATTATCGCTGCTTTAGCGACTGGAAAAGATATACAAGAAAGCTCTCGACTTTTCGACCTAAGAGCATTCGTCGAGGGTGTTACAGAGAACGTCCATATTAACTCCCCTGAAGAAGTCTCTAATTATGAGATTGAGCTAGAGATTGAGGTTTATTCAAATTGCATCGCAGCAAAAGCTGAATTACGCAATGATTACAAACTTCGTATTAAAATCAAATTATTACTCTACTAATTATATTTACAAGCTAGGAATGAAATCTAAAAGCTAAGTAAGACCTCACCTATTTAATTCTATTAAATTATGCTGAAACGTCCAGAAGTTTTCGTTTCAGGCAGTTAATTGACGCATTCAATGACGTAGTTGATGATGCATGATCCGCCACAAACGACGACAAAATAATCCATGCATGATTATTACAGTTGCGCAATAAAATATGAATAGTAAAAATTGCTCAGAACTGAGGAATTTCATATCAGTTCCTCCTAGGAGCTTTCGCGTTTTCATTTTTTGGGTTCAACAGATTTAGTTTCTATGACAAAAGCGTGGGGTTCATATACGGCAAATTATTTCCTGCACATTTCCCTTCGCACTATAGGGCCCAACAACAGTACCATATATCCAACTAATACAAAACCTTATCGGTATAAGAAAATAGACGGAAAAAAACGTCCGCCAAGGAGTGAATGACGCTGCTAGTGCTAGTTGTCATCAGTTCGTCAAGCTCAAGGATCATTGAACAAAACAAAAAATAACAATTTGCATTTATATAGCACAAACAAATCGTGGCAAATATCAGTTTAACTTATACTTTGGCGCTTGACGTTAGAACGCTAAATTTTCCTATATAGGATAATATCAACTAGGGTTAGCAAATATTATTCTTGTCCCAAATACAAGTTCATTCATATTGAGCTAAAACGTGATTTACAGGCAAATGGAATGCAAAGTGGCAAAGATTTTGCAAAGGTGCCAAAGGATTGTTTATCAATTTTATGATATAAAACAATGGAAAGTATCGAAGGGCAATCAAATTTCCATAGAAGGCTGAAAGCAGGCGAATTACAATTTAATTCTTTGTATTATTGTGTAAAAAATGGAACAAGGGTCAGAGCCGGTACGACGTTGCTCGTGTGGCGCGTCAGCAATCGCATTTTTTACAATTCACTCTATATTTCCGCTGAATTCCTGTGTATTTTACTATACATATTTCCATACATACTGCATAGCTTCAATTTCCACTCACCCCTCGGTCAGATCCTCCAAGCAATTATCATTTGAATCCGTCCCGACTAACAAGTATGATTGACACTAAAATGCTTACTCATAGACTCAGTTTATATTGTTGATGTGGGCTGGGTACAATTTCCTGTTTAATTTTCCACTCCCAATTCCGTATTTTCCGGAGCATTCGAGACAGCACGCCATGTGCCTCGCACAATAGCTATTTCAATATTGATGATTTCATAAAGATTCGTTTCCTATATTGTTATCAACTGTCGGAAATGTCTTCGGATTTTAAACAAACGGCTTTTAGTTATCACATCCTAAAATGTACACAATACTGAGGGGCCCTCTGGCTATTTACACCACAAAGATTTATCCACTTCTTTTTGAACTTAAGTTCGCTGTTTAGGCGACCAAGGGAAAAGGTTCGACCGAGATAAAATAACATACATTCAGAATTTCTGAAATTGGAATTTTAGCCGCACACTAGGTTCTTCAGTTTTTGTTATTTTTCTATAAAATACAAACAAGCCAAAGGAAAAAAACATAATTATAAACAAAGCAAATGAAAAAAACATAATTACAATACGGCGTATGGACTTAAACGTCTCTGAACAGGACCAATTAAAGTCGCTTAAATTTCTTACTCTTCTCACAACTCGTTATTTCTGTTTCGCCCGAATCTGCGAAAGCTTTTTGCCCGAATCAAAACAAAGGGAACAGGGAGGCTGTCTCCTTCCTTCCCACCTCGTAGCCTTTAAACTCGGTTTCCTTTCTCAAAATCTTATACGCTAAAATGTCTTCCTAAGTCAATATAGCTTGAAAATCCCATCTTAGCGCTCTCTTTCCCGTGCATTCAGTTAGCCCCTATAGGCTAATGGGCTTGGTGCATGTCTTTAGTCTTTTCGACATGAATAGATGTGGAAACCAAAATCGCCAATGCAAATTATCATGAACAAGTCTACAAGTCAAGGACTTGTTGCATTCCATAGTTGGATAGCCTACCTAAGCTCTCTGAGCTCTCTGTAAGGTTTATGGTAAACTGTAAGATTTGGGATTTTTATATGAAGATTCCTACACTATCATCTCGGTACCAAGTCTGTATATGTCAGGCACTTTTCCACAAGTGGTAAACTAAAGTGACCTGCTCAACATTGCGAAACTGGAAAGTTTTTAAGAGAATGGAAGTCTAAATATTAGCGATAGTTCTAAAACAGAGAAAACTTTTTTCATTTTTTCACTTTTTGCAATATTAATGACCGTTTCGGCCTCATTTAATCCCGGCGTGAAATCTGCATATACCTATCTCCTCTTCCGTACACAATCTTATTCGTGCACTTTCCTAAAAGATATCCGGTAAAATCTACATATTTTTTTTAGCTTCATCTGATTGGTTTAGTTTCACGTGATCGTATTTTATATTCACTGTAAAAGCACAAACACAAAGTTTCGCCTACTCACTCTAGAGATAATAATTCTTAAAATTCAAATGACGCGGGTTTTTGCTCCAAACGTTGGCCTACCTCAATGTGTCTATTTGTCTATGAATCACACTAAGCTATTCTAAAACAGCTTCCTGCACCCGCCTGCTATGGATTATCCGACCTAGAAACAATAGTTTTATTTGTTGTTGATACATTCAGAAACTGTTTATTGAAGGTTTCCTTTAACACCTTTTATAGTTCTATATTTCCTGTGCATACGCGTTTATAGATGATTTTCCCACTGCATGATTGAAATATAGGAAACAAAACAGGACCATGTCCAGATATCGTATTCATTTATAATAAAGCCTTTTCCATGATAAGCTTTTATCTTTTGTTAGAAAACATGGGATGCAAACCCAACATCTGCTGTTAGATTTCTTTGCACGATGAGGGCAAGCAAATTCCCTTGTAGAAAACTACTTCAAAACCGCAGGTAGACTATATCACTGCCAATTCTTGCGATTGGAATGTAAACAATATTCTTTCGCAAACACTTGTTTTTTGAAGTAGACGAGGTGTAATGCATGTCTAGTGTCGTGACCGAGTTGCGGTCGTCTTTCAAGTGACTATTATCACATAGAGCGCCTAATGGGTTTTTTATCTATTAATTATTTGGATCGAAATATTTTTCGCATGGTCATTGTTTCCGACTCTCATATATGTGCCATAGCTAAATCATATTTTAGTATACAAATATACACCCCAAAACCTCAGAGCTTTGTGCTTGCTTTTAGTATTATTGTGCAAGTCGCTGCGTTGCTTTTCGTTTTAGAACTACAAGTTGCATTAATTTACTTCGTTTGAAAACAGGCTACCTATAACTTATTATTGCACTCGAGATCAGCATTTGTCAGCATTTGACAGAGAATCAACAGTGACTGATTTGCACAGCTATACGTGGATAACCACAGCCAACATATAGATAAACCGCCTTACAGAGATATAAAAGTTATATATAGCTACATACGAAAACGTCTTTGAGTTCTTTCTGGAAACGCCTCGTTTGGCTTTGATTAAAACGGAAAATATATTCTTGGTATTTTTTCAGAAACTGATCAATTTTAGGCACGCAAAACCTTAATTTTTTGTTAAACCACGTTTATCAGGTAATCATTTCTCGCAGAGAACAAATCGAAATGTTCGGTTTATCGATTGGGTGCCTGATATTTTTTCTGTTTACGCCTGCAGTCAGTTTGTGCTTGATTGTGATGTTTTTTAAGATTAAAATCTCAAGCAAAACAGCTCCTATAATTTTGCCAGAGCTGCATGAATAAATGATATTATTGCAAAGATTTTTCTCGACTGAGCCGTTTTAACTTTGCTAAAATAAGCTTACCCATGCAGATTGTCTCGCCATGCATGTGGAAGTTCATAAATGCAGTTAATTATTTTTAATCACCGACTTTTAGAAAGAAAGATCAACTAATCCCTCCTTTCTGAAATTAACTTTTTTGCCTGGGCTAGCTCGAAGGAGCATGCATATACATATTTGTGATAGCGTTACTGTTAGTTAAATACGCTGAACGATAAATTCATTCACAGGCGTCTTCAGTGTCCTTACATGGTTCATGTATAAGATAGGACCATTATAAATTATAAAGAAACCGTGTTTCAGACTACAGGCCTGGCCCCGCGTGGCCTAGTTTTGAATTTGATTTCTTTATGGCGTATATATATATATACAATCTTCGACAGGGCCCCAATATACGGAAAATTAGTTATGCAGATGTAAAGCTACTATGTAGGTAAGCTGCATTAAAGCCATTATTATTATTATTATTATTATTATTATTAGAATAGCTATATGATATAAAGTGCGTTCACAGTCATACTATACGAAAAGCTGGTTTGATCGAAGCAAAGCCTAGGCCTGGCCTCAGTATAGCTGTGGCTATGCATTGCTCCCATGCAGTGCAATCTCGTCATGAGTGTGGGATGACCAATAGGGAGTTTGAGCGAGGCAACGAAGTACGAAGACGAAGACAAATTTCACAATTTTTTAACGTCTGCGTATGCTCCGCTTAAGGTCAGCGGTGAGAGTTTAACGTCTTCGTCTTGTTGTCCTGGTTTAGAACGAATATCTTGACAAAGTTCGTTGTGGTCAGAACGAAGTTTTCAAGTTAATCAAACCTTGAATAGTTCTTGTATGGAATATAAATGTTGTTTGAGATGTTTAACCGTAAAGAAGCATAACATCTTCCACTTCCAAAGTATTTTCTGAAAACATTGCTAAAATAGCCATCTCGTATTCAGCTCTGTTCATGTTTACAAAATTAGTACCGTGTTCGTAGTCGTATAACTTTGACAGAACTGCTGAATTCAAATATCCCGCTGCACGAAGACTCCTTAAGACGAAGACTACTATTCCCAGTCTACCTCGGCCGAAACACGTCTTCGTCTTCGTACTTCGTTTCCTTGCTCAAACTCGCTAATATTAAACTCAAGCGCGGCGGTTAAAGTAAAATTGTGAGCATTCGATTCCAATTATTTACGCAGATATAGGTTCAACCTAGTGCTCAGGCGTTCAGATTACTGACAATAAACAACAATGCTGGCTATTATGGTCTAACTTTTAACGTTTCTTTCCAGTTCAAAACCTGTGTTTTAGAGCATCAAAACGCTGCAGTACAACGCAATTATAATTATACAATATAACAGAAATATGTAAGTCAAATGATCGAACGTAAAGATAGTGTGTGTCCTGAGCCCCAGTGTCCTGAGCGGTGATCAGTATATACATATTTCGTAACGTGAAAGCCTGTTGTAGCAATTAAGGCTACATCTAAACGACGTAGGCTAGATCATTATTTAATCTATCACCGTATTACGAAAGTATTATAGCACTTCAAAGCTTATGTTATCACTTGTCAGTTTCTAATAATTTCGAAAAGAAGTTTTAAATATTTTTTTACCTTGCCTCTTGATTGAAGCGAGAGACATCCCACATTTTGTCGTTAATCGTTGTTCAAAATAATCAATTATTGAGCATGGTAAATCGTGATATTGAATTATACATGTTGTATACGTTATAAAGCGATTCCGGTTTAAACGAAAACGGCTGTGGACATGCATCGACCTGATCTTTACGAAACATCAGAAAATTTTGAGTAATCTAACTTAAGCCAACGAAAAACAATAGTATATAACATGTACCCATTCATCGATATGTCTGATAAGACGTTGGTTTCGAAGATCAAATCATTATATTTATCAATTAATCCAAGAAACAAATCATCGATCTACAGTTTAAACTGTCGGAATTTGAGATTACTAAATGCAATCTGGGCTGCTTCTTGCAGGTATTATTTATAATGTAAACTTGGAGACTATACGGTGGAATATACATACCAAATAAGTTGAATGAAATACTCTTGGTTTCAAATTTTCAATGAAGATAGGTTGCTTTGCCAATCCGAAACGCTTGCCAGGCTTTGAGCACACAATCATTGAGACAGCGCATTTAATATCACGATGTAACTTGAGAAGTTTTTAATTATCGCCATATTGGTCCTACGTCAGTTTCGGAAACTGGGCTTGGACGCAGGGTGCAGTAATTTGTAAACAGAGAATAAATAGAATAAACAGATGGTGGATATATTAAGGCAGGGGATTCGAAACTTAAACAAAACCGGTGTAGCTATGACAGTAAAATTGTTTGATTAATTTTCGAACCACGCAAAGCGTCAACATTTGAGAAAACAGTTGGGTTAAAAAAGAGTGTAATCAATCATGAAATGCCAATACTGACAAAAGACGCACGCGAATGTCATTCAGGCAAGGCTGCATGCGCACGGGGCGACGCTCTTAAAATACAGTCGAAGCTTATTTTAGAAAATGGTAATGAATGGGTATTGATAGAGCAGAGATACGAATAGTGGAACAGCCGCCGAAAATCTAAACTCAAAATGTCTCCGTCAGTGTTTTGACGTTGGCGTCTAGAATGTTCTCGAAGTGATTCAAGTAAACACAATTAACTGTAAATTAATAAACGTTGAAAAAACTCAAAGGTGCTATTTTTGCCAAATGTAGACCGACTTTTTTATTTTCGCAGACAGAGCTTTCTCCTGTTTGAAACATGCCAGGAAATCTCGAGCCCCCACAAAGTCGCCGGAACTACGTGGGGCAGGCCAGAGAACTTGTCCCGACTCCCTCTGCCTATACGATCATGGCTATATAATATCAAAATGATAGTGCACTCCGTAGAGTAAAATTCTGCCCCAACCTCTTTAAAAATTGCTTCGGGGCCCCTGAGCTCCCTAACATTAACTTGTTAGTTGTTACTACTTGAGGTGAACCGTTCATTGGTCCTCGTAATCTAGGTCAAGAGATACCTGAACTTTTCTCAGGGCATCATTACAAAAGCAAATTAACGATGGCGTGCATGGAATTGTGGTAATCCGAGCTGAGATCAGAACCGTGTGTTGAAAAGTTGCGTCTACTGCAGAGAGATTATTTTTTAACTCGGCTGCAATATATCTTCCCACGACAAAACACACGATTTGATTTAAAGACTTTTTTAACAATGGGTTCCGCTGATATTAATTAATAGCGGATAGAATAGCTAGGGGGTCATTGATAGGGACATCTTTTCCAGGATGAAAACATCGTCCTTCTCATACGCCAAACACGCACTAAAAACTATATATATCCAAAAATCTATATTGTCTACTGTTGATAATCAGTTGAGAAACACGTCATCTCATTGTTTAAATGCATTGTTTTGGCCTATGGGAAGAACGAAGTGTGAGTCCATTAAATCCTCGGTGATGTTCTACCACTTTTAAAGTGGTAATACGTGGTTTTGCCTCCTTCAACATCAACTCAGTATAGCTACCCGAGTTTCAAGAATTTGACCATCGGCTAAAAACAGCGCTGGGTTTAACACGGTCTCAGTTTCAGTTTTCTCGAGAATCACTCCATGAGACTCCAACACGGCAACACCCGCTGTTGTGGCTCCGAGAGTGGTTCCAGCATAAGCCTATCGCAGGAAACTGGCGCCCGTCATGTTTATTGGCAGTGGTTTCTCTTACCAACACTGAAAACTGAGAGACTATACGACCCACGACTATGCGCCCATCCAACTGATCAAGGCTCCCCTCCATACGATTGACATCGTCGGCCAAAATATCTTTACAACCAAGCCGCTTCAATCAGGATATCATCGATACAGTCAATTGATACCCATAATCGCGATATTCGATTTGTATAATATCCGGCTGGCATGTAAAACTACGTCATCAGACTGAAGTTAGGTTCCCTGACTTCCCTCCCCCTCTCTCCCCCCAATCCCCTCTCTCCCCCCCTCATCTTCCGCATATTAGCCTATGATGCAAGATTAACCTAGATATGTATTGTGTTGTACAGCATCATTTCAACCGAGATCTGATCATATTTAAAGACAAATATCCCAAAATGATATCCCCATTAATAACCTCCGACCTAGGATTACCCAACCGCTTTGTAATAGCTGAAGTTTATAGCGTATATTATCGACCAAACGAATCTGGAAATGCGTTGCTTATATATAAAAGTCTTTTCTGGATGAATCTGAGGCGAAGAAGTAGCTATCATATAAGACATATATACTGACATATTTTATGTAAAGATCCCAGACAACGAGATGCATATGTTTTATTTTTATCAGGCACACAATTCGATAGATAAGCTAGCATTTGCAACGATTGACGCAGTAGTTTTAAGAAGTTGGCATTTGAACTCGCGTTATCTGCGGGCGCTCCCTACTTTTGCAAACATGTCTGGAATTTATGTATTTTTGATCTTGCGGCTTGTGCAAGTTTTATCGTCGCAATTTCGGATAACTTTGAAACGCGTGGAAATGATTAAACTGTTGACCAAATATTCAAATCCGAGTTGACTAACTACTTAACTACGTTTCGGCTATAGATAATTTGTAGTTAACTTTAAAACACACGATGCCGTTTTTCCCATTCTGTCACTACTGAACGATAGTGAAAGTTAATCACTTTTATATTTGTACAAATAAAGTTCCTATGCATGAAAAATAGCATGATATTTCTAAGTTCATGTCAAATGAAATCCTGGATGAGGTCACCGGAAAGAGAATGCATGAAGTCCGCAAACTGCATGGTTATTCCCTTTAAGTTCACTGGATATGGAAAATGCGTGAATCAAATTAATCACGGAGTTAATCAAAATGAGATTCAGTTGATTTATTACAGCAAAACTTTAATTCTGTTGGATACATAATATTTATGTTATTATAATATATAATATAGATGAAAGAAATGAATTACTCTTTATAACACAAAGCAGTTGACTAACCTTAATGATGATTATGATGGAAATGCTGAATGACGATGTCATTTCCTTATGGATAGCGATTAATAGGCTAATTTTCTAACCTGCGTTTATATAAGTTTAATGAACACACGTCACCGTGACGCAACTATTTTTTTGTTGTTATTCAGCCAAACGAATATTATTGGCAGCTTAGTCCCTAGGCCTCTTGATACGCAATCTCATCGCGAAAATACAAAATACATTCAAAGAGGCCCCAGGGCAAGGCCGATTATAATTGGCACATTTTTAATAGTTCAGCCGGGAATGAAGGAGGAATGAGTAGGCCAGTAACCTAGAAACAAGCAACCTAAAACGTAGTCAATTCAACATGTTACTTACTTGCACGCTTGTATAAGTCGAAAAAAAAAGAAAGCAAACGCATAAAAATTACGTACAAATGCACAACATGTGGTTCAATATGTGAAGATGTGATGAGATAAAAAAGAGCTAATATCCAAGGGCATTAACACAAGTAGATGATAGAGCTAAAGTAATATCAGATCATATTGATTGTTTTTCAGTTGCCCATAAACAGGAAAATACATTCACCTTGTGGCTAATATTGTGCTACATACCCATGTATGAATAGTATGATTGGATGTGAGAGTAGTGAGCTAGTTGACTGCCCTTAGGACGCAAACACACCTAAAACATTTTGGCTGAGCGCTTCAATGAAATGGTTTATTGACGGTGGGGGAGATTGAAAATTCTCAACTCGAGAATTCTCTCTCTCAATCGTATAAATACTCGTAATTTTTGTCACTCAGGAATCAGGATTTATACACTACAAGACTGATAAGGAATGTGCTTTGTAATTTTTCCCTTTGGGGGCAGCAGCCTCAATTCAGCGATCAATTTATAATTTGGAAGGTATGCTGTATGCAGGATTATGTTTTCCCAGTTTTTATCAGACCCGGCCTAGATTAAATCGAAGTATTTCCCGCCTGCTATTCCGACCACGTCGGGTCTACACTAATAATGACTCACCTTATAAAATACAAGTTGGCGCACATCAAAGGGAACGAATTCGCAAAGGCAATTTCAACAAAGTTTAATGGCCGTTTTAATACTATGCCGATCCTGATGGAATGGCAGTAGCTATCGCCAGAGTTTTAAGCAAATCCTTCATAACACAAGGTACGGTCACTTCTGCATACTTTGCGTACATAGAAAAACAAATTACACTGATGTACATTGTACACCGTATCTATTAAACTGAAGGGGGGGAGGGATTAACATGACATTTATGCAATATAAGAGCGCGATATGGATCAATTATTAAATCGGCATCGTTCTAGAAACGGCGAATCTCCATAAACTGAAAGCTAAGTATTTTTTTGTGTGCTATGTAGGAAGTGCAAAGAGCTCGAAGTTTCGGAATAAATAATTGGCTGAACTATGAGTTCGGCTGGCGACTGATGTAATTATATTGACCGGACAAGATGTCTGATAAGATATCTGAATATGTTGAGCTCATCGCCAGCTGCGAGGATTAAATATGGGTAGGGGGGGGGGGCACAGGTGCAGTGGAAGTAATTTCTCCCTCCGCCCCCCCCCCCCAACGCTGGCAGCAACGGGGGTATGGAGATCACTGTTCCCTCTACTACCATATAGCAGCGATATACGTTCACCTTTTGTTCCTTATTTTTAATAAAAGGCTATCGTAACTGACTGGTATTATTACAGAAAATACGTTCTCTTGTGACCTCTGTATGTATACTTTAGGTTTAAATTTCCTCTCCACATGGTTGCTTAGGTGAAATGAATAACAAGTGCGTTTGTGGTTTGACCTGTGGTTTGACTTTAAAATAGTCAGGCAGGCTAACAAAGGCTAACATGAAGCATCGCCTAATTGAATACCGCGTTCGGAGAACGCAGTCTCGAATTTGTGCAAACATTTCAAATATGGCGGCAAATTTTTATTTTTTAAATTTTGGATAATTTATTACTGTTACTGGGATATCAAGTTAATAATTTGTACCATAAAACACCAAGCAAAGGTACATTCTTCAGTACAGTTGTTTGCCACAATAGGTTTTACTTAAATCAAGCCGCATATGAATTGTAATATAATTATATAAATAGGTTCAAAACTGCAGATGACATTTCAGACGAGCTGTTTCTCGAGGAACTGATACGCTGTTAAAGCCTTGATTTTAATGCTTACGATTCACAACATAAATAACCTTAAATCCATAACCAGTACAAACAACAAGTTGGAGCCTTGGAGGGTTTCATTTGGTGTTTTCATCCATGATATACATATAATTTACATATAATAAATTGGAATCAACGTCAAATGTTTGCACTTGTACTGCACAGGAGTAAGCAAATGGAATGAAACTGCACATTTTTTATTGCAAAAACACAAAGCCAACACACACAATGAATTTAGTTTATTACTGGTTCTTGTTTTGATACGTCACATGAAACCTACAAGTTTCACATACAGTGAAAATGTAATATAGTTATATTACAGTATGCCATTTAAGATATCAATAAGAGTTGAGCTTGTAAAAAAATATTTTAAAGATGTTTAATTAACCTTATTTTTTAATTGAAGAGAGGAGAAGCTGCATGACATGCAGTCACAGGTTAGTCCCATTTTCACTTTCCTACTTTCACCTTTATCTTTATTATATGCAATGCAATTCATAAAGCCTTCATTACATTTTAACATTCATCGTTTGGCATTGAAAAGCAATGGTTGATAGCAAATGCTTACTGTTTTAAACAAGGTTTATAAATATTTTCAGATTAATATTTTACATTCTATCATGACTTCATTTTTGTCTCCGTTTTCATTTTTGTTTCATTAATGCTTTTTGAAATGGGAAATTAACATGTTTGCCCTGTTTTGTCTAAACTGTCCAAAATAACTGCATGCTCCATCTCGATCGCGAATTTGTTTGGTACTGCATGCCAAACACTCTGTTCACATAACACTGAACAAATATAGAACTAGTCTGAGATTCATCCTTTTTGACCTTCTGTTTGCACAAGTATTTGCCCAAAATTGTGCAGTTATATAATTTTATCTGTTTTTACCATTTGAACACAGTCCAAAATTTCTCTTGCAAAGTGATCTATATTATCCTCACTCCATGGTTAGTACAAACCATGAATTTTCTTCAATTAATCATAATGCCTTGAATTTGAAATAAATAATTTAGGGTCTTGAAGTCCGGTCAAATAATTGAAGAGTGTTTGAATTTTATTGCTTTTGAAATGTACAAAATATCATTCAAATCCTATCGCTGAAAATGGATTGAACATTTGGTTTAATTATTGCAACACAATTTGGTTTTTCTGTTCTATGTAAATTCTGTAAAGCTTGGCAAAGATTCGCATCTCACGGAACAGATTCAAATTCTGAGGTAAGCAACCATTGGACAACCATTGGACACACACGAACGACATAGCTACAGCTAAAAATAATTTAAAGCATAAAGGTCGAATACCTGCACGATGCTTAAAAAAACCTCCTTGGAGCTGATGTTTTTACTAAAATTTAGTGTAAAGACATACTACATATTGTATTGTTTGGACTTGAAATCAGCCAGTTAATATATATGTATATTTCCATTAATGTACGTAAATCACCACTTCAGAAAATCTATTGCAGAAATCTATAGGTATATGTAGCAAAAATCGGCTCGACAATTTATGATCAGGTAGATCGACCTCATACACTGACGCATAACTAGACGATAATTGGGGGAGGGAGTGTATATTCATGTATTCAGTTCTGCCCGACAATTATCGTTCTAGTTACGTATACGCCACTGCTCGGGCAGTTGTATAAAAGACTAGTTAACTTTTAACTGTTGTTAAGGACAGAAATAAGGACAGAATTGGCCAATCAGAGTTGTGTATTTCTATAAGTTAACTAGGATTTAACATGCTCAACCTCGTCCCCAGGGTCTTCTGTGGACACGGCTTTCGTAACTTTTTAATTGCGATGAATGCCAAAATTAAATGGAATATAATGGACGAAACGGGATCGGGGAAGCTATAGTGAACTTAAAATGACGCTTGATATAGTTGGTTTGCAGTGTAGTATTCAGATATCCAATTTGGTGAATTGTAGTATACTATAGTATTTCTGAGAAAAATAGAACTTCTCAATGTACATAAAAGGCTTCTCGAAACTTTTGCAGTTAACGTACCAGAATTCATCTCAATGAAACAAAATTTATTTTTTGCAAAATTCTCACACGACGCTAGAAGTTGGTGGCCTAACTGCAGCACACCGGCCAACATCAGCGATTTCTGAAAGGCCATAATGCCTTGAAATGAAATGTAATCATTACATCTCAATACATAAGTTCTTATCTAATCATCATTTCTCGTAATCGTCAGCATACGGACTATTTTTGGAATCAAGTTGATAATGATCGTGATGTAGATTTTTCTGTAGCAGAATTACATCCCTTCCTGTAATGTTGGGCTGTAGTTATACAAAATGATACGACTTTTATAATTTAAGCGGTGATGAAAATTGAGATTTTTATCATATTTTATTGTAATTTACTAGAAGTACAACATTTCAACATCTGACTGAAGATATTTTTATAAGAAGCTGACATTTCTTCCTATAATGTTGGGCCGTAGCTATATTACATGACTTTAATAATTTAAGTGGTGACGGAAATTGAGATTTTTATCATATCTTATTGTAATTTACTGGAAATACAACATTTCAACATTTCACTGAAGATATTTCTATAAGAAGCAAACATTTCTTCCTATAATGTTGGGCCATTGCTATATTATATGACTTTAATAATTTAAGTGGTGACGGAAATTGAGATTTTTATCATACCTTATTGTAATTTACTGGAAATATAATATTTCAACATCTGACTGAAGATATTTCTATAAGAAGCTAACATTTCTTCCTATAATGTTGGGCCGTGCATGGCTATATATAATATGACTTTAATAATTTAAGCGGAAATTGAGATTTTGAGCATGCATGTCATCATGCATATGATTGTAATTTTCTGGAAATACGTTTTACATCACAGTCATTCCAATATTTTGAACTGAAATATTTGTAACATTTGTTTAGCCTATATGCCAAATGCCTATACAGGGTGTCTCAAAAAAAACGAAAACCTTTCAAAAAACGCATAACAATGTAATTGTTAAAGTTTGAATGCCTATAGCACTCTGTTGGGACCCACAGGTGTGTAAATGTTTGCTTTTCCTCAGCAACACAAAGCATTTAGCATTTTACTGAGTTGCATTAAATCCCCACGGGGTAAAATTCGTGCACACGGCATTCATATTTTAACAATGAATGATTTCAATAGTTTTCGGTTTTTTTGAGACACCCTGTATATGCCATAGAAGTCACATATATATGCGCATTTTGCATTCAGGTTTTAAGAAATAATCTATATATAATAATTTCCATTGATTATTTCAATTGCATGACAATTTTGAAAACACTCTCAGTCAGTGTTTTTCGAATTAGTGTTATTCGGCGTTTAAATATAAACATATTCACAAAGTCAGAGGTATATGAATCATTTTAGGCAAGATGTGCTGAAGAAAAACCTGGAGATCGTCAAACTCCAGGACGAATTAAATGGAAAGGAATCTCGATCAATTACCGAGTCCCTGGCTGATTCTTCCAGGCGTCGTTCGTCGCCAACTCCTGAGAGGCAGCGAGTGCAGTTCTCTTTGATGGATTTAAATATGGACGAGAGTTTAGGAACCGGTGAAGCTGAACAACAGAAAGTGATTGAAGATTTAAAGTCAAAACTTAACGCTGTAGGTAGAGTTTATTTTGGGAGAGGGTGGGGGGTTTTGAACAGCACACCATACATTTCTTGCTGTTAGTATAAAGCTCCGTACTCTTCTGCTTTCGTGCTTAGAAAATATCCTTTTGGTCGGCATAACGAAAGACAGCCAACTGCCCTGTTTAGTGAGAAAAAAATTATGCAAAAACGAATCTCACCACATTGGTCGCAGCTGGCTTTCTGGTAATGACTTTTATCTCCGAGATCGCAGGTCGACTAAATCCATGCAGCATGTCACATTACGTAACTTGGTGTTGTAAAGACAGCATTAGAACTATACTGGGTAGCCATAGAAGGAGGAAATTAAACTAGCTATACTCTTTCTTTCGTTATACTAATCTTTTCGCATTTCCAACTTCATTCGCATTTTAATCAAAATGATTTGATCCATAGTTACGAAAAAGATAAATATAAAACGTCTTTTTATTTGTCGTGTAAAATAAACTTGATATGTAAATTTTATTCTGTTATGAAAACGGGTGGGTTGAGCAGAGTTGATTATTAAAGGTCCATATATAGACTTCATAAAGGATCTATGACGCAGTTTGCGGACAAAGCATGCGTCATCTGATTGGTCAATGCGATGCCAATCAGGAACATACTTTGCCCGCAAACTAAATTTTTAAAGGTCTATATAGCCCGCGCCAGGATTCCAAGTCGAGATTATAAGAGTTTAGAGTTTTATTTGAGCTTTTTGTTATTAATCTTTTAACAATGCGACGGAGTGATGCTGTAACAATGGGCGATCACTTGATTATGGAAAAAGGGGGCACGTTTCTATAAACACAGACAAATGGACAGGGCAAAGACTTGCCGATACCTGACGAGTTTCCAAACCAAATCTGCTACAGGTTACATTCTAAAAGAACACATAGATTATATAGATATATATTCCAATCCACAGGTGACGGAAGTTTGTAAGCAACAGGAACGACATTTCTCCAATTTGGTCAAAGATTTAGAACACAAACTGAATGAAACCATCAGTGGACGGGATGAACTGCTTACTTTAAGGTAGGTTCGTACAGCGAATACTACAATTTTTAAACGAAAATGCGTCGATCACTACATTTTTACATCTCTTAATACAGACAACAAGAATCTTTAAGTCAACAACAGTTGATCTACCAGTTACAGGCTGCTCTGCAACAAAACAGCAAGACGCTGGAAATGCGAAACGAGGCAAGTTAAATATATATAATATAATTAATATAATATACTAGTAAATATATAGCGTTGTCCTAGGGCATTTTGGATTTTAATAGGTATCTCATAATCACATATCAAACTTTCAAGCAAACAATTTCATGAAGAAAACATGCTTTTTTATTTTTTAATCATATAATCATTGTGTATATGCATCAATGCACTCTACGCTGATATAGGTAACTGTGGTTTGACTAATTCCATCTGTCTATGTCATTATTCCCTATAGGAAATTTCTGTTTGCGACAAACGGGTAAAGGTCGACAAAGAAAAACTGACACAAGCACAAAGTGCATTGTTGAAGGTTTTTAATGTTTTAAAAAATGAAGAAAGTAAGAGAGGAAGTACTAACATGCTAACTGGAGTTACCACTGATAACCATTCCTTGTATACTGAAGAATTTCTGACTCAAGTGTTGTCAAGTATTCTCACAGACGATGATAGAAATATCTCTGATCTGATCGTCAAGAATCAAGAGGTTTGCTTTGCCTCGTGTATTTGAATCAAACTATCTGAGTCCTCTATGGCGTGTATATAAGGATGTTCATTGCGACCTCATGTAAATTAGTCGTTGCATTGAGGATATCTACTTTATACCGGATGGCTGAGTGAAATATGAGCTCATCATTCTCTTTAGATCGAGCAACAACTTCAAAATCTGAAAGAAGCACACGAGCTGGACAAAACGAACTTAATCCGTGAATATGAAACCAAGTAAGCGTGTTTTTGCACCTGATTATTCACGATTTGTTGTTTAGGAATTTTTCTATTTTGCTATCATTTCATTGGCGTTTTCTTGTAGACTCGTCGACTCGGAAACAGATCATGCGAAGTCTCTAGATATTGCAGCAAATAGAACCTTGACGGAACGAAGTCGAATTACTGAACTAGTTCGTGATATCAACGAGAATAGGTGTGTGATATATAAGAGGGAGTATTTTTGAGGAATTTAATTTCCAATATAACGCCGGATTAACGTTTGGGTATTTCTATAAAGGACTAATTAATAGTAAGATTAATTTTTAATCTGTTGTTGTAAAGAAACCATGCATCATCAATCTTTGCAGTAAATGAACCATCATATATCCAAAAAAGAGCATGCTTAAATCAGAAGAATTGCAGAATTCGGTTGAAAATGCATGTTAGAAGTGTGGAAAATATTGGCTTGGAAAATATGCATGTACTCTCAGAATTTTTAAACTCTTGTACTTCTGTATTTCGTTCGAAAATTGTTACCATTTCCGCCTAAAATTGCATTGTATGTAACAATATCCTTGGTAATACAAAAGTATACAAAATTTGCCAACTTTACACAAGTCTTTTTTTTCCATTTTACAACTTTTTAACTTTCTGCATAACGCCAAACTTTGTGAATTTAACGAATTTTATACTAATTGTTTTATGTTTTTTTCTATGCAAGATAAAAGAAACAGTCTATATATGTGGCAAATTGTCTATTTCCCCCCGCCTATTTAAATTATTTTTATTTCAGATGTGCTTTTCTTAATATAGGTTAAAATATGAGAAAACGATTGATGATCACGAAAAAGTGATAGCTACACTGGAAGAAAACATCGAAGCATATCGCGTGGAACTTCATGATAAGAATAAAAAACATGAAATCCAAGTACGAAGTTTATTGTTGTTTAAGAGTTATTTTTAAACAAATTTTCGAAAAAAGATTGTTGAACAAATATTAATTTGAATTTGGTTGTCTCGGATTGGTAAAATAAAGTAATATATTGGTTGTAATTTAACCACGTTTTTAATCGTTTTAAACAATAAAAAATTGGGCCAATCAATGAATCTTAGGTAACAAATTTTAAATTGTTTGCTGTTTTTAAGGTCTGTTCACACGATCCATCCAATTCACTTTTGATGGATGTTTTATACTAGTCTGTTGTCTTGTAATGTATATGAGCAGCAAACCCACCGAAGCCAATGTACTATTGCCTCATCAATAACCCACTATATTCCATACGTCAGAAGTGAATTGGATCCAATAGAATTGGATTGTGTGAACAGTCCTTTACAGTGTTCATGTGTATTATCTTATCCACAAGAAGTAGACTTTAAATGAAGGGAATCTAAAAAGTAGCACGGGGAAAAAAATGGCTACAGGCAGGCATTTATTTTTTTGCTTGAAACAGAAAGATTTTATAATATATCTTTTCCATGCATTAGCGCAATAAAGATGTTGTCCTTCGCAAGAAATTGGAAAACCAGTTAGAAAACCTTAGAGCTGAGAAAGAACAACTGTCGAACAATATGCTTGAAATTAAGACAGCGTCCGAAGACGAAGTAAAGGAATTAGCACTAAAATTAAGAAATGTCGACGAAAAGCACAAAGATAATGAAAAAGAACTTCTGGGTAAAATTGTACAGCTGAAAGAAACTGTTGAAGAGAGAGAAGAAGATATAACGCGTATAAAGAAAGAACATGAAGCTGAACTAAAGCTTAAAACTGACAAAATTTCATCACTTGAGAAAGATAAAGGTAGCGAACTATTTGAAAGAATGGAGAACAACCATAATGAATGTCGTAAACAACTGTTGACACTAAAAGAAGAACTGAAACATAAGACTGACGAAGTTTTAAAATTAATGGAGGAATGTAGAAGATTGAGAGAAAGAATCGATAAAAGTCAGGATGAAAAATCTGCCATATTGGCTGAAAAAGAAGAGTTGAACACCAATTTTAAAAATTTAAGTGAGAAAATGTTGCGTATACAGGATGAAAAATCTCGTTTATCCAATATGGTGAGAGAAAACGTAGATGATTTAACTCGCGCGAAAGACGTTATAAACAGTCTCCAGGTTGAACTGGATGCAAGAGAAAAGAGTCTAGAAGTGTTCAACAAACAGGAATCGAAATTGGCAGAACTTTTGTTTCAGAAACATCTTGTCGGGGAATCTCTGCTTGTTGAAAGACAACAAATTGTTGGGTTTCTAGAAGAGAAAGTTCAGGAAAATGAGAAGCTGAAAGGAACTCGAGATGCTCTCGCCCAAAACCTCGAATCAAAGATACAAGTTTTAGCCGAAATGGAAGCGACTTTTCGATCGATGGAAACAAAACTTGAAGTGCGAAGTAATGAATTGGAAGTGATCATGGAAGATCGAAACAAAGCTGTGAGAGAAGTCGAAAATAAAGTTGTAGAATTGACTAAATTGAGAGAAGAAAGAGATTCATTAGTGACCCTAATGAATGGCAAGCAAAGTGAGAAAGATAAAGAAATTACCAAACTTTTATCACGTCTTAAAGGTATAACTTTTATTTCTCAGGTCTTGTTTTTTAAGGAAATAACAATTATAACAACAATAAATAAATAAAATTAATTTGTTTATTACTCTTTCAGAAGATTTGCCATTAATTGTTTTTTGTTGTTTCACTACAGGCTCACAGCACGACCTCGCAATGACAAGGAAAGTTCTTGAGGCAAAGAGGGAAGCCAATGAAAAAGGTATTGTATTGTATGTAGAGGTGTATGTACACTACAACCAACTAACATTTTTATATGTTATATTGCGAATTAATATAATGGTATGTTACAAACGCAAATTGTTCTCCTGATACAGCACACGGTATTTTTCAGTAACTTTACTCAGTTTTGATATTCTGGTAAATAAAGTTAGCAAATTTGCACAGTATATTAGGACGCGAAAAAACTTGCCAATTCCCGTTATACAGTTTATCTACTGTCTGTATTTCGTACTGGAATTCACTGGTTCATTAGCATCCTTTTATCATAACAAAATTTAGATAAAATGAAATATATCGAATTTCAACCTAAGGTAGAATTATTATTTGGGAAGAAACTGTAAATTTGTGCGCTATTCCTTTAAATACATGCCTGTATGTTGTTTTTAAAATTAGTGTATTCTGTTCTATAAACAGCAACAAAACTGGCATCGGCGACGCAAGAGGAGATAACAGCGAAGCGAAAAGAAGTAGACAGTCTCAAAGACAGGTGGAGAAATTAGTTGCAACTTGTGAAATGAATTTGTAATAAATAGGATTTGAATAGACATGCAAATTAGTTACAAACAGTAGTAGTTGTATTTTTCCGATACAACCACTAGTTTTTGTAACTGATTTGCATGTGATCTAATTCACGAAATTTGGTTAGGTAAACGTGATTTCACATGGTTATTCATGATTTCACAAAAATAATTTGAAGTCTCTCATGAGGGGAGTCAAATGATTGGCTGAATTCAGCTTTCAGCAAAGAAGTGCCTGGTAATCAGCCCTGCATGCATGCATGCATGAAAAGACCAATGACGAGATTTCCTTGTTATCACTTTTTATATAGAATCAAGTGGCTTCAGGACAGCTTACAGGCTACTGCTGAAGTAAGAAAGAATATTTTCGTTAGTTAAAATATTTCATAGTAATATATCAGATCAGTTAACTTTAAGACAACATTTTATTCAATGGTATGTTGAAAGATCAGTTGTGTCAATTGTGTTGTTCATTGTGTTGTGTCGTAAGATCAGTTGACAATCTCGCATGTTGTGTTTGGGAAAGTTAGTTCCAAGACATCATCAGAGTGTTTCTATATTGTCCGATATAACCATGCATGATATCGATGGGACAAGGTTGACACGGTAACATATATCGTATTGCGTAAAAGGCAGGGGGGGGGAGGGGATTCTAAGGGATAGATGACTTTTGTTGTTTTAGCAGTCGTCTTCTTTTTTTATCTTAGATAAAAAGAGAATACTGTGCTAGACATGTGGAATTCTTTTTTCATGTATGCCTTTATATGATAAATTTCAGGAAAAAGTACACTTCGAAAGAAAGGCGTCGGAACTTACAACCGAACTAAGAGATAAGAACCAAGAGAACGAGAATATTAGAGAGGAATTTGATAAAATAATGAAGTATTACGATAATGCAAGTGGGCAGGTTACTCAAATGGAAATGGCACTGGAAAAGGTGATGTATACAGTCATTGGTATATGATGTAGACATGATATTTCATGTCAATGGCAATGTATCTCTCGCCCTCTAGGCTGGCATAAAGTTTGCAGAGTCGCAAGCACTTGTTGAAAAACTGGAACAAGATTTGGCGAAAATTAAACTGCAGTATTCATTGGAAGTAAAGGTGTGTTGACATGCATTTTATAGCGATATGGCGACTTACCTTCTTAACGTGTGCTCCTGCATGGTTTTAACAACATGCGAATTCAAAGACAGGCAGAAGTGAACTAATTGATTTAGTGAATTTAAAATAAATGAAAAATTATGACTTTCAGGAGTTGGAATTGAAAGTGAAGTCTGCTGAAGGAAGAGAGCAGAATGTCCAAGTGGTGAAACCATTTCGATTCCAACATGGCGGCGATGCAGGATTGCAAGGGTTTTGTACATTTTCTGTATAAATATTTTCAAGCTTAATGAATAGTCATCATTCATGAATTTAGATGGTTAAGCAAGCAACCTTTCCTATAGTCACTGTATATGTGAGACAGTCTAAGCATTTGTTATGGAATAAGGTTATCAGCAATCTTAAGATATATATCGACCCCACTGATTGGTACTTTGTAATCATAGTTATCCGGCGAATGGGATGGCAATTGCGAAAAATGAACTCGACGCAACGAAAGTACGTCTATTTTGCTACTATGTGTAGACTGTGTGTGTAGTGCATCTCTAGATCACACTGCTTGTGTTGTATCATTTTCAGCAAAGATTAACGGAAGAGACCGAGATGACTGAAGGTTTTAAAACGCTTCTAAAGGACTTACACGAACTGATGAAAAACATGAAAGATTCAAGTATCATGCTGAAGAGAGGAAGTGATGCTGGTAAAAAAACCCCCAGAAAGGTTAAAAGTGAAGTTCCGAAAAAAGCTGAAGGAAAGGAAACAGTTGCCACGACGAGACAGTCAAAGAATGAGCCGGCAAGAATACAAGATGATGGAAACAATAAGGATTCCTATACATCAACTACAGTTGCGGCAAGTGACACTTTGCCAGGACCATCAGGGAGCAATGGTATTGGTCGAGGAAAAGAACTGAAGAGGAGAAAGAGCAGAACAAAGTCGGTTAACCCTCCTCTTCATAGTTCATCGCCAAAATCCTCAAGTCCTGTGTTATTTGATAAAGATACTAGCAACAACTCTACGTCAGACTTGAATTATTCCTATTCTGATATCAGTGATGTTGAGTCTGATTGCAGTGGAGACAAGCAGCAAAGAACAGGCAAACGCACACTGGAAATCTTATCTTCGCCTAGACCAAGGTATACGATTATTTGTATAATGTTTACAACATGAGCGGCCGTGGTGTATTGAATATACAATTACGAGCGCTGCGGTGAACAACTTGTGAAATGAATTTGTAATAAACAAGACGCCTACTCAGGCGTTCACTTGGGCTACAGTTATCTTGTAGTAACATGCATGGTATGTTTGTGACACTCGCGCGGGTGTCCTGGGGCGATTTCGATTCGTTCGAAGACTTCGTGCTGTCCACGCGTGATTTTCGTAAACTCGCGACGCAAAAGAAAAAACCGAGCCCATTTTTCAACTCGGTTTACCAGTCCTACGGTAGCCCGAGTAATACGATTTAAATAGATATGCAAATCAGTTACAACCACTAGTGTTTGTAACTGATTTGCTTAGCAATTAAAATCTAATTTATTACAAATTCATTTCAGAAGTTGTTTACAACACTCGCGGCCGTATTGTATTGAATTTGTATGTGGCATATACAGGGTGTGCATGTGCATTCACGAAATTTGGTTGGGCATTAACAATTCATGATTTCACAATGTTAGTACATAATTACTTTTTCTGAAGACGGGCGCGAAACACGAGGCAAAGGCAAGTGGTTTTGCGAGCTTTTCTTAACTCAAACAACATTCTCAGTTTGGACCAGGCCTCCAAACACGGAAAATATAACAACAATGTAGTCTTCCAAGTTTGATTTGCATAAGCTAATTAAATTTCGGGGTTTGGATGGGTCCAATCACGGGCTTCGAACAATCAGAATCCGCGTTAATATATACATGTTATTTTATAAAAAAATAGTTTCTAAGCGGTTGTAAATAAGCAAGAGAAAATAATTCTTAGTGATCGACATAATAGGCAAATTGGTTATCGTACTTAAAGATCTTGCAAAGCTAAATTAGAATACGTCAAGGGGGGTTGCCCTAATGATAGCATTTCGGATAGGATTAAGCTCACATGTGAAGAGGCTTTCGAAAAGAGTAAATTAGTCTGCTTCAGAAATACCAGGTTACGATTTGAGATTAAAAAGTTATTAAAAATTGTATTGTTTTTGCCTCCTGGGGGTCATTTGGCATCTCATGCATGCATATATCACCACAAGCAGCTTGATTTTTTTTATCATTTGTGTTTGGTTTTAGATGGTAAAAAGTTGTGCCTTAAAATTTTACAATTCTGCTTCACAAATCCACAATTTAATCATTCTATTTTGTCCGGAAAGATTTTGGTAAGACCAAATAAAATAATATAGCGCACGCAAGCCAAAGGAGCAATGGTTTGAGATGGGTTTTTTTTTGTAAGGTTTTGCATGCAAGTAGATTTGATTTATGTTTCGGATTAAATTTTCAAAGAATTCTTCAAGTCGTAATAGGAAATAGGCGAGTTAGATGAAATTTGCAGAGTGTATGAAAAAAAGTACCCCCTATTAATATCAATCTTTTGTTAGAATTTGAATGCTTTATTATTATGCCAAATTTAAAATGAAAAGCGGACGCTCAGGTTTGAATGCCTTAACCTAACTACTTTTTGGTATTTACCAGTGCATTATAATCATGCATTCAAATTCCAACAGAAGCTTCATTTCAATAGGTGTACTTTTTTTTATAAACCCTGTATATAAAGATATCCAATTAACTAATATTCACAAAATTTTGCACTAAGAATATTAATTATAGGTATAGGCTATAGCAATTGTCTCAGACATTGAAATTGTTTTCAATCTGATCAGATCATTGAACATAAAAATCTTAAGTAGTTTGTAAATGCACTTAGATGCCTATAAAGGCAAAAATTAACCCCCTGATATATTCTTTACGTTTTTTTGATGACTGATTTAATTTTTATTCTATAATTCACATGCAGAGATAAGTGAAAAATCCGTAATTTAATTAAGGTAACATAGTCGAAATAAGATTCTAATGTCTAGGCTATTTTTTTACGGTTACAGTTTGCATGAGGTATATTATAGGGATATCAATTAGCCCTGAGAAATTTTAATACAAAGGGAACAAGATTAATATTTTAAATAAATGAAATGCATGATTTTCTCAAAGGCAACTCCTGTTAAATTACAGTCGTTATATGCAGCAAATTTTCATGATATTGGAGCCATCATTTTTTTCACTAGGCCTTTAGAGGGGTATAAAAAAGCGAGAATTTGGAAATTCATTTTTTAGAACATGCCAGTCGGTGTCTCGAGCGAAAAGCGAAAGCTATCAAAAGCGACTTTTGTAAAGTATTGTAATGTAAAATATTGTAACGCTGAGGCTGAGCCAAACACGGATACGCGTAAAAAGTCTAGGTACATGCATGTATAAAATTATCGTTGCATTGTGTTTTTGAAAACCTGATGCTATATGCATGGTTGTGAGGGTCGATCACAGCGTTGTGGCATTGAAGTTGCTACGAATTTTTATGTATACAATTATTCACAGTAGGTTTTTTTCTGGGCCACCTAATATATCTCACCGCAGCTGTGTTATATAGAACATCTTCTAATTTTTTTAATCATCGTATGTTATGTATTACTAATTACTTGTCGAGATAAATCATTTTCATGCAATGCATAAAAAATTACTTGTGTGAATATATGTGATCTGTCCGCTTCATCATGACACTTAGTTTAGCGTAAAATAGTCTGGACATTTTTATGTACCCTGAAAGAATTCGCTCGAAGGTTTTCTTGCAGCCAAAATGAAAGAAATTTGGCTGGACACCTCGTGTTCTGAAGTAAAGGCGGACCCAATGGCAATTAATTCATCATCTATACCATTTTTAGAGATGCCAGGACATTTCACAAGTCCAAACAGCTCAAAGGGAAAATCCACTCGCACATTGAACCTGAAGATGGTAATGTCTACTTCAAACGCACTTAACTTCAAATTCATACTTTATTATACGACCAAGTAAGGACAAAACTGATTAGAGGATTAAGATGCCATATATAGACAAAACGTTGCCAATATGCCAAAGTGCTTTAACTAGGTTTAAGCCATCCCAACGGTCGTTAAATAAATGAACGACTCCTGGATTGCATGCAGAGTGCGAAGCCTCCTTACACTGAACCACAGCCAACAAATCTCCTCTATAAATTGCAAAACAGTTCATGAAAAAAGAAGTTACTGTTCATCTATACGGCCGTAAATTTCCCCGATAAAGTCTAAACGACAGTTCTACCACCTCTATAGTCGATTCGCTGTTGATGCCACAAGAGTTACCGCCAAGAAGCCATAGACGTGCGAAGAAAATCTTGGACCTCTTGAGCTTAAAAGGCCAAGCGCTAACCAACGGTAATAAAAGTAGGTAAAATAATATTGCTTTTTGTGCCAATAATTTACAATGGGTTAATAGGTTTGTTGATAGGGAGAATACTGACGGTTGATGTTAGACTATACATACAAACAAGCCCTAGAGCTAGCTTTCGTTCAAATTGTGCATGACGTTATTGATATTGTGTTAGTTGCGTCTTGGAAAATGAAAACCTCCCACTTAACTACTTAGCCTACTTACCGACCCCCTTAGTTCATTATATACTGAATTGATTTTTAATGCGTTGTTCCGCATAACGGACAGGACGTAAAAAAAAACAATTCACTATTTTCTACAAAAAATATATGATACGTTGTTACTAAATGAACGCACACTATCACATTGTATGGTCTCTCAACGTCTCATAGACTCAATCACGTTCGTGTGATTTTCGTTATTAAACTTCAAGGTGTGGTACGTGAAGTGCAATGTCTCAAGAACAGCACTTAAGAATATCTTGTCTGCATGATATATTTCAAAACGTTTTTGATATATCGTTTTGTGCAAACATGTACTTATATAAACAAACCCACTTAAATATACATGGAAGTGATTACCATAGGAATGTATATTGAGTCGCACTTATCTATGTTTTATTATATTATAATAATTATATGGAAAGGCTCCAGGGCGTTTATTAAAGATGCAAAGATCTTTATTATATATCGTTATTTCACATCAGAGCCCTTGAACGTCCCTTCTTGTCTGGCATATTTTAGTTTCGTGAAATGGCAAAATATTGCCGCATCCGATGAGTATACTAGACTTTGAATAATATTTCAGTACACCATGCATGGAGTTGAGTCATATTAATGTCCGTTTTTTGAAACTCACTCAAACTCATTGAGTTAGACGTGGAACTTGAATTTCGCCATCATGCTGGTCAACGAGAGTCTTAACTTAATCGACGATAAGATTTTTAAATTAGGTAAAAACATCAGAACGAGCCCTCAGTTAACTGAGTCAAGTGCATGGAATACCATACATCCTAGCAAAATTCCAAGCTGATTAAGCTCTCCACTTAAAAAGTTTGAGTGTGAGCGACCTTTTAGAATAAAGGCGTATAAAACTGGATAACGCTTCCTATACTCTGTGACACGATTTTGTAGCCGGATTTTTGAATGTGTCAGCTAGATTAGGCTAAACTTTTTGGTTTTTAAAAGAGGTAGCCAGGAAAGCAAATATATATTGTTTGACCTGGGAAGCTAGTGATAGCCGCCATGCTGAATGGTTATTCACCCGCAAATTTTGGAAGGATAAGAGGCTTTTCCATGATGAATTATCATCTCAAAAATATTTTTCCTTTTCCACGAACGTGCAACTATTTATTTACGCAACAGCAAATGAGCTGTATAGGCGGGGCCATTCAACATGGCCGCTATATTGGCTTCAACTCTACAGTTGGAAGGATTTATAATAATAAATATTCTAGAACACGAAGATCGTTCATTATCAACATTACATAATCATTGTAATGATCTAATTGACAGCATTAACCTATCATTTTCATACTGTATCAAGCGAAAGTCCGCTTTAAGTGTGAGCATACGGCATATGCATGCGAAGTAATAAGCCAACACATATACATGCAGTGTGAAATTAGTTGCGATTATATTGTGATTATTGTCTTGACTTAGAGTTGACTGCTAAAGGAATATATGACGTCATATAAAATCCAAGAATACCTGGCAAGCAGCACTTTCCGACAACCCATGATAGTCGTAAAAAATGCCAGCTGACTGTTTTTCTATAAATTGAAGTATGATGCGCGTATACTGACCCCATCAAACCTTACAAACGGTCATTGCTTTATTTCCTTTGCGATTCCAGTCGTGACTGCCCATATCCCTTAGCGAAGTTTGATTTAATAATGTTGGTAATTTGTAATAGCATTTTTGGTCAATGGGGCAATGCGAGTAGACAACTGAAACAGCTCGTGTCCTGATTGCATGAACAGTGAAGAAGTGCCTTTTTGCCTCTCTATGGCTATGCGTCCTTCGCTGTAAACTTGGACGTCCTTCAAGAAATTTTACGTAAATGTAGGGATGCACGATTACACTCCCCACGCTCGGAACGTATCAATAATACATTTTCGACACCTTAATGAATTGGTGACTGAATGACTGAGTGATCCAAGTACTTGCTTATAGAAGCCACTTGTGGTTACCGTCAATAATGCCAGCCTATTCCTGCCAAACTCGATTTGGCTTGCTTCTACGAACGTGAACACAATACACAATAGATTGACTGTTGTATTTTCTATGTATACCGTTTGTTCATTTCATAAACAAGGTTGCTCGAAACAGATGAAAATATGACATTAAAACAATGTCGGATATCGCTACAACGACAACTAGGACTCTGTTATCTACTGAACGAATTCTTTCGGAAATGTTTAAAAACGTTAAAGCTTCGCCTTCTTCCGCGTTATATGTAGAGATAGCCGAGCTGATTGGTCGACAAGATGATGGTATCAAACGGTGCCGCGAAGCAGAGCAGACAATAAAGAGAATTCTTAAATGAATGCTTTTTGCCCATGCAGGAACTAGCTTAACTGGAAAATTGCCTCAGAGCCACGTTGGAGTCTTTCAAATATAAAGACAATTATCATTTCACAATATCGTATATTGTTTGAATACAGAAGCAACCCAGGCATCGTATAGTTGCGATTACAAGTTATTATTACACGAACTGCGGACGAATTTCAGGGAATATTTTCCCCGAACTGTATAGAAATATTCTGGCTGAGCGCGGAGGAACATTTCGGGGGTAAGAGCATAGTTTCTTATGTTACATAATGCTTTGTCTTTTTAATAATTTTAAAGTTACGCCTATAACATATGTAAATTAGCTGATTCATTTAACTCGTCGTATTTTTTGTATGTGTGTACATGATAAATTACCCGCCCATATACTTCAATAAGAGAATATATAAAACAAACATAAGAACATAAAGTTTGCACCGAGCGAAAGAGTGAAACATTTTGGTGAAGACCAACATAATAGAGGACGTTTACGTAACTGAAAGGCCTCTTTCATAACCTTTATCTTGCTTTGACACACCACGGTCTTTCGCTGAGGAGTTTCCTTGCTTATACAAGCTGACATACTGTCCCCCACCCTTTTCGGAAAAGTAAGGCCGTGCCTCTGTGGGAAAAAGGGCACTTTGTGCCTACGTATATAGCGCGAAGGCGTTCCGTTATTGCCACTCGTTCAGGAACCCGCCTCTCTCTTTGGGAAAACGCCAGTACCCCTCGTATCGTCGTGGCAAACGCCAGAAGACAATATTCTTTTACATATGTGTGGTGATGCCTCACCGTCAGGAGAATATGTACATGTAAACGTCGCACGCTGGTTATGCTCTAATATAATATGGGAAAAAACACCTCGCCTAACAGGTATTTCTGCGTGCTATTATATAACCTTACGCTATAACGCTATCCTATGTTATAATGACATAATTCACAATGTACCTAGAGTAACAGCTATCTAAACAACGCGGCTAACACTAACAGGTATTACCGCTACGACGTTATACGTTGCCTATGTTACTATGGCATAATTCACTATACTCACCAGAGAGTAAGCTAGGGCTCTCTTAACGCCACGCTTCCTTTACAGGTAACGCCCTAAGTTAAAGATCATACGTAGCAATAAAATTCGCTTTACCAACGGCCAAAAGGAATATAAAACCGTTGCGTTTACCAAACGGTGAATTCGTTTTTTCCTTCCTGACTTTAAACAAGGAATTTAGGAGGTTCCAGTTTTTTCGCGAGCGAAAAGATGATTTGAGAAAAAATTGTGAATCGCGAAAAGCAAAGAGTACTGAGGTACATATAAACGGACAACCACTTTAAAATTATACCACTTTAAAATTCATGTGAATATATATATTACAAAATGAAACTCCCTTATTAATTGAACTCGAAAACTGAAAACGCGGTGTCACACGTTTTCTGATACCGTCATTATTTAATTACTTAAAAAAATTATATGTCACTATATATGTCACAAACTATATATGTCACTTATAGGTACTGGTCGTTTTTTTATTTTTAAAAAAGCGACCCTGCAAAATCAACTTGGGCAAGGAACAAAACTAAACATTCTATATAAAGCATTTTCTGACATAAAATAAGTGACCCTTCAAAGGCAAGGAATTACATCTAAAATTAACCTCATAACCTACATAGGCGAATGGGTATAAAAATTAAATGGGGTGAAGTCCTTCCGACGTGGGGCAGAAGGTCTGAGGTGGCTTGAGGCGCCCAGGGGTATGTACCACCGGCGAAATTTTGAAATTTACTCCAACACCTGTGAAATACTAACAGGGTTACTTGAAGAGCGCAGAAATGCTATGGATTAGTTTGAACCCAAAACATCCCATCCTAAAAGCAATCTCATATTTGTATATTTAGGAATATTTACATAGTTCACCCTTTTTACAATGTACAGTGTATCAATTTTTCAAATTTCAAACCTTGGAAACATGTATTAAATTGACAGTTCAGTTATAATAAACTACAAAATATTTTTCCTCGCCCAATCATGAGCGTCTTAATCCCAGTCTTTCTCTGACTTTGACCTGCGCTTGCGAATAACAACGAAAACTATATTCATGTATATGCTTATGATTAACTTGCAATTTCATGCACAATATTTTCACGACCACAGTCGAATATGTGTTGAAAAAAATGTCTGTCCTAAAAGTATAAACGACTGAGCATTACGAAATAAACTGCCCAGTTATTAAGTAACTTCTCTTCATTTTTTGTATCACAATGTTCGCGTGTTCAAAACTGGACTGTAAATTTTATGGATTCATATATACCGCTGCACGCATTTCTTAAAATTTTTCCACCTGAAAATTTTAACGCACCACCGTTTTAACACACAATGAAAATATAATTCTATTTTTGAAGGTAAAATTGTTGAACGACATGCCCTTCCAGACACTAACAAAAATTAAATTTAGATTCAAGAAATAATGCATCATGCGGGAAATGTTTATGCGGGAAGTATTCAGGTGGCATCCCTAAATTCCCGACTACCACAATATTCGATCCTCCGGCTTCACTGAAGATATTGTACAAATCTTAGGGCAAATTGATGAATCTTTCAATGAACTTTTGAGGAAATTTCTCTGAAATGCCGTTATGGGCGCGTTGCTGGGGAAAGCAATAGCAACAGGCATCAAATTTCATACTTTCCCTATAGGGAATGTTTTTATACCATACTACGTGAATTTTCATTGCTATGTTCTCCCTAGGGAAAATTATAAAATGCCCACTCGCGTTGATCGCGCGGTAGCATTGGGATTTTAAGACGGCCACGCGTGGGCCTCTTGTCTAATAAAATGTCAGAATGACATTGCGTATATTACAATATTTTTACCCCACAGTATCTAAGAAATATTGAATGAATTCTCCGGAAATGTTATTTTCTATATCGTACTACGTACATGACTACATGTTCCTTATTTTCTATCGATATATTTTATCAAAATATTTACAAATATTGTACATGTTTTGTTTGGCCCGGAACATTCGTTGAATTTTTACCAAACATCAAAAAAATTTATTCCATTCCGTGCCAATAAATCGAATGTATTATAAACCAGGCTAAAGTAGCACCATAAAATTGCACCATCACAATTAAGAAATCTTAACCGAAATATTGTCACAACAAACGGTTTTATTCACATAGTGACATATTCCATCTTTTCCAGAGTTTTCTGCGCTATGCCAGCCTAGTCCCAGGCCTTGTAAGCGCGCGCTGTTAATTATGCAGCCCACGTTGAGAGGCCCACAAAATGTTGAGATTTCAAAAAGTTGCCCTTATTTTGTTCCTGATCCAAATATTTTTGGATCAGTGTTGGTTGAAAAAAATTTTCTTGCCGCCATTTTGAATTAAGAATTAAAAACATTTTGTACTCTCCCGCGCGTTCAAACTGGTGACGTCACAAGAATGCAAGGCGCGCTAAGGAGTACTAGGAATAAGTCTGGCGCTATGCATCCTGGGCTTGACCCTGGGAACGAATTTGGATATGAATTATGACTACTTACCATCAAATATGACTACTTAGTACTTACCAACGTGCTATTACTATACACGATGGTGTGGTATACAGTCCTCCGTTAGTAGGAAAAAATTCTAGAACAATGCTTTTTGCAATGAAACAGTGCCTGATTGCATGAATTTTCTCACGACCCATCCGGCCCTCTTGTAGTCTAAATAGTAGGATACCTGAGTGGAAAAACATGACTTATGCGGCAAATATCGATCTTCATGCGACACGTGTTCAACTTACTAACTTTCTCTAACACCGCAATTCTCCTAAGCTTCGCGGATATAGCGAGGTTTGACTGTGCGATAAGATTGAATCAATACTTGAATGAAAATTTATGGAACAATTAGCCACCATCATTGAATATTTCTGCAATTTTTATTGGCTATTACAATCTCCATTGCGACGCGGTCTCCTGTTGCTAAAACGTGCATGGCAGCCATACCAATGCTTGCACAACTTTCCAAATAGGAAAATGCCGCTTCCGTGACACAGTATGCACGTTCAACTGCACATCCGTCGCGAACATAGTTCATCGGAATTAGACCTCGTTTAGCAACCACAAACAGGAGGTCGCAAATTAACACTTGCGTGATTTTCGTTCACTTCGATCGCAGTGCCTCGATTTCCGGTCGATATCCGGCGTCTCGTATCGTTAATTGCTCGCAATTATTAGCTACTTGAATTAATAAGGTTCCTTGCTGGGATTATTTCCCGCCTGGCTGCCGCGTAACGCACGATGCCGTAAAGTAGTCTATGCCATTGTCAGCTTAAATTTAGCTTTTTCCACAGCGTATTACCGTGAAAATGATTTCAAGACTGCAAATATTCGCCGTTTTCGGGGTCAATTTCATTTTCCGATAACGGTTATATAATTTTCCTATAACAATTCTACTCCATATGAACTGAAAGCAATTAGCTAAAACTCGAACTACAAAATAAATTTAAACCAAAAACTGGAAATTGCAGTTACTGGGTCAAAACCACAAGGCTAAAGGTACAAAAAAGTTTCTCCAAAAACTGATAGCAGAGGAAAATTTGAAGATCTACTTGCCTTTATTAATCTATCGTTGTGGCTTCAAGTACTATTGTAATCATCAGGCTTGATATTGGATCGAATATTCTAATTGTATTGGGTTGGTATTTCATGATCATTAATTCAATATTAATTTATAGTTCGAATTTAACAAGGGAATGTTGCAAAATACGCCTACTCGCAACAATCATTAACATATGAAGATATGTATCCACATCAAATCTATCCCGGAATATATAGATAAGACTAAAATAAAGCGAAAGAGATTGAGAGGGAATGATCGAGTTTTGGATTCTGAAACACTTGTTAAAGGAGCATAATTGATATTGGTATATCAAAAGTAAAACATCCGGCTTATCATTGAATTATACTTTTCTAATTACGGCCATAAATTTACAGAATGTATGCCAGAGTATGTAATCTATATGTAGCTACCATATATAGTGTTAACAACTCTAGGAAGTATATATACACAAATTATTTTTTAGTCATCTGTTTGAATAAGGAAAATCAAGTTAGCCGTACCCACTGCTAAAGTTAGCAAGGGATGAAATCACTCAAAAACCGAACCCGGAGAATTATAATTTAATTGAAGCTTTTGCCGAAATTTATTTGCTGTGGGCGTTTTGAGTGTACTTTAATGACGGAACTTCGGGAATTTTTGTCACCATGAATTACCCAAACTGCAATCACAAATCATTGCCCTTTGTCCAGTTGATGGCCAGAAAATCGCTCTTGTATAATCGGAACGGGTATTTAACGAATGGAGGATAAATAGCTAAGAGCTACAATCCTGGCCAAAACCATCGACTATACTTTGTACTTTTTTATGCAAAGCATCAATATTTCTATGTCGATTTTCACTTCCCCCCACCCCTAATCAATGTTGCATCTATGCTGAATGCTTGAATGAGTTATGACACATCACTCAACATTGATTTGTGGGGGAAAGGGGGAGAAATTTGAAATAAATCCCGCGACTGCTGACTGTAGTGTGAATTAACACAGAGTATCGTCAATGTTTTGGCCAGGATTGTAGCATAACAGGAGGGGATAGGGGCATGTATATTGAAGCCTTAGATGTGTTCGTTGATAATCAGGAAGCAGCGTGGTAGTGTTTTCACATAACTTGTCATCAAAGAAAACCCTCTCGACGTTTCGATCTGAGGGGACGAACGAGGGCCATCGCGGTCGCAACGTGAAAGAGCCTTCTTGTACATATATTTTACGCAATTGTTTAACTGCTTTTGGTGAAACGACATGTTGAGGACTATCTTGCCCATGTTGAATGAATACTGTACTGTTAATATCTTTGAAATTTTGCATTAGCACTTATTTTCACGGGTCCAAAGACAACCTGAGAGTAGCGTGGCTGTTGCATGCAGCATTGAATAATTTCTCATCAAATGTGGGATGACAACTGCTCTGAAAGACAAAAAACCTCTCAACGTTTCGATCTGAGGACCTTCGGTAGGAGAGTCTCCGACAAAGAGTTAATAGCTATGTAATTCCCCCTGACGAAGGCACTTACGTCGAAATGTCGAGAAATTTAATGTCTATTTTATATAGGCAGCTCCTATAGGGACATTTGATAGCGACAAATCGTCGTTTTCATAACCTTTTCTACGGAAAGCAGGTCAACAGTGGCCTTTCAAAAGGAAGATTAATCCGTGACACTTTCTTTCGTGTCACGTACTTCTTTTTTCAGTAGTTTTAAACGGCTTATTTTATTATTATTTTTTTTAATCTTTCGTCACCGCCTTCTGATTGCCAGTATCTTTTTCTTTCGCTGTGATGCAATTCTCGCACTAAGAATAAGTTTAGAAAAGAATGGATCTGTACTGGGTCAGAAATATTGCTAGGAAATTGGTCAGCTGGCTTTTTCACCATTCCTGCAGTCTGAGAAATCACGTTTCCGTAGGTCAGAGACATTTTTAGTTAACACTGCTCGAATCAATAGCCCATGCAGCAGTTCGAACTGGTCAACCTGTAGCTGTGTAGATTTGTATAAGAAATCTGTAGTATAAATTATGTTCAAGCTGCGTGCCTACTCACTATGACTACTCACTATTCAACGTTGTCAAGGAAAGATAGATTGCTTCATTCCACCTTTTCCTTTCTTAAAGTGTCATTTCATTGGAAGATTAGTCACCTATATTAACTACTTTTCGCTAGCTGATGCTATATTGTTCTCGTGGATGTACTGTAAACTGTTCAAACGTACTATAAAACCTACTAAATTGATCCTAGTGTCACTCCTCGCAAACACGGACAATATACATGTAGATTTGATTCGCATACTTATTTACAAAAGGTCAATAATACCAAACAAATTTGACAATCAGCATTCTTGGATGCATTTTCTGTCACCGTTGGTCAACTCCACAAGGGTGGTACTACCGAGATACATCGAATAATTCTGTTTGTTTTTCGGGAAGTAATCAAGTATCCCCATTCGCAATTCGCTTAATTGTCTCCTCATAAAATAGTCTTTGTAGGCGTTCAAGCGCATCTTCCAAAGCGTCTCGTCTATATGCATTACCGGAAGCTACACCGGGGCAATCATATGCCTGGCTAGTATCTTGTATATAAAGACAATGCCTTTGAAACGTTTGTTGTCCTTCTGCCAATAGACTGTCGCACGCTGGTAGGAATGCCACATTGACTGCGTATACAGGCGACCTGGTGACATTAATTTTCTCACTCTCTTAGTAATTAACCGACGACAAAAGGAACATCAAAGCAGCACAAAGCTCGCCGTAATAAGAGACTTACACAACCGTTGTATCGTATCGTTAGAGCTCTATACACGTTCGTAAGCGGCCCATGGACGATACAGTCTAAGGTGAACGCACTACAAGGACAAAAGGTATATTATTAGTTCGATATTAATTTTTTAATCAACGTGTTTTCATATACTGTTTTGTTATGCTACCTAAGATTATAAAGAGAACAATCTTAATTTGAATTTAATCTCTTGCCGCTAATGCTCTTAACATATAAGCTGTTGAATAACTGCGACATTAATCTCTCTACACTAGAGATGTGTCGAATCGCGGCTCACTCGTTGCTTCGATAATTACGACTTTCCATACATGGTTAGAGTGTAACGTTGTTTTTCTCACGCTACACTATAAATTAGCGAAATAAGAGATTCTCGTTTTCTCTTGAAGTCTTCATGATGCTTGATTGAACCTATATATTAATTTCAGTCGTACGTTATTGTTTAAATTGCTTCAGCGCATAGCTCTTAAACATTGGTATATTGCAACGGTCATGACGGCAAAAGTCATCACCTTCTAAACCATCTGTATAAGGGACACTTAGGGCGCTTTCCATTAAGCGGCTAAAATGGTCAAACCGGTCATATTTTAAATTGAAAGAGAGTATTTCGTTAAGAATATAGCGGTGAAACTGCATTTCCTGTGCTAGGCAGATGTAAATAACGATGTACTTGAATGCAGAGTTCTTGAAACACTCTAAAATACCAGTAATCTGTCTGTACCGAAATACAACAGGACCAGTCTGGCCGTGTTCTCCGTAAAAGAAAAGGTCCTTTTTATTTCGAGTTGTTGCCTTCTATATGACTTTACGTTAATAGCTTTAAATCTTTAAAATGGAGTAAGGCACGTTGTTGTGAGAAATGAGAAAAAGATTTGAGAAACTCGAATCACGGTAGAGACTATGATTCGTTCATCGACTATACTGGGATTATGCAATGCTAAGGAAAACATATTCGTTTTGGCAATTAAAACCACGACAGAGCAACCATGTCCTTGACCCTTGTTAAATGCATTCACATGCATGCATTTACAGTTGTATAGACTCGCTTAAGCCGGCTTAGGCTTCGGATTAGTGGTGGACTGGTGCCTTATAAGAATTTGGAATGTATGTCATAATATGAGGATATAATATTTTATGATAACCAAGACGTTTTGTCATTGTCACATTCTATAGATGTTAGCAGTCTTAATCTTAATTACATATTAAAAAGTGCACGACCATGATCGTTATTTTCCTTGCATACAAATTGCTTTGCCACCGTAATATAACTTTTATATACATATCTGACTGGCGCATCTATAAAGAATCGTTATTTCTCTTCAAAACAAAATGCTTTTTTGTAGGCATTTCGAACCCATGCAGCGCCTCTGTGTGAGGATACGAGGCACTTAATATTACAGAATGATAATTCATTGATTTTATAACAAGTATTTAAGGAAGTGGGTATAAAGACCATTTCCCGTGGGGGGAATTTTTGCAGTTGAAAAACCACAATTATACAATATTCGAATTTGGGAATCCAGAGTGTGTATATGTATGTAAGGAAATAAATATAATTATTAATATTTAAAATTTAGCTGCTTTTTATTCAAGGAAGTGCATACATGGTTGACGGAGACGATTATATAGTACATGCATCATCCAAGGGTTCTTTCTGTGATTCAAAAAGTTTTGTATTACTAGAGATTAAAGACTCCTATACGAGTTTCTTTGAGGTGGAAAGTTCTAGTAATACTGAATTGAGGTCGGGTAACATTCCTAACTTTTACGGGTGTGTCCAGCTAAAATTTTAAGCACCCATTTACACCTACTAAGTGGGAGATGAAATTGATGAAATTCAGGTCACAAAAATTCCACGATGACGGTTCCTGATATTGATTGGGTGTTTGCATGAATTTGCTATTTTAGAAAAATTATTTCCCTTGATTAAGAGAGGACTCTTGCATGAACACGAATGGCGGGAAGGCTCAGGTCGAGTTAGGATAAGATTTGAGCTATATTAAAACACATAAGAAGCAAAAATTCCGTTCCCACTGGCGACTGCATTCCAAAGACTTTGGTATGAAGTCGAAACTGTTGCCAGAATTCTGCGACCTAATTGTGTGTCGTTGGCTCAAATCATGAGATAGCAATACCATTGTAACGAGGAGTTTCCTCCGTTCCTTTCTTTAATATATTGTTTACTGTTAAAGAATTTTAGAATGAACACGACTTGTTTTTCATATATGTGAGTTAGATTAGTAAGCTTTTATATCATAAAACTGTCTCACTATCGTACTCTGTATTTACTAAGTAAATTGATTAAAAGAGAACACGCTGCAGCAATACGCTTCTAAAATTTGAATTGCTATCTTTGTTATGCGCTTCACACCACATTATATAGGCCGGTTATCCTAATCAGTACAAATAAGGACATAACATTCATATCCACTGGCGAATTGACAGTATGGTTTCGGAGAAAGAAATTCTTTAAATTTCAGGGTATACATCCTGAATACATTTCGAATTTCGAAACTAATATCATAGGAAATCGAGGAGAATACTTTCCAATGCCAAAATAGCAACGTAAGTCACGTTAATTTGTACCAATACAGTAAGGCCTATCTTAAGCGTGCCGAGTGCATTAGAAACAATAGATAATTACATTATTTCAGCTGATTATCTGTTGACAGTTAAAGTGTTTAACACATGGGAAATGCGATCTTACTGAACTAGTCAAAATTATAACATTTCATTTCATTTTATATAATTGCTGATAAATCACACAAACACAAAGACTTAATTCCATGTATAATAAATTACCGCTGATCAATTCACGACTGGTTCGTATTCCATTTGTTCTCCGCCCACTTAATATAATAACCATAACCTTTATTATTTTTAGCCCTTTGCGTGTGTTCTATAAAATGTGTGAACAATATGAAAAAACCCGCAAGAATTTTTAAAACTGCGAACAAAAGTCATATACACAATTCCCCTATAATGGGTATATGTTCCAGTGGTCGATTCATCTCAGACGTGTTGAAAATTCTAGGATATCTTCCCGATTGACCTTTTGAGCTTCTTAATTAAATTAGTGTAGACTTTTTATAATCCCGGGACAAGATTGGAAGAAACGAGAATGTTATTTTGCGTTCGCATTGCTATGGCAAGCTGGCGTAAACAAAAAATAGCTCCCTCACAACCACGGCGCTGAGGGTCGAGGCAGAGCCTGCTGCTTTGTGATAAAGCTATGACTCAATCATCATCTCGTGATCTATAACTCATTCTGCATGACGTCACAGCGCGTTAAAGAGAGCTAGACTTGACAGAGGCTATACCTATCTGGGAAGAGCAAGTAGACGGCCGAGTGGCTAAACTGAATTCTTTACAATTACCTTTAACCCGTTGTGTGCGTATACGTCTCTAATTTCTCTTTGTGTATTTACCTATCACTGTATTTGCTAAGCTTTGCATCTTTGCAATATTTCGCATTGCTATGACACGGAAATGTACATATGAACAAATTGTATTTTCTCTCTCCACAGGCGCTGTCACGAACCTAATGGTCCTATGAGATTTATAATTGCCATTCTGCTTGGAACACTCATGTTTCAAGGTTCGTCGTTACCGTTGCCTAGACCTCGTGACAGAGACGTAGAGGCACGATGGAGCTCCGAAGGCACGTCGTTTGAAAACACTTTCGAACACAAACGAGAAAAGAGATCGACTCTTGCAACGGCGAGCGCACGCGCGTCCGAGGCTCAAACGAATATCAGAATTGTCCGAATCTATCATAAATACCGTTACTTCCTACAAGTCTCGAAGGATGGCAAAGTTAGCGGAACACATAACACTAATGGCAACGGTGAGTCTGGCGATTTAAAGTTACTTTATCGTATGCAATAATAGGATTAGATGTTTAAGCTTTAATTATAACAGGAATGAACTCATTTCTTGCCAAGATTGTGATAATTTGTTACCGAATCTGGCGAACTGCCACGCATGCAATGGTTTGTGGATCGAAATTATTTTTCAACTTTCCCCCGATATTCACATCGTTTTTAGCCGTGGCAACCTGACTACCTGTCCTCGAGCCTATAAAAAGAATGATAGATCACCAATTACCACGTATATAAGAGATGAGTGATGCGGATGTCACCTGGCTTATTTCATATTACTCACGATCTTTCATGTCATTTTCAAATTACCGATCAAATATATAATTTTAAATACAAAGATAATTAATTACAAACAAACGAGCTAAAATATTTGGGCATAGAGTACAAACTCCGGATGAACCAACACCCTTGTTTTTTTCCTCCAGCGGAAACCACTCCTTTGCTTGAAGTATAAACACGCTTTAAAATTACCGATTCAAATTCACACCAGTTCAATTTGTATGCTCGCCATATATAGAGATGAATATAGAGAACAAAATGACGACATACCTCAGAAAAAGTTCGATTTTTTACTAACCTAAATTCACCTGTTTAAAGTTATGTTATAACTTGTCCGTTTTCGTTATGAGTTCTAATCAATACAAGCTGAACATCAGTGATAATATATATACTATACAATTAAAGTATTTTAGTCTTGTTTGATGAATACGATAATCTGAGTTTAAGGATAGCAATTATAGTAATTATCGATTGCCGTGCTTTGGCACTGATAATCGTAAATAATTGCATCGTTCATTGGTTGTTTAGGGCAAAACGTAAAGGTGGGGCATTATATGCAGGACACAACGCGGTGTCCATAAAAAACAAGTTTAGTCACGGCTTCATTACTATCGCTATATTTTGCCTGAATTCGTCTTCAACTAAAACCTATAACAGCAATGTGTGATTTAAAAACAAACAAAATTTTTAATTGTTTTCGCCTCAGTACGATATAAGTTTGTTATAACACGCAACGTAAATTAGCGTGTTGTTCTATTTGTTCTGCTTTCTTTTCGGCAATAAAGATTCATAATGAAAATCAACATAAACACACAATCGGTCGCTGCATGCAGCCATTTTAATCGTGAGAAGGGATGTGGCGGTCGCTATATATCAAACATATACTTCATGTAAATCTCGTGCTCTGTGGTTAGGACTGAATTATTACCTTCTCCACAGGAATCGCATCGGGCTTCTGTGGCTATAATAGTATCTCGGACTAAAAATAACGCTCCAAATTTAGAATCGGATGGGAACTCCGTGTTGAGTTTCGCCAACCGCCATGTATGCATTGTTTTTTCATGAATAGACGTAAAAACAACGGTCAAAATTAGTGACAAATAGGTCCATTTTATGTCTTCTAAATTTGTTGTATATCTGTATGAATATTGTGTATAAAACTGGTAAGAAACATCTAAAACAACTAATCTTAACTGATTGGACGTTTAACATGCTCAGTTGATTTGTGCCTGTATTTTTGCCTTTAGTTTGTGTTTTTATTCCCCTTAATAATTGAGTGATCAAGCATGCAGTCATGTTATATATAGACATGCAATCAGTGTGATGCCTCGCACATTTTTTGCAGTTGAATTCAAGCCAAAAAAGATCACGCAATCCATAATAATCACATTTACATCGGTCGTATGATTGACTATACTAACTCTCTGATAATAACTTCATAAATGGCAGTGGTATCATTGTACATGCAGTATTTTAGACACATCTATGTGTACATGCAAACAAGTTCAAAATAATGATGACTCAATTGAGTCACATAAGTGGAAATGGACGCCAAACGCTTTTTTCAAAGCACCGATAGAAGTGTTTGGTATGTGTCATTGAGGACTTCAAGGATTTGCTATACAATCATTAAGATATATGTAAATTGTGGTGACTATATAATACAAAATGCTTTTGATATGGATAAATTAAAGTGCTGCATGCACATGCATATAGGTACTTAAAAAAGATTGGTACCGTTATCCGTTTACACTTTCTAAGTGTACCAATTGCATTATTAGGTTTATTATATTAGATATTATATATCAATAGCATTAATACGTTTTTAATGAAAACTATACCTTTCTGCTAAACAGCAAATGTGCTTCTTTAAAAAAGGGTGGAATTTGGGCCATCAATGCAAATAATATGACGACCTCGTTTTGATGGAATAATTTTGACTCCCTATTTGTCATAAATCAAGTCCATCAATATAATAGATAATGTGCATGATAATATGTTTGAAGTAGAGCACTGTGAGAATATCGTTCATATATCAATATATCATTAACAATCATGGAATTGTCGCGATTCTTACTGAAATGGTGACTGAAAATGGCTCGAAGATCTCAACGACAGCATTTATAGAAGGCCGTTTATCTTGCCTTGAATCGGTTTTTGAGAATTCCGATTTGGTCATTCTGCATGTTTAAAACAAAACCTCAATACTAAGTTGATTGACAACCTTGTTTGTTTATGCCAAACTACCACAAATATAAAATGCTAATTTGAATTAATTTAAATGCTAACTATTCCAGAAGTATTTTTTGACAGGCAGCGAGTATAGATGCGAGACTGCCGTGCAGTTGCCGCGAGTATAGATATTCATGCAACCAAAATCCTCCCGACAAACGACCATCGGATGTTTAATGTTCCTTGAAAATTTTATCTATCTTGCTAGCTGCCTATAGTTCAAAAAGAGTGACTGTATGAAATTTGACAAACTTATATATTGCGACATTTCCTTTGTCTTTAATTAAACCAATTAGAACCCATTGTGTTGCATCAGGTATAAGAAAGCTCTTATCTATAATATAGTCAATAGGAACTACCCTGGCGGCAAAATCTTGTATAAGGCGCGGACGAATTGTTTTCCTTGAAAGGTGTCGGTGCGGTCAGTGTTTTCTATTCCAAAACGTGTAATTGCCAAACGTAAATCGCCAAATATTCGAGCAATGCGACACATTCAGAAAATTTGTGGTAAACATTTACACATTCGACCACACCAAAGTTTGTTTTGCTTTTACGGAATATTCGCTGAGGGAGCCAAAGTAAATAGAAGGAGATTAAAATAGTCCACAGCTGTTTATGAAAGTGGTCTGTAGAATACCCTCGAATCTTAATTTTTCCACAATGGCGCTCTACCTATAATTACTGTGGTCTCATTTTATGACTTTTTATTGACTGAATGAGCTTGTGGAGCCTCTTTAACCGTTATATCGACTTTTTCTAGAAAGGCTAATTTCGCAGTCAGTTTCTTTACTATAACTTATAAATGCCTGTTTACGGTAGACAATAAACTTCAACTGCATTTTAATGTTCTATAATTCTCTTCATCTAAAGCTTGGCTGTTTTGAAACTCCCTAAAATTTAGATCGCTGTTTTGTTTTCTGTATCTACATGACCATTCCTTAATCAAACTTTACTGAGAAAATATATTTATCTAAACTCAGCATATTTGATATTTCAATTCATAAACAATTACTTTCATTTAACGGTAATAGACCAGGGTCAAACTATGCGTCATAGCTATATTATACATACGTAGAAAAATAATCGTTAAAGCGCAAAAATATCATCTGGATAACTCAAATTCTTTCAATTAAATCAGTCATGAATGTCCCACTTAAATTTTAATATTCCGTAAATTCATTTATCCACTCCTTTTCTTTAGTTTTGTTCCGAATGGAAACATATGGAACAAGTTTAGTTCGTTTATACAACTTAGCTGCACGACGATACGTCGCTATTAACATGAATGGACACGTCATTACAGAAGTATGTATATATTTATATTAAGGCCGTACTATGACATCTGCTAATTTAATTCATCTTTTTTTATAGCAAATCAGTCCCCTCTTCCATTCATACTAATACATTAACTGCATGTCGTTGTCAGTCACATTGATGCTGAAGCATGCAAGTCTAGCTTGACCTGTTGAAAAGCAAAAATTAAAGACTGAATTAACAATCAGATTTACGACAATACGTAATCAGACTTACGATAATAGCTAGGAATGCACTTTTTATTGCTGGCCATACTGCTTGGGACTGCCATTTATTATACACTAATGGCGCGGTCTATGGTTATCTTAAGACGGAATTTACTCCGAAGTCGTAATCATCACATATATTTTTTCTGTTTTCCAATAGAAGCGAAAAGGTCAGAATTCGTTATTCCACGAATACAGTCTTAAGAGTGGTTATACCAGATTCTCATTAGCGAGGTATCAAAGGGATGAGTGGCTACTTACTCTTAAAAAGAATGGCAAAGTAAAAAATGCGAAAAGAACTAGTCCGGGAATGAAAGCAACAAATTTTCTTATAATGTAAGATGACAATATAATTATACGCATGTGTATTTTAATAGTAATTCTTCAGTAATTATAGCAGCCCCTAATTTAGGTATTTTTATACGGGATTTGCAGCTAAGGTTACTGTGTTCTGCACCAGGGCTTCGCTCCAAAAGGAAGGCTCACGAGTGCTGAACGTTATTCAGTTTTAATTGTAAATATTTAATATGAAATGCATACGTTATTAAATTTTTGTATATAAATTTGAGCATATAGATACGAACAACATAAGAAGTAATATATTTGTGTAATACATATAAGGTATTTATTGCATTTGTTGATATCAATTTGTGTGTAATTAATATGACTGTAAAGGAGAGGGAACAGTGGAGTCACTTAAGCCGGAAAATGTTCAACTGTGCCTGCTTGCACGCACAGTTATATATATATAATTCTCGAAGGCAAACTTTGATACTGTAAATATATAAATGATATCCAGATATAGTAATTGAATTAATATGTTACTGATAAATTGAATATGTTGATTTTATCAGTTGTTATATACCTCGTTATATACCAGTTCGATTTATCATAGTCATAGAATGTCGTTGAAGTAAAATATACGCGGACTGTGTGCATTATGAAATTTTTCGACAACGCAGTCGAAGTGGGAGGAAGAAGCTTTTATGTAATGCTTGTGGGATTGGAAGTTCCAAAATCAAACGTTCCTGAGTCAGTGCTTGCCATAGAAATAATACGGCCAGCAGCGAAGCAGGACCCCATTTTTCCGTATTATGATTTATGTACCGTTCAAGCAAGATCAATCGAAACTAGGAACAAATTAACAAAAACAAGTTCGAAGACAAGCTTTTCTCTCAGACAAGCTCACTTATGGATCTCGCTCGTAGAGACCGCGCACAAAAACTCCCTCGCAGTAGTCTGAAACGAGGAAAAGTGTCGTAAATACGCCATCTCCGAGACAATTTTTTATGAGGGGGGATACCAGTACGCTGGTGATTGTATTCTATTATTTCTATCCCACAGAGTAAGTATCTATTTCTTTCTTGCTCCATTTTTTCCTTACTCTGTGCGCTGCTTTCTAATAGCGGACATCAGTAAAATTGGTCAGCGTCAATGTTCAAAAACCAATATGGCCGCCGAAACAGCAGCAAATGTAAGCAATTTTATCATTTTATGTTGAGGTGTTTAAATATTTGTGTCTTTGTGAGTATATTTTCTAGTCTAGTATATTTTCATGTTACTATATATATTTTCTAGAGTGCGAACTTTTATTTCGTTTGCATAATAATGTTTGTAGTATACCAGCATTTACTGTTTTGAGTGTTTTCATACCTTTAAGCTTTAATTATAGGCAGCCCAGGAAGCATGCGAAAATTATGTATGCATATTTATATACTATATATACTATATATATTATATATAGATGTATATACTATATATACTATATACACATATAATATATATAGTATATAAACATGCATACATAATTTTCGCATGCTTCCTGGGCTGCCTATGCTTTAATCAGTCTTGTCTGACCATTAAACACACAATTTTTTTGCTGAATGGGAAATTTGACACGAAAATTGTTCCCCTAGCTCTCCACCATGGTACCAAAAATTGCATAGTGCCAGAATTTTGATGAACATTATTTTGTATTTTTGCTCTGTCTAAATCATGAAATAATCAGTATGCTTATGTCTGCTTATGCTGAGACCTGAGTATCAATGAGACAAAAAGTTACATGTAAACTTCAAGTTTAAGTTCTAAGCTTTGTCACCAAGAGAATCAAAATTAACCATAAATAAATCAGATGGTCTGGAGAGTCGAGACATGTTTCTCTATGGAAATATTTTACAGTATAACAGTTAAATAATATCAGTTATTTACTAGAAGTAGTTCAACCAGGTTTAGAGACATGGTTATGACCGACGTTTTAAACTTAGAGGGTCTCTAAACAACACCTGTTTTTCTTTATCCCTGCGAATTCTTGCTTTCAATGTAGCTGTTTGCTCGTCTTGTACGCAAGGGATTGTTGGATGGGCTGGATAAGAAACTGTTCCGAAGTATGCCTCGCCCCATCCAGGTGAAGGACGTCATTGAACTGTATGGGGATTCAGGCTCTGGAAAAACACAAATATTGCTACACTTGATCGCCAACTGCATTTTACCAAAATCATGGAACGGCATAGAGCTTGGAGGGCGAGATGTTGGCGTAATATTTGTAGATACGGATTTTCATTTCTTTATACTTCGTCTCGTTGAAATATTAAAAGAACGCATCAAGTCCTGTATTTCGGATAGAACTTTGCCAATGGCAAGCGTTGCCGACATGCAAGCGCTGATTGAATCATGCCTTTCCCGTCTGATTGTCGCAAAATGCAGCTCCACTGAGGAGCTGCTGGAGACTGTGAGGAATTTGGAAAAAATCCTCAGGGAGAGAACCGATATTTGCGTGATGATGATTGACAGTATCAGCGCCTTCTATTGGCTGGACAAAAGTGCCGGTGGTCACAATTATTACGACCAAGAAAAACATCAAAGGAGGCTTATAGGGCTGCTAAGACGTTATGTCGATAACTACTTCATTGTCATCATCGCAACAGTACCAACTGTCTACCGCAAAGATCTTAGATTTGTACAACGAATGGAAGACTATATATACATGTGTCGAATGTGGAAATCGTTTGTGAAAATTGCATACGTAGTCTCACGTACGACAGATAAGAATTCGACCTTTCTTTTAAAACAGATCAGGCCGTGGGTTGGAAACGCTACTGTTAACTTTGTTATTGACGGAAGTGGTGTGCACTGTTGATGCTTCAGAGTTCATGCACTGATTCGACACTACAACTGTCGCGTGTGAAAATGTTCGCAGCATTCATGGTTGAAAAAAACAATAAACAAATTTGAAATCGTTATCAACTTCACCAAACAGCTTAAGAGCGAGTTTTTGTAGGTTTTTATTTCGTTAGTGGTTATGATATTCGTTAAGTAAACAAAACAATTCTGAAGAGTGAAGTTTTAAAAACCGAGGGTGCATGCATGAGAAGGGTGTATCCTTTTCAACATTGGCAAATGACTTGTCCATAAGGTTCAGTCTCAACAGACAACAGTTAAAGCAACCTCGTACCGAGGGTCTTTTACCCTCCGCTCCACGGCCACGAAACTACCCTGGGTACGAGGTTGCAATTAATCTAGTTTGCTTTTGGCAACATTTTGGTAAGTCACTTGTAAGTTGTAACTGCCTAATTTTTTCTAATTTAGATTACAAGAACAAAGCAGTATACATTCATATTATAGATATTATATTGTACAAACATACGTATACATATACATCTATATTGGACGTGCAACCAGAACACGATAATCGCTTAAAATTTTGTTGTTGGTACGACATAAAAATGCCCTAAAAACCCCAGTATCCTAAATATAGGCGAGTTTTCTCAAAGCATATGCATAGGGAATCTTAAGATCTAGATCGGCTAAATTATGGCTTAATGTACTATTATGTTTAATTTTGAGAGTGTTGAGTGGACGTGAATCAGCAATGAACTTTCAACAAGAAGCATGCACATAGCATTCACTGGCAGTACACTAGTACCAGTTTTCCGTGCGCGAAACATAGTAACGTTGTTGTCTTTATCATCTTGACATGTGTCTTGGGTTTGTGCTATATTTCTCGGATCAAGAACATTTTAAAACGTTTTTGACTAACTTTTTAATTATTGGAGTTGTCACGTAGACACATACTGCCCGTGCCGATTATTTGCGCGTGTCGATTATTCGTCCATGTCGATTGATCAGTTTTTTAAAAAATTGCAAGTGTAAGTCGACCCCCATATAGCCCTATCGTGACGGCCCGTCAAATACGCCACAGAGACTGAGCAACTTCGTCCGTTTTATTTCATCTCCAAATTTTGCTAGTTCGTTAAATTGCATTAATGTGAAGTAGCGTAGCAAAGCCGCCGCTGTTCCAGAGTCCAGACATCACAACCGCTGCTATAGAGGTGGACTATGGACTCAGTATCGTAGCGCTGCTTGCCTGTTCCGATCTTCGCTTTATTTAAGGTGAGTTTGACCCATTAGAATATGTATTTACAACCAATCATAGGCCTTAACCGCTCTTGTTTGAGTGATACACGTTCCGTCTGAAAAAACGCGTCCAGATCACGTATAAGTAAGCCGGAATTTGTAGATGAAATTTGACCCAGTTTTAGCTGTTTGAATGCTCGGTATTGTTGTTGTAAGTTGAATTATCATAAATAAACGCTGACAATGTCAACAAAGAATTTGTACACTGCCCTAAAGCTTTATAATTGGGATATATATCATCAAAATCAGGCACTTTTTCAGCCATGCATTGTGTCTGCTTAGTATAGTGCTATCTCATGTCTAGTTATTTTTTAATTCCGCCGTATACAAATATTACCTAAAACCGTCAGAGTAATATGCAAAATTCTTCGCCGGCATGCAATCGCCGCGTAGCTTAATGATATGAATTATTCTCTAATAATATGAAAAAGTCATGTCAATGATTATTAATAATGATTATTAATATAGTTAGGGAGCAGTGCCGTAACTAGAACGATAATTGGGGGGGGGGTGTTTATTCATATATTCAGTTCTGCCCGACGGGTTTCTTTTGTAAGTGCAATAGCTTACAATAGAAATCCGTCGGGCAAGACTGAATATATGAATAAACACCCTCCCAATTATCGTTCTAGTTACGGCCCTAATAGGGAGTCGTTTAAAATGACAACACTCCTATAGTCTGTTTTTTCGACCAATGATTTCGACAACATAAGATATAGCGAACTAGCTAATAGCGAACTCAGGACCACAGTTGTCAGGACCAAACGCGATGTGGCAATTAATTACACCATATGATTAAACAAGCTGCTTGTTGTCAATCATCGATCCGCTTGCCGCAGGGGAAAACTTCCCCGAAGAAATAAAATTCTCTCTCTGTATGTGTTTTAGTGTCTTCCCTCAATTTTCAAATTTAAATTTTCATTTTTGATTAGATTACATCAGTACAACTTATTCGTTCTAATTTCAGTTTTGCTTTAGGTACTCAGGCGATCACCCAATTTTAACTGAAATTTGGCTTCAACCGCAGAAAGTTTTTTTTCTATCCTGGTATTTCAAAGTTTAAAATTCATTGGGATCAAAATGAATGCTGTTATATTCTACTTTTGCCTGATAGTCGGTGTTCAAATGACGCCCGTGCAAGGCGAGTGGAGCTTAAAATTTTATTATTAATATCAATAGTCCTCAAGGCTAAATTTAAACAGGTCTGTTCCTGTAAAAAATATGACGTTTTTCAATCAAATTTTTGCATGCTCGTCTTCACTTAGTTTATTCAGGTCATGCTATATTTGTTCTGAAACCATTATCAACAGACAATTTATAAGAATAGCGTAATAATAACATTCAACTTTTCGGACCGACTGTAAAGCCTTCTCATCGGTGGTGAGTGGTCGATTATTGGGGGTGTCAGAAATGTAGTTATGAAGAATGCATGACAACTCCAGCCCCGTTTCCACAATAATCAATTTATAGGTGCGGCACGGCTAAAATTTGTACCCACGTACCCAATATCATTAGTACTCAGACTACCAATACAAAGGCCGGGCACAGCCTGGTGAAATGATACCTATTTTAGTCCTGCCGTGCCAGTAAATTGAATGTAGTGTAAATATAAGACTTCTAACGTGAAACTCAAAAATAAAACACTCGAGAACATTACCGTGCGCAGAGTAGCCTAAAAAATCTAAATAAAAACACTTCTTTTTTAGGATCCTCGTGTGACGACCGATTTGATAATCCGCAAGGGGAAATTACCACACCGGGTTTTCCAAATCGCCTGGCTCTTAACCAATCACTGTGTCGATTCCAAATTGACGTTGGTTCGGGTAAAATTGAACTGAAGTTTGAGAATGTAAGCCTTCCTGATGGTTACATTATTACGTTCGCCTCATTTTTATACATAATTGGTGAAAATCGCCTAGAGTCGAGAAACTTCTATACTCCCAGGCACAAAATAGACATCTCATTTATCTATCCGGGAAACACGTCAAGAAACAGTTACACAGGGGTGAAGCTTCGTTATAAGCGAATTCCCGCAGGTATGGTTTTAAACTCTCTGTGGTTTTGTATATACCAACCAAGCACCATATATGTTGTGACCATGTACACAGCCGTTAGGTTGTTAAACAGGAAACCAGGTACCTCAGGAAACCAAGGTGCTTTATAGGTACAGGTTTACAAACTTGTTTATAACGAGAGGTGGATTAGGAACAAAAAGTAACCCAGCATCATTCCTCATTATGTCTAAAGCATAGTCGAAAGCTAGGCAAAATTTTTTTAAAGATTTTAAAGTTCATTTTCGGAGTTACCGTTCATATTAAATTCTATTATTTAGTCGTCTTCTTTGCAGATACTTGTATATCAAACCACAAATCTCTCCATTTCGACGTAGAGATCCAGAGTCCAGGCTATCCTAATAATTATCAAGCTAATTTAACCTGTGAATACTACATAGATGTTTACAAAAAGAAGAATTTTATCCAGATCGGCTTCATAGATATGTCCTTCGGCCCGAATGATGTTTTCACAATGTACGACACTAACGACAATAGCATTTTACTTGGTCCACTTACCGGTCCAAGGGATGGAATTCAGATGAACTCTACAAACAGTTCTTCTGTGAGGATCGTTGTAAATGCTAGTTCAACTTCTAATGGTGTGAGAAAATATGCGTTTGTATTTAGGGAAGTTCTACAAGGTAAAAATCACTGAACAGTCAGGTTTTATATCTCACTTAAAATTTCCTTTACTGTTCCTCGTTTAAAGACATGTGTTTCTAACACATGTAAAACCTTAAGTTCCTCCTTGTCTACGTTTGCGCCCCTTTGCGCTTGCAGTAAACACATTCTCTTATAGCATGAAGAAAATTCCAATTAAATTAGGCAGATGAATTTAAAGGTCCAGGTTATACGTCGCATTTTGGTCGCGTCGAATGCAATTAGAACAATAGATAATGAGATGATAATGAAGTTTAATGATTATAATAACTTAGGCCTTAGTATTTGTAGATCAGAAAACTGTGCACTCTTCAATCTTTTCTCACGAACATAGCATGCATGTAGACATAACGATTCCTGAGTTTTAATATATATATGTTATTTACAAGATTTGAGGTCCGTATAGGGAAATATTTCCCAAGGTCTCAAAAACAGCCCGAGGCCGAAGGCCGAAAGAGGCTTTTGAGACCGAGGGAAATATTTCCCTATACGGACCGACTAAACTGGTAAATAAAAGTTTTTTTTCTTGCGGTCCGAATTCATATTTAACGTTGGCTCTGTGCTTTTAAATCTCGCGCGGTCCGTACGGCCTCATACGGACCGCTCGAGTAGCCAATCAGATTGCAGGAAACGCTGAAATATGAATTCGGACTATACATATACCCGAAACGTGCTATTCTTTAATTACTAGGCACATGTGTAAAGGAGTATTATAGTGATGTGGGGGTGGAGCAGCGTGTTTCCTCCGCAAGAGAAACTTGTCTGCACGTTGTCAGGTCCAAAAAGGATACTTTTCTTCGGTTGTGGTTTGAATCACTCGTGATATCTCCCGAAAACTTTGTCGTTGTAACACTAAGAAGTTCCAGAGGAAAAATCGACACTTGGAACTTGACGTCGAACGATTTGGGACATTATAGGAGAAACTTCGAGGCGCTGGAAAAGGGAAATTGGTTTGAGATAGAACAGACTAAAAACGTCTCATTTGATTTAAGGTTTATGTCGTACAGTAGCGGTACGTATGGATTATAATGATGTATTATTCGAAACCTAATTGTTCTACTGTAAAATATTTGAGGTCTGAGGTGGTGTACGCTTTAACGAACGATAACAATATTAGGTTGTAATTAAAACGCAAACAGACAAACTTAGGCTCAAATTAAAGCTATAGAAATAGAACCCCTATTTTTAAAAGAGAAAATGATCAAATCACATAAAAACATCCCCAATAATATTTATTAATTTTGCCGAACAGATAGCATTCGGCTGCCATCTTGAAAATCCCAAACTCACCTGCAATTCTCTTATATATAACAACAGGCATGTGCCCTTTCTACAAAGAATCGGAAAGTTTTGAGAGCGGTTTCTCTTCGCCTGGTTATCCAGACAATCTTCCTAGCAACAGCAGCTGCGAGTTTTACTTCACAGCCCAAGACGAAACAAAGGTGGTTTCTCTTAAATTCAAGGAGTTACTGCTGTCCCCTGGTGATCTCGTCACAATTTATGACCCAACCCGGAACAGTATCATTGCAAAATACTATAGAACAGAGCAGTTACTCGTTTCTGTAAAATCGAAAGGTGGCGCCATTCGCGTGGTCGTTAATACATCAGGTAATCAGACAACGGTCGGACGACGATTCTTATTGGATCATAAAGCTCTATCTCCAGGTAAAAATATAAGCACGTTTGCCAATAATAGTATACTGTACTATAACATTGCTGTTCTAATATTTTTCCACATTACTGCTGATGAAATGGTTCCGAATTTTGCCGCGCAAGATTGTTGATTCAGCGGTAGTGACAAGTGATCTTGCAGTTTGTTTTTACTAGTTTGCTATTACGTTTTCTGATTCAATATTTTGTTTTGTCACCACATTATGAATAACTACAGTATATAACTCATAAAAGTTTTACTTTGTACTTTGAAACAGTCAACGAAAACATTTCTTCTAAAATGTTTGCACAGCTTCACGACACGTGTGAATAAATTTCGCATTACGGACAGCAGCATGATTTGATTATTTTTACATACCCGCGACAGCATGATTTAATTATTTTTTTTTAAATATCGCCAGATATGTCCTATGAAAAGCACGAAAAAAATAGCAGCATATGGTTTAATCTTGTGATAATAGAGCGAGATGACCAATTTTGTAAAAAGCCAATAATTGCTGCTTTTAATTTCAGTCTTTTCAATACATTTACTCTCAACGCCACATTCCAGCTCATATATTTATCTGTTAATCCACATTCTATATTATCTTATTCAATAATTTGTTTTTACTTTGCTTTTTGTTAGACGTGTGTCTCATTGAATACGTGGGGAGAGCTGGCCAATTTTCCTCTGTCAATCGTTCGTGTGAATTCAACATTTTCTATTCTGCTGCAATAGAATTGACGTTTAAAAACATCAAAGTTCCTGAAAACGGCACCATTGAAGTGTTCCAACGAACAAAATATCCGGTCAGAAATGAGATTCTTGGGACTATTAAATCAGAAGATTCTGGCACAACTAAATATTTTAGAAATACAGGAGGGACCAGCGGTGAAAGGCTTATATCGATTCGTACTAATGGGGCAAGTGTGATGTTTCGTTTGAACTTCAAACCTTTTGTCTCGGGTAAGTTAATACAGTATAGGCAGTGGCGTAGTCGGAACAATAATTAGAAGGGGGAGGGGTGTCATGTCGTTATTATTTGTCACTTTATTTATTTATTGAAATTGAATCTAACGAGGTAAACACGAACTTATGGGTATCGCTGCATAGTGAAATGCAGAGAACTATATCAGCGCTACCTTTGCCGATGTATGCTGTATTAATTATTATTATTACAAATCTTTAGAGAGGGTAAACATTTCAGTGTACAAGACACTGTTGTTATCAATATGTGCCCTCTCCATCCATTTGACTATCACAGGATGGGTTACACAACCATACAACAACCTACACAATCTTTCAATTCCAACCGAAATTCTTGTGGTGGATGATGAAAATTTTTCTAACAGGACTAAAAATAGGGACTAGGATACAAACTCACTAGCTTGGTTAAGTTGCATTTGACCTCTTAAGGGATTTCCTTAAAAATATTATCGATTGAAAAATAGAGAGCTCGACGAAACGTGATTAAAGGCTCCAAGGCTAACGGCTTGGGGTTGAAAAAACAGAGGCTTGTTAATTGTAAGGGCTAGTGTCGCAGCTCCTCGCAAGAATGATTTTCATTGGCTGAACTTTACAATACATTTCTGTTTCAACTATGCAATAGCATATATAGCTTCGTTCTGTAGAAAGCAGAGAAAAGTATTATCTAATTGCATGGACGAAAGCTTCCGAGCGCTGCGACTTGTCCCATTTTTAAGATTATATCGATTGCGATCGGGTTGATCTGTATGACAAGAACTTTAATTTAGAATCGCAGTAAAAGATTCCCGATCAAAACAGCAACTGACTACTCGCATCTTCAACTACAACTCGCGTTATTACTAATGAAATACGGGTTGTAGGCGGTTCTAAATAAAATGAAAATCATTCATTGTTGTAGTCTGTAAGCTCTATTACATATCTATTGTATATCTTCGCTGGAACAGCGCCATCTTCAACTAACACTATAATACCCTCAATCGTTCGTTCAAAACATTTGTACAAATAGTGAAAATCAGATTGGCTCCGGCACACGTAAGCTAACAGCTTGAGGCTCAAAAAAGTCGGCCTGGAGATTGGGACACTCTTTCCCAAGTCCCCTCTATTATCTAAGATCCTTCAAATTATACTCTGCGCATTTTTGAGCCAAAAATCAAGGTGAGATTCCACGTTCCTGTCTTCCTATATTGATGATGACAAATTTCTTTCTCTTTCGTGCAAGTGTTTGCAATCGTGCAAACAAGCACAGTGAACTGAGTGAAGTGTCCTCTATAATTACAGCAAATGACGTTGACCTCTTTACTGTCACCGAGACCGGTTGTGTTTTCATATACTTATAATAATATCACATTTCCACAGTCCTTGGAGTGGTCTACTATCTCCCTTGGTGTGATAATAAAACTCTTATGAGTTACATCCAATCAAATTTTTGATAGTACTCTTGTCATCTTTCATAACGCATTTACTTAATTCTTAGCTGGTGACTTTAATTACATTAACTATAGAGATTTGCTCATTTAACTTGAGACAATTAGCGAGAGACCAACACGTGGTCGAAATACCCATTATCTGGTTAATCTTCGTAAACAACCCATTTAACTCTTACTTCCATTTGGACTTCTCTCGACTTGAGTATAAGGCTAAACAACGCTATCTTGATAAATGCCAAGTCGAACAATGCGGAAAATCTTGTACTTAACAGTGCTCAAAAAAAGTAAAAAACCTCGCTACATGAAATGTATATTATCACACTTGTCAAGCACCTCACGTACTGATTTCTTGCTCGAATGGGTGAAACTTGCTTTTATAGTTAGTTGCTTTTGACGATATCAAACTAGAATTAGCTTATGTCAACCCACGTAAAACCACAGGTCCCGAAATACCTTTCCGAATTGGACTCTGAGAGACTTTCCTGATACTTTAAGCCTTCCGCTCTGTTCTATTTTTAACACATCGATCGAGTGGGCTTATCTATAGAAACAATATGGAAATCTCCTGATGTCGTACCCTCCCCTAATACTCAGCCAGTCAAAGACGCCGCCGCTGAGAACAATTTCATGAACCCAATTTTATGAGACTACAATTACATGAGCCCAATTTTACGCCGATTTCGAGCGAGATTGAAGCGAGTTTTTCAACTACAATTAAGTGGTTACAGCTTCAACTTTGTGCGCCTGAATGTTTATTATCCAAATTGGTTTAAATCTCTTCATGGAACAAGATTATTAGTTCCAGTATGCTTATTAGATTGTCCCAAAGCATTTAACCAGGCTGAGTATCCATCCCGTATATTTCTGAACTGGATTAGCTATATCGCATTTTTACCTGGTCGCCATATGTCAACGGTGCAGTTGATAGGATATACATCTTGTTGGATCAATTTTAGGACAGGTGTGCCGCAAGGGACATATAGCTTGGCCAGTATAATTCTTAGCGTGACTAATTATTTAAATCCAGCTGAAGATACTATCACACTTTATCAAACATCAATGAGTGATTTCATGAACACAACTTTAAATAGAATTAAATGGGAAAGTGATTAACGGAATTGAAACTTACATTTAATCAACGATCAATTAACAACGAGCCTGTTTCAGCTGTGTAGAAAGTTCAACTCTTAAGTATTACCATCACAGATAAATTTACGATTTCTTGCTTTATATTAATAAGTATAATGTTTACAACACGAGCGGCTGTGTTGTATACTAGTGCCCTATATAGTCAGTTTGTAACTGATTTCAGTGATCTATTCTAATCTAGCATATCTATTCAAATCATATTGATTACAAATTCATTTCACAATTTGTTTACAACACTTGTAAACATTACTTATATAAAAGCAAGAAATCGTAAGTTTATCTCTGATGGTAATACTTAAGAGTTGAACTTTCTTTTTTTATGGTCGTATTTTTCCAATACAAACACTGGTGTTTGTAACTGATTTGCATATTTAGCAATCTAATATGTATGGGGTTCCCAGGATGTGGATGTGACCTAATTCACGAAATTTGGTTGGGTATAACCTCATTAATTATTCATGATTTCACATGTCTATACAGGGTGTATAAAAAAACTGCAACCCACGTAGTATTCATGTAAGTTCGCTTCTATTCAATAACAAAAGATCGTAGGTCCCTGCATGGGAATTATTAGGGTTTCTTTATACACCCTGTACAGGGTGTCCCAAAAAATCGCAAAACTATTGAAATCACCCATAACAATGTAATAGCTAGAATTTGAATGCCTAAGCACCCTGCATGTTGGGACCCACAAGTGCATGTATAAATAAATGTTTGTGCATAATGAATGACAGTAAAATTTGTTTGTATACCCACAAATGACAGATATTACCAATATGCTTTACAAATATGGCTAACAATATTTAAATTTACAACTTAAACACCATGACCTTCGATGTCCTTAATTTTCTAGCAAACTTTAAATTTTTGTAGGCCTATATATATTTAACGTTTTATAAATTGCGTTAATCCCACGAGCAAAAATTCGCAAACAAATTTTAGCAATAGGTGGTTTCAATAGTTTGGGGGTTTTTGGGACACCCTGCATGTATAGTAATCGTATTTACTATTTGTATCATATATATGCACGAATTTGTAATTTAGAAAGTCAACTCAAGGAGAAACTCAAGGCACCATTATATTAATATCTTAACGGAGTAAATAAGCAAAGTTATCGTTCTTTATCTTTCTACTCAAAAAACAATCACCATACATGTATACAAACTTCGGCTTGATAATTCTTCATATCATGTTCAACCTCATTCAATAATTGTTAATTATCATTTGCTTGCATGAGAAACCGTGCAAGATATTTATTTAGATTCGATTCAATATCTTTTTCAGATCGCATTGTAACCCTTGGCGGTTCTAATGGCACCTTATGTTCTCCATATTATCCCGAAACATACCTCCGAGGGATTATGCAGATTTATCACGTAATAGTTCCTAATGGGCACGTGATGTTAAATTTTACTGAAATGCAATTGACTAGCGGACGTTTTTTCAACGACCTTGTTACAATCTACGATGGCAACACCACTTCCGAGAAGGGCAAACTGGGCGGGTTTGAAGGAGGAACCCCATCTGTCGTTCCTGCATGGTTTCTTAGTTCTAGTAATATCATAACCGTTAAGTTTGCTTGCGTTGAAGACGATGCTTTGAGAAGAAAAAATCGATTTAAGGCTTCGTATGTCACGAAAACCCAAGGTAAGCTGTCCAGAGAGTGCTATACTTTATAGTATAAACAAGATAACTCACTTTAGTCACTTATACTCGTATTTTATATTTACATACATTTGAAGTGAAATACTGTGATGCATTGAAATGGCCAAATACGCATCCCGAGCGGAATTTAACATTGCCAGGTTGGATGCTGCCTGCTTTATGTGTTGTGTTTTTATTGCTCTTACTATAGCCTTCTTCTTACAACAACTTTACATGGTTTTCATATATTCGACTAGGACGAACAACGAAGTATTTCTGTAATAAGAATTACCTCAATCCAGACTATAAAAATATCTTTAAGTGGGTGGAACGAAAATGCAATTTTGGTGGAGACTGGAACCAGGGTGATACGTTGATTTGTAAGAGAATATGTCCAAGACTTGGTAAGTGCACTTGATGAAAGCCAGGTGATGCGATTGTTCGAAACGTTTAGCTTAAAGGACATTGGTGACGAAAATTTTTATTGCCCTTTTATATCATATGTAAATAATGTACCTATGGAATACTTAATTTCCCATTTTCGCCTTTCCAGCAGTTTTTGATTTTCGCTAAAATTAGAAGGAGAAGTTCAAAATGGAAAATAGTATCTATTTATTGAACAAGTTATTGAAACAATTTCATTTTTGTTGGAATTACATATTTAATGGCTAAGATGTAGGTTCACAGAACGTATATAAGAATATTTTAAATCTTTAGCTTATCCACCGTTCAAACTGAACGCCTTTCGAACAATCCGTCGCTGATAAATAGGGCTTGTGTGAATGATACGAATTAGAAAGTTTAACTTGTTCAACGTAAGCTGTTCACGTATTTAGACGAAAAGTTAAAGGAAAATTCCACCCTGAGATGGAGTTATTCTTTCACCTATGCTCGCGCCCCTCATGATGGGACAAACGTAAGGTTTACCTGTGGATTTGGTTGGGAGTTAACCGGTGGTCCTGAAATAATCACGTGCACGTCACATGGTAATTATTCCGCTTTTCCTCCAACGTGTAAGAAACTGCCAGATAGAAAGAAGAATGAAGGCAGCTCAAGTAAGTTCGGTTACTGTGGTACATAAACTGCATGCATGTATAAAAAACCAAAATATTTACGAAGAAAATAAGAAATTTATGTTATGTGATTTTATAAATCTGGCAATATTAGCTATGTGTAAATATAAATCACATTCATAAAGAGGAAAGATGCTGCACTTGATGGTTGCTTGTATTGAGTGGTTTCTGTTGTCATGCATGGGGCCGGACGTAAGATCTAAAATGCGTAAATGAAAAGCATATATAAGCAATAATCAGTCACTGCATGATCATGCATATTATTATTAAGCAATTTGATAGAAAAGGAGTTTCCTAAAAAAGGAGTTTCGTTATATTCGCTATATCCCATCGGTGTATTGACTTTAGTGACCATCCTCAGGCAGGAACGATTTTAAAAGTGGTGTTAGCTATACTGGCTACTATCTTGGTATGAATTAAGCAGGCTGTACTTTCGGAGTGATCGGGGACACCCTGGATTTGCATATTTCCGACCACTATAAGTACAGTATTTGCAAGTCACACAAGCTGAGGTGGCTGTTTTCTCAGTGAACAAAGCACAAAAATAAAGATCTAACGAGAAGTTCTAATATTATTTTAAAAGTCCATACAGTATAGGACAAATCAAACATGTTTGTACATGCAAATGTGAATGCAAAAAACCATTCGCCGATATGGAAACGTTTTGTTTCTCAGATCAGCTGCATACATGCGATTATTCGGAACTAGGTCTTTCGGCAATGTTTTGCAATTCTCCCAGTTTTGACTTATATGTCGTATATTTAATACTTCCTTCGTTAATTCCCCAAACAAACCGTCATATAATAATTTGAAACAGTAAAGGAATTAGGCTAAAAGAAATACTTCATAAATCATAACTTATAATCCCTGCTTCTTGGGCCATGAATTCTGACAACAGTGATATTGCCAGTCCTAGAAAGATGGGGAGTGGGTGGTGGAAAAGTGATATCGTAATGACTAATGACAAACGCAGGGACCGCGGAACTTGGGGACGGGGGGGGTAGACCCCACTTTTTTCATAGACAAACAATTATTATGTTATTTATGTATCGGCTAAAGTTTTGCGTGCGCGTCAAATTCTGTAAATAGGCAGAAATTGCCTGAGTTGAAGTTGTAATTAAAATAAAGAATTCTGCAAGTGGAAACAGTTGCTTTGTGACTAATTATTTAAGATGGCATATAAGTAGAATTGTTAGTATTAGGAATATAGCCATTGCATATTTTTTAAAAATTTTTAGTGACCCACTCAGAATGCATGATAAATTTAGACTACTTCCCATACTTCTACACAGAACAAACCAGACTCATATATAAGCCACATTTTCGCGTGAAATATTAATATTGCAATATTTAAGTCGATGTTTCAATATTGTATTTTACATTTCCTTCAGGCAATGCTTGGAAGTACGGAGTAGGATTTGGTAGCACCGCATTCATTATTGCCATTGTGATTGCTGTATTAAGGGGTTGCTTCGGTTGCTGCTCGGTTTGTGAGTCAAAGACCGCTAGTTCTAGTATTCAATTGGAAAGTATGAGCACGACCTAATTGTATTTTAATATATATAATAACAAATTTATGGAGAAAAATAGATTTGCAGACAACTCGCTTAAATTTTTCCCTATATATTTTGTCCTTATATATCGCTATTTATATGGAAAGAAATATTATAACCTGTAAAATCTGTGACCTATTTTAATAATTCTTAGAATAACGGAAATATTATATTCATGAACTAAACCTGGTTATTTAATTAACGTTCACAATTAGTTGATTAATATTATGATCAATGGACGACTTGTGCTTTAGACTAAATTTCTTACCTCGGCGGTAAAAAGGACATTTTCTGAAAGAGCTTTCTAAAATAAGTAAAACTGCCAAGTTTGACTACGAATTGTTGTAAACTACGGAAAATATAGCCATGCGAGGTTCACGAATATGTTTACTTTTGTCTTACGGCCGGAAGCGTGTAGCTAATTTTGTTACACATTTCCGCACGTAATACAAAAGTATACAAAATTTGCCAACTTCGCATGGCTATATTTTCCGCATTTTACAAAATTTCGCAGCCAAACTTTGCATTTACACTAATTTAAGTAAGATCTCTCTAGCTGTGTAATTTATTTTCTTCTAGCCATACTTCGATCAAAAATAAGTCTAAAGGCAAAGCGCAAATCGTCTATTAATTGTTTTAAATGCATGTAATAAAGGATAATGGACTAGCATGATAGGTTAACGTAATCGCGTATTTATATAGAGCCTTAGTTTTTGAAGAATTCATCATACATGTATATAGTTCTATACTGTTAGTTCTGAAGATGTTTCGGGCATACAAACGAAAAACATTCACGTAAACTTATATTTTATTAATATTTTTTATCGCACTATATCCTTGTTATATTGCTCCCATCATTACTCCGAACCTCTGTGTTGCAGTAATGCATGCCCCTTCCGGCTCGACCTCCGGATCGACCTTGATCTCATCATACAGTATTTTTAATGTTTTGATAAACAATTAACTGGTTTCAACTGATATCATTGAAAGTATATATTATCCTGTAATTTTCAATAACATATAGTTTTGTATAATCGCGTGTGAAATTTTTCACCATTGATTATTGGAAGAAAAAATGTATATTCTTTTCGACAAACGTGACTTCAATATTGTCCATGAGTATGTCAGGACAAGCCTGGTCGGAATGCAATAGATGTGATGTCTGTCTGACTGAGATGAACGATTGAACGTCTTCTTTGAAATTCGTTTGACGGTTTAAAACGAGAATGCGAGGGGATTTTGCATGCATGTATTTCTAGTTTTTCAATAAAATTGATCGCTACTGCACGGGCCCACGATTGAAATATTCACACAGCCTGACTGGTCATATCGCAAGCAAATGGTTTTAATATAAGAATCAATTACCGTATTTCATTAACACCAACCCACAAGGTGACTCAAATTCATTAAAACATGCCTCACACATCTGTTTGTTAGATTATTATCTCTGGTATACCCCTAAACCAGATGATATATGTTTATACCAAAAGCTGGTGCCAGACTTCGGCAGCACTTTTCCCCACGCGAATTATCCGAAAATATGATTTATCCCACTGATTAGATCAAAGTTTTTTTCTTAAAAATATCTTGAATTCTCGGAATCACTCGTTGATAGCAAAAGGATGAGAAAAAAAAGTCATAGTGCTGGAATAAAAAATTAGGTGCCTGAATTTCGAATCATCTTCGAGATACAGATCTAATCAGTTGGATTTGTATTTTCTAATAATTCGCATGCTGAAAAGTGCTGCCAAAGCCTGTCACGAGCTGGTCCACTTCAAACGACGTAGTCCAAACAAAACGGCGTCGTTTTAATCGTCCAAGGTCGCGCAAAGACGTCGAAGGAACGTCAAAAAAGTTCGAATCGCAAATCGAATCGGCGTTATCGACCTATGAAGTTTAAAAGATGATAGAAAGCAAAAGAGCAACTGGGGTAGTTAGAACAGCTTTAAGTTGAAGCATTTAACGATATCGCGGTCGTTTTATCAACATATTTTTAAGTGTCTGGTGCCAAAGATTCCGAAGATAGTTTAATGCATATCAATATTCTCAGGGTAATTTTTTATGACAAATCTTTAAAACAGAAGTACCTAAAGTCTTTGACTGGAATACTTGTTTTATCGGATTATCCAGAATGCTAATTAGATCTTGACTTTCAGTAACTTTCTCAGGACCAGTATATTCAGCAAAAATAGCTAATTTCGAAGGTTTTCTATTAATAGACACTTCAGAATTTTCTCTCGGGCAACGAAAACCACTCGACTATTATTTTTGTGCACTGATGCAAATTCGGGTCCAACGCACGCATACTGTTCACCTTGCGCATGTCTTCAGCGACTATCCAACGTTTTGAGTGTTTCAAGGAGCTAGGCGGTACATGCATTAAAAATAATATTCATTGGGCATTAATATAGAGCCCTGAGGTACGCCGCTGTAATACCATTTTTTCTTTAAAAGCAAAGCTATTTATTGCGCACCTACTGCGACTTGGTAAATAAATGACTGCATCAGTTTCCGGCGATTCCAAAATATAGTCATTTTTCTAATGCGATTTTAAAATAAACAAGAAATTGGTCCTTGGCTATTACAAATATCAAAGACGTCACTATCTCTGTGCTGTAGCCAATGCCACAAGGTCGGTCGGACATCAATGTTTGGTTTTGTTAAAACTGCTTATAGAGGGAATAAAATTATATGATACGCCATGTATAGATGGATTGTTCATAACATTCAGAATTGTCGGAATAAAACTGTTCTTCATTGAACCAGTTTCCATCAAACTATAGACAAAAGCCATCGCAAGTCTAACTTTTGAATCATATGGAAAGGAAAAATGAGCTGATCGAGGGGTTCAAAACTCCATGAATTTTGGAAACAATTCGATCATATACAAAATTACATCATTGGTCTTTGATGATGTCGGTGATCGACAAAAGCTTAGACACATGTATATAAATTCTAATGATTTTAACATTTTAACATCAAATAAAACAGCAGCTTGCATCTTGGCCTAACTTGAATCATAAAACGGATTTTTACGATACATAACATAAATTCAAATGTTCATGTAGTAGTAATAATGCATAATCGTTTAGGAAATAGGAAGGCTGTTTCTCAATAAGCCCGGACCTCTTATTATGATGTAAACATTTATTATTATGTTACAAGCAAACCACATTAATCATTTCCTCCGCGACATTTCACTTTTTTAACTAAATTAACCATTTCCTGTTTTCTATATTTCAGAAGTTAAAACTTTTTCCGGCCTTTAAAATTTTTCAAAACGATTTGTGGATTGGGATCGTACTGACAAAGCGTTATTTCTAGATCATTCTAGTGTACCAGTGTTATTCCTGCTGATTGATGCCAGGAAGATTGACTTAGTGAACTACTTAACCTCTTTAATTAAGTATTTTTTAAACCACGAGTGAGAGACTGAGTGTTAGTGTGATAAAACACGAATTACGAGGGAGTGTTTTGAATAGCCTTAAACGTCTCATTGGCGAAATATTTAAAGAAAATAATTTTGTCCAGTGTAAGAAGATACAAGATGAAGTTTTACAAGAGGAAGCTGTGTAGCGGCTTTAAATAACTTCTTGTCGAAGATTCGACCTAAGGGTCTTTGACGAATACCGTATACTTAGCTAATAACACTAATGCACTATAACTGTCTTAGCGTCCGTTCCCAAAATCGAAGTTTACCCAGTCTCACTCGCTATGTATGTTTACAGAAAAACGATACAATGAACCCGACCATTGTTGGGAATAGTGTGCAGGGTGTAGGATAAGCGTAGAGGTTGGAGAATATTGATCGCTTTAGATCCTCGAAAATGGCCATTTCAGAGTACAGGTACATATATAAAATTTCAAATAGTCTGATTTTTGTTTTACTGTATTATTGCTACCAGGCGTTAACGAACGTATTTCAATGTACGGATTAAGGCGGAACAATGTATTTCTGCTATTTCACTCGTAGTCATGCTAATAGAAGGGTGGTAGGTTTACATACTGTAAGAACGGCCTCAAAACAATACGACAATATGGATATACACGGCCTTCCAAGCGTCTATAAGAACGGCCTTACGGACTTCTAGATCCTGGCCGAGGAAAGCTCTTATGTCGAATCGCCGGGAAGTTTCTAGCGTATGCACGATGAGCGTGGACGTGGTTGCTTAAGCTGGTTGTATACGACCGAACTTTCTTTGGCAAATATCGCGTGCTAAGCTACTTCGTTTGCATGTGGGAATCTGTTACATGCAGCAAACACATTTTGACAAAGATCGAATGCGATTTCACTTTTACGTCAACGAAAAATTTGCGCATGTATAAAAAATGACATAACATGTGACTATCGTTGTTATCAGTCATGCCTTGCCCTTGGGGAAAAAGATTTCCTGATTCGCGAACGTTGTGCGCAAACTTTATTGGTTTATCCCTACTTTATTCCCACTGTTTAAATCAACTTACCGTATCTTTCAACGAATTCTAAGACCTGTCATGGATATACGCTTTTTGTATACACAGTATTATTAAGGTGGCCCGTAAACCGGTATTCGACCTGCTGAGCTTATTATGCTGATGACATGTAATTAAAACCGTTAAAATGAGAGCGATTGTTGATAATCTCTGCCATTGACCACATGCACCGCAATCTCGTCGTCTATAAATTGAAAACACTGAGCAAGAACAGCAAGTAGTTTGTTCTGTCAGCGAACAGGGACAGCGTTCTTGACGAAATGGCAGCATTTCATATCGTGACTGCGATCTTTGTTTGTCTTTTGGGTTCGAGCGTTTCGTTTCAGGGAACACGTGAAGCTCGGAGGATTTCAACGTTGAACGAGGTTTGCATAAAGTAGATAGTGAGTTTAATCCCGCTGTGTGGGTTTTTTACCTGGCAAGTTAGTTTAGTAAGTAGGTAAATTGAAGATCTATTTTCCACATTTATTTACATTGCCATTGTTATCGCACACAGTCTGTTTCTGTTTGTTTAATTTAAAATAGCACCATTTGGATTGAGTTTGGGTTTTGGTCGAGGGTCGAGGGTCGAGGCTAGTAAGTCGAGGGTCGAGAGTGAGGTCGAGGGTAAAGTCGAGGGTCGATTTTTATCGCATTTTACAATCGGCAATGTCGAGGGTGAAGTCGAGGGTCAATTGTAGAAATTCACAATTTGCCTATACTAATATTGTATTGTTAATAATATTAATATTATATTATTAATATTATTATTGCTAATATTTTCTTCTACGCAATATGCGATACAGCGCAAGCTATACAAATTATATGTATAAGTATACATACAGATTGCAGTTGCAATTTATGAATCTTTGGGCATTATATTTTACAAGTCAGACTTCCAAAACGGGTTAAACTTATTAATTAATTCTCTTGCATGAACATCTTCCCATCTTGCGGTCTCACTTTTTTGTTTTTTGATTCCTGTGTCTTAATAATATCCGAGTTGTCACCTCGAATTGCCGACATAGTGGTGAGACGATGTGCCATGTGGTGTCGGTTTTCACTTTACTGAACTCTTGGCTTGGTAAATACAGCTTTCTATCCGCTAGCGAATATTTCTACTCGAATCTTTGTTATAGTCAGGACTATAGTAACACGTATTATCATTTGTCTTCATTACATATAGTAAGGAAAAATCCAGTTTTTAGCGGCGTTGCCACAATTTCTAATTCAATTTTATCGGCACTAGATGCAGGGCAAAGGGAAATCCTCAATCAGTGTGACATTCAAATTGTATCAAGTTTCTAGGTTTTCAAGATTATGACTAGATTTTGACTAACGACGTATTTCGACCCTCGACCAAAACTTCTTTTACAAAAGTTCGTTATTAAATAGATTCATTACTAATAAGTAAATTGTAGGTGCATCGCGTACGTATTCAATACTGCAAAGCATGGCGAGCTACAGCAGACTTATCCAGTTTACCTTCTCGCAGTTCGTCGTATGTTCTTCTAGACGTATTAAGAGAGAGTTTTAAGCTTTGCTTTTAAGCTTTTTAAGCTTTAAGTTTTAATTATCTTTGCAGTATAAAATATTTACGTGGTATACCTACAAGCTAATTTTATATCACTATGCAAACGTACAAGAATATTGTTATAAAAAAATTATGTTGTATTGTACATATTGTACTATGCCTGCATTTCAGTTTGAAAAACAAGCATCACAAGCCGTAACGCGTAAATAGCAATGCGAAAATAACAAATATACCATATTCTTCCTATGGGCCATGGCTATTTTACTCTTTCCAGTGTAACATGCAACTGTTTGCAGAAGCGGTGAGCTGCCTGCATGCGTTATTCACATGCAACTGTCAATTCACTTATTATAATAGTTTCGGACAACAGGGCGGAAAATATACCCTCGACATTGCCGATTGCAAAATGCGATAAAAATTGACCCTCGACTTCACCCTCGACTTTGCCGATTGTAAAATGCGATAAAAATCGACCCTCGACTTTACCCTCGACCTCACTCTCGACCCTCGACTTACTACCCTCGACCCTCGACCCTCGACCAAAACCCAAACTCATTTGGATTTGTTTGAGACTCTATATAAATGGTGATTAACCGACACGCGCATCGCGTTTGAAAGTTTTCCTACCTAGTTGCGTATATTTCACCTGGCGGCAACGTAAAATTCAGGTATACATGGAATATAACATGCTCGCACTTAGGTGACTCATTCACCAGTTCTTTCATTGAAAAAAAACATTCCATGTTATCGCGCTAATTAGGCAAACTATATACGTATTATGCAAATACTGGTTCGCCATGACATAGTCACATAGGTGCACGTCTTAACGTTGTATTGTGTGCATGGATTTCTTACTTGTATATGCCTTAAAGATAACATCATTCGTGTGCATGCCACTCGCCGACATTGTGGCCAGTTTTAGGCACTTATTGAGAATAAGATAGTGAGCGGATATCACGTTGACGAATAGTGTTTTTTTGGATACAAGTAAGCCAATGTGGTCAGCAATATCAAGTATGTGCACTTTCTTAAAACGGGCCAATACATTGCAAATACATTTTTAAACTATTTCGAATAGCGCACTTTGCCTGCTATGCCAATCAACACCATGGGAAGGAAATAGAAAAAAATTAGATAATGCTTTCCAGGGTATCGTTGTTTACACGTATGAATATGTATCATTGAGCTCTTACTATTTATGAAAACCCGGGCTAAATTGTTTCCTATATTCAAATAGGACGACTTTTCCTTGTTTAATTAACAATTACGCATCGTTTGCACCGTTCACATCTTTTTCAGGTGACAAAAAGCAAAACTTTGTATGTTTGTAACTGAATCGTGCGCGAACAAGTATTTCAGTCATTTCAGTGGTGTAAATCGGATTATTATCAATAGACTAACCTAGACCCAACACCCTAAACACTGTTGTTCGCTGCCATGCGCATGTGCGGAGTGCGGACAACCCCTACCCACGCCGGTGTGAAACGTGCACGACACCAGGGAAAGGATAAACTGAAACAGGGCATACGGAATTCCTGTATTAGGAAGACTGATGTAATATCTGTTGGTGTATTTTTTCATTACGCAAAAATTTAAAGATGTGGTAATTTTTGTTTGCCGTAAGTTCCATGATATAGAGTGCAAATTTTGTGCGTTCATTTTTTAATTTTTGTCTTGCCTTCCCGAACACGATTATGATCTGGGTCGGTTGTATAAAAGTGGGATCGTAGTTAACTCGAAAATTATGATTGGCCAATTCTGCCACTAAAGTGAAAAGACAACTACTTTTTATACAATCGGCCCCTTCTGTGTATTGCAACTTTTTTTTGTGATTTGCTACCCAGTTTTTCGATAGTACTCGTCATTCCTTGTACTCGTACTTGCCTTCGAACCAAGAACAGTTACTGATAGCACCATATTACTTTCGATCCATGCCCTTTCTGTCAATCGTGGCTCAAATGTCTGTAACCACCAAACCATTTTGTCTCATCAAAATTATTTATGCTAATCAAACGGCAATCAACTTTTGCGTACGAGGAATTCACCCGGGATTTCAATCCAAGTCAGTGATTGCGAACAGCACCATCATCAAACTGCATGCAAGTTATACAGATCTTCTAAGTGGGTGTTGATGTTTCTGATAAGGAAGTAGTTAGATCTCTCAGAAAGCCACTCGACTTGAAAACATAGACAGGATTATAGACTACTTTAGTATAATATTTCAAAATATATATTAGTAGAAGATAATAGACTTGATAAATAAATAACGCGTGAATTAAGGCAATATTTCCTTATTAGGTTGAGTGTTAAAAAGCGATTTTTTGGTCTGGACAAACTCTCCCTTTCCTTTCATTCACAAGTCTTCGAGCTACTTAGCCAACCTATTCTCCTTAGCCGTAATTCTATACTGGCATCGGCATGTATTTATAATAAGTCGTTCTTTATTAAAACAGTCATTCGCCATTCGCCTGTGGAATAAATGGAGTCTTTAAGATGGACTTCAATCCACAAAGTTATTGACCATCAACCATCTTTATATAGGTTAATCACTAATTATTGCGTGAATGCTTGTACATCTCAGGAGACTTATTTGTCCGGTTGTACGGTTAATGAAATATTCTTATATACAGTACAAGCCATTCTGTTCTGCCAAGGCTTAGGGGACGAGATTGGAATGCGTTATGATTTACGAATAAGACTATGGTCCGACCTTAATACGTCATGGTCGTATCAATACAAACTTTGAGACAGCTCGTACACTACAAAACATAGGGTATACACCAGTAATGAACGCACTCACAATTTCTGTTACGTGGAAGCGACACAGCTTTGCTACAAAACGTTTTGATACATTCATTCTGCCCATATCACGATCATTGCAGAAGATACTATTTTTTTGGATCGATCGATTTCGGGTAGCATGCACTCAGTTACCATTAATCCTTAGGCTGGATTTCCACTTGCAGAAATATGGTTCGCTGGAGAAATATTTGCATATTTCTTTTAGATTTAGAACAGCCAAGTATTTCGCGAGCGATATGCAAGTGGAAATCCAGCTGTGCTTTACACGATTCTGTCGCGGATTTGAAAATTAGTCTTCGATTTTAACCAGTTATGCATTTCACAGTGCTACGGGCTAAATCACGCGTGTTTGCGCGTCTCAGTGAAAGTAATGGTCGGTACTTTCCTCACATGAAGGTTATTTACTCTTAGGTCCCCACAGACTGCCGGTGTAGGGATTTATAGTTGACTTGTCGACAACTATTTGTGATTGACAACTAAGAGTTATCGACAACTAAAAAGCGTAGTGTGTCGCGCAAGTTGTCGGCAACTAAAATTATTAGTCGTCGACGGCCTCATTTTTTGGCGTTTTTCTATTGTATGAAAACTTTTGTTTTAGTTGTTGACTACTTTTAATCTCCGCGCTATTTCGGTTGCTAAATCAGTATTTGAGCGCCAGTGTGTGGAATCCTTTATCGGACTTATTTAGTTGTCGATCACAAATAGTTATCGACAACAAAATCCCTAGTCAGTGGAGGCCCTTAGTCGCCTGCAAACCTGCCGCTATGCTGTTTGTCCGATCGACCAAAGATACATTAGGCATATATATTGGGTTCCAAGATGTTAATCATTAGATCATAATTATTTGTTTTCTAGCCATAGTGTAGTGTTCACAATTTTTGTTCATTCTGGACAACCATGCATGCAGTTAATGTTTCAATTAACCTCCATGCAACCACACCGCGGCACCTCCTTTATTATTTAACCTATTTTATGAATTCCATATCTTTCCCTCGACGTCAAGTCTGAAGATGCATCTGCTCAGTATTAAATATATGCCATAAACAAACATCTACAAATTAGAAGCTTAATCTATGCTTAATTGCGCGTGCATTAAACATACCATTGCGCATTTATCTCTGCGGGAAAGCGGGTGTGCATAGTGTGTCCTGTGGTTTGAAAACACACCCGCATATTATTACTAAATAACACCGTGGCATGAACAGTTTTAAAAAATGAAACATTTACAAGTTGGAGACATCATTTACGCCTTAATAGCGCTCGTATTCAGCATACGGTGCGTGACAGAAGGGTGCATCGGTGCACGCATGGGTGGCGCAATTTTCGGGCAATCGCGCAAGTTAGAGAAAGTGGTTTATTATGAAGCGATGAAGCGATGAAGCGATGCAGCGCTGGCTTGTCTGGCCTGTAAGTTAGCTAAGTTCAGGCCACTGTTATCAGATGTGGGACTACGTCATTACATGTAACGACATAATATGCATGACATTGATGACAATGCAACAAATAAATATCAACTCTATATGTGATTGCTCTATATCGTGACAAGGGATTAACCATCATCTGCTACACCACAGGACATGCATGGTAGGGACCGTAGAGTTCACATATTGAAACTTTAATGAGTCAATTGAATTGGGTAAATATGGCCAGAAGGGCACATTGATGGGAAACACTATATGACGTCCTTATCTGTTTAATCCAGCCCAAGAATAATTGTCTAGCAGGAAAAACTCAGCACATTCATGTGGAGATTTGGATGCGTTTTATCGATTGTCATTTTAACCCCTTCTGTCAACCCTGCTATTCAAAGCTAGGTGTATCCAACGTGAAAATCACAAGTGGCCTAATCTGAAACAAATGCGCTTAAACGATTTAATATAGCCTGTTTTAAACGTCGAACTTCTCATGTACCAATACTGTTATTGTGAAACTATGGAGATGAAAAACAGATTGAATTTTCCGCATATAACTTAAGCTAGTTCAACAGTTCTTTCTACCAATGATGAAGACGAGCTGAGATTGAACATGTTGCGGGACAGCGTTAACGAAGGACCGTTAAATTTATTTTAACTTTGCTACATGATATGTATACATATGATTTTATCAATGATGACCTAGCCTGTATTCCTAATATATATTAAATCTGAATAAAGTCTATTAAAAACTTGCACGAAAGTCATTAGCAAAAAAACATCGCTTCGCGCATTAAATTGAAGTGAAAAAAAAAATATTTGTGTATTATTCAAGTTGTCTAAATCCACTTATAACGTTAATCATACGTGCGTCTACGCACGAAATAGTTGAGATCCATGTAAATTTGGGCATTCACCGAGGTATTCAGCACTAATATAAAACTAAGAATGGGGCGTATACAAACACTTATTCGTTATTTCATCCGTGAATTAAAAAAAAAGAATCGCAAACGTGGGTTACACATTTCTAAACAATGGATTATATTATTCGTTCAAATTCTATTTTTGTTCCTGATTTGTCGAAACTTGTGGGATGAATCCCGATATTCTAGGTATTTTGGCTGCTGACGCCATCCGCGTGAGATAACCACATGATGCCATCCGCGTTACCAAAGTTCATTCACGCTTTGGTCACCAGTCTCCAGCGCGTCCAGCATTTTTTTTAAAAAGCGTGCGAAAATTTCTTATTTTCCAATTACAAATACTTAAGACAAAACGGCCTTCAGGCACTTAAAGGGTTATCTTTTTGCAAGTTTTTTTTGTATTTTCCTAGTTTTATCAGTTAAACGATATAAAGACGATTTTTCGCCACATATCTGATTTTCAGGCCCTCGAAAACATCAAAATGCATTGGCACTGTCGTCATGTTACGCGCACGAAATATTTTCTCTTTTCACCCAGTCCTATCCGCCACCATTTCCTACCCGTCAATTACGAAATCCGTAACATATCGATACAACCAGTGCATTCCGGTAACTATGATTCAAGACGCCGCCACTATCGTAGTCTCTCACTATCGTCGAATAAATTAATCATTGAATTTGCTTGTTATATGATATTGAGATTCACCAGCGCCTCGGTTTGTGAATGTGTATAAAGAATTTTTTCGCCGGGTTCAGCCAGCTTTCTTCATGCAGATTATAATTGCAGGGCTAAGTTCGCAATCCTGTCGAGACTACGAATTTGTTGCGTTCTCTGACTTAGGTTTTAATAATCTGATTACTGAATACATGAATCTAATTCTTCACATCTCTGAACTAGGGCCGCCTTTTCAGGAAAAATAAAGAGCTGCAATATAGGAAATGTCACTTTAAGAAAGGCATGCAAAGTTGATAGAGCATTTTTTCCTTAATCCTGTGCAAGCACATAAGTGTTTTAAAAAGAAGGATGGGGGGTCTTGGGTGTGGTCTGAATGGAGAACCCCCCAGAAGATTCTTTGCATTTTTCATTCTCAATTCCTGCACTTCTGGAGTATCTACAGCGAAGCCTGACAACAACCTAACGTTTAATTGTTGCAGTTTGTATAACTGTACATTAAATTTTCCTACTTTGAGTATGCATTTTGAGACGTCACAAAATATTTCGTGCACATTAATTGGATAATATTCGCTAAGACATGCCAACCTATAGTTGGGTCAATAGTTCAACCGGTCAGTAAAAACTACTATTTAAAACAAAGCTTATAATGAATGGTGAAAAATTCATGGGTTATTTCATCCCATATAATTACTCCATCAAAAAAGTATATAAGTACTCCATCAACTGAGCAATTCATTGTAGAATTCAAAAAATATTCCAGACACCCAGAAAGTCCTTTTGTTCTTTGAATAATTGCAGAATTACTTAGAAATACGATGAAGTTTGATTGGTCACTAAAAAAACCCTCCTTAATTGTTTCAATAACAAATTAATGTTCGAGCATCAATAAAAAGAACAGTTTTACGTATTATATCGTTTTTTTAAATCAACTGCTGATTTAAATATAGTATAAATAAATTATTCTAGGCGATTCGCAATATTTTTCTCGAATATTCATCCGTTTGCCAACCGAAACAATTGATGCAAAAACTGTAGGTTCATGGCCTAGAAAAATACATTTTCTTTAAACGGGAAATTAAACCAAAATTGAATTAACCTGGAAGTTTTCTTTGCCAAACCCTTCCCGGACCACGTTTTATAAAGTAACAATTTTTTTTAATCTCTTCCAGAAGCCATGTTTGGACCAGGTTACATGTGCAACCTCTGAGACAACACGAGAATGTCAAAAAGTAGGAAGTGTCAGTCAGATTCTGACTGCATCGAAAACGAATATTGTCATGAGTTTCATCGACTTTGTATCAAACCCGTCGAAGTGGTTACACCGGTGAAGACCTCAGTAAAAAGATCGAGATTCAGATTGCAGAATGGCAGAATATTGCCACGTATTCTGGAGAATATGTCTCCCAGTGCGACGAGTAAATTACAGGCAGCCACCGACTAACGGCCCATCCTGGTATTGTTACACGTCAAAAGATTGTAAAATGAACGAACAATGCCATAGACGTTTCCACACGTGTTACACAAGGCCAGGAATGGCGACCGTCCGAAGAGAAGCAGGGAATTCCCGAAGATGCGAAACGACAAGCGAGTGCGGAGCGAATTTTTATTGCCATGTTCACTTTCGTATTTGTCTTGAAAACACACCAACTGCAAATAAATCACCGTCGAAAACCAGGAAACAAAAACGATGTAGTTCGGAAACTCTTTGCCCAAAAGGCATGCTTTGCCATCATTTCTGGAGTATATGCTATATTCCCGCCCGGGTAATGACGTTGCCTAAGAAAAATAAAACGCAGCAATGTCAAATTGATAGTGATTGTGGACCAAACGAGTTTTGTCATGTCATGGTAACACCAGCAGGTCACGTGGTAGCAAGGCAAAGACGAAGTACGCAAAGGATATGTCTTCCTCGAAGATTTCAAAAGATAAAGAGGAATAACAAAGGCAGGGCGTGTAAGACTGCTGCTGATTGCGGTCCGAACAGATGCTGTTTGAAGAAATTAGGTGTCTGCATGGCATACAAACTGCCTGGGGAAATGTGTCTCATTGAAAAGGTGAGAAACTTTTCAATAGTCCAACTAAACACAGAAGAAAATATATTGTTGTATCTTTAATATTTGTCAAAATGATACAAATATGACTTGAGCATGCGAATAAAATAATTTGTTGATGAACTCATAACTAAAATCCAGGGGCCGCGGAAGTTCGTTAAGTTGGGGTGGGGGCTTATATTCATATATTCGTGTTAGCAGTTAGCATAAAAACAATCAATTTCAAAAGAGACTAATAATACTTAAACGTAAATATATATATATATATATATATATATATATTAATATATATATATATATATATATCCTCCCCTCTACTTAACGATTTTGCGCGGCCCCTGGTAAAATCCCGCATACACCAACACCGTAGTGGCGGATCCGCAGGGTTAGGCAACATAAATTGAAAGACTTATTAATAACAACGCAATTGGTCATGGATTTCTAAAGAATACTTTTAAATAAAAAATCTACCAATGCGATAACGATTTTGAGCTGTAGTAATTTATTTTGCCTAAAAGTTAATCCGCCAATGACCGATGGAAGAGATAGTTGGTTACATGTTGTTTTCTTTTTTGCACTCACAACGTTTTTATTCTAGGCTGATTTCGCGTGCCCTTGTGCTAGTGGATCTGTGTGCAAACGAAGGGGAAATGGGCATCTCCTAGAAGGATTATCAACAAAATGAAACTGCCTCAAACAGCTGCTAATCATATCTTGATGGGAAAAATAAAAGGAAACATCAAGTTGGAAAATGCACTCCGTCGTCTTTGTAAAATGTTTAGTTGCCTGCCACTGTAATTAACACATAAAGAACGCAGGTTAATGACACGCATGCGCGACGTTTTGAAAAAATCCAAACCAACTCGCTGCATGCAATGAATTGTCACAATGAACGATTTGCACATTTTTCAGCTTTACTTACGCACAAAAGGTCATTCATAAATGCCAAGTTTGCAATATATGTCACCGATAGTTAGTGACCACCGACAATAGTCATCTGACGTTGATCATGCGACATACGATAACTATCCTCAAAGACCTTTGTACTATAGCAAAATTTTCACTGCAACATGAATTTGTACTTATCCAACCAATTAAAATATAACCACTTTGCAACAGATCCCTGATGTGTATTTTTCGTACGAGAGAAATAATTATGTGGAATGTTCATTTTCAAAAAGCTCTTCAGCTGAAATTACAGTGAAGTAAAACGCTACGATTTTAGACACTGACTGTTCAATGACATTGTGACTCTGTGGTATAGATAGAGAAACAAGGATATGTATGTAAGCCGGCCACGAATCAAAATGGGCATTAATTGCAACGTTTTCTGGTAGGGACACGCCTTTTAAACGTTGATTCTAATAACGAGCAAGTAATATCATTTTTGCAATACTAAATTTAAATCCAAGATACGCAAAGGAACCTATGAATTTCTCCTGATATATGCACCATGTATTAGGTTATTATAGTTTCCAATCGACGCGTGCAGCAACGGATATAATCGGTTTGGAATAAGATAAGCCTCTCAAAAGTGTCAACCTCTTTTGCTTTTGTATAATTCATATAATTCGTTGAAGAGCCTTATAACGTTGCATATCGGATGTGTTTTTGAAAAAAAATTCATTTCATTTCATTTAATCCTCGTCGCACTTCCTGCCGTGGACAAGGCCGGCACCAGACCTCACCATCGTGGTCTGTCCGCAGCACATCTCTCCGGAAAGTTCCAGGTCCACCCCTGTTGATTCACCACGGTCCGCCCCCAAGTTTCTTAGGATGCCTCTTTTCCTTTGGCCATTAGGGGCCCAGCGAAGAGCCTTCCTGACAGGGACGTTGAAGACATGCAGAGAACATGTCCCCCAAACCAACTCCATAGTCTTTGTCTAACATATCTAAGACTTACTAGTAATCAAGCTGCAAATATCATGAATTACATGAATTACAAGACAACGGCAAAGGAAGATGACATCAATGTTTTTCGATTGTATCTTATATCTTATATTGAATAATAATTTTACGTTACACATTTCGGTGCTGTAAGTCGCCTGTTGGCGTTTATGACCACTATTCTCGAATCGTTCCATCTGCCTAACATTTTGGATATGCACTGCAACAATTTCTTCAGTGAGTGTGAAAAGAGCTGTTCTTAATATTTCGTAAGGTAAGTTAGGTAACCGCTCCGTAACTCGTGAGGTAAGGGTAAACGGATAGTCTAAGGATAAAAACTTCAATTCAAACTTCAATTACTAAAGTTTAAGTCAGTTTAAATGAACGATACTGTCGAGTTTGTTTGAGCGTGAAGTATTCAATATTCATTGACCGAACTATTTCGATTGAACATCTCGGATAGGCAGCCTGGTGCCGATTTTTGTACTTATAACACTACGATTTGCATTGTCTGGTGAATCTTAGGAATGACGAGATGAAGATCACAAACAAACAATCAGTTTCAAAAAGTCTTGGGACAGGTAGACTAATAAACTGCCGTTCGCAGTAATTTGCTGCCCTATCGCCCCATAATCAATGTTGCGAACATCTAACACATGTGTTAGATGTTGCTCAACGCATCAACAACACGGAATGGGGGAGGGGTCATGAAAAGCTGGTAATTTCGCGTTAGATAAAGTTTGCACCTATTTTTGCTCAAGTTCTTTTGAAACTGATTGTACTTGAAAGTAAAATGACAAAACCTATATCATGAAGACAATATGATTCGGAATGACAATATATGCCATATAAGATGAAGTACCCAACGTTATTGATAAATCTTGAAGAAATAGGAATCTTCATTTTGATCAAACTGGTGCAAGATAATAACTTTGCCTCATAGAACTCTCTGTCATAACTTATCTTTGATTTAATTATTTTAATTATTTGAAGCTATTTTATAGTACTACATTTTGCTCGGTCACCTACATCTACGTAGGTTAATGCATCTACGCCTTTTGGTAATATTGATTAGTAACGGTTTTCTCCTAACATGATCAAAACAAGAAATGCCATTTTCTGAATTTCTAACTTTGTTGGCAAGAAGAAAGAAAAGTGCTGTTTACCAGGAAAATATTTCACGTTAAAAAACTATTAGCCTATTATCGTGAAAGTATTTCATATTATACACAAAGGATACTGGACACATACCACTAGAAAGTTATGATTACAACTATTATTCACGACTAAATTGGCCAGTCCAACGATTAATATGGACATCTGGACTGGTCGCAGCTACTTTAGTTTATGTACCATTTTCTGTTTTACAATGTTCTCAGGAAGCATGTGGTCATTGGAATACTAAAGAATCTTATTTTTAGAAAGTAGTTACCACTATGACTACACAGAATAGTGCTTGTGTAAGCACTAGCAATGGTAGGTATATGTTGGTACCTGGTAGGTCTACTGAAATTTAAAGAGAACTGTTGAACTGGCGATGGTTCAGGCCTGGTTTTACCAAGACTCTGAGTTTTTAATAAGGGTTGGTAGGCCCCATCACATGCACAGAGCCAAATGCAGTTTGAAGAGTCAAAACTAAGATTAAAAATGGCTGTGTCATTCCCAAGGCTTTTTTGAATCCTCAGTGAGTAGGGAGTCATCAGGAAGAATACCAAAACCAAAGCATCCACTTAGGGCACTTAAATAACTCACCTTTTTTCACTTTTTACATTATGTAATTGTTCATTTTCATTTAGGTAATACTCTAACAACAACAGCTTCATCAACCCCCAGCAACCCGGTTCCAACCAGCATGCTTTCCTTCCGTTTTGCAACACCAAACAACACACAAACACCCTATTATATATCATCTGATATAGTTCTAAGGCAAGTAGTTGTTGCCCAACTTTTTTAGTGTTTGTGTTTGATAGGAAAAGTTTAGTATTTAAGGCCTATATTTTACAATGTAGATGTATGAGCCCAAAAATTTAGTGGAGAAACAAATCTACACTAATGAATTGTAAAAACTGAAAGAAAAAAAAATTAAAAAGTAATTCTTTAGAAACCTAATTTCTGTATTTTACAGCAAAAACTTCTTGATTAGGCAAACTGATGTAAGCACAGTGTTTGTTTAATTCCTCAGTCCCAGTCCAATCTCAGGGACTTTTTGAAATTTGATTCCTTTGGAACCTTGGAAATGAGTCTTTCATAAAAAAAATATCTCAGATACACGTATTACTATAAACTATAAAAATTTTAAATATTCTAAAATAAATGCAGAATTTCTAAGCAATTTATCTGTGTATTTAGGGGTACTAAAATAGGAACTGTAATATGACTCAAAAGGCCAGTTTGAACATAGACAATCCAGAAGATTGGCTTCTGGATTGTCTATGGTTAGAGGCAGTTGGCTTGATTGCCTAATTTGATTTTTGCCTTGCTTTTCAGTGGTGGTATCGCACAGCAGAACAGAAGGAGAATTGTTCACAATGAAGGTACATATTTTATTCATGTATACTGTTTTTTGTACTGGTACTAATTTCACTTGCTTCAATTGTTTCACAATCTTTTCATTCCAAAGATGATGCATTTTGAATATTTATTTAGGTACACACAAGCTTTGTGTCTTGTTTAGTGTATGCATCTGAATAATAATTGTCTAAATTTTTTTAGTTGAAAAACGGAGGAAAGATAAAATCACTAATTGGATAAAGAAACTTGCAGACCTTTTGCCAAGACATCGTGTTACTAAACAGGTAAATTTACAATGAAAAAACCTCCTCAGGTGGACAAAGAGTTGCCTTCAATACATCTCCACAATAAAGCTTGAGGTTTAGGCAAAAATTAGTTTTTGGACTTTTGGAAATTGAAAAAAAGCTGTCAATGCCTGTCTGCAATTGCAATTTTTGCCATGATTTCAGGTGCATTTTTCTTTCTTTGATGGATGAGAATAAGTGGATAAAGGCATGTGGACATCGCAGCATTCCTATCTGTCCACTTGTGCACATCCATTAAAGGAAGAAAGTTGCAAAATTGTATACGGATAATTTTCAGATTATCAAAATGAGTTCTATAACAGGCAATAGCGTAGAGGCTACACTTGACATGCGAGCAAACTGAGAACGAACCTCTATCTTTCCCTATAATAAATATGCCTCACTTCTAAAACTAACACTTTAAAACTCGTTTATATATACACCAAAAGGTAAAAAAGTGTTCGCTGTTTGTTTAGGAAAGGCTGTATCTCGGACGATTCGTACATTGACGATGATTCACATTACTTTAGTATTGAACAATACGCCATTTCGACCAAACCTGAGAATGTGCTCTTGAACATGTACTTATGCGACAAATTATACGGGAAATTTGACATGCGAAATTTGTTGGAGAAATCGGGACAGTTTAGATAAAACCGCGGTTAATAGAACTATGATAAAACTAAGCAGAGAAATCCTGCTTTTTTTAATTTTCCTTTTTCTTGTTGAAGTTTGGAAGTCAGTAAACTGATTACGTTTTGAAGTAGTCATAATCCGGTGAATTACTTTGGAATAGTCTCAATGAGAAAACATCGTCCTAAACACTGTTTTATAGAGATTCAAGTTTTAAGATTTTTTCCGCGCTTGTTCTTTCGATAAAAAATCTATTGCCTTCACCCAAGCTTGTAAGAGATCCTGCTTACAGCCGGTTAAATATTATCCCGTACGTAGATGTTTCCGCCGAATGTATTAAGTTATTTAGTACATTGATATGATGTATGTTTTTAGAGCAAGAATTATGTGTTAGAGACAGCTTGTGAATATATTAAAGAACTTAATGGCATTAGCACAGAATTCAGTGAGCTGAAGCTAAGCAAGCAATTACTGGGTATGTTGACAGTTTTTCATTTTGTATTCCGAAGTTTCGTGTGTTTACTTTACAGTGACATTACGATTTTATGTTATACACAATTGGTTCAATGGTACATCGTTTTGGGGAAACGTGGTATAAAGCGACACGACTTTCCAAAGCACGTTTTTGCTCCAGAGTCCAGACACCACCATTTGTAGTTCATTGGTTAAATATTAGCAGTGGTACATGTACTTACCTTCAACTCATCCTTTAACCCGTGCTTGGTACTCTGTGCCTGAACTGTTCTGTGCAGGAATCATCCTTTATCGTCGAGATTTAGTAATATGACTTCCGCGTCTTCGTAAAAGCCTATTATATTTTCCATGACCTGTCATCCTAGACATATTCTTGCTTCATTCGGCTGAAATATGTACAATAGACCTGTACGTACAGTAGCTGCACATGCGTGAAAGTAATCGACGATCCATTGCCTGATATCGTAAAAGAAAATTATGGAAAGGCACTTGAAACCTATATGATGCACTTTTGATGAAATTAATCAGGCATTTTCGATATCTTCAGGAGTAATACGGATATCTTTTGTTTCGGTTTCTCTCATTAACCAGTTTTTTCTTCGAACACTGGGGAAAACCTTTTACCCTTTTACTTAACGGTTTTTTTTATATAGCTACTGTACAAACATATGTCAAACTTTTGCGCTGCATGTCGCGTGCATTGTTCTCTTTCTTTTCAATTCTAACTGATCGTTAGAGTAGTTTTTAGCTACTTTATAACAGTTACTTGTGCTCGTTGCTCGTACAGCGCCTGTGATAAATGTCTTTCGTTGACTATGATCAAACTTAGAGTGATGATTTGAACGGTTTAAGAGATATTTTGGTAATAGATTTACCGCGATAGCTTTTTCCACCCGAGGTATAGTTAATTATTAGCGTGATTTATACGAATCGCCATTGAAATCCAAATTTATACTGTTGTATCTGGTTGATTTTCACTACTTTCATATATTACTGTAGGTGTGGTATAGCTACTGTAGAACATAATTTTTATGGCCCTTCTATATTGCCCTTATGCGTGTGATTATTTTACAGTTCATGATATATTGTACTCATGCACTGTCAAGATTACTGGTATTTGAAGAATATGTAATTTTCTTCACCAAACCAGTTAATACGCGAGTTTTCCATGGCGACGTTTATCTCAGAAAGTAAAGATAATACTGTATTAATTAATAAATACTGTACATATGATATTATATAAGCTTGCATTTTAGCAAACATTAACAGCCCAATGAGAATATACTTAGCTTCCGGGCTGTCACTGGACAATGCTCTACAATTAAAATATTGAACAGTTAAGCACGCTAAGAAATACTTTAATTTGATTACCACAAAGCCGCATATTATAATCACATAATCTTTTATGTAATTCACAATCCATTAAGATTATGGATATTTGTTATCAAATGGCGGACACTGAAGAAACATCGAAGGTGGTCAAGGCTTGAAGATCATCATATTCTCTCTGAAGTCTGTATTAAACGACTAAGATTGAACGGAACCAGCAAAAAAAATCTAAATTCGTTCTTATCAGTGATGACGTACAGTTATATCAACAGAACTGATGGCCATTTGGAAAATGTGAAAATCAAGAAGAGAGCGACTGGGTTGCAAATATTTTTGAGGAAGGCGATTGGGAAGACGCAATACTTCCTGGAAGACTGTCTTTCGCAGTTTAGCGACGTTAAGTCAAGCTGTGATGATTTGTCGTACACCATGCACGGTGTTGTAAAGAACGATGTAAATTATATGATCGTTGAAAATGCATCTTGTTCAAATGGAGTGAACGAAAATCAAAAAGGCTACTTCCGTTCAAGAGCATAATTCTTGCGAAACCAACTGTTGCTAAGCATTTCAACACAGGTAGTCTAATCATCTAGATTAGCGAGATAGTTGCAGTAGTAGTAGTAGCCCGTTGCATCGTTTCTATCCCAGTATGTATAGCTGCGAGAAAGACATGACATATTAATTTGTAGTGATTTTGCCGTAAAAAACTAGGCATGCTAACTTTTGCGTGACGTCTGTCTTGGAAAAAAGGATTACTAATGTAGATTTATCTTTCTAGAACAAGAAGTATCAGAGCTGAAAAACAAGGTGAACAAACTCGAGGAGGAGAACAAACGTTTATCACAACTCATTCATGATAACAAAGTAACATTACCAAGTACATGGAGTGATGCATCCGTAATTACGACAACGATGAGAGCAACATCTTCATCAAGAAACTCCAATACCCAAACGTGTTCTTCTGCATGCACGCAAGCGACAGATTCAACACCGCAGGCGCGAACTTGGTACCAGGTGCTCCTGATTTAACACCGATATCGAATAATTCAAGTATAACTAATCGGCTTTCAGTCACATCCATATTATCGAGCGCGAACAATCAGCAGACTGCGTCAAACTCTAGAAGTAAAACTTACGACAGGCTCGCAACAGCCGGTTCGATGAATAAGAATATGGTTGTTTCGACTCAGTCATCGAACACACCAAGAGGCGGCATGTGCGTACCAACGACTAGAACACCCAATGCCCACAGAAGGCATAACCTAACCGAAACAGTACTTGGTAGTGGGTTACCACAAACTTCGAGATCATCACATATGTCCACTTCAGCAAGTGACATAACTAAAGTGACCCTCGCAAGCCGGGAACCTTCTGTGAACGCCCCTGTCCAACCAAGTTTTGCACCGCTAACTCAAACCACCATGGTTTCAAGTGTCGCCAATGCGAACACCATTGCCCAGTTTTCACAGCAATCTACTCTAGCTCCTACTTCATTTGAAAGAGGATTTACGCAGCAAGTACGACCGAACCAAGTACAAGACAATATTTCGCAATTACCATACAGTATTGATGCCTTGACGGGTAACCAGACGTCGCATACACGGCACCAGGGTTCTGGAACAGGGCATCTTACAAGCTTTTCTGCAGAGTCGCTAATTGGACGTCAACAACCGAGTAATGATATCGTTGTGATGAACACTCCAGTCAATCAACCAGTTATCCAAAATACTTTCACATTAACACACCCGACAACTCTAACAAACTCCAGTGTTCCATCGAGCAGCGCGCCACCACAAAGCTTTTCGAATTTCTCAGCTCTTTCCTTAGTCGGAAGCAATGATGCGTTTTCCGTGAGCTCAAGTTCTGCCACCCAGACATTACCACGTTCTACAACCACCGTGCACGACACGGCTAATATATCCCAATCAAGCAATCAGATGTTTACCGACTTTTCAACCGAATCGTTGATAGGGCCTAGCGAATTCACTTCAGACTTTGCTATCGATAATCTTATATCGCGGTCAGACTCCAACGTTCACATGGCTACGGTCAACCCAAATCTGATTCAATCATTTGGTAAAGGAAACGACCCAATGATTTCGAGTGTGGTGGTGATCATGTCAACCACTCGTCGCACAATTTTGATCCTCCTGGTCTCAATATCGGAGGAGTGTTTTCTCCCCATCTGTATCCAACATACTGGAGTTAGCATGGTGGAGAATTTCTTGTTCTTCCAGTCTCGCAGACTCGCAGTATACAAGGGGAAAGTTCACACCGCGGTTTTCTCTTATTATACTACAGTACTGAGACATATGTGTATCGAAGACGAAGTGTTTCAAAGGGAGGAAAAGCTTGAAGTATTTCGCCACCAGTTGATAGACCAGTTATATCAACATTGCTCCTGATTTGTGGCGTTATTTAATGCGAATGGCGATTGGGAACTTTTCACCATGCGGTGTATCCAATTGTTTATGATTAGCGTACTGTAGTAGGCCTTATTGGTACTACTATTATTAATAATTTGACAATTTCTATGGCGCTTTCTGTATGAAATGATCGAAAGCGCAAGCGGTACTATGCTGCTCAAGCCGAAAACATTGGATTTAAATACTAGCCAATTAGTTAAAAGAAAAATTTTGGCGAAATTGTAATCTCTCTCTCTCTCTCTACATAATGGTTTTGTGCAGCCTGCCATATTTTGGGGGTGTTATTCCTCGATCTTCACTGCGAATGGGTGGAAACGACAGATACTACATCTGGTCATATAAACCTGCAATTGGACTTTAATATCTCACTAATGCGAGTTCTCTGCTACTAGATTATTGATGAGGTTTCGAATCACCTGAAATAGGAAACACGTAAATCGCACCATTGTGTAAAGAAGAATTGACACTCTGACGTGGAGCGGACACCGCAATACCTGATGCGGTTGCAAGACTCAATGGAACTACCTCTGGTCCAAAATGACTGAATCTCCGTAGAGGAATAAAATACAACCGTTTTTTGATCACCGAAATAAAGTATTATATACAATCTCGTATATTTAAATGCTCATCATAATTATGGAATGGAAGATAAGGTTATCCCTATAGTCCGGTTGTATAGAATATATATTATAGTTTCAAAAACTGCAGTTTTTGCAAAGTATTAACCTTAAGCAATATAAAAGAAACACAGAGATCAGGGACTTGTACAATCCAATAGAAATTCATTTAATATCCCTAAATATAGCTATTGCATATTTGCTCGTTATATATAATTTTTTATCACACATCGCTTGGATTTTATTAGATATTTATGCAAATGATTAAAAATAATATTTATAAGAATGTAAAATATAATAAAATGGAGAATTTAGTTGTACCCTGAACACTAATGGTTTATATCTTACATTAATGTCCGGCAGGAGTCAATTTGTGTAGAGTGATAATTAGTTTGTGGTACAATTGTAAAATGTTACAACTTATATACGTTTATACGCTTCGTGAGCCGTCTTGAGAAAATACTTTAAATAATTTTCCAGTTTAAAAGAGTGTGGGGGCAGGACCAGAAATGATGCTACAATTACTTATTACGAACTTATTCGTTCGCTTTACACACATATATGGGGTATATCATGAATTTTCGCTTTCTTTTCGATCACAAAACATCGAATGTTTTATGTTCATATTATATATGATGTTGTGTTTTTACTCCATAGATTTCATTGTAATAAGTCGTTTCACGCATGCGTGTTTGCGTTCAGCTAAGTGCTAAGTCATTCAAAGTTAAAACAATAACAAGTAATTTTCTGCTACACTATTCAAATTCTAACAATAGATGAATTTAAAATAGTGTCCGCGTGTTTTGAGACATGCTACCTTTAGTTAGCTAATACTGGGGAGTTTAAGATTCACGACGCGGCCAGCTCGACGTCGCGCTTGCAAAACAAAGAAATACCACACGCGAGACAATCCTTAGTTACTCCATGACGGCAAACAAAAATGTCGTAACGAGCGGGTCAGGTAGCGTGTGAAGGAACTTTAATTACTCCACGGTTGTCTCGTTTTTTGTACTCCATTTCTTTTTTTTGTGAAAATCATTGTATTGCAGTACAATTACTTTAATAACATTTCCTGCTTGCAACCAATCAGCATTCAGTAATTTTATCATGCTAATAATACATGGAAAAACATGTTATTACATGCAGCTAGGTGATAAATAACTTGTCGGTAATATATTATTACACGAATATGTAGTTGGGTGTAATATATGTATATATATATATATATATATATATATATATATATATATATATATATATATATATATATATATATATATATATATACACCCGTTTGCAAAAACGTTGGCCGCAGATAGATATATAGATAGATACCCGAAATCTAATTAGAATTGTATATGTTGTGTAATATGATTGAGATCCCATGCAAATGTATTAATATGCAATTCTAATTAGACTTCGAGTATCTATCTATCTATCTATCTGCGGCCACTTTAAAATTTCTCCATATAGCCATAGGGCAATCTGCTTGTCAGTAACTTTGTGCAGACAGATTAGGAATTTATAAACAAGCGGCTTCAATGTTTTTAGAGAAACCGAGACTTTCCCTTCACAGCTTCCCGATAATGTATAGTTATAGCTGTTAGGTGCACCACCACCATGTCAATCTTCTCTACAGACATTATATATCCTTGGATATGTCTTATTGGAAAAGGCTGCTTTGGGTGGCTTTTAAAACAACCATTTCCTACGAATGAAAAAGCTGGCATCTTCGTAGCTATATGTTAACAAAATTTCCGCGGTTCTTTCAATTGGCCTGATTTTAACAGTACTTCAGGTGACTATGCTGCATTTGGAAACAATAAAGTGTCGTGATACATACAAAATGCTTTAATAGCACTCATCTTAGCAAATAAAATTGCCATTATAAGTACAGGCGATATATTGTTAATGAAAATTAAGTCTACTTTTTTCAACCAATCAGCATTCTGTAGTTTATCTTGCTAATCAATAGAGGATAAAACAATTATATGTATGCGATTGCATGTGTTTAAAAATAGCTCTTGAAAATATTTAAATGAAAGTTGACGTGTCGCGCAGATTTGAAGATAATGAGCACAAAGGTGTATGTTCGTGATATATTTTTTCGTTAAATACGAATTTCAAGAATTCCGTTATCATTGTAAAATTTCTGTAAATAAAATTCTATGCATATATGGAGAAAGAAAAATTAGGAACGATATTCCTGAAAGCGAAAGGAAAAGTTTGATTAACATTCATAGTAATAGCATGTTCAATTAAATGAGTGTGCATTAAAGGAGAATTTTTTTATTCATTTGCAAACATAATAGCTATCACTTGTTTTTTTGAAATCGAAAAGTCTGGAATGATGTGGTTCACAAACTTTTTTAGAAATGAAGCTGCATGTGAGTTGACTCATTTTAATTTGCTTCCATTGAAAGCGGCGTTGTATGTATAAACGTATTCAGTCATAACTACTTGCTAAATAATTGCCTGCTGGGCGATTACAGTAGCAATGGTCCATATAACAGGAAACCGCTCCTTATATTATTGCCCAATCCGCGAATGTGTTGTTATATAAACAACGCGTATACCTGTTTACGAATGCTTAGCCCAAACTTTTTGCAATATTATATAGTATATAGCGATGTCTTTCCGAAAGCTTTTGCTCTTTTTTGCCTTTGTGTTTTACACAGCTAGTGCTGAACCATACACCTGTGAAGAAGAATATCGGCCGTCAAATTACATTGGGAATCCTCGTGTTCCGACCAACTGCAATGTCCAGCGATTGGACTGCCCACCTTCTTGGAAGTCTGGAATACCCAACGGCATTGAAACTTCATTGCCTATGATTGACGTGAAATTTCTCAAATGCCATGAAGGTTTTACCTTGTGCGGGTATGTTCCAATTGACCCTAACTCTGGTGAAGTTCTTGGACAAAGTGGCGTTACTATTGGAGCCGGTGTCGATCTTGGAAGCAAGTCCAGTTCGTCTTTCACTTTATTGTCGCGCACGCTAGTCAACAAACTTGACCCTTACTTCGGCTTAAAACGAAATCTCGCTGCTTGTGCTGCAGATGAACGTCCTTTGCGACTGACGCAATCAGAGGCAGATACAGTGACAAATGCCATTAAAGATGATGTTGTTAACGAAGTTTCAAAAAGATACAACAGTGATAAAACTGAGAGCGCAAAGGAATTTTCTTCACTTCCTCGCGGCATTCGGACAGCCATCGTGAGCGTTTCGTACCAGTTTGGAAATCCTTCCGCTTATCCCAAGTTCTGGAGTTTTGTAACGAAAAACGACTGGTCAGAAGCGATAGCTGAATTAAGAAACTTTTACAGAAATCCGAAAGAGCAAGCAAAAGGGAACTTAATCAGACGAAACAATGAGGCGGACATAATTGAAGCAACACTTCTGAAATGCAATCGCTCTTTGGACATTGTTTTCCTTTTGGATGAATCTGGCAGCGTTTCAAAAGCCGATTTCGAAGAAAGTCTAGATTTTGTAAAAAACATGACAAAAGCATTTTCAAATGAAAAACTAAGTAAGGAGGATGGCACCAGATTCGGTTTGTCAACATTCAGTAGCTGGTATACCTCACATTTCTATTTATCAGCATACACGAGTCAGTCGGGTTACCTCACTGCGATCAGTCGTGTAATGCATAAAGGTGGTTCCACATACCTAGGGAGTGCCTTAGATCAAATACTCCTGGATCAATTTAGGGAGGAAAAGGGTCTCCGTCCAGATGGTGATGGTTTGCCTCGCATATTGATAGTCCTAACAGACGGCATAGCGTCTGACAGTGTTGCCCTTCCAGCTAAGAATGTAAGAAGTAAAAACATTGTGATATACGCTATTGGAATCGCCAATTATAACCGTCCGCAACTAATGGAGATCGCTAATTCAAAGTCGCATGTTTATACTCTGACGGGTTTTTCCGATCTTGAGACGTTTATTGCGACGATGACGTCCGGAGCGTGCTATGAACCTCGTTCTTCCTCACTCAACGAGACTATCAAAACAAAAGTGCAAAAGAACACATACTTGTATTTCAGCTACCAAGTAACCTTATCTTTAAACTTGGAGATCAATGTAAAAGACCTAACAGGCGGCACACTGGTTTATGCTTCTCGTACTAACCCACATCCCTACAAATATGATGCTGACATTTCCTTCGAACTTTCCAGTCAAATACACAAAATTATCGTAATTTCTCCCCGTTTAACTGACTTAAGAAGAAAACGATTAACCGGAGTCGAAGAGAAACGATCAATTTATGTTTCAGTAGCTTCCGACACCGACTCAGCTTTGTTCACGATTGAAGGAAATGAATGTAATCCTTTAAACTGTACCGAAGGGACAAACGAAGTGGCAACCTCCTCGGCCGGTATTGTTGTTGCACAGTTCCTGATGATAAATGTTCACGTTGTGATGTTCATGATCGGTTTCTGATAACGTATAACATTTGAACATTTTCATTTGAACTTTTGATTTTTATGACTATTAATGCATTTTTTGAGACAAAAAGACGCCCGCCAAGCGTTTATTCGAGCTAAAGGAGTGTTTTTGCTTGTACTTTTAGCCGGAGAAACTTTATCAATATAAGCAGAAAATTGGCACGCACTGCCAACATTTTAAACAGGGCATAATATATTATTAAAATTTGAAATATGTATATGAACTAGATCGAGTACACAAAATATGCCGCTGAGCACCAATAAGATGGTCACAAATATGTCACATGGGTCCACGATTTATTTCGATTGGCCAAAATTAAGATTGACCGCGAGGGAGAATACCTAAGTCTTGCGCCAAAAAAAACTTGCCGAACTTAAGACTCTCGCTTTAGCTCGAGTAATTAGAATAATAAAGGTTAAGCCCTGTTTACACTGTATTCAATTAATCAGCACGACACGGTTGAAATTGGTACATACCCATATACCAATATTTTATTTGTGTCCAGATGGTCCAGCTTATTGGTTTGGTATCCTGAACACTAATAAAATTTTAGCCGTGCCGTGCCAATAAATTGAGTGTAATTTATAACGGGGCATAATGTAGTGCACTTTATAAAACAGTCAAGGATGTATCAATATAAACATGCAATAATCTAACGCTCCTAACGACCTGTACTTGTTATAATCATTTTACTTGTAATAATCATTTGCCTAGAGAAATATATTCAACACGATTTTCTTGTAGACTTATCCATGATGTTTTGTCATTTGATTCATCATTTTAAAAATATTAGGAAGGCAAAATCCCCTTTACCCATAAACGCACTAGCGATATTAAAATAATACTAGCCAGGATGGAACAATGTTGTGCTGCCTGCCCATTTTGCATGTTCAAACTTGTCAAGCAAGTTGAAAAATATTGTTGAAACTAAATCGAATGCAACAATAAAGTTCAATGTTTATGACAACCATATACTTGACTAGATAACATTTTAAGGGGAAACCAGGATTACTAGAAACTCTCTGGTTCTAAATAGGCAGATGCAAAGATGGTTTGAGCCCCCCCCCCACTTGATGAGTATGTTTAAGTGCATGTATTGCATTTAAAGATCGAATTTCATTCTGTTTGAAAATGACTTTGTTATGCTTTTTTAATGCAAGCCTATGTCAAACTATTGCTTGCGCTGTATACCGCGTGCATTACAATTTTTTTTTGTAATTTTTAAATTTTTTATCTCTGGTCCGGTTGTATAAAATATCTATTATAGTTTGAAAAAACTGCAGTTTTTCCAAAGTATTAACCTTAAGCAATATAAAAGAAACACAGAGATCAGGGACTTGTACAATCAAATAGAAATTTATTTGATATCCCTAAATATATTCCATCGTTGCTCGTTATATATAATTTTTTTTCACACATCGCTTGGATTTTATTTGATATTTATGCAAATGATTAAAAATAATATTTAGAAGAATGTAAAATATAATGAAATGCAGAATTTAGTTGTACGCTGAACACTAATGGTTTATATCTTCTTACATTAATGTCCGGCAAGAGTCAATTTGTGTAGAGTGATAATTAGTTTGTGGTACAATTGTAAAATGTTACAACTTATATATACGTTTATACGCTTCGTGAGCCGTCTTGAGAAAATACTTCAAATAATTTTGCAGTTTAAAAGAGTGTGGGGGCAGGACCAGAAGTGATGCTACAATTACTTATTACGAACTTATTCGTTTGCTTTACACATCAGTATATGGGGTATATCATGAATTTTCGCTTTCTTGTCGATCACCGGCAAAACATCGAATGTTTTATGTTCATATTATATATGCATGGTGTTGTGTTTTTACTCCATAGATATCTTTGTAATGAGTCGTTTTACGCACGCATGTTTGCGTTCAGCTAAGTGCTAAGTCATTCAAAGTTAAAACAATAATAAGTAATTTTCTGCTACACTATTCAAATTCTAACAATAGATGAATTTAAAATAGTGTCCGCGTGTTTTGAGACATTCTACCTTTAGTTAGCTAATACTAGGGAGTTTAAGATTCACGACGCGGCCAGCTCGACGACGCGTTTGCAAAACAAAGAAACACCGCACGCGAGACAATCCTGAGTTGCTCCATGACGGCAAACAAAAATGTCGTGACGAGCGAATCAGGTAGCGTGTGAAGGAACTTTAATTACTCCACGGTTGTCTCGTTTTTTTTACTCCATTTTGTTTTTTTGTAAAAATCGTTGTATTGCAGTATACAATTACTTTAATAACGTCTCCTCCTTGCAATCAATCAGCATTCAGTAATTTTATCGTGCTAATAATACAAGGAAAAACATGTTATTACATGCAGCTAGGTAATAAATAAGTTGTGGTAATCTATATGTTATTACACAAATATGTAGTCAGTAATAGAATTTCAAGGATTCCGTAATCATTTTGAAATTTCTGAATAGCCATAGGGATAATCTGTTTTTCAGTAACTTTGTGCAGACAGATTTTAGGAATTTCTAAACAAGCGGCTTCAATGTTTTTATGGAAACCGAGACCTTCCCTTCACAGCCTCCCGATAATGTATAGTTAGCTCTGCACCACCACCATGTCAATCTTCTCTATAGACATTATATATCCTTGGATATATTAACCTCTATTAATGTTTGTAATGTAATGCCTTATTAGAAAAGGCTGCTTTGAGTGGCTTTTAAAACAACCGTTTCCTACGAATGAAAAAGCTTCGTAGTTCTATGTTAAATTTCCCCGGTTCTTTGCAATTGGCCTGATTTCAACAATACTTCAGGTGACTATGCTGCATTTGGAAACAATAAAGTGTCGTGATACATACAAAATGCTTGAATAGCACTCATCTTAGCAAATGAAATTACCATTAAGTACAGACGATATATTGTTAATAAAAATTAACTGTACTTTTCTCAACCAATCAGCATTCTGTAGTTTATCTTGCTAATCAATAGAGGATAAAACAGTTATATGTATATGCGATTGCATGTGTTTAAAAATAACTCTTGAAAATATTTAATGAGATAATGAGCACAAAGATGTATGTTCGTGATATATTTTTTCGTAAAATACGAATTTCAAGAATTCCGTTATCATTGTAAAATTTCTGTAAATTAAATTCTATGTATATATGGAGAAAGAAAAATTAGAAACGATATTCCTGAAAACGAAAGGAAAAATTTGATTGACATTCATAGCAATAGTATGTTAATTCATTTGCAAACATAATAGCTATCACTTGTTTTCTGAAATCGAAAAGTCTGGAATGATGGTTCACAAACTTTTTTAGAAATGAAGCTGCATGTGAGTTGACTTCTTTTAATTTACTTCCATTGAAAGCGGCGTTGAATGTATAAAAGTATTCAGTCATAACTACTTGCTAAATAATTGCCTGCTGGGGCGATTACAGCAGCAATGGTCTATATAACAGGAAACCGCTCCTTATATTATTGCCCAATCCGCGAATGTATTCTTATATAAACAACGCGTATATACCTGTTTACTTAGTGCTTAGCCCAAACTTTTTGCAATATTATATAGTATATAGCGATGTCTTTTGGAAAGCTTTTGCCCTTTTTTACCTTCGTGTTTTACACAGCTAGTGCTGAACCATACACCTGTGAAGAAGAATATCGGCCGTCAAATTACATTGGGAGTCTTCGTGTTCCGACCAACTGCAATGTCCAGCGATTGGACTGCCCACCTTCTTGGAAGTCCGGAATACCCAACGGCATTGAAACTTCATCGCCTATGATTGACGTGAAATTTCTCAAATGCCATGAAGGTTTTACCTTCTGCGGGTATGTTCCAATTGACCCTAACTCTGGTAAAGTTCTTGGACAAAGTGGCGTTACTATTGGAGCCGGTGTCGATCTGGGAAGCAAGTCCAGTTCGTCTTTCACTTTATTGTCGCGCACGCTAGTCAACAAACTTGAGCCTTACTTCGGCTTAAAACGAAATCTCGCTGCTTGTGCTGCAAATGAACGTCCTTTGCGACTGACGCAATCAGAGGCAGATACAGTGACAAATGCTATTAAAGATGATGTTGTTAACGAAGTTTCAAAAAGATACAACAGTGATAAAACTGAGAGCGCAAAGGAATTTTCATCACTTCCTCGCGGCATTCGGACAGCCATCGTGAGCGTTTCGTACCAGTTTGGAAGTCCTTCCGCTTATCCAAAGTTCTGGAGTTTTGTGACGAAAAACGACTGGTCAGAAGCGATAGCTGAATTAAGAAACTTTTACAGAAATCCGAAAGAGCAAGCAAAAGGGGACTTAATCAGACGAAACAATGAGGCGGACATAATTGAAGCAACACTTCTGAAATGCAATCGCTCTTTGGACATTGTTTTTCTTTTGGATGAATCTGGTAGCGTTTCAAAAGCCGATTTCAAAGAAAGTCTTGATTTTGTAAAAAACATGATAAAAGCATTTTCAAATGAAAAACTAAGTAGGGAGGATGGCACCAGATTCGGTTTGTCAACATTCAGTAGCGGATATACCTCACATTTCTATTTATCATCATACACGAGTCAGTCGGGTTACCTCACTGCAATCAGTCGTGTAGTGCATAAAGGTGGTTCCACAAACCTAGGCAGAGCCTTAGATCAGATACTCCTGGATCAATTTAAGGAGGAAAAGGGTCTCCGTCCAGATGCTGATGGTTTGCCTCGAATATTGATTGTCCTAACAGACGGCAGGGCGTCTGACAGCGTTGCTCCTCCAGCTAAGAACTTAAGAAGTAAAAACATTGTGATATACGCTATTGGAATCGCCAATTATAACCGTCCGCAACTAATGGAGATCGCTAATTCAAAGTCGCATGTTTATACTCTGACGGGTTTTTCCGACCTTGAGACGTTCATTGCGACGATGACATCCGGAGCGTGCTATGAACCTCGTTCTTCCTCACTCAACGAGACTATCAAAACAAAAGTGCAAAAGGACATATACTTGTATTTCAGCTACCAAGTAACCATATCTTTAAACTTGGAGATCAATGTAAAAGACCTAACAGGTGGCACACTGGTTTATGCTTCTCGTACTAACCCACATCCCTACAAGTATGATGCTGACATTTCCTTCGAATTTTCCAGTCAAATACACAAAATTATCGTAATTTCTCCCCGTTTAACTGACTTAAGAGGAAAACGATTAACCGGAGTCGAAGAGAAACGATCAATTTATGTCTCAGTAGCTTCCGACACCGACTCAGCTTTGTTCACAATTGAAGGAAATGAATGTAATCCTTTGAACTGTACCGAAGGGACAAACGAAGTGGCAACCTCCTCGGCCGGTATTGCTGTTGCACAGTACCTGATGATAAACGTTGTGATGTTCATGATCGGTTTTTGCATGATAACGTATAGCATTTGAGCATTTTCATTTGAACTTTTGATTTTTATGACTATTAATGCATTTATTGAGACAAAAAGTCGCCCGCTAAGCGTTTACTCGAGCTAAAGGAGTGTTTTTGCTTGTACTTTTAGCCGGAGAAACTTTATCAATATAAGCAGAAAATTGGCACGCACTGCCAACATTTTAGCAACATAATATATTATCAAAATTTGAAATATGTATATGAACTAGATCGAGTACACAAAATATGCCGCTGAGCGCCAATGAGATGGTCATAAATATGTCACATGGGACCACGATTTATTTCGATTGGCCAAGATTAAGATTGGCCGCGAGGGAGAATACCTAAGTCTTGCGCGAAAAAAAAACTGGCCGAACTTAAGACTCTCGCTTTAGCTCGAGTAATTAGAATAATAAAGGTTAAGCCCTGTTTACACTATATTCAATTAATCAGCACGACACGGTTGAAATTGGTACATACCTATATACCAATATTTTATCTGTGTCTAGATGGTCCAGCCTATTGGTTTGGTAACCTGAACACTAATAAAATTTTAGCCGTGCCGTGCCAATAAATTGAGTGTAATGTATAACGGGGCATAATGTAGTGCACTTTATAAAACAGTTAAGAATGTATCAATATAAACATGCAATAATCTAACGCTCCTAACGACCTGTACTTGTAATAATCATTTGACTTGTAATAATCGTTTGCCTAGAGAAATATACTCAACACCACAAAAACAAAGAAACACCACACGCGAGACAATCCTGAGTTGCTCCATGACGACAAACAAAAATGTCGCGACGAGCGGGTCGGGTAGCGTGTGAAGGAACTTTAATTACTCCACTCCACTTTAATTGTACCGCTTTAGTGAGTATAAGGCGTTAAGAACATTGTGTTTATGTTTAAGGACAATTCTATAGAGCCTAATTCGAGGTAGGGCTCCCTGGGTCCTGGTCACCCGTTCTAGGCAAGACGTAAAAAACCACGTTTTCCCGTTGTAAACAGAACGAAGACGACTTCTAAAACCCCTCATGGGTCTTTAATTATTCATTTCTTTTCAAAGACCCATTGTATTGATAGCCGTCGTCGTCGCGTTCGCGTCCTACATGCTTAAGGTTGCTATTGAGACTCACTATTTCCCGAGGTGTAGCGAACATTAAGTGTTTTGTTGTATAGGAACAAAAACATACATGTTACACGACAATTTCATTTCCAAAAACTTTGTTATGACAATAATTAAGCGGGCAACAATTTTTCACCTGTTCCCTGGCAGGAAACATTGCATTTATTTAAAGTCATGTGACCACGAATGAACCAATCACATTTAAAATACACAGCACCTGTATAACAATTTCTTATAAAAACAACGCGTATATACCTGTTTACTTAATGCTTAGCCGAAACTTTTTGCAATATTATATGGTATATAGCAATGTCTTTTGGGAAGCTTTTGCTTTTATTTACCTTTGTGTTTTACACAGCTAGTGCTGAACCATACACCTGTGAAGAAGAATATCGGCCGTCAAATTACATTGGGAATCCTCGTGTTCCGACCAACTGCAATGTCCAGCGATTGGACTGCCCACCTTCTTGGAAGTCTGGAATACCCAACGGCATTGAAACTTCATCGCCTATGATTGACGTGAAATTTCTCAAATGCCATGAAGGTTTTACCTTGTGCGGGTATGTTCCAATTGACCCCAACTCTGGTGAAGTTCTTGGACAAAGTGGCGTTACTATTGGAGCCGGTGTCGATCTTGGAAGCAAGTCCTGTTTGTCTTTCACTTTATTGTTGCACACGCTATTCAACAAACTTTACCCTTACTTCGGCTTAAAAAGAAATCTCGCTGCTTGTGCTGCAAATGAACGTCCTTTACGACTGACGCAATCAGAGGCAGATACATTGACAAATGCTATTAAAGATGATATTGTTAACGAAGTTTCAAAAAGATACAACAGTGATAAAACTGAGAGCGCAAAGAAATTTTCATCACTTCCTCGCGGCATTCGGACAGCCATCGTGAGCGTTTCGTACCAGTTTGGAAATCCTTCTGCTTATCCAAATTTAAGGTTCTGGAGTTTTGTGACGAAAAACGACTGGTCAAAAGCGATAGCTGAATTAAGAAACTTTTACAAAAACCCGAAAGTGCAAAAAAGGGGGGACTTAATCAGACGAAATAATGAGGCGGACATAATTGAAGCAACACTTCTGAAATGCAATCGCTCTTTGGACATTGTTTTTCTTTTGGATGAGTCTGGTAGCGTTTCAAAAGCCGATTTCGAAGAAAGTCTTGATTTTGTAAAAAACATGATAAAAGCATTTTCAAATGAAAAACTAAGTAGGGAGGATGGCACCAGATTCGGTTTGTCAACATTCAGTAGCGGATATACCTCACATTTCTATTTATCATCATACACGAGTCAGTCGGGTTACCTCACTGCGATCAGTCGTGTAGTGCATAAAGGTGGTTCCACATACCTAGGGAGTGCCTTAGATCAGATACTCCTGGATCAATTTAAGGAGGAAAAAGGTCTCCGTCCAGATGGTGATGGTTTGCCTCGCATATTGATAGTCCTAACAGACGGCATCGCGTCTGACAGTGTTGCCCTTCCAGCTAAGAATGTAAGAAGTAAAAACATTGTGATATACGCTATTGGAATCGCCAATTATAACCATCCGCAACTAATAGAGATCGCTAATTCAAAGTCGCATGTTTATACTCTGACGGGTTTTTCCGATCTTGAGACGTTTATTGCGACGATGACATCCGGAGCGTGCTATGAACCTCGTTCTTCCTCACTCAACGAGACTATCAAAACAAAAGTGCAAAAGGACATATACTTGTATTTCAGCTACCAAGTAACCTTATCTTTAAACTTGGAGATCAATGTAAAAGACCTAACAGGTGGCACACTGGTTTATGCTTCTCGTACTAACCCACATCCCTACAAATATGATGCTGACATTTCCTTCGAACTTTCCAGTCAAAACCACAAAATTATCGTAATTTCTCCCCGTTTAACTGAACTAATAAGATTAACCGGAGTCGAAGAGAAACGATCAATTTATGTCTCAGTAGCTTCCGACACCGACTCAGCTTTGTTCACAATTGAAGGAAATGAATGTAATCCTTTGAACTGTACCGAAGGGACCAACGAAGTGGCAACCTCCTCGGCCGGTATTGCTGTTGCACAGTACCTCATGATAAACGTTGTGATGTTCATGATCGGTTTCTGATAACTTATAACATTTGAACATTTTCATGTGAACTTTTGATTTTTATGACTATTAATGCATTTATTGAGACAAAAAGTCGCCCGCTAAGCGTTTACTCGAGCTAAAGGAGTGTTTTTGCTTGAACTTTTGCTAAAAAGCGTAAAAAACAAGCAATATTACACCAACATTTCAGCAACATAATATATTATTAAAATTTGAAATATGTATATGAACTAGATTGAGTACACAAATTATGCCGCTGAGCGCCAATAAGATGGTCACAAATATGTCACATGGGACCACGATTTATTTCGATTGGCCAAAATTAAGATTGACCGCGCGGGAGAATACCTAAGTCTTGCGCGAAAAAAAACTGGCCGAACTTAAGACTCTCGCTTTAGCTCGAGTAATTAGAATAATAAAGGTTAAGCCCTGTTTATACTATATTCAATTAATCAGCATGACACGGTTGAAATTGGTACATACCCATATACCAATATTTTTATCTGTGTCCAGATGGTTCAGCCTATTGGTTTGGTAACCTGAACACTTGTAGAATTGGACACAGGTGCCAAATTTAGCCGTGCCGTGCCAATAAATTGAGTGTAATTTATAACAGTGTAGTGCACTTTATAAAACAGTTAAGAATGTATCAATATAAACATGCAATAATCTAACGCTTCTAACGACCTATTGACTTGTAATAATCATTTGACTTGTAATAATCATTTGCCTAGAGAAATATATTCAATACGATTTTCTTGTAGACATATCCATGATGTTTTGTCATTTGATTCATCATTTTAAAAATATTAGGAAGGCAAAATCCCCTTTACCCATAAACGCACTAGCGATATTAAAATAATACTAGCCAGGATGGAACAATGTTGTGCTGCCTGCCCATTTTGCATGTTCAAACTTGTCAAGCAAGTTGAACAATATTGTTGAAACTAAATCGAATGCAACAATAAAGTTCAATGTTGATGACAACCATATACTTGACTAAATAACATTTTACGGCGAAACCAGGATTACTAGAAACTCTCTGGTTCAAAATAGGCAGATGCAAAGATGGTTTTGCATGATGGTTTTTTTTCAAACTTTCACATGCGCTGTATACTGCGTGCATTCTATTTTTTTTGGTAATTTTGCAGTATTTCTCAAATTTAAGCGGGCGTTATTACTATAAAGTAGTTACTTACAGTACACTCGTGACAAGTACAGCGTCTTAGATAAATGCCTTTCATTGATATGAATCCTAGAGTGACGATTTCTGCGGGTAAACCGATAATGTGGTAATTACTTTACCAGAATAACTTTCCCCACCCACGATAGTGAATTATTAGCGTGATTTTAGTAAATTTATACCATTTCATGTATCTGGTTGATTTTCACTTTTTTACTTTCATGTATATTACGTGTGGTATATATAACACAATTTCATAGCCCTTCGCACATGTCACAGTACTTTCAGGTGTGTAGTTATTTTACAGTTCATAATATATTGTACTGAACGTACACTGTTAAGATTACTGGTATTTGCAAAATAATCAAATAAGTTACTCTTCAGCATTTATTTTCTTCACCAGACCAGTTAATTAATACACGAGTTTTCCACGACGAAGTTTACCTGAGAAAAGATAAAATTAATTAAATTCTATTTATTCTGCATGCATTGTCGTCTTTCAGTCACATTCATATTAACAACCGCCAACAATCAGCTGACTGCGTCAAACTCTAGAAGGAAAACTTACGACTTTCCCGCAACAGCAGGTTCGATTAATTATTATATGGATATGGAATATGGTTGTTTCGAGTCATCGACCACACAAAGAGGCGGCATGTGTGCATACCAACGACTAGAACACCCAATGCCCACAGTAGGCATAGGCACGTAGGCACCTTGCCGAAACAGTACTTGCTATTGAGTTACCACAAACCTCAAGATCATCAACATCCACTTCAGCAAATAAATGACATAACTAAAGTGACCCTCGCGAGACGGAGACCTTCCGTGAACGCCCCTGTTCAACCAAGTTTTGCACCCTTAACTCAAACCACCATGCATGGTTTCAAGTGTCGCCAATGCGGACACTCACTAATGCACGAGTTCTCTGCTGCTAGATTATTGATGAGGTTTCGACTCACCTGAAATAGGAAACACGTAAATCGCACCATTGTGTAAAGAGGAATTGACACTCTGACGTGGAGCGGACACCACAATACCTGATGCGGTTGCAAGACTCAATGCAACCACCTCTCGTCCAAATTGACTAAATCTCTGTAGAGGAATAAAATACAACCGTTTTTAGTGCAAAGTTTTGTGATGAGTAGCGAAAATTCAAACGAGTCATACATTCAGTCAGCCAGAACTGATTCCAATTTCATACCCAGCGAAGAATTTTTGCCGGTGATTTTTTGTCTGAGGAAAGGGGGGGCTTAGGATTCCCCAGCTCCGCGGACCGCGGTTCATGTGCAAGGGAGGATACGATCCGTTTATTGTTGTTTATTTCGGCCGTTGAATTATCTTTACATACATACCTGATTAGGATCTAGGTATAGTGAAGCCTGCAATGATAAAAGGAGTCTTTTTATTTTCATACTGTGCGTGCAGACGTTAGGTTGCAAATTATAACGGGCATGAGATTGGGCATCGCTTCCAGACCATTTTGGTGCTTTCCACAGAAAAAGGGTAACTTGAATACAAAAAGTGGAAAACATGCTTGAGAAAAGAGTTCACCTTGAGCTGTTTGGACATCAACTTACTTTTTCTTGGGGGCAAGGTTGAGTACTGAGCACGTCACAATCTCTTGTTGCATTTCCAAGGGGAAACTTCTTACCACCATAGTATATATAAACAGCACCCTCCTCTCCTGCGTGGTACAGATAAGGGATTTATAAATAATTATAATCGTGGCTACCTAAATATAACATGCATGAAATTAAACAGGCGTCTACCGTCTAACGACTGTGTGTTAAAGGTGGTAATTAAGAAATACTGGGGCCGGTTGTTCAAAAGCCGGTTGGTCTAACCCTGGGTTAAGCAAATCTTTACGTTAATTTTTCCAATCGCTAATTTTTCCATTTCTGCTATAAACAGCGGCAGCATGTATCTAAAGACTAGTGAAGCGATGTTGACATAGTAATAATATACGTGCCTTACCTTATACATATACGTTATCCGGCTCTGAAGACAAATTTTTATCAGGGAGAGGTATATTAGTACTCATTCTATATATCTTGTTTCTATGTGTTGACTGCATGTTTTCCATAATATATACATCGATCCTAACGATTTATATGGCACAACGGGAAAGAGTTGAGGGAAAATATTACCTCCCTTTGGCGTGTACACGTTTTGCGTTTGATAAGGTGACCCCACAATCAAATCGCTTAAACCGTCATTATTGACATCCTGCAACAAAACACGCCAACCAAACCTTCCAAAGTCGAGGTTTCCTTCAAAACAAGACACATACTCAGTTCCAGGTACGCGAACATGATACCTTTCAACTAACATTTCAAGACTTAGTAGGAAGACTTTGCCAGCCTGTTCGAATTTTGAAGGAACTTCTAGCGAGCGGTGACCATAAACATCTATTGAGAAAATATAAAATGAAATTAGCTGGCAAAGTGGGGCGATCAAGGTCGGTGATGGCGTGCGACAATATTTATTGAATATACATCATACTTTCAAAATTGTAAATATTACAATTTCGTAAATATAATCTAATATAATCTTACTTGTAAATCTAATTATTATAGTGTACTTATGTATATTCAGGTTTATCGACCTATATATGTAAAATTCAGTTTTTTATGCTGTCATTATGTATAGCCTAGTATATGCAGTAACAATGTCAGCAAGACCTTTGTAAACCGACATTTTACAGTGAGTTTTGTTTTTGTCATGGAACAACGTTGTTGCATTGAGAGTGTGCAAGCTTTCAGGCTTATTTAATTGGTGCGCTGATAACTATTTTTACGTTCAGTTTGCATACCCAAAGTGACTCTGATTTGATTCATGGTAAAGTAAGCGACAATCTGCAACACTTAGAAACAAACCTGATGTCGGAGATGATACGGCCAAAATATCAGGCCCAGATCCAAAAGGATCCCCAATAGCAATACTACTACCAAGTTGACCCAATGGAGTTTCACCGATCACTTGGAATTTCAATTTCCATTCGCCACCTGACATCTGGTATCCGTACAACTTTCCAGCGCTCTGTACGTCATCTTTGGAATAGGAACAGTTCTTAAGTGCGCAAATCCTATTGTATAAGTAAAACAAGCAATGTGTATAAATAAGCTAATAATAATACAGCATATTAATACAGGCTCGTAACGAACCGAAAAGTTGTCGAACGAGCAAGTGCAGTCTGAAGATAGATTAAGAATTTTATTTGCATGCGAATAAAGGTTTTGTATTGTAAAGCCAAATGTGTGAACAATTCTCTTCTTCGATATGCATAATGATTTAAATGGTCTCAAATGAATTCAAATCCTAGTAAAATTTATCCCGAACTGCCTTATAGCCGTATAACTCGTACTTACGACGAAAGGCTTTTGTGAAAAATCTTTACCTTTTCATGCAGTGAAGGAGAATGAATGTCTGAATGTGTAAATATGAATGTACCTGAAGGTTGGAGCTGATACAATAAGCGTTGGCCCAATGGATGTTTTCTTTTGGAAGGCAAAGTCGTGACCAAACCAACTGTAATTTTGCTCGCCTTTTAGCCACAAATCAGCTTGGCTGGAGTAGAGTGTTTGCGGCTTTTTCTCATCTCTTTTCCTAGAGATAAAAACAATGACTGATCCCCGCTGCGCCCCTCCCGATGGCGAATATTTTGATCCAATAATGAGATCGTCGAAGCCATCCATATTTACATCAGCACCAAGTAACCGCGTTCCAAGGTTAAAATACCGCTGGTCGCCAAGAATAATAACGTCGGGCTTGGTGTTCACGCGACCACTTGTGCTGTTCCCGTAATAAATATACACTGCACCCGTGTAGTTCAGAGAGTTAGATCCTAATGCACAATACAATAGTGATATCAGTTTATAGTTGGTTAAACATGTAATTATCTGTAATTAATATCATCTTAACTTATCCATTTTTTGAGATTCATCGTCCAGTATCTTCGCTTTTAGATTAGCAAATAATCTGGGGCCAGTTGTATAAAAGACTAGTTAACTTTTAACTGTAGTTAAGGACAGAATTGGCCAATCAGAGTCGTGTATTTCAGAGTTATATTAACCATAGGATTTAACTATGCAAAATGTAGTTAAAGAGTTTTATACAACCGGCCCCTGGTAGTAACAGAAAACTTTCTCTGATGTCTCATACAGAAGCGTATATATTCCCACCTTGCGATGGTGCGCTGATGGCCAAATCGTTCACACCATCTGCATTGTAGTCAAGTAGAGTCAATGCATAACCAAATCTGCTATTCGTTGCAGTTCCTTCTAGTATTTGATTAGCTGCCTGGTCGATATCTGTATAATTTCCATCAAGAAAACTCTTGCCTGTCGATAATATGTACACTCGTCCATGTTGACTGTTTCCAGGACTTCCATACCAAGGTGCAGCAGTAATTAGGACTTCCCCGTAACCGGGCAACCGTCCAGAAGCGAGACTCCTGTGGAATACACTCAGTACTGGGTCAAAAAGGCTACTTTATGCCCTGTAATTTTGGCCTCAGTTACCACATGCACAGTTCAGGGAACATGAGTGAAGTTGAACAAATAAGAAATACATTTAATGTATTTAATATAGGAATGTTTTCTTGGATCTGGAATGGCAAACGTACTACAATCGCAATGCACAGTACTACAATAGGCAGCACACACAGGGGAGACATTATTACTGCGCCAAGTTATTTCAAAGAGGATTATGGTTAGCATTATTTCCATTGAAAGGATTCGCTTATAATTGCATGGTAAAACTGCACAGAAATGTATAATGCTCAAGTTTTTACGATCTTATGTTTTCACGTAATATGCACCGGTGGGAAGTTATGCCTCCTCTGGAAGTAACCTAGATCCACCGGGAAAATTATTTTTTATCATATAGTTGCTCCTCGTTAAAAATATTTACCATCCTAGTTCAGCATATTTGATCTTGGTTGAAAATATGAGCGACTTGCTTGTCCAATAGTGTTTCCCGAAAATCTTTTGTTCATTGAGGGTCGTCTGAGGATGCCTTTCCATTGCTCGAAGTTTTTCAGCTGTTTCACCCTTTATGTCAAAATAAACGCCTCGCGATGTTGGCGTGATCTTAATATCGGCATTGTTTACGTTTTTAAAGTGAATAAGCGAAATCCGTCGCGGTCTTCTTTGTAGTTTATTGTTAAAATCACTTAAACTCAGACTTTTTCCCGGATTGCATCGGATATACAATGGATTTCGTGGCATTTCGCACGCTGCAGATCCCTTTTCTATCAAGTGCGCTGCCTCATGCCATATTATGGAAGACCAGGCTGCCATATCAGATTTCCCGCCTGCATGGAAAAAAGTTGTATGTATACATGTTCTGAATCGGTTATATATCAGTATGCTCAAATACCTGCACTCATGCGTAGTTTCAGTATAACATGAAGTGCATGAGCGCTTCCTTCGTTGTTCACCGGCTTTGATCACAAGGCCGCATGCAGGTTTCTGGAAAAACAACTTCATGATAGAGTAGAATGACGTTTTAGCTGATCTGTTAGAAAACTGTTTCGTTTGATTTATCATGCACCACTTTATGGTAAATGCTATTATATGCTAAACACCATAATATTAAATTATTGAATGATCATTGCCATCTGCAAAGTGAATAACTTAAAGCAAGCTTTTGACTCTTAAAAAAAGAGCAAAATGGGAGGAGAGTGAACGCATTCACTCTCTAGTGTCTAATGCTTGCAATATCGTGGTTACGACATAACCATATTATAAAATTGCGCATTTGTTCGAGTATATGCATGTTTACTGGATGTTTTCTATACAAAGTGGAACAAACAATGAAAGAATTGCATGGTTACGACAATACTTACCTAGGAAGTAACTATGGAGTTTTTCAACGAGAAAAGGAGATTTATCTGCAAAAAGTGTAAAAAGGTCAGCTCCAGCGATTTTTTCTCCAATCCATTCAGCGAAAAGAAGTGAACTGCACGAAATTATAATGTTTTCATCAATTCTAATTTTTCCATAAAGTTTTTTGTAGATATTCACCAAATCTTCGACTGGAAAATACCTTAAAATCACAATAAAAATCGGTCGGTTCGTCTCTAACGTTACACAGCTATTGTATTGAATGCATTGTTATTCAGCAAATACAAAGCAAAAAACTGTTGAAAAAATATTTAGGTTAAAAGTTGTTGAGTTGTTTTTACGAAATTGTTGTACAATCTACAATAATTATTTATTATATTTATATCTCACTGAATGGTTTGAGTCATTAAAAGTATTTCCAATAAAGATTTTGTTTGTTTCAATTTTGTTATAAATTTTTTCATTGTTTCAATTAAATTTTTAAAAAACTCGTTATTACTCGGGCACCCGTAGGTAGAGCGAGTTGAAAAATTGGCTCGGTTTTTCCCTCAGTGGTTTTTCCTTTTGCGTCGCGAGTTTACGAAAATCACGCGTGGGCGGCACGAAATCTTCGAACGAATCGAAATCGTGCTAGGATCGTTTCTCGCGCGGGTGTCACGAACATGCCATAACACCAAAAATTAGGCGTTACAAGCTTAAGCGAGATAACTGTGGCCCGAGTGAATGCCTGAGCGCCTAAGCATCTAGTTCAAAACAGTGTCGCCGCAATGAACGCACATTCCTGCTGGTTATACATGTTTTTCGTACTCTATACCAGATCGTCGATGCATGTAGTCTATCCCTCATACAGCTGAAATAAGAACCTTTTCGAGTGAATCGTAAAAACGGATTATGTGAATATTAACCATTTTTGTGTTAGTAATATATCCTGGAGATCTCCTTCAAAAATAGAAACCATATCACCTCCAGCGTCTCCAAGGGGATGAGCGGTGGAAAACGAGCCATAGAAATTGACATTAGCCATTGTTTGTAAGAAACCTTGGTCGATACCCAGACTGTGCCATGTGATGTCAGCCACTTGGTGAGATACCACACCAAACGTGAAAGCAATCAGTTTTTCTGTATCCTAGAAAACACAAATGTTATCACACTGTAATTAAGTAATGCGTATTGCTATAATAATAGAAAATAAAGTCAACTGGAACTTGATTGGCTTTTTTTATTTGATTTGATTTGATGTGGGTTTTATTACACGATAGCATGCAGTGAGCTAAATTATTACGTCTGCAAATAGTTGAAAAGCCTTGAAAGTATCAATATTTACATTTGTTTATCATATAATCTCTTAAAAAAAGCTAAATTATCATATTTGTACAAATACTTATTAGTTAAAAAGTTTTAGAAAGATTAATATTTACATCTATCTATCATAAAAGGTTCTATACTTAATTTAAATTTTATTGCTATTTCGGATTTATTCTGGCGAAATTCAATTATCATTCCCGTAATTTTTTTTCCGTTCATGCAGTTCCACTCTCTCTCCGTCAGAGAATTGCACTGCGCTATTTATGTTTTGCTGCTTTTGATAGGTATAACTATCAAAATATTAGGCATCCAAGAGGCAACCATGAATTCCGTGATCCATTACCCTTTCCTACGCTGGCATGCAAACTTGCAGTCGAGCTGCAATCATGGAAATAATATAGGTAGACTTTTCGTTGGAGACGCTACATGACCACAGTAATTGTTAAAGATGTTGATTCAACGGTCAATAGCTGTTCCCCCCTTCCCCCTCACACACAATGTTGATTGAAAGACATCCCAATGTGATATCACGCTCCTATATATACCAACATTAATCAAGGGGGAAGGGGGTATTTTATTATGTAATAGAGAAGTCTACGAATTAATTTCCATGATTGTGCTATCAATATATCTGTGCACATTATCAATGTCAGTGCAAGCAAAAGTAGTTTCAGGTGGTTGTTTCTTCTTTTAATCACGGACACGGCCGACAATCTTTACGTAAATATTTATATGATGAACTTTACACTTTAATTGTTAATGTAACGTGTTATCATATTTCGTATTGATATTTTAACATCATGCATTCTAGAGAAGTTTGGCCGCTTTTAATTTTAATATTTTTCGCCTTATTAGTAATAAATGCACGTCGAGCCCCCCTTGCTAAAATTTTGGCCATACACCCCTGGCCATGCTCCACATGCATTGCTTCCGTCTGGTAAGCGTAAACGTCTGCGAGTTTATATATATATATATATATAATATCAGCCAATATTGTCTCAACAATCATAATGTATATCCAGTCTTCCTACGCTGATGCATGCCGACGTGTTCTGGCTACATATAGTCTTTACCTTACTCCAAGGTTGCGGGTATCGTTTTCTAATATAGTTTGCTGTTGCGTTGAGAAATGGTGTCCAATGAGTATCCTCGGATATATCATGGAAACGACCGCCAAAGCAAGCGCTTGAATACATGGCATCTGGATAATTGCTACCGGCGTAGAAAGCGTCATAGTTGTTTAAAATGATATCTCGATAACTAACGTTGTATTCTCCACTATCGGCGAACGACTCCAGAGCTTGGTTTGCAATGGAGATATGTGTTGATACACCACACGCGTTCGTACATTTCATTAGAGTGGCAATGACAATCGTTAGTAGAATAGCCACCATTTTGAATATAGTACTAGTAAGGTCAACAGATCAGGCGCTTGGCACGCTTAGGCATGCATTTCTCACATGATCTTTTAGGTCAATCAAGGGTACAGTATACTATAGCCTTTTCTTATCTCTTTTGATTAAAGTACAATTCAGTAAGACAAAAAACAGTCAATGGATAATCTGCCTGTATAGCCTCTTTATCTTCTACATTGGCCTTATTAATAACTGCGGATTGGCAACTAATCTATTTAGTATAAATTTCGATTGATTTTCCTGTATTCTTGTTGGTCAAAATTCACTGTCTCTAAAGTGATGATTCACTGTCGCTGGTCAGTGACTATAGATTTTTTTTTCAAATATGAAATTTGAATTTTTAAATGATAAACTGGCTGTAGTAGGAGACTTTTTAGGTACATGCATGCATGACTTAAATGCCATAATACAATCTTATTCCTCCCGGCTTGTTTAATATATAGTAATAGTATGAGATAAAGGTAGATGCATGGGTAAAGGTAGCCTGCATGGCAGGCGGTCCCTGAAATCGGGCGAGGCGAGGACGGCGAAAGACCGCCTGCCGGGTTTGGCTATGTTTTTTAAAAACCCCGTCCACTGGTGGACGGGAATTGATGATTGGCTGCGAGTCTAATCCGCTGTCAATCAAGAGTAAATATTGTTAATATGTAACATAAAACTAGATCAAATTACTTTACATATTCCACGCGTCTGGTCATGGCGGAATTTATTGACGATTGTGTTCGCTCTGCTGTTTTAAAACTTAACAATTCTCGAAAATCGAAACGAGAACTGGTTCTTAAACGCGAGCAGGAGATAGCGGTTAAAGATTTACTTCTTGGGAAGCATGTTTTAGCCGTTCTCCCCACTGGTTATGGGAAAAGCTTGATTTTTACGTTGTTCTTGTTGGCGCAAGAAAATATGGCAAAAATAAATAAAACTGAACGCAGTAGCGTTCTTGTTATTTCTCCTCTACGCAGTATTATAGAAGATCAAATAGCTGAGATGCTTTCGATGGACTTCTCAGCGGTGGAACTTTCGGATAAAAACGTTTCAGAAGTCGTCAAGTCTCCACCGCAGTATATTTATGCAAGCGCGGAAAGCGCAATCAATAAAGCTTTTCTTGATTCGCTCAAGAACAGCAATTCTGCGATTCATCGATCCATTGCTCTTATTGTCGTGGACGAGTCTCATACTGTGGAAACGTGGACGGGGAAAAGGTAATTAAGATAAATTATATTTTATCTCTAATATTTTTTTTGTATTTTTGAAAAAAACACTTGGTTTTATGTACCTTGATAGAAGTAAAAGAGGATCAAGCATCCAGAGTGAAGCATTCAGAGATGCTTATGGCAAACTGGCAATTCTGAGATCAATGTGTAAAGAACGTGAGTAGTTAAATTTAAATACAAATTTTATAAAAAGAAAAGCATGGAAACAAGTTAGTCATGTCACAAAAATTTTGAATACACCTGTCATTCTTTCATACTGTCATAATTTAATTGCAATAGCCAATAGGCATTTGTGCACAGATTTGTGTAAGGTTAAGTAAATCAACCCTAACCCTATTCTAAATTTGTAACATTTTTCTCTAATATAGGAACACCTGTTTTAGCACTAACTGCATGAGGTGACACAGAAGGTCATTTGTTCCAATTTGGCAATAACTGATGCAACAAAGTTGTTTGTCAGTCCAAATCGAACAAATTTGAGATTTGACATAAACAAGGTGCCAAAAACACTTATGCTTTCCAAACTGGATTGGATTGCCAACATGATAAAACAATATAATATTGTCATGCCAAAAACAATTATATTTTGTGACACAATCTATGCTCTTGCCCAAGTAGTGAACTATTTACAAATGAAACTTGGCACATATGCATTCTACCCAAACAGCTCAAAGAAGAGAGAGGACTGTTTGATTGGCATATTTCATTCAATGATTAAGGAGAAATATAAACAACGCATTTTTGAAAACGAGTTGTGGTTGCTACATCAGCTTTGAGTATGGGCGTAAATTTTCCTGACGTAAAATATGTGGTGATGTATGGTCCACCAAGGAATCTTTTAGATTTTCACCAGCAAGCAGGGCGAGCCGGGCGAGATGGAGCATTAGCTCATACTGTACTGTTCTATTATGGCCAGCAAGTTGCACATGTTGAGAATGAGATGAGAGAATTTCTACAATCATCTGATTGTTTTCGCGTAGCAAGCTACAGTAAATTTGATAAGACCATAACTCCTTTATCACCACATCACATTTGCTGCAATTAATACTTGTTCTAAGAATTGTGAATGTGGGTCATTGGAGTGTAAAGTGGTTCAAATTCCCCATGAACAACAAACAATAACTGGTGATGCAATGTTACATGTATCTCCACTTCGCCGGTCCGTAAATGAAGAAGATAGATCTCTACTGAAAGATGCACTTGAAGCTCACCAGACACAGTTTTCTATAGGTGGAAATATAACTGCTTTTGGCCTGTTATCATGCTATGGCTTCTCCAAAGAAGCTATTTCAGATGTGCTGGACAATTGCCACAAGTTGTTCACTATTAAGGACATTTTATATTGTGTCCCTGTATTCTCTACAGTCCATGCTAAAGAAGTCCTTAGTGTAATTAATGAGGTGTTTGATGACATTGAAAGCACATTTCAAAGTACTGATGATGATGGTGGCACTACTGATTTCAAACAATTTTCACTCGATGATCTGCTGCAAAGTGAATTCAATGAAACTGCCTTGGCTGAAGATTTGAATGAGTATGACTTTATTTAATTGTCTAAGTATAATTTCTGACTGATTGTGCACCTATTTACATTGGAAATTTGAGTACATATAAATACATAGTGAAAAAATATAGAATGATTTTCAAACTGTCTTGTGTTCAGGCTGTTTCTAATCTCTATAGGCAGAATCCCATGTTTTGATATGACCTTTCAACCATGCATGTAAATCCCTATAGTTCAATCTTCCAAGAAGTGTTTTTGGGAAGTTTGCAAATGTTGGGTGACCTTTTCTGCCTTTGCAAAATTTGAAGCATTTATTTTCACAAGATCCTTAGTAACTTGGGCTACAGCAACTTCAGGCTTGCCTTTGGATCTGTAACCAATATTAGAAGCAAGGTCACAGTCCTGGTCTATTTCATCAAGAATTGCTTCCATCTCATCAACAGTGTTAGCAAGCCTTGCAGCGGATGCCTCATTTAGGTTTGCACCTAGAGATCTCCACAAGGTTTTAACAATCTTGTTCAGTTGCTCCATTCTTAAATCTAAGGGAATGTTTCCTCCCTTTATTCCATGCTTGTTAAAAAACCTGTTCCACTTCAAGTTGTGTGCATCATATTTTGAAAGAATGCCATTAATCTTAACAAGTAACAAAAGCACTTCATATGCATACTTGGTCTTGCCATGTTCTTTGAATAGAAGGAGTGCCACTTTATACACATCAATAAGTCTTTCCCCATCACCCTCTTTTATTCCATCATTGAACTCCATTAGAAGGAGTCCAAACGTTAACTTAGCACAGTGGTAATTGTAAAGATTGTCCTCCTCTTGACTTTCATTGATTTCAATTGAGTGGGTTGAGTCAGGATCAAATACTTGGGAATGCTTTCCAATTTCATGTCTGAAGGCAAGACATATGACACAATTAGTATGATCCACATATAACCAAGGATTACTTCATATTTAATTGAATTATCTATATCCATTACTTACCTGTTTCTAATTGATGATGTAGAATATACTAGGCCACACCCCATCTACAGTAATAGTAACCAAATTCATCTCTTTCCATACCACTTTCTTCATACACTTGTTTAATTATTTTGTGTGCTGTAACTTCATGCCTGTTAATTTAGATAGATTAGTTGTTATTAAAAAATAGCATCATAACACATGTTTGATGGCCATGTAAAATTTCTTGGTAAAATTTCTTTAATCATGTTGCTCATGTCTAAAGAATACATGTAATTTTTTATAATAGTACACATATCGCTACAGTACATAAATTATGCATACTGAAATTGATTAAACCTAAACCTATCCTAGCAGGCATCAGAGAGCAACTTAACAAACATTATATTTATTCAAACTTTTAAATGATAACTAGCTAACCGAGAGACATGGGCAAACACTCTGACAAATATTGAGAGATCCAAAGCATAATACAAGTGTGGCATCATACTTGATCAAGTAGAAAAATTACTTACTTAACCCTGTTTGAATGGCTGATATATTTTACTTTGCATCCAGGTACTCTACACACGAAACCCAGAGAACGGTTCACCTCTATTTCTCTATTCTGTTCATCAAATTTTTCAATTTTCTGAACCAATGTGTTCACATCCACTTGCATCACATACTTGTAACAAATTTTGCACATGTCTCCATCAACCATTTTCTTTGAATTTCTCTTGTGACACTGTCATCAGGTACATCAAATGTAGGATGATCTAAATGTAAAAACAATTTGGAACCCTCATATCACTTGAGATAGTACCTTACAGTGTCTATCCAAAAGGCATTGTGATTACAAAAATTGCATACAATTTCAGTAATAGTTAGAGTGTTGTTTCCATTCATCAGTAACATTTGAAAGAATATCTAAAGTACATAATTATGTGGTAACCAACAATCATGTTGTTTTATATAATATACAGTTAATGTCCAATTAATGTCCAAACTGAAGACAAACCAAAATGTGCTCCAAATGCAATAAAAAATTCAATTACCTTCCATATTCAACATGCCACACATTTCCATAAAAGATGCACATATATGTGCTTCTGTTTCACAAAGATGAAATTCTTTATATTCATTGTAATGATTCTCTACACCTTTTGAAGCATTTGTTTTTCCAGTCCTATTCATACTAGCTCGAGACGTTCCAATTTCATTCACGGAAGAATGAGATGAGAAGATACTGAATTCAATCTAAAAAAATGAGAGACCAACAAGGTTTTCAGATTTATGAGATATGGCTTTAAAGCTTAGAGGTCGAGGGATTACAATATTATGGGAGAATCTAACCTCTCAGATCTGAAAAAATTTAATTTATCAGTTTTTTATAAAATTACCATATATAAATTCAGTTTTGCATGCCAATCAGCGAACTCTGTCTCAATTCCATCCAGCCTGTCCCACTCTGTATCCCCATCTTGCATGCTCCACTTCGCATTTCTTGATCTTTCCTCAAAAAGTTGATCTCCATGCAATGGCACTTGTTCCAGTATAATATTCCCATCTTCACATTTCATAGCTGGAACATACCTTTCATGATTTGTTTGCAAAAGTTGTACCATCTCACTTGCAACATTTGAATTTGCAAACTGGATCCCTAGGCAACACTATATAGAATAAAGCCATTAAAAATATATTTATAGAACCAGGCAATGCACTGCGGGTTGAATACCATATACATTCAGGTACCATAATGGAATAAATTGTTTAGATAATTATATTCACAATTGCCTTTGTCCCTGCTTTTAAGGACTTTCTAACATGCAGGCTATTAGGGTTGATGTGATACTAAATTAGATTGTTTAAAAAAAATAATTTAAATTTATTACCGTTTCTGACTTATCAGCCATCTCTTTGGAATACTTGTGCTGAATATGGTAAACTAGAGCTCGCTTGAGATGTTTAAATTTTCCAAGATATTTACATATCACTCTTGCGACTAATGCAGCCCATCTTGTCTTCAGGTTTTCTTGTACATCTTTACCTGGCAGTAGCTCTATTAACTGGATCTCTTGTAATGGTTTCTGTGGTCTTGATCTGTCTAGTGATGGTTCATTTACACGGTTTAGAATTCCATACTGTTGGGTCCAATGAATAGACCTATTCTCGTGTAATTGCTGTGTTTGAATTCTGGCATGTATCATTATGTCAATGTTGTCACCAACCAATCTGCACAAAAATAAAATTATTGGACTACCACAACATTACTATCTTCAACTCGCCACTTCTACTACAGTATATAGAGCAAAAATATAACATGGCAGATTATTTGTTATTTTAATGGCAGATTTACTCATCTGGTGAATATTGGACTAGTGCTGCCACTTAAACTTAATAAACTAAATTAATAAATATCTTACTTGTATGATGGTAGCTTTCTATGGTGTTGAAGCTGTATTGCAGATTCTAAATCTTCTTCACTGACACAAGACAAATCATCATTACCATGCAAAACAAGCGTTTTACATTGTTTATATGTATCTTCACCAAACATCCTGTACCCCTGTACCACTGTCTCTGACATATCCACCACCACCTCCAACTCCATGTCGTCTTCTGCATTTCTGGAAACCACATTCGTCACTTGTTTCTCTTTTACTTCCTTCATAAGCAACTCAGCAGATTTGTTCAATTCAATTTCTTTTTTCCACAAAAGAAGCTTTCTTTCACAACCTTCTCCCATTTTCCTTTCCATATCAATTATCATATCTGGAGACATACAAACACCAAGTTTGTGTAAGCGACGAATGTCTTGATGTTTTACACCACTATGGAAAAGAATTGCCGAGCAACTGCTGACATCAATTGATTTCTACAACGGGCAGCAACTGCTGAAGATAAAGCCATGTAGTTTATTTGCTTGATACTTTGACTATTCCTACCAGGTGCGTTACATGCCCCCATCAGGCATGACATCCAGTAAGGGCAAGACAGTCGGACTTCTGCTAAAAAAAGCTTGTTTGAAAAAGACTCCAGATCAGTGGGATGACATTGCTTGAGCATTGACTCGAAATCATCACTTTTCGAACAATAATCATTAAATTCCGCACTAACTGTCCTTTTCAGCGGATCGAACAGTTCTGTTTTCAATTCCGGATGCTTGAAGATTATGTTAGCTGCGGGTTTCCATTTCTTCAGAATGAGGTTGATTATTAAGGACTTTGTCGTATCATCAAATGATTCATAAGTTTTTACAATCCCGTTGGGTTGCAAAACTACCGTTTTTAGTTGCGTCGTCGGTTTCTCGTCGTGGTGATCTACATTTAGGGCTGACAACAATGGGTCAAGTGTGCTATCGTTTTCTTTTGGCAGTGTTCCCGTCGATTCCGCGCATTCGACATTTTCTCTAACAAAAAGAGCTTTCTTCGCAGGACCACTTCGGCTAGGCGGCTTAGGCCCATGAGCTGCTTCGAGTTCTGTTCTTCTTAAGGCTTTCTTAACGACAGGGCTTCGTTCGGGGGACAGGACGGTCGTGGGTAATTGACGCTTTACAAAGGTTTCTTTGTTCGATTCAGCGATCGCGTTTATGTCTCGCTTTATCAAAGAAATCAGCTCGCTTGCGTTTCGAATCTTTCGCCCACACGGTTTACAAACTCGGTCGGATAGTTCCGTGGAAGAACTAACTTCGATACCTAAATGTAATGAACACAACTCGGCCAAGGTTTCTCCACTGACGAATTCTTTTCTTCTGGATGATTTGAATAAATTCTCCGACGATATATAAGACACCTTTGCTATTGCCCCATATTTTAGCTTCAACGCACACTTACACAAACGGCAGTGCTCATTTACATTTTCTGCGCTTGCTTTTTTACCTCTTGCCCTGGTTGTAACTTTCTTTGGCGTTTCTTTTGACATATTTATATAAATTGAAATTTCATTTTTCCTACTACATTTTGAGCGATTGTTTCGAGGAACAGAGTTGAATAAATAACCGGAATATATAATAATCCTAGTTACTCAATAACACAGTTTTGCTATTAATATATTAGCTGTTTGTTGATTGGCTAATTGTTCCCAGACAGAAAAGGGGCGGTTGACAAAAAACATAGCCAAACCCGGCAGGCGGTCTTTTGCTGTCCTCGCCATCAGTGTCCTCGCCTCGCCCGATTTCAGGGACCGCCTGCCATGCAGGCTAGGGTAAAGGGAGCCTTAGATAGCTATATATAGGTATAAATAAAAGCGAGCGTGGTAAATGTGTGTACTATATGCAGACATAGAAATAAATTTCTCTTAAGTAATGTATCCTAATACAATACGTATGTATATATATATATATGCAATCCGTTTTTCGTCAAATATGTAAATAGTATAATTATATATAACCATGGCAACTATATAGCGCGACATCAAGTTCACCTGATGAGTGTGGCAAGCACTGCTTGTTATATACGAAACAAATTTGTAGTGAATAAAATCATATGAAGTAAACCAAGTTTATTGTATTTTATATCGTCTTATTATCTCTATACTTTGGTATATCGAGCACTCTACTCATATATGATTCTAAACACATATTTGGTATATTTATATATGGTGCATGTGTTGTATTGTATTGTATAACATCTGTATTAAGTTTCACTTTCAAAGTAAGACTTATATATCGAGGTTTCATAACGTGATATTTCAGAAGTCAATTTCTCAATTTCTTGAAAATTAATTTCTAATTCTTTTTTTTATAAGACCACTTTATGTATTTGGGCTAATTTGAATTTTGTTTGTAAGAAACCTTGGTCTATATCCAGACTGTGCCATGCGATATCAGACTGTGCCATGTTATATCAGGCACTTGGTTAACTAATTTAAAAAAAATGAAAAATACCGTACTGCATAAAACTCTGTCAAGTAACACAAACACCTTCTGTTAAAACGCAGACGTTACTGGGGGACAACAACTGCATGCTACTGGCGTAGCTATTCAATTTGCTTATTTTGGTTGGACGCTGCTGGCGCAAATAATCTACTTCAAGTCATATCGTTGTCTAACTTGTCTTCGGTGTGCGTGTAAACCAAAGTGAGTTAAATTTATAGTTATATACGGAGAAATTTATTTAGAGTACTTAGTTCGTTACCAATATATGAAACTTAAACTTAGTTTTGTTTATCGGGAACGCTTCCATTATTTAAGTTTTCTTGCACGTAACAAGCAGGAATTTCAAAAACAAGGAGGGTTTTAAACTAATCGGCATGATTTGTTTACATTTTCATGCAGGCAAAGTCAATGCACAATAACTTTTCAATGAAATTTTTTCACCATTTAGAGATCTTTTACGTTTAGATATTTTTTTAAAAGTCTAATGATTATTTATTTAAAAAAAATTTAATATGAGCTAGTGCTACAGGTAGTTCTTTTGACGCCTCACAAAGTTCAACAATGAATGCTTTCAGACTTGCTAGGCTTGAGCGTTCTATTATGACACTGGGCATTCCGAAAACGCAAACTTGAATTTTCTGCTTAAATGGAAAGCGCCCCCTGTACATGTATATATAGGTGATATATATATATATATATATATATATATATATATATATATATATATATATATATATATATATTTATATATATATATATATATATATATATATATATAGTCCTTTATTGATTATTGATCGATGTATTAAAGAATAGACGTGATGTTCAAATGAGCTGTTCTAAACCCTATTATGGTATCTCGTCTGTTTTTGTCTGATAGTGACTATGTGACTTGAATACGAAAATGCATGTTTAAACATAAAGCCTTATTGACAAAAGGTGATAGCTTTTGTGCGCGTCGAGTTTAGGAACGACAACTGTACAAGCATGGATATGCATAGCCAATCGATAAATACGTGATTTTTTTGTTTCAAAAATAAGTACAGGCTCTTATAAGAATTCAGAATGATTAAAAAAGCCTATTGTTAGACTTTTTATCCCCAGCACTATATATATAAGTTGAGCGCAAAGATGCGTAATAATGACAGCTAGGGTGCATATATATTTAACTCTAAGACTTGTACAGTACAAGTGTACAGCTATATCGTTAAAGCAATCATCTTGCAAAACATCGCTGATTATAATATCCCGCGGTGGACCATTTTTCCTATATTACTCATGAAGTTCTTCCCTGTCTAACAAATCAATTGCTTTAAACTTGTCGTCGCAGAGGCACGTTTTATATGTGGAAAATAGTCATTTAGTCATTCAATCATCATTTGCAAGATCAAATCTCTATGCATTTCTAGTATAAGTGGTAAATACGTTCATAGGGCCAGTATTAAAATAAGTTATAGCTACTGTAGTTAAGGTTAACCATAGATAAGTGGTAACGTCAACCAACAATAGTCGCGCGTGTACTGGCCTGGCAACATGAGCAGCTGCAAAGATAATTAATTCATGTAATTTGCTAGCCCATGCAGGCTAGTAATATGCCAAATGCATGTATTGCCAGTACTGAGAGTTTTAATTCATATTGTTTGCTGTGATTCGGTACACAATAGTTTATTCCGTTGGACTTGCAAACCAAAGGTGGCGGGTTTGATTCCCACCGTACTAACCAATAGCAATGGCTTATTTTCCCACCGTACTAACTAATACCAATAGCTATTGGTTTATTTGTTCAAAATACAATAGACACAGAAATGAATAAGAAACAATTTTTTGCATAAATGTTTCCCGACATAGTTCATGAGTTCTATTGTACTTTTATGTAGTCTCTAAAACATGTATATTCTATTAACTGTGGTGAAAGTTATCTAATGGGAACCGCGCCCTTTGATTTCCACTTGCCGAGTGCTTCGTTAGGGAAATATTTGCATATTTTCTTTTAATTTCGCAAGCGATTTCTCTGCCAGTGCAAATCCAGCACTAGTCTGTGTCAGTCACAGCTGAAAGGTATAGGAATCCAGCTCGAAGGCTCGTGTGTGATGAACCAGAGGCTTTAAATTTCAACAGGTGGGTTGGGAAGAACTTTCATTCTTATACAGATTGATTCGGGAAAATAGTGGATCCAAAGTTGAGGGCAATAGTTCTTTCAAAGTGCAGCAAATGCTTAGAGACGGTGGTTCCATGTTGCTACTTGATACGGTTTGATAAATATCATGTAAAATAAGACGATTGTTTGGAAATTTGTGAAGCGTCAAAGAGCATGGCGATTTCTCATCGCAGACAAACAACATGAGTACGTCTACTGTCCAATAGACTAAACTATAGAAGTAAAATCGCCCACTCCACGCCATTTTCAAGACGCCTGAAATTTCATTGACATTTTCAAACGTATCTACTTTTTGCGGCGAAGTTTTTCGCAAACCAATCACATCACCGGATTTCAGATATCGCTTCGCGTCGCGCGAATAAAATCGCCACGCGCGAATAACATCGCCTTGTGGAAAACGGGCTATAGTGTTTGCTAAATTAGTTTTTTGGCCACTTGAACTTTCAATAGATATTGCAACTAAATGCCAAGTATATACTTTCAGCTAAATGCCTAGCTAATTGATATAATATAAAATGAAGATAATGTCGGTATGAGTCCAGAATAAAAAACAATCGCCATGCAGAGGTTGAACGTTCGTATACCGCCATCGACACAAATCTGCATGTGTTCAAATTTTGCAATTCAGAAGATCCAAGTCCATTGTCTCGTGCACTTTGCCAATCTTCAAAGGCCCCAACGATTATTATAATGTCTGGCTAGAATTTCTGTCGTTCCACAGTCCACACTTTGAGTATCTCGAATTAAATCTCCTCTTTTTGCTACAAGAGGCCATGCTTCCCTCTGAGGCAAACAAATATTTAATCTAGTCAGCAACGCCTTCTTCACTCATTCGCTTGATTGCCTCGATGCTATGATTTTTCACTTAATGTAGGAAGATGTTTTTAGAAGTTGTTGGTTCCATTTTGATCATATTATTTACATGGTTCCTGAAGACCTGCTACAATAGACGTGGTATGCCTCCAGGTCCATTTCCACTTCCCATCATTGGAAATCTTCATTTGATATTGGACGATGATCTTCCGTTCTCAGCCGAAAAGTTTCGTGAGAAATATGGAAACACTTTTACACTTGTTCTTCCTACAGAAAACGTTGTAATGGTAACTGATGCAGCAACTGCACGAGAAGCTCTCCTCACAAAAAAGGATACTTTTCAAGGTCGCATTCCGGATGCGGTGTACCCAATAAACGAAATATTACAAGAAAAAGATCTTGCGACAAGCGATTTGAATGATAAATTTCGACTTAGGCGTAAAGCATTGGTAATGGCTTTGCATACCTTTGGAGAGGGGAAAAAGATCGTACATGAGAATGTAAACGACCAGCTGGATGAATTCTCCAAGGCGGTTGAAAGCTTGAACTGCCAGCCTTTTGACCCTTTAGATATTTTCGAGAGTTCTATAATCTCTATACTTTATCGTTGGATAACTGGCAAGACAAATAACTTAAAAGATGGTACTGCTAGCAAATTAAGTGCTTTTATCAAAGCATTTTTCTCCTGCTTATATTCCGGTCCTTTATATCGTCTTATTCCAGTATTAAAGCACTTTCCTACCAAACATATAAAAGGTATGAACAATTTAAAAGATGAATTACGAAAACTCTTTATAACAGCAGCGGAAGAGAAAGCAGAAGTTTTTTCTGTTCGGTCAAGAAAAAATCAAAATAATTTTGAAGAGAAAGAATATCAAAATATCATGGAAGCTCTAATCGCTTGGTGCACACATCTTAAAGTGGAAACGGACTGTGTTCCCTTTCTATCGGCCAATGTCATCCTTGCCGGGTCTGATACAATTTCTACATTTTTTGTTTGGTTCTTACTATATATCATACTTGATCAAGATTTGCAGAAAAAGCTTCAAAACGAAATCGACGAAGTTTTGCTGGGGGATGAAGTGCTCCAGTGGAAAGATATGTCTAAGCTTCCGTACTTGCAAGCGACTGTTTGTGAAGTGATGCGACATTCGTATTTTGTTCCTTTGTCTCTTCCTCATAACCCGGTGATAGAAACACAACTGCAAGGCTATCGCATTCCAAAAGAAACAACCATTTTCTTCAATTACCACTGCATTCATAGAGATGAAAATGTTTGGAAGAATCCTTCAGTGTTCAACCCAGACAGATTCATCGATGAAAATGGGAAGTTCGTTGGATGGCGTGTGAAGCCAGGATTTATGCCTTTTGGTATTGGTAGCAGATCATGCCCTGGCGAAAATTTATCCAGAGCAGAGATAATGTTCTTCATATCGGGGATACTGAAGCGATATAAGTTTGAGGTTAATGAAGATGATCCCATGCCGACATTGGAACGTGGTAAAGCGGCGGGAAAATTTCCACCTAAACCGTTCAAAGTGATTGCTCGAAAGCGCGAATGAATTAAGGAAACATTAATTATGTTTGTATCTTGGTGTATTTGTTTACAGAGGATTTAATTTGTTCTCGTGAAATTTATTGTCAGCGGTTTAAGGTTCGTAAGATTTTCTTTCTAGAACGGAAAGAAATGGAATACATAGTGTGATAATTAGATTTATAGAAAATATAATTATAATTAGATACAACCAGTGGAGGTGAATAAATCGCGTGAAAAAAGGTAAAGTGTTAATTATGATAATAATCGACAATTAAATCATGAAGAAAAGAAATAAAAACGTGTTCAATATGGTTTGTCTCGTGTACGTAAGGCTGATTTGCGTATTATGGCGGTGATTTTGTCTTTTCTCCAGCAATATAAAAACTGTAATTTCAGATGTGTATTGCTAAAATTTTGGCCTTGCCGCTCCACATTTCTTCTGCTCCACATTTCTTCTGCATTTCTTCTGCCTTGCCGCTCCTCATTTCTTCTTCCCTACATATATAGTCTTTACCTTACTCTATGGTTGCGGGTATTGTTTTCTAATATAGTTTGTAGTTACGTTAAGAAATGGTGTCCAGTGAGTATCCTCGGTATATCATGGAACGACACCAAGCAAGCGCTTGGATTATACATGGCATCTAGTTGTTTTTAAAATGATTTCTCGATAACTAACGTTGTATTCTCCAGTATTGGCGAACGACTCCAGAGCTTGGTTTGCAATGGAGATATGCGTTGATACACCACACGCGTTCGTACATTTCACTAAAATGGCAATGACAACATGGCGAGAAATTTTGGACACGCACGCGCGGTAGATACACAGACTTCGGGAGATTCGAAACAATATGGCCACGCGAAATCACACGGCTTTATTAGGGTTATATTAAAAATGTGGCCTTACCTCTAAACTTTTTAAAAATGTGAAAATGTTCTATCTGATTCTGTTTTTAGACGTAAAACTTGATATTTTGATATCATGGATGATATTTAGATGTTAATACTTCTTGCGGTTTTGCAGAAAATAGCTAACGGCTATTAAAGTATAGAAAAACACCATTTATAGCGTCGAAAGTTGTTTTGACCGTTGAACTTGTAAGATTTTCGCGCGATCGGGCCACGATAACCAAAATGTTCTATCGGCTTTCTAAACTCTGAGCGATGATTTTGAACACCCATCAGTGCAAAAATGTGAAGAATATATATCTCTTGCGGTTTTTAGCTTCAAAATCAGCAAATTTCAACGTTATATTTTCATAAAAACTGACCTTTTTCCCCAAAAAACTCTTCAAAAAATAACTGAAATTGTTTTTCATCGTCCATATTTGCTAGGCAACCAAGCCTTGACTTGTTGCTATGGTTTTAAGGCATATTCGAACTTTTTTTGTCGCATTTTAGGGTATTTAGAATGTGATATATCGTGTGTATTTCACTTGTGATTCGTTAGAATAAATTAGAACAATTTAATCGTTAGAATAAATTAGAACCCCCCTGTGCGTGTCCAAAATTTCTCGCCATGCGTTAGCAGAATAGCGACCATTTTGAATATAGTACTAATAAGGTCAACAGATCAGGCGCTTGGCACGCTTAGGCATGCAAGTGCCTCAAAATCTTAAATAATGACTGACGAGGAAAAATATGAATGTTTATACGCTGGCGGTCAAAAAGAACTGCTCAAAACAAGTTAAAATGCTCTCAAATGAATGTAACTGTCTCTCTAACAATATATACGAGTAAATATAGACTATAGATTACATGCTAAGCTATATGAAATATTAATATTTTGTTGACCCTCCTTTGGCCTTATAATTGATGACGGCCTTACACCGGCGTGCCATACTTGAGCGGTCAAAAGAAATTCATCCTATGGACGGTCTTTACAGCAACCCATAATAATGGACGCTTTATGAATTAATTCCTTTCTTGCATTATCCCCTTGACATTGTCCCACGGATTTTCAATAGGGTTGAGGTATTTTGACTGTGCAGACCAACCATTTCTGTCACTCCCTCTTCCTATGCATGAAACCATTGTTTGATCATCTTGGAAGTGTGGCAGGTTGCATTACATTACTGAAATATCGCTTGGAATAAGAGAATTATCAAAAATTCCTATGAAGCTCTCTCCTATATTCTTTATGAATTTGTATCTAAACATGCAGTTCTTTTTGACCGCTAGTGTATAGTGTACAATAAAAGATTGATTGTTACGATTCCTGTTACATACGACAATAGCAACATTTGAGCAGTTCTTTTTGACCGCCAGTGTATTACATATATTACATAATTATAAATGTTTGACGGCATAAGCATTTTTATGCGTGATGACAGTAAAATTTGTTTGTATCCACAAATGATTTTTATTAACAATTAATATATTATTTTAATCTTTACAAATAACAATATTTAAATTTACAACTTTCGCACCATGACCTTCTTCTCTAGTAAATTTTAAATTTTTGTAGGCGTTTTATAAGTTGCGTTAATCCCCACAGGCAAAAATTCGCGAACAAGTCATTCAAATTTTAACAATAGGTGATTTCAATAGTTAGGGGGTTTTTGGGGACATAATATTTTTTTGGGCGTTGTTGGTATACTTGTCCACAGTTCTTTCCGCCTTTCCCCGTTAACATTTGCATGGCAAAGCATCAAATTCAAATTTCGAAGAATATAATAAACATTCCTGCAAAATTCGTTCGTTTTCGTGCAACGGTGAAAGTAGCTGCAGTAACATAACGTAATTTTATGCGAATTTCTATATGCGTATTAGCCTGTCATGCCGGAATTTGGTGTCTGCCCGCGCACGTGGGGGAATGATGCACCCGCTAGCGAAATATTTACATAATGTCATTAGTGTGTGTTCAGAGCTAAAAGGTATAGGAATCCAGCTCGAAGGCCCGTTTGTAATGAACCAAAGGCTTTAAATTTTTACAGGTAAGTTTGGAAGAGCTTTTATTCTTATACAGCTAAATCAATTCGGAAAATAGTGGATCCAAAGTTGAGGGCAATCGTTCTTTAAAAGTGCAGTGAATGCTTAGAGACGGTGCATGGTTCCATGTTCCAACTTACGTTTGGTAAATATCATCTGTGTTTTCAAATCAAGTCAACTTTATTTCACGAGGGTTGATTGCACCATGAACAGTATACGTATTAGATAATTCAACTGATCAACAAGTGTCCCTCTCACGAGGGTAAAATATATATAATCCTAAATACAAAAATTATAAATACATGTATGCCAGCTAATTTATGAGATCATAAAATCATCTCACAGTGAAATGATCGATTTTTTATAAGTATCGCTCGGCCATTTTAAGCTAAAATTGAAGAGAGTTTCAAAGTTTTCAATGGTAATTTGAAATGTTCGTCCCCCCTCCTTAACGCGATTGTACCGAGGCACACTAAACAAAGTTTCTTTTACTATACGTCCTAAACTACACGTTTTGATGGTCAGCATTGCGTATTAAAAATCCTTCAAGATCGACCAAGTCGAATGCCTGCTTATAGTCGATAAAAGCGAGGTCAGACACCCTATTATCGCTACCCCATGTCTGATACGCGATATCCAATTGCTACACCATGGAGCGAGCAAAGCAATAGATTTGATTCATGACTGCTGCTACGTAGGCGGGAGTATTGAACCATGAAACAGGCACATATAAATTATACCAAAACTATTACGCATGCATGCAGTCAATTTAAAAAACTATCGCCACAAGAGTTTAACTACGTTCCTGGTCCACTTCGCCAATCTTCAAACATAAACACAAACTTTAACTCCCCAACAGATTTTATAACGCGTTGCTTGTGAAATTAATGATTTCCCGTCACGTTCTTAACCATGCATATTCAGTTCCCCACTTCGAGGTTTTCGAATTGTTTTTTTTTGAGGTCATGCTTCACCTGAGACAAACAAATACTCAAAAACGCCTTTGATTCCTTCCTTCACGCATTCGCTTGATTGCCTCGATGCTATAAGTATCTAAAACATTGCTAAAAATATTATTGGAGCTTGTTGACTTCACATCTAAAATTTTTTTTTGCATCCCGATTTGTCTTAGCGAATTTTCACATATAACCACTTTACCAGTGGCAAAAAATCAAGAAATTTAAGCTTTGGGCTGAAATTATTTTCTTATTGTGCTGAGTTTTTGAACAAGAAATGCCCAACTTGCAAAACAGCAAGTCGAAAAACTTGTGAAGAAATTCTTCTTTTTTGCTCCCGTATGTGAAACCCCCTTTCGCTTTTTTAAGTTGACAAAATTGCTTTTTCACTTTCACAATGTAGGAAGATGTTTTTAGAAGTTGTTGGTTCCATTTTGATCATATTATTTACATGGTTCCTGAAGACCTGCTACAGTAGACGTGGTATGCCTCCAGGTCCATTTCCACTTCCCATCATTGGAAATCTTCTTTTGATATTGGACGATGATTTTCCGTTCTCAGCCGAAAAGCTTCGTGAGAAATATGGAAACACTTTTACACTTGTTCTTCCTACAGAAAACGTCGTAATGGTAACCGATGCAGCAACTGCACGAGAAGCTCTCCTCACAAATAAGGATACTTTTCAAGGTCGTCTTGCAGATGTGGTGTACCCAATAAACGAAATATTACAAGAAAAAGATCTTGCGACAAGTGATTGGGATAATAAATTTCGACTTAAGCGTCAAGCATTTGTAAAGGCTTTGCATACTTTTGGAGAGGGGAAAAAGATTATACATGAAAATGTAAACGACCAACTGGATGAATTCTCTAAGGCGGTGGAAAGCTTGAACGGGCAGCCTTTTGACCCTTCAGATATTTTGGAGAGTTCTATAATCTCTATACTTTATCGTTGGATAACTGGTAAGACAAATAACATAGAAGATGGTACTGTTGGCAAATTGCGCGCTTTTAACCCAGCATTTTTCTCCTGCTTATTTTCCGGTCCTTTATATCGTCTTATTCCAGTATTAAAGCATTTCCTACCAAACATATAAAAAGTATCAGCAATTTACAAGATGAATTACGAAAACTTTTTATACCGGCAGCGGAAGAGAAAGCGAAAGCTTTTCATCTTCGGTCTAGAAAAAATCCAAATGATTTTGACGAGGAAGAATATCAAAATGTCATGGAATCTTTAATGGCTTGGTGCGAACATCTTAAAGTGGAAACAGACTGCGTTCCCTTTGTATCGGCCGGTGGTATGCTAGCCGCAACTGGTGCACTTTCCACGCTTTTTGTTTGGTTCCTTCTATATATGATACTTGATCAAGATTTGCAGAAAAAGCTTCAAGACGAAATCGAGGAAACCTTGCAGGGGAATGAACTGCTCCAGTGGAAAGATATGTCTAAGCTTCCGTATTTGAAAGCGACTGTTTGTGAAGTGATGCGACATTCGTATTTTGTTCCTCTGTCTCTTCCTCATAACCCGGTGATAGAAACACAACTGCAAGGCTATCGCATTCCAAAAGAAACAACCATTTTCTTCAATTACCACTGCATTCATAGAGATGAAAATGTTTGGAAGAATCCTTCAGTGTTCAACCCCGACAGATTCATCGATGAAAATGGGAAGTTCGTTGGATGGCGTGTGAAGCCAGGATTTATGCCTTTTGGTATTGGTAGCAGATCATGCCCTGGCGAAAATTTAGCCAGGGCAGAGATAATGTTCTTCATATCGGGGATGTTGAAGCGATATAAGTTTGAGGTAAATGAAGATGAGCCCATGCCGACGTTGGAACGTGGGGAAGCGGCAGGAAAATTTCCACCTAAACCGTTCAAAGTGATTGCTCGAAAGCGTGAATATATAGGTATAAGGAAATATTAATTATTAACACTTCAAGTATCGAAATGTGGGCGATTAAATTTAACGATTATATGTACCTGTTAGCTGGAAAAAAACAATTTTGTGAACGCTCGAAAGGTGACGCTCGTGTGCACACAGCCTAACACAAGGCTGAAAGTAAGAGCAAAGCTTTCAGGCGATATTTCTTTTGTGCTTTCGTCATGATATACCCCGTCTTATTTGCTGTAGTTTATTCTTTTCTTTATAGCATCTAGTGGTTTTTTTCCTCATTGTCGTAAGTTTGGTCCGTTTTTATCTAACCTGGCCCCACCATAATGTTATGCATGATCAATAATCACTCGCAATAATGAATAAGTAAATAAAATGATTACTTTTATTTATCGCCGTCTGGTCTGCGCCCACATGATAAAGGTGTAGCAGTGTAGGAGGTCGTTAAGTTAAATATTTTTTGTTTCTGCATGGTTATGGAGCCGGTTTAAAATTACTCCTGAAGTAAAGTTAATGGAGTAGGAATTACTCCTTTGTTTCAATAGCTAATTTGTTGAGTTACTTTTAATTCTTCGCGGGGTTTATTTTACTCCATATGCATGCATGTGGAGTAAATATTTGGATACATACCAAAGTGGAGTACTTTTAGCTGCATTTGATTTTACTCCAAGTGCTAGTTGTATATTGTTTTCAAATCCCAGAGATTTAACCTCGGCTAATATAGATTTCATGATCTTTTTCAAAAGCCTGAATGAAAGCGATGAGGTCTGTGCCATGTAAAAACAAAAATAAAGGGCTTGGGCGTTTTGCTTGGAGACTTGAACGCAGAGAAATTCAAATTCTTCATATCTATATGGCATAGGCCCAATTAAACTTTGCATGTTAGTCATAGCTACTCCTCCTCCTTGTCTGCATCAGTCTTTTCTGACGACCGATGTCGTATTTATCAATGGAACCTAATTTCTGAATCGCTTAATTATAGTATCATCAAGACGGGTTTCATTTATAGTAGCCATGCAAAGAATGTCTATAAGTATTGATCTGTCCTGTTTTGTCTACTGTCGTCGATATTCTTACACGAGATATTTCAGTAGTGATCTTGTAGAAAGTAATGCGTTGTACGTTCTAACACGTAGTGGACGTCAGGAACGAAGAGATGTGATATGACAGGGGAATATGGGTTTTGTGAAACACGGAAATATTGATACTGTAAAGCCAACTCAACAAAGAAAAAAATAAGCGTAGTTTTCCTAGCCAACTCAGAAATTTGCCGAAGATTTTTCCGATGATGATGTTTGTCGAGTAAATTGCTAATTGCATACTGCCTATAGGATTCGCAAACTCTCGATAAACATACACTTTTTATTTAAGTTGTTTTCAAGTCTTGCGGTTGTGCTTGTATCATATAATGTGCTTGATATAAATGCGGCTTTGAGGTTGGCTTATAATGACAGTCCTTAATTCATCCAAATGGCGCAAATGTGCTACATTTGTATTTAGTATTTGTTTAATAAAATAACTACAATGAAACAACGGTAAAAACCGTAAAATCTATTTAATTAGCTAGCGGACGTTTGCAATTCTAAACAAGCCAATCAGAGTTTGCGATTTAACAACTTTCATAAATTGAAGTATTTGAAATACAATGACGACATGCGTTGCAGGCCTTTAATTTGAATTTGATGTAGTTAAATTGTATTATAATATAAGTATGATATAACGAGCAATTTGATTGGCTACCGCGCGTGCATTGTGAGGCCATAATGCACGCTTCTGGCTTTTGAAGTTTTTGTTGCTAGGCAACATCTTAAATAACATGTAAGGAGAATTTCATTATTGATCAAATAAATAAATTTTGTTGTTGCCCTATAATTTCTTCTTATATTATAAAAGAATTAAAAAAGCTCGTCGTGTGCCTTTATGGTGTAATAATGCACTCGGGGAAATGTTGGAAGATTACTCGAGAAGCTTGTAAAACACTCGGCTACGCCTCGTGTTTTACAAGCTTCTCTCGTATTCTCCCAACATTCCCCCATCGTGCATTATTACACCATAAACGCACGCGACTCGTTTTTTAATTCTTAAGTAATATAACACAAACCATTATTATTCTGGGGCCAGTTGCATAAAACACTAACTTTTAACTGTAGTACGCCCGATATCGGATAATGATTAGTGTAAATATAGACTAATACTAATAGAATAAGGAACAGTAAGTTGCCGAAGTGTACACGCTTTATAGAACGAGAGTATAAATACCAAATGTAAAATATTGAATAAGAGAGTTGGATCTAGACCACGTTGTGTGCGTGAAGTATAAACTCCGCTCGTTACTGCAGAGTCGTGTATGTCCGAGTTTTTTAGCTAGGATTAAACTATGAAAATGCAGTTAAAGAGTTTTATACAACCGGTCCCTGTTTGGCCAATTCTGCTTCTAAAGGCCGGCGCACACTAGAGCTATGTGCTTAGCAAAAAGTCATTCGTGGCCATTGGCGTAAGCCAGTTGCTCTCGTGTGCGGGCGACTTTTCAGGCGACTTTGGTCATTCGTGCCACTTACGGCAAAAATCTAGCATGTTTGATAATTTCTGCCTCGCGTGCCAAAATCTTTCCGTGTGCGGCAAAATGAAAGCTATCTGTTTATGGATAGTCTTAACAGCGCATGCGTAATATACGAAAGTAAACATCCAAGATGGCGAACAGATTGCAAAAACAAACACTTACGCCAGTGGCCACGAATAACTTTTTGCTAAGCACATAGCTCTAGTGTGCGCCGGGCTTAAGGCCTTTATACATCGGATTTTAGTCGCGTCGAATGACTAAGAGATTATAAACCTCATTAAGCTTCATTATCATGAATATCATCTCATTATCTACCGTTCGAATTGCATCCGACGCGACTAAAATCCGTCGTGTAACTTAGGCCTAACTAAAGTTAAAAGTTAATTACAACCGGCCCCTGTTTATTTTATAATTATAAACTGATAATTCTGAAACAATTTAATGAAATAATCGTACATCTAAAGTCTGAAGTCCAAAGTCTAAAGTCCCTACCCGGCTTTCGTACTAATGACAGTTAGGCCTTAATTGGCTTAAATATTTATGAGGTTATTCAATAACCAAAGTTAAGGTTTAGAGACTGTTGTGAGTATTTTGTTCACAAATAAACGCACGCGCAGGTCTCTAACACTTTTAATATACAATCTGAGTTCATTGATTGCTGCATTGAAGATCCAAGCTTTGTTGCAGCCTGAGGAAACCAAGCGTCGTGATTCGGAAGTTAGGTGTTCCTGTCGGGGTGCGCTGCGCCAGCTTGCGTGTTTTATTGTGTGCTCGCTCCCTTTGTGGTTATTAGTTTTTCTGCACGCAAAGTGTAACAAGCCTAACAAAATTTTATACCAGGAATCCAGCTCGAAGGCTTGCTTGTAATGAACCAGAGGCTTTAAATTTCAAGAGACAACAGGTGAGTTTGAAAGAACTTTCATTCTTATAGAACTAGATTGATTCGTGTCTCGGGAAAACAGTGGATCCAAATGATGTTGAGGGCAATAGTTCTTTCAAAGTGCAGTGAATGCTTTAAGGCGGTTGTTCATGTGTATATTCAAATGTGTATATTCATGTGTATATTGTATATTCAAATCAAGGGTTTCACGAGGGTTAATTGCACGAAAGAGTAATTCAACTGATCAACAAGTGGCCTTCTCACTATAGCGTACTTTTCAGTTTTCTCACTATAGCGTACTTTTTTCTACCAACATTATGTTGATGACACGTTTTGCATGTTTGAAAATGATTGACGCTAAACTATTTTTCGATTGCCATAAGAATATTAGGTTTCGAAACGGAGCAAGATAACAAAATTTCTTTCCTTGATATACTTATTGGGAAATCTCCCACTACGTTTCGACCTCCGTTTATCACAAGAAAACTTACACCGGCCTTTTGACCAACTATTTTAGCCGTATGTCGTTTCGGTATAAATTGGGTCTCATTAAAACACTTATAGATCGCATTTACAAAATTAATAACACCGAAGATGGCCTCAACCAGTGGCGTAGCCAGCCTGACAATTTAGTCGTGTTACGCTAATATTTTGGTGTTCATTGAATAATGATAATAACATGAAATTTCAAATTTGCATAGCATGACTAAATCGTCAGGCTGGCTATACGCCACTGGCCTCAACAACGATCTTAAAGAACTTATACTAACACACTTAAACGCAATTCGTTCCCGCAACATCTGGTTGGACCGTTGGACCTTTTACTTTAATGCTGGAATACTCTCAACACCAATTACTCTCAACACCAATCTACCTAGTCAACAACAACCCGACGTTCATCCCTTCAAACTCCCATACATATAGGACATTACTCTCAAATTACCGAACAGAAACTCCTCAAACATTGCCAAACGATTTTGCAGTGAGACCAACATAAAGCTAGTGTTTACTTCCCACAAAATCAAAATATCAAAATATAAAATAAACATGTTTCTATTACACAAAGACAACCATGCTCCCCGCTGACGAGTCCGCAAAAGGACGAAACGCCGCGTACGGGGATACTGATTCGCACGCTTGACTATCTTGTCTTCTGTTTCCTTTTTTTACTTACCTCCTTGCATAACTTCGAACATCACCAACAACAGTACACAACCTATTACTACACACGTAATAATACACGTAGCATAGTTTCTTGAAGAATTTCATCACACACAAATAAATTTTTATAAAAAAATTTATTTCAAACACACCACATGGTTGGCGGTTGTCCAACAATTTCCCAACTACCCCATCTGGTTATCTTTATTTTTACGCCCCTTAATAACAATAAACAGTTCCCCTTTTGCCCACAAAAACCTAACGTCCTAACCTTTTTCTCTAGTTGGTTTAATTCAGACAAATTAACAAATTAACAACTATATAAGAACTACAATATGGTTCCGATTACCTATATCAAAATATTAAATAAAGGCATGTATACATGCATGCAAGCTAATTTATGAGATCATAAAATCATTTCTTTCGTAAACTACGCGTTTGATAGTCATCATGACGTATAAAATACCTTTATATAGTGGGCTGTAGTTGTTATGAAGTCGAAGACGCTAGTACTTGTATCTTAGAATACTTAAGACTTATTGACAGATGCCGAGGAAAACATCATGTTTTGTGGACCCGAGGCCACTATCGATCTTCAGTGCGAATTAATGAGATAATTATTTACATTGACATTGTGAAATATGATATACGGGAGGCGATACTCCATGTATAATTAGATTATTTACAAACATGATTGACAACATAACATGATACGATATATATCCTATATATATATATATATATATATATATATATATATATATATATATATATATATTATATATATATATATATATATATTATATATATATATATACGCGTGCGCATGCGCTGTTTTGAGACAATCCGTAAGCAGATAGCTTTTATTTAGCCGCACACGGAAAGATTTCGCACGGCGCAAGGCAGAAATTATCAAACATGCTAGATATTTGCCGTAAGTGGCACGGATGACCATGTAGCTTAGGTAAACCAAGTCCATAATAGTCTTAGTTTATTTTAAACGCTTGATTACTCTGATCACATCATATGGCAACATTATACACGACATAGCACACAACTACAATGGAAAAGTTTCCGTGCCCGATTTTAGATGTTCTGAAAAGCTGATGTCAAAGCTACTGATGCACAACTAAATAATCTTAAACGAATCATGATAAAATGCTCATAAATCACCGTGAAAAAATCAAAATCCTAATATATTAAATCACCGTGAAAAAAATCAAAATTCTGCCTTGCGTGCGAAATCTTTCCGTGTGCGGCTAAATGAAAGCTATCTGCTTACGGATTGTTTTAAACAGTGCATGCATAGTATACGAAAGTGAACATCCAATATGGCCTTAGCAGTTCACTGGCCTTAGCCTTCAATTCATTTCGCACCGCCAATAAGTTCGTAATACAGTAGTCCCTCGCGAACTCGAACTCCCAAGGGGAAAGAAAAATTGTTCGAGTTACCGGGGGTTCGAGTTAACCGGAGTTGGTGTCAGATTACGTTTATTATATAAGTAATACAATAAGATATAAAATCCAATCGAATCATTCTTCAAGCGGGATACCAGGCCTCTCAATATGAATGGTCAGCGAGAGTGGACGACGTTTTAAAATTAAAAAGATCGAAAGAATACAAAAGGAACTAAAAAAGTTAGATCAATAACGACCGTAGCACCACACAAAATCTTTTAAAATTATACACTGATTAACTTGTTGTTATTTTGATAGTTTCCAGTTGTCAAAATTCTATCTTCTCACATTTTAAAGTTTGCTGATCTATGATTCGAAACCAAAGTTCGAGTTAACTGGATATATTTGACCAAGGGGAAACAAAATTTGTTCGAATTAGCGAGGAGTTCGAGTTAAGCAAGTTCGAGTTAAGCGGAGTAAATTACTATAAAAAACACTGTCAAATTCAAGGGGAATTGGATTTAGTTCGAGTTAGCGAGGAGTTCGAGTTAAGCGAGTTCGAGTTAGCGGGGGACTACTGTATCTATATGGCCAATTAAACTTTGGATGTCAGTCATGGCTACTCCACCTCCTTGTCTGAATCAGTCTTTTCTGACGACCGATGTCGTATTTATCAATGGAACCTAATTTCTGAGTCGCTTATAGTATCATATAGAACACAAAAGTGTTATCACACTGTAACGATTTGATTTGATTTACATGATTTGGGTTTTGTTACACGTACAATGGCATTCAATGAGCTAAATTATTACGTGTCTAAAAATAGTTGAAAAGCTTTGAAAGTATCAACATTTGCATTTATTTATTATATAAACTGCTAAATTACTATTTGGCTTCATAGGGATTCATAAATAATACTGCCTTGAGTAGGGACGCCGGCATTGACATTCTAAACGGGCAGTAATGGCTGGCAGTGTTCACGTATTGTACTGAGACGTTCAAAAAGTAACGAGTGATCGGCCAAGTCGAATACCTGCTTATGCTTATAGTCGAGTCTTACGAGAGCCGTTTCTGTCAAACGATTTTTACGAAATCCCGATTGCAATTTGTGTATGATTGGCGTGATTGTTTTAAAACTTATGAAGTGTCAGAAGCGTCCACGACACACGACAAGGACTACGGTGTCATAAACTAAATGGGAAGTACAAAATCTCCATGCAACTCCACGACATTTCCTTTGAGCTGTTACGATTATTGTAACCCTATGCATGGAGCGAGCAAAGCAAAAGATTTGATTCATACTAAGGCACTGTAATGTTCTCTATTCAAGTTTTGTTACTTTCTTCAGTTATAATCATACTATACTGATAATCATACGACGTATGTCGCAAGCAACTATATGATGCGGGCCACATGATAACAAACGAATCATGCAAATTCAAACTTTGCATATTTTAAGCTGAAATTATTTTCTTATTGTGCTGAGTTTTTGAACAAGAAATGCCGCACAATTTGCTCAACAAACAGACGAAAAACTTGTCAAGGAATTCTTCATTCTTTCTCTGTTAAGTATTAATCCTCTCTTCACTATTTTTAATTGACAAAATTGCTTTTTCAATTATTGTAGGAAGATGATTTTAGAAGTTGTTGGTTCCATTTTGATCATATTATTTATATGGTTCCTGAAGACCTGCTACAATAGACGTGGTATGCCTCCAGGTCCATTTCCACTTCCCATCATTGGAAATCTTCATTTGATATTGGACGATGATCTTCCGTTCTCAGCCGAAAAGTTTCGTGAAAAATATGGAAACACTTTTACGCTTGTTTTTCCTACAGAAAACGTCGTAATGGTAACTGATACCGCAACTGCACGAGAAGCTCTCCTCACAAAAAAGGATATTTTTCAAGGTCGCCTTTCAGATGTAGTGTATCCAATGAATGAAGTGTTACAAACAAAAGATCTTGTGACAAGCGGTTTGGATCACAAATATCGACTTAGGCGTAAAGCATTTGTAATGGCTATGCATACGTTTGGTGAGGGGAAAAAAATTGTGCATGAAAATATAAACGACCAACTGGACGAGTTCTCCAAGGCGGTTGAAAGCTTGAACGGGCAGCCTTTTGACCCTTCACATATTTTCGAGAGTTCTATAGCTTCTATACTTTGGCGTTGGATAACTGGCAAGACAAATAACATAGAAGATGGGACTGTTGGCAAATTGCGTGCTTTTAACAAAGCATTTTTCTCCTGCTTATATTCCGGTCCTTTATATCGTCTTATTCCAGCATTAAAGCACTTTCCTACCAAACACATAAAAGGTGTCGAGAATTTGAAAGATAAATTACGAACCATTTTTATAACGGCAGTGGAAGAGAAAGAGAAAGCTTTTTCTCTTCGGTCAAGAAAAAATCCAAATGATTTTGACGAGGAAGAATATCAAAATATCATGGAATCTCTAATCGCTTGGTGCACACATCTTGAAATCGAAGACTGTGTTCCCTTTCTATCGGCCGATGTCATCCTTGGCGGATCTGATACAATTTCCACGTTTTTTGTTTGGTTCTTACTGTATATCATCCTTGATCAAGAATTGCAGAAAAAGCTTCAAAACGAAATCGACGAAGTTTTGCAGGGGGATGAAGTGCTCCAGTGGAAAGATATGTCCAAGCTTCCGTACTTGCAAGCGACTGTTTGTGAAGTGATGCGACATTCGTATTTTGTTCCTCTGTCTCTTCCTCATAACCCGGTGATAGAAACACAACTGCAAGGCTATCGCATTCCAAAAGGGACAACCATTTTCCTCGATTACCACTGCATTCATAGAGATGAAAATGTTTGGAAGAATCCTTCAGTGTTCAACCCAGACAGATTCATCGATGAAAATGGGAAGTTCGTTGGATGGCGTGTGAAGCCAGGATTCATGGCTTTTGGTATTGGTAGCAGATCATGCCCTGGCGAAAATTTATCCAGAGCACAGATAATGTTCTTCACATCGGGGATGTTGAAGCGATATACGTTTGAGGTAAATGAAGATGAGCCCATGCCAACATTGGAACGTGGAGAAGCGGCGGGAAAATTTCCACCTAAACCGTTCAAAGCGATTGCTCGAAAGCGTGAATAAGTTAAGGAAACATTAATTATGTTTGTATCTTATCTTAGTATATTTGTTTAGAGGGGATTTAGTTTGTTCTCGTGAAATTTATTGTCAGCGGTTTAAGGGTTCGTAATATAGTGAGATAGATGATTGATAGAAATTATAATTGTAATTAGATATTTGAAGTGAATGAATCGTGCATGTGAAAAAGGTAAAGTGGTAATCATAATAACAATCGACAGTTAAATCATGTAAGAAAAAGAAATAAAAACGTGTTCAATATAAATGTGGTCTGTCTCTTGTACGTAATTCTGTTTTGCATGTTATGGCGGTGATTTTGTCTTTTCTACCTACAAAGTGATTGAGGTGTGTAATGCTAAAATTTTGGCCTTGCTCCACATTTCTTCCCCACACTCGGTAGGCTTCCAATGACGAATCAATGTCAATGACGAATGTGTGATTTTTTGGCTATTGGATTAGGTGCAATTTTCAAACACTGGAACTATCGAAATTTGGCTAAATTAATAGAGATTATAAATAAAACTAGAGAGGGGGAGGGCATCGAGGAGAAGTTGGGAGAGCGCGTTATATGGGGGGCAAATTCATGTCCCGGTTCACTCATGCACGATGTCCGAGGCCAAAATAAGTCGTTTTAAACGAGTTTTTTATTTCTAAATGTTTTTTCCCTAAAATATCATTTCAGCATACCTAAGGTAGTAAAACCAGTTCAAAAAATTACTGTTTTTCTTCAAAAACCGAAAAAGCGACCTAATAAACGAATGCAATTTTTTAATACAAATTTTCGTTGTTGCCAACGTGGTTACTATGGCTAAATTAGATTAAAACGGCTTCAGGCTATATGTGCACAAGGTAACCGGCGTTTTCGAACGTTTTCATTTTTTTGGTTTCAAACACCGTTAATTTACAATAAGAAGCTGAAGCTAATTTAACATATTAAGCATATTTCCCCTTGAATCTATGGTAAACAGGGCGTCAAAACGAATGTTAAACGATTAACTGGACAAAACGATATTGTGAACGCTCGAAAGGCGACGCTCGTGTTCACACCGGCCTAACACAAGGCTTAAAGTAAGAGCAAAGGTTTCAGTCTCCTCAAAACTCCGATCACATTTAGGACTTGTTAATTGTCTTTCGTTTAAATTAAAGCTTTTCGGGGGCGATATCGCTTTTGTGGTGTCGTCATGATTTATACCCCGTCTTATTTGCTGTAGTTTATTCTTTTCTATAGCATCTACTCTTTTTATTTTCCTTATATTGTCGTATATTGTCGTGGGCTTCTATACTTTATTTGTTCAGTTATTTTTAATTCTTCGCGGAGTTTATTTTGCTCGATTATACATGCATGTGGAGTAAATATTTGGATACATACCATGCAATTAAGTGGAGTACTTTTAACTGCAGTTGATTTTACTCCATATTTTTTTGCTGCATGTCAATTAGGTTATTTTCATGGTGAGTAAAATCTTCGCCAATTCTTTTAGCATTTGCGGAAGTATTTTACGGGAGAAACATGTCCGAAATGTCGGAGTATGTGATATACAATTTCTTATACACGACATGCATTTAATAGATACTCAACAATAATATTTATGTGTTCGGGCTTGTCGTCTGTCCAAACAGTCCTCATTCTTGTTTTTTACCTTGGTTTTGGAAGATTTTTGTTTTGAATTCGACATCCAACCTGTGACACGCGGGTGGAAAACATGCAGGTGTACTGCGGTATCAAATAACTTCAGCGTTTTCGGATCTTTTTGTGTTTACGTGTGGACGCGGATAAATATTTTTGTGTTTTCAAATTCTTCCGGCATCGTGTAGACAGGGCCAAGAATAGATAATTAAGCTTCATTATCATCTCATTATCTACCGTTCGAATTGCATCCGACGCGACTAAAATCCGACTTGTAACCTAGGCCTAACTAAAGTTAAAAGTTAATTACAACCGGCTCCTGTTTATTTTATAATTATAAACTGATAATTCTGAAACAATTTAATGAAATAATCGTACACCTAAAGTCTGAAGTCCAAAGTCTAAAGTCCCTCCCGGCTTTCGTACTAATGACAGTTTGGCCTTAATTGGCTTAAATATTTATGAGGTTATTCAATAACCAAAGTTAAGGTTTAGAGACTGTTCACTGTTGTGAGTGTTTTGTTCGCAAATAAATGCACGCGCAGGTCTCTAACACTTTTAATATACAATCTGAGTTCATTGATTGCTGCATTGAAGATCCAAGCTTCGTTGCAGCCTGAGAAAAACAAGCGTCGTGATTCGGAAGTTACGTGTTCCTGTCGGGGTGCGCTGCGCCAGCCTGCGTGTAATATTGTGTGCTCGCTCCCTTTGTGGTCATTAGTTTTTCTGCACGCAAAGTGTAACAAGCCTAACAAAATTTTATAGGAATCCAGCTCGAAGGCTTGTTTGTAATGAACCAGAGGCTTTAAATTTCAAGAGACAACAGGTGAGTTTGAAAGAACTTTCATTCTTATAGAGCTAGATTGATTCGGGTCTCGGGAAAATAGTGGATACAAATGATGTTGAGGGCAATAGTTCTTTAATTATATATATATATATATATATATATAATATATATATATATATATATATATATATATATATATATATATATATATATATATATATATATTTCTTTATCAATAGTTCTTTATCATAGTGTATATAGTTCTTTATCAAAGTTCAGTGAATGCTTTGAGGCGGTTGTTCCATGTTGCAACTTATAAGTTTGGCAAATATCAATATCATGTGTATATAAAAGCAGTAGCGTAGCCAGCCTGTCAATTTGTCCCGCTGTGCTAATATTTTAGTGGTCACTGACTGTGAAAACAATTGATTTCTAAAGGCATGAATAATTATAATAACTCAAAATTTACATAGCAGGACAAAATCGTCAGGCTGGCTACGCCACTGTATAAAAGTCAAATCAAATCAACCGCTTTATTTCGCGAGGGTTAATTGCACAGTGCAAAGAGTAAGTCACAGTGCAAAGAGCACATAAATCCAAAGTGTAATACACGCAAAGTGTAACAAGCCTAACAAAATCTTATAGGAATCCAGCTCGAAGGCTTGTTTGTAATGAACCAGAGGCTTTAAATTTCAACAGACAACAGGTGAGTTTGGAAGAACTTTCAATCTTATACAATATACAGCTAGATTGATTCGGGTCTCGGGAAAATAGTGGTCCAAATGATGTTGAGGCTGAGGGTAATAGTTCTTTCAAAGTGCAGTGAATGCTTTGAGGCGGTTGTTCCATGCTGCAACTTATAAGTTTGGTGAATATCATGTGTATATTCAAATCAAATCAAACCAACTGCTTTATTTCACGAGGGTTAATTGCACCAAAGAGTAATTCAACTGATCAACAAGCGGCACTCTCACTATATAGCGTAAAATATATATAATTATGAACTTAAATACAATAAATTATAAATACATGCATGCAAGCTAATTTATGAGATCATAAAATCATTTCTTTCGTAAACTACGCGCTTGATGGTCATCATTGCGTATAAAATATCTTTATATAGTGGGCGGTAGTTGTTATGAAGGCGAAGACGCTAGTACTTGTATATTAGACTGATACTTAAGACTTATTGACAGATGCCGAGGGAAACATGGACCCGAGGCCACTAATGTTTGAATAACATAGTGTTCGAGGGACCACAAAACATGATGTTTCCCGAGGAGATCAGTCGATAAGTGTTTTATTAAAAAGCAAGTTTCAAAGGAAACAACGGGTGAATATACGCAGTAGCGTAGCCAGCCTGTCCATTTGTCCCGCAATGCTAATATTTTAGTGTTCATGCACTGACTGTGAAAACAATAGATTTCTAAAGGCAGGAATAATTATAATAACTCGAAATTTACATAGCGGGACAAAATCGTCAGGCTGGCTACGCCTCTGAATATACGCGACAAAAACGCAGGCAGAGAAACGTTTCATTTTAAAAAGAATTCGGCTGAGCCGGACTGCCTGAGGTTCAATGGTCATATGTTGCGTGTGTCCATCACGATTTCCGGTTTTATTAACCCCCGTTGGAACTCGCGGGGCCCGCCGGTTGTATCTCTTAACGACATTTTAAGTAGTTAAATCGTAGTTAACGAGAAAATACATCATTCTGATTGGCCCCCAGTTGTTAAAAGTATTAATCCCCTATCAAACTGGTTTAAACCTGACACACAAGATTTTGCTGTAAATGTAGTTTAGCCATTAAGATTCTGAAACAGATGAACTTCGAAACTTGCTATATAATAAAATTATTTACTTCAACTTTATCTTGAAATGTAAGCCAATTAACCTGTTGAAATATCGTTAACAAACTATAGTCAATACGGCGTGAATATGCATCGCATCGCAACTGACAATTGTTCCCGCTGCACGTTTCTGCAACTTTAGAATTTTGTTGACATTTCTGTCGTGGTATTCGCCCATATATAGTTACACCGTATAACATCACTTTCTTTATGAACACGTTATAATATTTTTTCCTTTGCTCTATTGGAAAAATCGTGTAATCTTCCGTAAAACTCTGAGGCGTTGACATAATGCCGACATGTTTATCATAACTCATGGTCGAGGTTGACACCTCATTTGATCAATATTTTCATTCTTAAGCCTTAAAAGAATCTTTGTTAAAGGTTAATGTTTGTGCTGCAAGCTTAGTACCAAGTTGCTTTCCGGTGACAAACATGCATGGACTTCGTCTTTTGAACATTTATAATCATGTTATTTTGAGTAGTTCAAAGAGAAATGCTATTAAAATCTGATCACCTTAAGAGTTATCAAAGATTTGAATTTTTTTTACTGCATGCATGTTTCGAATTAACTATAAACCAACTCCAGTGCGAATGAGATAATTTTTTACATTAACATTGTGAAATATGATACATGGGAGGCGATACTCTATGTAGACTATGTATAACAAAATACTTACGAAAGAAATAAGAAATTTATGTAATGTGATTTTATAAATAGACTACTAAGGCAAGGTGTACCCCCGTGGGGATACGCCTTGCCGACGATAATTAAAACTCTTATATGATGGGCTTGGCACCCTATCTAAAAGACCGACAGGTGAAATGTTGGACTTGTTTGTTAAGGTCTGATTTGTGCTTGCGTATGTACAGTCTACAGAGCTTCTTTGTGAGGAGATGTTAGCAGTGTCTAGGATGGCAAAGCAAGAGCGGGTGTAATTAGTTTTTCAGCTACGGTTCTATACTAGGTCACTAGGTGTTTGTAGATGTGCGAGCTTTTGTCAGCGCTGGCGTGTTCTTTGATCCTTATGGCAAAATGACGGGTGGTTTTAAGAATGTAACCGGAATTAGCCTACATCCTGCGCATGTAAATTTATAAACCACAAGGAATTTTAGATCACTAGGTTTACATCTTTAAAGGGTATTGGCAATAACTTTTTTATTCTTGCTATCAGTAATATTCGACCTCCTGATTATGAATATGTGATTATTTTTCACCCAAACTGTTTTGTTCTCGAGTTATTTCATGATTAATATTCCATTCGTCCGCCATCTTGGACCGATTTTCAAAAAAATTATCTTTTGGTAACTTGACTCTTGTGACGTCAAGTGCAGGGGAGATCAAAACAACAAATATATTTTATAGGCGCAAATCGCGATGACGTAGTTCTTGTAAGGGATTTCGCGCTTTTCAATCACTTAAATGAAAAATAACCATGATAAACAAGTATAAGAGGTATTGCCCTATCAATTTGAAAACGAACCAGGTTTGAAATTGAAGCCAAGCAATATCATTGCATAGAGTGACTCAGATGATAGTCGATCATCTGATGAGGAACTCGACCAATGCGTTTTAGGCTAAAAATGCTTGTGTCTGGAGAGTCGAAATGCTATTGAATCATCATTACGTTGGCACGAAAAAGCGTTGGAATACGAATTTCGGTAAACCGTATTCGTGATGATTGGTTCTTGCCAGACTTGCAACATTTGATGATCATGAGACTGTCTGTTAATAGCAACAATCAACTTGAAAGAGTTAGCTACAAGATCAAAATCTCTTGGTCTTACAGTTCACGAAAACGTGATTTGGAAAAGGTCATATTAATGAAATTTATAAACAGTTTACCTGGGGACATCCTGAATTAGTGCTCTAACGCAAATAAGAATATATATATATATATATATATATATATATAATTATTATATAATATATATATATATATATATATATATATATATATAAAATACAGCTATAGAGTGCATCAAGTGCCAATTGAGCCACATATTCCCCCATTTTATTCTGTATAGGATGGCATCGTTGAGCGATAAACTGCAAAAACTACAAAATAGGGCTGCACGGGTTATAACAATCTCATCTAACTCTGTATTTGCTTATTGTGGAACAGTTTGCCTGAATCTTTGAAATTATCTTCATTGCTTTCTATTTAGCGTTAGTTTTTTACTTCCACACAGCAACCTGATAGATGCCTCATATTATTGAGTCATGTTCTTTGTATGTTTACATAAGGCCTAGTATCCAATTTTATAACTTAATTTGTAGCGCATATGCTGAAAAATGCTGTGCCTACAAGACGATGCACAAACAATAAACTTTCAGACAGACTAGTAGGATACCAAAATAACAAATTTGTATGTTTGTTGCGCATTAAACGACAACATGAATAAGCCCTGTGGAGGGTAATACGGTCATCTGATCTGGGTTGACCAAGTTGAAAATGTTGACACTTTTAAATATGTATACCTGATATGCTATTTTTCCTTGATGATGCCGGCTAAATTTTCGACTTCAATTCGACACCAGCCCAAATTATTTGGGTATGGGTAAAAGGCGGAAACGGAAAAGCGGAAAAACGGAAAAGCGGAAAAACGGAAAAAAGGGTAAAAGGCGGAAAAAAGGGTAAAAGGCGGAAAAAAGGGTAAAAGGCGGAAAAAAGGGCAAAAACATGTGCGTATCGCTTCAGAATATAATTTTACTTTTAACGGAAGAAATTAATTGATTCATTTTTCATACAGAAACACGGTTGTGTTTGTAAGCTAGGTGTTTGACATTTGATAGGTGACACGGTGACACCAACGTTGTGATACTTCCGATACTATACAACATGTTTTGTTGTGTCATATTGCCTTTTATACGAAAAAGTCTGTGATATCTATATAGACTGCAGAGTACATATAGCATGTTAATGTTGTAGTCTAAGTTATTTCTAGTGCAAACAACGCAGTCTGAATGGCGGGAAGCTTTAAGCTCCCCAAACTTGTTCAGAAAAAAACAGAGGATAAGGAATTGCCAATGTTTGATTGGGCTAACATTATAAAACAAAAAAAGCTTGGCGCTGGAAATTTTGGCTCTGTATATCTAGCCAAATACGGTAGTCCGTCGCAAAATGTGGCTGTCAAGAAACTACGAAGTCTTGCTATCGACTCCCAGATGCGCTTTGTGAAAGAAGCTAAGATTTTAAACAGCGTTCAAGGTCACCGCAATGTAAGTAAATTTTTAGGGTTTTGTAGCGAGCCTCACTCTATAATGATGCAGTACTCGTGTTTCGACTTTGAGCATTTTGGAATTCAAAAATCCTTAAGTTCGCTTGGGGACTTTTTACTATTTGTTGACTGTGAATTTAACTTTTCATCGCTTGCTGAATTGTTGCCGATCTGCGCTAAGGATATTCTCGCAGGGTTAGACTATTTACATAACAATAACATTGCTCATAGAGATTTGAAACCAGGCAACATTTTGGTGTGTAACCAACACTTAAAGGAACTAATCGGCAATGAAATTGCTTTGGCCAATGCCTACAAAGATTGCCCAATTATATGTCGACTAACTGACTTTGGTCTCAGCCGTGGTGTCGATATTCAAAGCAAGTCCACCGTTAACATGTCTAAGACAACTTCCTTAGGTTGCGGTACGCCTCTGTATATAGCTCCAGAGATGCAGCTACACCAACTGGCTTCTGCTAACCAAAAAGATTTAATGCGTGCCGATATGTGGTCGCTGGGGCTTGTAATGCATGCCATGATGAACCCAGAACTTGTTAGCCCATATATAGCCGAGTTAGAAGAAAGTGGAAAAGTCAATAGCGATTTGCCACTGAAAGATCTTCTCCGGAAACGTCAACTTCCAAAGCATGGTGCAAAGTATGAGCAGACGCGTGTAACGTTATGGTGGCAACTTGATCAGGTTTTTAATCGGTGTGCTAACTTTGATGCAATTTCCAGACCTACCGCAACAGATATGCTCTGTTTTGTTAGCGAGAATTTGCCCGCCAGTTTCGACCGTTTTCCCTTATCAGTCAGCCAAAGTACTGTTTTGGAGCAGCATGATAGTCTTGTAGCTTCAAATCTGCTTAAAGGTATGCCTCAGTCAGCTGGTCTTATATATTGTCAACGTTTTATATATTGTCTAAAACGTTGTCTTATCTTATGGCACTGACTGTGTGTATCACAATGACTGTAAATAATTTAAGTTCTTGAATTTTTTCTTATGCTTGAACCATACCGAATTCAATATTATCGTACTAATATCAAGGACCGGCCTAAAATAGACGTTTTACCCTTTTTTCCGCCTTTTACCCTTTTTTCCGCCTTTTACCCTTTTTTCCGCCTTTTACCCTTTTTTCCGCTTTTCCGCTTTTCCGTTTTTCCGCTTTTCCGTTTCCGCCTTTTACCCATACCCAAATTATTTGACGTTTAGTGAATAGTGAGAAAATATTCATTGGTTGCCTGATCGTCGTGTGCGTAGAGATCAGTGTACGAAATGTACAAATTAGACGACCCGGCGTAATTGACATAGTACCAGCTATAATGATAATTAGCACTTTTACGACGGCGAAATAAACCAGTTTATTCTAAATTTACCATTAATACGTACAGTAGGGTAGTAGCGCTTAGTTTTTTCATCCAATTGAAAGAAAAAAAGGTTTATCTGCTGTTGATGAAAATTATTTTGATTTTGTGAGAAGTAGCAAAATACTAGTTTTATGTTGATATCAATGCAAAACGGTCGAGTAATTTGAGAGTAATGTCCTACTATGTATTATAGTTGGAAATAATGAATGTTGGGTTGTTGACTAGGCAAATTGGTGTTAGGATTGTTTCTTGTTTGTGCGTTTTGCCTTCTGTTGTAGGAATTAATGATGCGTTCAACAACAGATTTTGCGGGAACGAGTTGCGTTGAAGTGTGTTAGTGAGTTCTTTCAGATCGTCATTAAGGCCGTCTTCAGTATTATTAATTTTGTAGATGCGAACTACAAGTATTTTGCTGAGACCCAATTTGTACCGAAATGGCGTAAAACTAAAATAGTTAGCAAAAGGCTGGTGTAAGTTTCAGTTGTGATAAAATGTAGTACGAGATTTGTTATCTTTTTCCGTTTCAAAAGTAAACCTGATATTATCATGGCGTGAGTGTAAATAATCGCATCATTATCGTTTTCAAACATGCAAAACGCGTCATCAACAGATAACGCCGGTGGAAAAAACTAGGCTTTTCCCCAAAAAATTATTGATCCAATTTCTGTAAGATTAGCCTGAACAGGAGCTAAAGGAGAGCCCACTGCCTCACCATTTATTTGGTCGTACAAATGTGTGAGGTCTTTTTTGCTTAAATAATCTTGCTGGTTGAGACCCTCTAGGTATAACATTCTGATAAACCTTATCACCTATATATCGAGCATTGTTTTTAAGTCTACAAATAAGTTTTTATTGACTTCTCTACATAGTTTTTTAGGGTCATCTGCATGCATGACAATAATATAAAGCTATATATTTAATTGTTATTAATGTTAAAGCAGGAGTTCTAATATAATCATATACTCAATCCATAATAACCACACCGTTACCCTTGTCAGGTCTAAGGACGATAATGTTGTTTCTGATACTTTTCAAGATACAGTAGTTCTTAAGGCTGCCCTGGAGTCGGGCGGTAAGATTAAACGTAACATTGTGCCACGTGTATATATGTTCATTTATGTGGAATCGTGGAGATGTGAATCTTCTCAAACGTTGAGAGAATGTCTGCTTCGATCGTTCACTTTAGGTGGTTTGATCGAGAAATTCAAGCCGTTTTTCAAGTTTCAGCCGTTTTTCTAGTTGTAGGTTTTAATTTTTTTACGGTGATTCATGAGCATTGTTTTTAAGATTCGTTTAAGATGTTTAAGATCAGCTGATTTCTTGGCGAGATCACTAGTGGTTCAGGCTACGCTTCTCGGGAGCGCTTCGATATCACAGGGCGTGATATTCTTCTGCGGATTGCGTTGACATCCGCTGTATCTTTGACATCAACTTTTCAGAACATCGAAAATCGGGCAAGGAAAATTTTCCATTGTAATTATGTGATTTGATTAGATTAATCAAGCGTTTAAAATAAACTAAAGGTCTGTTACACGATCCAATTTTTTTTTATTCAATTCACTTCTGATGGATGTTTTATAGTCTGTTGTTTTGTAATGTATACGAGCAGCAAATTCACTAAAGCCAATGCAGTACTACTACTTTATCAATAACCAACTATATTTCATACGTCAGAAGCTGGATCCAGCAAAATTGGATCGTGTGAACAGACCTTAAGACAAATATGGTTTACCTAAACTATACTGAATTGAACTGACCGCGATCTCAATAGCTCTCCTCCACTTAGACCTATTGGATTAGTCTCCTTTATCAATGCCTATAATTACACTTTACCTAAATAATTATGCTCTCTATCAACCCTCTTATGCCGGACGACTACATCGCTAAGGATTCATTCTCGTTTGTTGACGAACATTCTAACCTTGGCAGCAGTGGACGCTTTCTTATGACATTTGGGCAATCAATTTTAATCCATGCTAACATTTGGCGTCAAATTAATCCCCTAATTTTCTATAAAAATTTTATGGCTGCATCAAAACCCATTTCCTTTTCAAATGGCTTATTTTACGACCAAATTGATGGTGAGGCAATGGGCTCTCCTTTACTGAGCTCCGGTTCTGGCTAATCTTTTCATGGCCGAAATTTCTATGACAGAAATTGGATTTAATAAATACAGCGGAAAAAAGCCTCCTTTCTATATCGGCGTTATGTGTTGATGACACGTTTTGCATGTTTGAAACTGGAAACACGTTTCGCATGTTTGACACTATTTTCGATTATTGAAAGTCACGCCATGATAATATCGCCATCTGCCAAACTAATTACACCCGCTCTTGCTTTGTTAGGGAGCTTTAACAGTGACTACGAGTACGACTACGAGTACGAGATTCGTCATTCTTGTGCGTTGTTTGCTTACGCCATCAGCCAAAACTCGTAGTCGTTGGGCTTTCGAGTACGAGTTTTTTGGCAAATTTCGTACTCGAAAGCCCAACGACTACGAGTTTTGGCTGATGGCGTAAGCAAACAAAACTCGTACTCGAAAGCCCAACGACTACGAGTTTTGGCTGATGGCGTAAGCAAACAACGCACAAGAATGACGAATCTCGTACTCGTAGTCGTACTCGTAGTCACTGTTAAAGCTCCCTATTACCATCCTAGAGACTGCTAACACCTCCTCACATGCAAGGAAGCTCTGTTGAATCTTGTACCACTTAAAGGCCGCGTTACACTATGCGACTTTTCTTGCAACTTGCAATGCAATCATACCCAAGATGTTGCGCATGCAGTCAAGTCAAGTTTAACTTTCATATACAGGGAACGCGGAACATTTTTTGTATTGCTGGGGCTCGGAACCGCGCGCCTGCTACTAGGAGAGTGCGGGAAAATTTTAAAATATACATAGGCCTCTGAAATGGCCGCAAATGCCTCTCAATTTCCCAGCATGTTTGGCGCTCATATATACAAACATTAAACAATATAACCATGCTTTGGTTATGATGTCAAATATTTTGATATGGATAACCACGCTGTTTTAATGCTTGTCCTATGTAAAGTTGCAAGCATGCTTCGTGCTCATATACAAACATTGAAAAATATAACTATGCTTTGGTTAAATGGTCTAATTCTGGTGCAATGTAAAGTTTCAAGCATGTTTGGTGCTCATGTACAAACCTCGATATAAAGTTGCAACTTGCAAGCATCCGGAATATGGCCGGAAAACGGTATACTCCACCATGGTCGAATATGGCCGGAAAACGGTATACTCCACCATGGTCGAATGTGCCGGAAAACGGTATACTCGACCATGGTCGAATATGGCCGGAAAACGGTATACTCCACCATGGTCGAATATGGCCGGAAAACGGTATACTCCACCATGGTCGAATATGCCGGAAAACGGTATACTCCACCATGGTCGAATGTGCCGGAAAACGGTATACTCGACCATGGTCGAATGTGCAGGAAAACGGTATACAGACCGTATACTCGACCATGGATAATCACGCTGTTTTAATGGTGGAAAACGGTATACTCGACCATGGTGGAATGTGGCCGGAAAATATAACCATGCTTTGGTTATGATGTCAAATATTTTGAAACGGATAACCACGCTGTTTTGATGGTCAAATGCCTGTCCTTTTTGTCTCTGTTTTTTTTTTATTTTCGTCAAACATATGTGCTGAACATAACTAATTTCAACCCATTTGTAAACATGGCGGATTTATTACGACATGATATCGTTGGAAATTAGAATACTCATTTGTTTGAATTGGTTATTAAAATATATATACGTTGAAGAAGTAAAAGTTATGATAGCATTCAAGATAAGATACACTGCATATACTTGTAAGCAAAAAATACAAATTGCTAAAAATATTGCTTGTAAATTTGAGCGAACTAAAAATATTCGAAATTAAAGACTAATTACGGAAAAATTATTGGTGGGGCTAGCCCAGCGAGCCACCATGCTTCGCGGTCCCTGATATACTGCCAGATGTTTAAGCCAGAAATTTAACATCCGTACCCAATCCTGTGGATCTAAGCTAAGCTTTTCTAATTCTATTGTCTCATCGACTTTCCCACCAAGCTTTAAACATAAACACAAACGCCGCAACGATTTTTGTCAAATTGAATTCCCGTCACGTTCTCAACTATATTTTCCCCACGTCGAGGTTTTCGAAATCTCTTTTGGCTACAAGAAGCCATGGTTCACCCTGCGGCAAACAAATACCGATTATCTAGTCAACAACGCCTTTAATTCTTTCCTTCTTTACGCATTCGTTTGATTGCCTCGGTGCTATGTGTATCTAAAATCTTGCTGAAGATGCATATTTTTTCTTATATAATGCATCTCTTCGCTATTTTTAGTTGAAAAAACTACTTTTTCACTCGATGTAGGAAGAATGATTTTAGAAGTTGTTGGTTCCATTTTGATCATATTATTTACATGGTTCCTGAAGACCTGTTACAATAGACGTGGTATGCCTCCAGGTCCATTTCCACTTCCCATCATTGGAAATCTTCATTTGATATTGGGCGATGATTTTCCGTTCTCAGCCGAAAGGTTTCGTGAGAAATATGGAAACACTTTTACACTTGTTCTTCCTACAGAAAACGTCGTAATGGTTACCGATGCAGCAACTGCACGAGAAGCTCTCCTCACAAAAAAAGATACTTTTCAAGGTCGGATTCCGAGTGTGATGTACCCAATAAACGAAATATTACAAGAAAAAGATCTGGCGACAAGCGATTTTGATGATCAATTTCGACTTAGGCGTAAAGCATTCGTTATGGCTATGCATACTTTTGGAGAGGGGAAAAAGATTATACATGAAAATGTAAACGACCAACTGGATGAATTCTCCAAGGCGGTTGAAAGATTGAACGGGCAGCCTTTTGACCCTTCAGATATTTTCGAGAGTTCTATAGCTTCTATACTTTATCGTTGGATAACTGGTAAGACAAATAACATAGAAGATGGTACTGTTGGCAAATTGCGTGCTTTTAACAAAGCATTTTTCTCCTGCATATTTTCCGGTCCTTTATATCGTCTTATTCCAGTATTAAAGCACTTTCGTACCAAACACACAAAAGATATCAAAAATTTAAAAGATGAAGTACGAAAACTTTTTATAACGGCAGCGGAAGAGAAAGCGAAAGCTTTTTCTCTTCGGTCAAGAAAAAATCCAAATGATTTTGACGAGGAAGAATATCAAAATATCATGGAATCTTTAATGGCTTGGTGCACACATCTTAAAGTGGAAACAGACTGTGTTCCCTTTCTATCGGCCGGTGTCATGCTTGGCGGATCTGATACAATTTCCACGTTTTTTGTTTGGTTCCTGCTGTATATCATCCTTGATCAAGAATTGCAGAAAAAGCTTCAAAACGAAATCGACGAAGTCCTGCAGGGGAATGAAGTGCTCCAGTGGAAAGATATGTCTACGCTTCCGTACTTGCAAGCGACTGTTTGTGAAGTGATGCGACACTCGTATTTTGTTCCTATGTCTCTTCCTCATAACCCGGTGAAAGAAGCACAACTGCAAGGCTATCGCATTCCAAAAGAAACAACCATTTTCTTCGATTACCACTGCATTCATAGAGATGAAAACGTTTGGGAGAATCCTTCAGTGTTCAACCCCGACAGATTCATCGATGAAAATGGGAAGTTCGTTGGATGGCGTGTGAAGCCAGGATTCATGCCTTTTGGTATTGGTAGCAGATTATGCACTGGCGAAAATTTATCCAGAGCACAGATAATGTTCTTCACATCGGGGATGCTGAAGCGATATAAGTTTGAGGTTAATGAAGATGATCCCATGCCGACATTGGAACGTGGTAAAGCGGCGGGAAAATTTCCACCTATACCGTTCAAAGTGATTGCTCGAAAGCGTGAATAAGTTAAGGAAACATTATTTTATGTTTGTATCTTAGTATATTTGTTTACAGGGGATTTAGTTTGTTCTTGTGAAATTTATTTTCAGCGGTTTAAGGGTTCGTAAGATATAGTGTGATAATTAGATTGATAGAAATTATAATTATAATTAGATACAACCAGTGGAGGTGAATAAATCGTGTGAAAAAAGTAAAATGGTAATTATAATAACAATCGACAATGAAATCATGAAGAAAATGAAATAAAAACGTGTTCAATATGGTCTGTCTCGTGTACGAAGGCTGATTTTCGTATTATGGCGGTGATTTCGTCTTTTCTACCCAGCAGTATAAAAACCGTAATTCCAGATGTGCATTGCTAAAATTTTGGCCTTGCCCGGCGCTCCACATTTCTTCTGCCTGGCAAGCATGAAAGGCCGAGAGTTTATAATTATAAATTATATTATTATTATTAACATTATCAACTTCTGGAGAAAGGAGCCTTAATTTTGGGTTGGAGATTTACATAGATATATACATGCAGTGAACTAGGTTACCTGCAAGGTAGGGATTGCTGCGGGCATTAAAAACAAATTGGACCAAATATCATATAAGAACAGGATGGGCAAAACTGTACAATTGTTAAAAAAATATTACAAAAGCGTTGAAATTTGTGAAATATGTGTCACACGATCACGTCGCAACTAATTTAACAAAGGACGTGTTAAGGTGAAATTTTTCTTGCAACTTGGAATTCTGCTTGTAATCAGTAAAGTCAATGAAGATATGCCATATGGATTGGAAAAATATCAACGCAAAACACGTACTTTGGCATTTTACATTTCTCAAGAGTAGAGTTGTATTGCAAGTTGCAAAAAAATTGCATCGTGTAACAGGGCCTGAACTAAACTCTAAAGTTAACAAAATAAGAATGTAAGTGACTTCTTCTGCAGGGCAATCCACCTTTGATGTATTCGGCCACCCTTCGGCATCGTCGTCTTGCCTTAAATAGTTCGAAGAATTGCTATACTCGTTTGCTGTATTTTCGTATATGGCAGATTGCCCAGACCCACTATGACGATGAAACACGAGGCTCAATGACAAAGATGTAAAAATAAACTTGGATTATCAAACTAAACTGTGGTCTAACAATAAGATAAAATAGGAAATACTATCAAGCGCAAAGGTGCAAATGAAATCGAAGATATAATCAGTTCCTTCAAAGAATTGCTACTCATTTACTGTATTTACATGCGGCAAGAAACACGGCTGGTAACGACAAATATGTAAAACATAACACTTGGATTTTTAATTTTAAACACTAAATTGCCGCTTTTACTAAGCTTTTTACCCCTAGTAAACGTCACACTGAATTAAGCGCAGTACCGTAGTGCAAATGAAACCGAGAATAGCCACAAACAGTTTAATCAGTTCGAAAAAAATGAAATTCGAATACGGCAGACTGCCCAGGCACACTATGACAATGAAACACGAGGCGCAATGACAAAGATGAGGAAATAAACTTGGATTATCAACACTGAGTCAAAATAAGTCCAAACAGGCAAAACAATCAACAATATACTTAAAATACGATTTGATAGTCAATACTGTAGATCGCGCGTCGTACGATATGCTAAACGAAAAATCTAGACATCAATGCGCGAATATTTATATTGTGAATCAAAACAAATTACAGTAGAAATCAGGCAAAACGACAAGCAACTGTCAACCTTATAATAAATGAAAACAAAGGCGAATGAAGAACAGAATGTATGTTAAATCTGGACTGGTACCTCTTCCAGACTTGGACGTTTGACTTTTAAGTTTTAATCCATATTGGTATTTAATCCATGTCACTGAAACGTTAGATTAATTTGTGCGCAACTGCGCATACAAACAGGCCTGACACAACTGCGTCACTGCGCACAACCACAGTGCAACGCAACCCTAAAAATTTGCTTTTCACTGCCTACTACGCCAATTAGACTGCTGCTACGCTCGCTCGCTTCAGGCTCGCTCGCTCCGCAGCAATTATTGGATTCATTGGCTCGATCTATATACTAGAGATAATTCGTGTTGACGGATGATCCGGCTGTTAGCCCGTGTTTACACATGCACAGACGAACTACAAGACGAATTATCGCTTGCCGAGCCATCGGCATCAAAGCCAATATTCTCTCAACAATCTACATAAAAATGCGTAAATTAATGTATATCCATGCAATCTTCCTACACGCATGCATGCAGACGTGTTCTGGCTACATATATTCTTTACCTTACTCTATGGTTGCGGGTATTGTTTTCTAATATAGTTTGCAGTTGCGTTAAAAAATGGTGTCCGGTGAGTATCCTCGGTATATCATGGAAACAACCCCCAAAGGAAGCGCTTGAATACATAGTATGTGGATAATTGCTACCGGCGTAGAAAGCGTCATAGTTGTTTTTAAAATAATATCTCGATAACTAACGTTGTATTCTCCACTATCGGCGAACGACTCCAGAGCTTGGTTTGCAATGGAGATATGCGTTGATATACGACACGCGTTCGTAGTAGAATAGCGTATGGGGGCCCGTTCTGGTCAAAATGCAGCATTCAATATTTTATAGACGACCAATTATTATTCCTTGGGTGTTGAAATATTATTTCATACTCAAATTATATTTTGCTTCGTGAAGCTATTATTTTTTACAATGCTAAATTATTTCTAACAAGTTTGGAAATAATTTTATCTATTGCTTGAGTTATTTTTCACCACTGCAAAATATTTTTGTCCGCACAATAACACGAATAAATTTTATGTATGTAAGAATTAATTTTGTCACAACCGCGAATTAATTTTGTCACAATCGCGAATTAATTTTGTCACTGCAACCAACAATTAATTTTGCCAGTGATTTTGCCTCTTTCGAACCCACTGTACCGTGATCCTCTTCGACCGCAACGTCGTGCGCGCCATGTGTAAAACATGGCCGCGGAGAGAGATATTTCTCGACAAGTAAAAGCGATTGCTGAGGCGGCAATAGCAAGCATAAACCAACTAACATCGTTAATAGAAAGATCTGGACCTTCAGCATCGTCGACGTCAACATCTGCTTCAACAACTGCTTCAGCATCTGCTACTGTACCCCAGAACCAACCTGCTGTAGATCAATTGACCGAACTTCGAAGGCGCTTTCCGACAACATCGAGAAATGCGAGTGGAGCCAGCAGAAATCCAACCACTGGGAGGTATACCAGTAGATCCCGCAATTCGTCAACTTCTCACCCTTACTCCAGAGGAAATCAAACTCAAAGTTCTAGGCGGGTTGGTCGACCATCAACAAACGACATTGTTGCCAAGGATGTGGTCATCTTGAATTGGGATAGTAGCAAGATACCAACCAAACCTGAGAAGGTGGAACTGGAACAAAATGGCAGAATTATATCTGGGTTCGATATTGACCGTCAATGGGATTCAGACACACTTAAGCTGAAGTTATCAGAATTATTGACTGGTGAACTTAATGGGATGGCATTTGAGATAGTCAAAAACTGCTCTGGGACATTGGTCATACCAAACATACCGGCAGGTAAACAAGTTGATGCAAAACTTCTTCTTAAGTCCATTGCACCAGCCGGCATTGTGTACATCAGACTCATGGAAGAAGCACAGTCTACAAATGACAACAAGGATGGTGCAGCAGATGAGCTTCCCTATCATAACACATTCTCTGAAGATATGGATGATAACACCGTTGCCACTATTAACTTAACCCAACCCACCATCTCATCCTATTTCCATAATTCAAGTCAGGATGTGGCTGATACCCAGAGAAGTATTGGCAATGAAGCAACATCAACTGTTAAACCAGAAGCCCAGTGCCCTTTTGACATACAGCTGATCATTGATAATGCTAAAGATCAAGGATTATCAGATCCTGTGGAATTGTTGCGATTCATCCAGCAGCATGTTGTATCTGGCCGACCACTGGAACTGTCTTCTCTTGAGGAAACGTTAGAGGGTGCAACAAATTTAATAACAATTGACAGAGACAGGGTTATTGAATCCACATTCAGTGAACTTGAATTTATTGATAATCTAAGTACAACCTTTCAAGTTGACTTCATGGGGGAGGAGTCCGTTGACCTTGGCGGACCACGTAAGGAGTGGATTAGATTGATGAACCATGCAATCAAGGAAAAATACTTTGATCATGGGTTACGACCCTTGCTGGCCAAAGATTACTATTTTGTTGGAGTAATGATAGCAGTTGCCATGCTGCAAAATGGCCAGTTGCCTGCCTTTATTGGTGATGAGATCCTTCGAAGAATTCTATCATCAAAAAATAGCCCTGATCCTTGTATATACCAAATTCAGCGTGGTCTTGAGATGTTGGGCATGCTATCAGCACTGATACAACTGCCTATGCTGACTTACCTGTTGCGACCTGGAGCCCAGCAGAAAGTAAATGTGCAAAAATTGTTGCACATTTTGCAGCCACAGTTTTCAGAGGAAGGGTCTAATGCACTCACAATGGAAAAAGAGGTTTACCAAATGTTTGTAAGGTATGTGAGAGAAGTGGCAGCAGGCAGGCGAGTTTGTGGAGATATAACCTTGGATCTAAGCCACATTCTTCAGTTTGTTACTGGTGCAGCAGAAGAGCCTGTGCTTGGATTTTTCCTCCCTCCATCATTAAAATTTATCTCACCAACTGAAATGCCAGTCCAGTCATCTGGTTCTGACCCAACACAAGTCATAGCTGGTTTTCTCCCATTCGCTCGCACTTGCAGCAACAGTTTGCATTTGCCTAGGGCAACAAGCCAATACCCTCTTCCCACTAAGGAAAAATTATTTGACCTCTATGATATGGCATTCAGTCATCATATTTGGGAAGCAGTAAATTGTAAAACACTCCTTGGTACCATATATATTTCTAAAAGTAAAACTGTGATATGGATGGTTATTATTGTTCTTGTTCTTGTTCTTGTTACTGTTCTGTTAAACAAAGATAACACTAAAATATTCCAAATTTTGTAATATTACACCAGTATGTAAACAACATGTCATAATCTGCCAATGTAACAAATTATGTTACTAATTAAACTTTATTTAAACCAATATCAACAATAACTTGGTGGGAAAACTATGTGATAGAATTACAGAAGTAGAAGTTAATTCGTGTCATTTTATGGAATTAAATGTGCAGTGACACAGTGTTGCTGCCCATTCTAATATGAATGAACTTGAAAATCTTTCTGCCAACAATTAATCAAGTTAAGAGTAAAATACCATAAAACTTATGACATACAGTCTGTATAATCTTCATTATTATACAGCATTTTTATAAAATTGAAGGCTTTTTTATTACTCCCAACTTGATTAATTGTTGGTAAACAGCCTTTTTAAGTCTGCTGCTGTATCACCCCCCCCCCCTAATGTTGGACACTTTCATGGTTGTGTTTGCTTAAATTATATTTTAGTCATTCATCACATCATCAACCATGTTATTCAATGTTTCAATGCATTGCTGATACAGATCTTTTCCACTGTTGTTGTCATTAGATAAGGGATTTGGAAGCATTGCTAATTCTTCATCTGTTAAGTCAAGTATGGGTGGGGTAACAACTACTTGGTAGTCTTCATCTTCAATTGACAGCACACCATCTGGATCTACACCAAGGTTTTCAATATCTTCCCCATGTAGGGCAGTGTGATCAGAGTGTATATTTCCCAACATCCCTGTATGCCACATTTGTAGTGGTGACTGGTTCCTCTCAGTGGAAACAGGACGATTATTGAGTTGGGCAACAAGCTCTTTTAGAGAATTTTCAATTCTTGGTATGTACATATGGTGCAAGCTAAATAAGTGAATGTCATCCAAAACATCGAGCAAACCATCCCTCTCCAATTCTTCAAAGATACGAGCATAAAACACTAATACACCTGAATAGACATCACGGTGTGTTCGCTCAACTCTGCAGTTATGCACCGATGAGCCTGTGATGATGCTACCTCTTCCTGCACCACGATTTTGAATCATATATGCTGCTACATGATAATTTTCCATTCCATAATCACTACGAACCCGGGAAGGAAGCCCCCATTTGTGCACTGCCTTCTCAAACAAAGTCAAGACTGTGTCAGCTTTGTTATTATTACGACATACTGCATATAAAATGAGTCGTGTTTTCCCATCAATACAGACATGAGTTATCATCTTATATCTGATCAACTTATGCCCAGAATCTATGTGCCACAGACTATTTGGGGTTGGGACATAGTATTTTCTACGATGAATAGCCATTCGCCAACGTAAAGCAGTTCCAACAGGGTCATTTCTTCGTAAACATTCGCTGACTCGTCGCCTTTGCACGTGCAAGCCTCTGCTCCTTAGAGCCCCAATTAATCGCCTTCTTCCCAGGTTTGGTGTTAGAGGACCAGAACTAGTGGTACAGGTTACAATACCATGATAAATATTGTCCAATTCATCATCTGTCACAGTTGAGTAGCTTTCAAACTTTTCATTTAGACAAAATTCGACCCGTCGCCGTCGTATAGTTGAGATGCTTACTTGTAAAATTCTGCTAATTTTTTCCCAGGAAAAAAAAACGAACGCAAATGTTCCAGGTGATCTTTCGATATCTCGTAACGTTTACGACCACGCCTTTCACTTGTACCTTCAAGAGGTGCGGAATAGGACAAGTCAATTTCATCGTCGAAATTAACATCACTATTACATTCAATTAGAGAACACAAAAGGTTGATAAGTTCGGTCAATGATCTTTTTAAGTTCTGTAATGGCATCTCAAGATCAACAGAGGGAAGGCCCGTTGGGTTCGGTCGACCTCCTGATGTATCATTCAAAAGCAAAGTGATAGTCCCAGTTGCATCCAGTAGCCTGTTTCTTGCTTCAGTTAGAATGTCTGTCTCTAATGGCTGCTGTTCTATGTCATTAAAGAGACTCACCACACTTCTTAAATTTTGAAGAAAAAGTGCGAAACCGCCTTCGTTTCGCTCCCGTAGAATTCGACCTCGACGTGTTCGACGAGCTGGCATTTCGTCATTTCAGAATTTGTTAGTTTGTCAGTTCCGAAAGCTAAGAAAGACTTTGCAATATGTTTCTTTCAATGTGCCATTTACCTGATTTCATCGATGCTGTAGCTATCTTCCAAGAGACGTTGCGGTCGAAGAGGATCACGGTACAGTGGGTTCGAAAGAGGCAAAATCACTGGCAAAATTAATTGTTGGTTGCAGTGACAAAATTAATTCGCGATTGTGACAAAATTAATTCGCGGTTGTGACAAAATTAATTCTTACATACATAAAATTTATTCGTGTTATTGTGCGGACAAAAGTATTTTGCAGTAGTAAAAAATAACTCAAGCAATAGATAAAATTATTTCCAAACTTGTTAGAAATAATTTAGCATTGTAAAAAATAATAGCTTCACGAAGCAAAATATAATTTGAGTATGAAATAATATTTCAACACCCAAGGAATAATAATTGGTCGTCTATAAAAAATTAAATGCTGCATTTTGACCAGAACGGGCCCCCATAATAGCGACCATTTAAAATATATAGTACTAGTAAGGTCAACAAATCAGGCGGTTAGGCATGCATTTCTCACATGCATGATTCTTTTAGGTTTATCAAGGGTATACTATAGCCTTTTCTTATAAAACCGTTGAATGGTAATTTAAAGGCTCATATACTTTTGATTTTATCGCAATGTTAGAACGAAAAACAGGCAATGGGTGGTATATAGGCCAAATCGGCAAGTGCCACAAAATCTTATATATATAATAATTAAAAATGTTTAAAGGGTCGCCTTTTACTGACTGACGAGGAAAAATATGAACGTTTATATTACATATATTACATAATTATAAATGTTCGACGGCATAAGCATTTTTATGCGTGATGACAGTAAAATTTGTTTGTATCCACAAATGATTTTTATTAACAATTAATATATTATTTTAATCTTTACAAATAACAATATTTAAATTTACAACTTTCGCACCATGACCTTCTTCTCTAGCAAATTTAACATTTTTCTAGGCCTTTTTAGCATTTTATAAGTTGCGTTAATTCCCAGAGGCAAAAATTCGCGAACAATTCATTCAAATTTTATTAACAATAGGTGATTTCAATAGTTTGGGGGTTTTTGGGGACAGAGTATTTTTTTCGACGTTGTTGGTATACTTGTTCACAGTTCTTTCCGCCTTTCCCCGTTAACATTTGCATGGCAAAGCATCAAATTCAAATTTCGAAGAATGTAATAAACATTCCTGCAAAATTCGTTCGTTCTCATGCAACGGTAAAAGTAGCTGCAGTAACATAACGTAATTTTATCAACAAGTGTCCCTCTCACGAGAGTAAAATATATATAAAACTAAATACAGAAATTATAAATACATGTATGCAAGCTAATTTATTAGATCATAAAATCATCTCCCAGTGAAATGATCGATTTCTTATAAGTATTGCTGCGCCATTTTAAGCTAAGATCGAAGAGAGTTTCAAAGTTTACAATGGTAATTTGAAATGTTCGTCCCCCCCCTCCTTAACGCGATTGTACCGAGGCACACTAGTGACACTACACTAAGTTTCTTTCACTATACGTCCTGTTACGTAGGCGGGAGTATTGAACCATGAAACAGGCACATATAAATTATACCCAAACTATTACCCATGCAGTCAATTAAATAAAAAATTATCGCAACAAGAGTTTAACTACGTTCCTGGTCCACTTTGCCAATCTTCAAACATAAACACAAACTTTAACTCCCCAACAGATTTTATAACGCGTTGCTTGTGAAATTAATGAATTCCCGTCACGTTCTTAACCATATTTTCCCCACTTCGAGGTTCTCGAATTTTTTTTCTACTTGAGGTCATGCTTCACCTGAGACAAACAAATACTCAATAACGACTTTGATTCCTTCCTTCTTCACGCATTCGTTTGATTGCCTCGATACTATAAGTATCTAAAACATTGCTAAAAATATTAGTGGAGCTTGTTGACTTCACATCTAAAATTTGTTTTTTGCATGCCCGATTTGTCTTAGCGAATTTTCACATATAACCACTTTACCAGTGGCAAAAAATCAAGAGATTTAAGCTTTGGGCTGAAATTATTTTCTTATTGTGCTGAGTTTTTGAACAAGAAATGCCCAACTTGCAAAACAGCAAGTCGAAAAACTTGTGAAGAAATTCTTCTTTTTTGCTCCCGTATGTGAAACCCCCTTTCGCTTTTTTAAGTTGACAAAATTGCTTTTTCACTTTCACAATGTAGGAAGATGTTTTTAGAAGTTGTTGGTTCCATTTTGATCATATTATTTACATGGTTCCTGAAGACCTGCTACAATAGACGTGGTATGCCTCCAGGCCCATTTCCACTTCCCATCATTGGAAATCTTCTTTTGATATTGGACGATGATTTTCCGTTCTCAGCCGAAAAGCTTCGTGAGAAATATGGAAACACTTTTACACTTGTTCTTCCAACAGAAAATGTCGTAATGGTTACCGATGCAGCAACTGCACGAGAAGCTCTCCTCACAAAAAAGGATACTTTTCAAGGTCGTCTTGCAGATGTGGTGTACCCAATAAACGAAATATTACAAGAAAAAGATCTTGCGACAAGTGATTGGGATAATAAATTTCGACTTAAGCGTCAAGCATTTGTAAAGGCTTTGCATACTTTTGGAGAGGGGAAAAAGATTGTACATGAAAATGTAAACGACCAACTGGATGAATTCTCCAAGGCAGTTGAAAGCTTGAACGGGCAGCCTTTTGATCCTTCAGATATTTTGGAGAGTTCTATAATCTCTATACTTTATCGTTGGATAACTGGTAAGACAAATAACATAGAAGATGGTACTGTTGGCAAATTGCGTGCTTTTAACACAGCATTTTTTTCCTGCTTATTTTCGGGTCCTTTATATCGTCTTATTCCAGTATTAAAGCACTTTCCTACTAAACATATAAATAGTATCAGCAATTTACAAGATGAATTACGAAAACTTTTTATACCGGCAGCGGAAGAGAAAGCGAAAGCTTTTCATCTTCGGTCTAGAAAAAATCCAAATGATTTTGACGAGGAAGAATATCAAAATGTCATGGAATCTTTAATGGCTTGGTGCGAACATCTTAAAGTGGAAACAGACTGCGTTCCCTTTGTATCGGCCGGTGGTATGCTAGCCGCAACTGGTGCACTTTCCACGCTTTTTGTTTGGTTCCTTCTATATATGATACTTGATCAAGATTTGCAGAAAAAGCTTCAAGACGAAATCGAGGAAACCTTGCAGGGGGATGAACTGCTCCAGTGGAAAGATATGTCTAAGCTTCCGTACTTGAAAGCGACTGTTTGCGAAGTGATGCGACATTCGTATTTTGTTCCTCTGTCTCTTCCTCATAACCCGGTGAAAGAAACACAACTGCAAGGCTATCGCATTCCAAAAGAAACAACCATTTTCTTCAATTACCACTGCATTCATAGAGATGAAAATATTTGGAAGAATCCTTCAGTGTTCAACCCCGACAGATTCATCGATGAAAATGGGAAGTTCGTTGGATGGCGTGTGAAGCCAGGATTCATGCCTTTTGGTATTGGTAGCAGATCATGCCCTGGTGAAAATTTAGCCAGGGCAGAGATAATGTTCTTCATATCGGGGATGTTGAAGCGATATAAGTTTGAGGTTAATGAAGATGAGCCCATGCCGACGTTGGAACGTGGGGAAGCGGCAGGAAAATTTCCACCTAAACCGTTCAAAGTGATTGCTCGAAAGCGTGAATAAGTTAAGGAAACATTAATTATGTTTGTATCTTAGTATATTTGTCTACAGGGGATTTAGTTTGTTCTTGTGAAATTTATTGTCAGCGGTTTAAGGGTTCGTAATATAGTGGGATACTGATTAGATTGATAGAAATTATAGTTGTAATTAGACAGTCGAAGTGAATAAATCGTGCATGTGAAAAAGGTAAAGTGGTAATCATAATAACAATCGACAGTTAAATCATGTAAGAAAAAGAAATAAAAACGTGTTATTGGATTACGTGCAATTTTCAAACACTGGAACTATTGAAATTTGGCTAAATTAATGGGGGGGAGGGCATCGAGGAGAAGTTGGGGGGCGCGTTAAATGGGGCAAATTCATGCCCCGGTTCACTCATTTACGATGTCCGAGGCCAAAATAAGTCGTTTTAAACGAGTTTTTGTATTTCTAAATGTTTTTTCCCTGAAATATCATTTCAGGATACCTAAGGTAGTAAAACCAGTTCAAAAAATTACTGTCTTTCCTCAAAAACCGAAAAAGCGACTTAATAAACGAATGTAATTTTTTAAATACAAATTTTCGTTGTTGCAACGTGGTTGCTACTAAGGAAGCGTTGATGTAGGCGCTTAGCTTAGCACCCGGGACAGGAATTTGCCACCCTCTATGGCTAAATTAGATTAAAACGGCTTCAGACTATATGTGCACACGGTAACCGGCGTTTTCGAACGTTTTCATTTTTCCGGTTTCAAACACCGTTAATTTACAATAAGAATCTGAAGCTAATTTAGCATATTAAGCATATTTTCCCTTGAATCTATGGTAAACAGGGCGTCAAAACGAATGTTAAACGATTAATTGGACAAAAACGATTTTGTAAACGCTCAAAAGGCGACGCTCGTGTGCACACAGCCTCACAAAGGCTGAAAGTGGGAGCAAAGGTTTCAGTCTTCTCAAAACTCCGATCACATTTTAAGACTTGTTAATTGTCTTTCGTTAAATTAAAGCTTTTCGGGGGCGATATCGCTTTTGTGGTGTCGTCATGATTTATACCCCGTCTTATTTGCTGTAGTTTATTCTTTTCTATAGCATCTACTCTTTTTACTTTCCTTATATTGTCGTGGGCTTCTATACTTTATTTGTTCAGTTATTTTTAATTCTTCGCGGAGTTTATTTTACTCGATTATACATGCGTGTGGAGTAAATATTTGGATACACACCAAAATGGAGTACTTTTAACTGCAGTTGATTTTACTCCATATATTTTTACTGCATGTCCTTATGGGAGTCCATTTATCCCCAGTTTAGTGGGGATACCATGCAGTGGCCCACTGCATGGTATCCCCACTAAAATAACTCGCAGAAATTAACAGTGCTGTAACCTTGGGTGTTGAAAGTTTACCAATTAATTTGGACTGTCGATACCTCATGCAATTCAAGTGAGAATTTTTGCATTCCCAAGCCCTTTATAGGGTCATCACAAGATCCCACAAAGTGCTAGATTGGATTAAACCTGTATTATACGTAGATTTAACACTCAGTGAATGCTTTCCATAACAGCATATAGATAAGGGTATGGTCGCTGACACCAATATGTTAGTTATTTGACTCGTTTTTGAGAAAGAGATAATGATCAGTGTAGAAATGCTGTTTGTAATTCTAGTATATATAGGATTTTTAATCACTTATGTATATTGGTATAACTCAGAAAGCTTTATAGTTAGTTATCGGTATTCGGTTTTCTATACCACATCCGCAGATACGTTGCAATTCAAGTCACCAGTTGTATTGTTTTCAAATCCCAGAGATTCAATCTCGTCTAATACAGATTCCATGATCTTTTTCAAACCAATGAATAATCAGAGAATTGGGAGGCCAGTGCCATTTAGAAACAAAAATAAAGGGCTTGACTATTTGCCTAGAGATTCAGAGAAATTCAAAGAAATTCAAGTTCTTCATATCTATATGCCCAATTAAACTTTGGATGTCAGTACGCAAAGCCAGCACAGAAACGATTCAATGGAAAATGCTTCAGATGCAATAAAAAGGGTCACATGAGCTAGGATAGCTGGACAAAGAACGAGAAGTGGTGCGGTAGCTGTCGTAGCAAGACACACAACACGAAGAACTGCAGAAGAAAGGACAGCAAAGACGACATATTTCAGCAAAGGCTAGATGGCATATATCAGGATATTCCCAATGTCACAGGGATAGCAGATGATATTATCATTTCTGGTAGTATCGGAGAAGAGCACGACCAGGCATTCGTTAAAATGCTTGAAGCCAGTCGAGTGAACAATGTGAGTCTAAACTCTGAGAAATTACAGTTTAGGCAAATAAGCGTTAATTTTCATGGTTATGTACTGTCTCAGGAAGTTGGAAGCAATTAGGAACATTACCGCCCTAACCTCTACCAAAGAATTGTTCAGTGTCAATCCTTGGGTTAATTACTTATCTTAATCGTTTCTTTACAAAGCTTGCCAAGTTAACGGACCCCCTCGAGAATTGGTAAAGAAAGATGTGCATTTCAATTGGGTTGCACTTGATGCGGTCAAAGTATAGCTTAAGTCAACACAATTTGTGTCGTATTATGACCCTGATCCAGCCGTTAGAACAATCCTGCAGTGTGACGCCAGTCAGCAAGGCTTGGGCGCTTAGTTGAGACAGGTCGACTCTGGTGGTAATGAGAGGATGGTGACCATGGCTTCAATGTCTCTTGATGACGCTGAAGCAAAATATTCCAATATTGAGGATGTCTAGCTGTGATGTTTGTGCTAGAGAAATTGACCATTCCCCACTCAAGCAGATCTTCAAAAAGAACATTGCGGAGGCCCCAGCTCAGTTGCAGAGAATGCTGCTAAGATGTTTAAAGTATGACATCAAAGTCCAGTATAGACGTGGAGAAGACATTCCAGTTGCTGATGCCTTGTCGCGAGTATGCCTTGAAGAAAGTAGCATCAGCCAAACAGAATGCAACCCAAGATTGCGAGAATGACATACATGCGATTCACTTTATCATGCATGACTCGCATCCTGTTGATGTAAATCAAGTGAAGTCAGCAATCGACGCAGATCCAACAATGCTTCTTTTGAAGGATACCATTTACAATAGGTGGCCCAATTACAGAAAGCAATGTCCACAAGAACTATGGGATTTTTGGAATTTAGTTTTTTAGGAATTTAGATTGATGATTTAGTTTTGGAGGATGGTCTAATCCTGAAGGAGATGAGACATTTAGTTTCACCTTGATGACCACCATTGATTGTCTTCAACACCAGGACTCGGAAGGATTCAGGGATTGCCACTTTTCCCTTGCTAGGCAAGCAGTCTTTTGGCCAGGCATATCAAGCGACATCCGCCAAATGGTAAAAAGATGCGAGTCCTGCAAACACCGGTACCAATCAGCGCCAATGAAATTACTACTGATGCAACCAGACTTGGCGGCATCACCTTGGGAAAAGTTGGGCGCAGACATCTTTGAATTCAACAAAGCAAAGTGTTTGATGGTTGTCGATTATTATTCAAGATTCATGGTCATACGTATTTTGAGTGACATGTCCGCATCTACGATTTCCAGTCATTTCACCAGCATTCTTGTGGAGTATGGGCTACCATCAATCATAATGGTTGGTTTTGGAAGTCAGTTTGTCAGCAAGAAATTCAAGGAGAAATGTAAACGAAGCAATATAACCTTGACCTTTAGTTCGCCATATCACCATCAGACCTGCAACTTGGCCAAAAAAAGTGTTGACCTTTTGTAAATCACTTTGGAAGAAAGCGTTGGAGACTAAACAGTGTCCTTTTGCAGCTGTGTGGATGTACCGAATTACCCCTCTCGACAATCAGTTGCCATCGCCTTACGAGCTCCTTTTCGGCCGTAAACCAAGATCGCTGTTACCGAGTGGGAGGTCTGCCTTACAATCAATACATGTCCATTAAGCTAAGAGTCCAACACACAGCGCCAGACGAAGCTGGCTGAGACCTATAACAAGCTGAGACCTATAACAAGAGGGCCAGTCATGATAAGCAAATCCTAGAAAAAGCTGAACCAGTGTATGTTTGGAACACCCTCAAGCGTATCTGGGAACCAGGAGTGATTTTCGACCGACCTAATCCCAAAAGAAAACCGAGAACATATATATCATTGGAACAAAACAAGAAAAATTCTGGTGCACTCTGGAAAACATTGAATAAAATTACATCACGTTTCAAGTCATCTGCTTCTACAACTAGTATTGAATCTGACGGTGCGTTGCAAACTGATGTTAAATCGTTTGCGGAAGTTTTAAACTCGCATTTTTTGTCTATCGGAAGCAGATTAGCTGCAGTGGTTAAATCTAGATTTGGGATCATTCATCGGGTCAATACGTCAAAAGTTGTCAATGATACTCAGGCCTCATTTGCTTTTGGTATTATTGATGAGCAATTTGTTTGCAGAAATCTTCCTGAGTTGAAAACCAATAAAGCTATTGGCCTCGATCGTGTTAGTGCCCGTCTGTTGAAGGATTCTGCCAATGTACTTGCACCTGTACTGACCAATTTGTTCACTTCAATCACTCATTGTCCTCTTCTATGTTCCTGATATTTGGAAATGTGGAAAGGTCACTGCCCTGTTTAAATCCGGTAAAAGAACAGATCCAAACAACTACAGGCCAATAACAGTTCTCCCCATTGTTAGTAAAATCCACGAAAAAGTGGTTCATTCACAAATATATAGTTATCTACAGTACAATAAATTATTGTCGCCATCTCAATTTGGGTTTAGACCCAAAAGTTCGACTGAAATTGCTCTCGTAAACTTTACCGACTCAATTTTGGCAAATATGGATAGAGGATTTATTACAGGGGCAGTCTCAGTCGATTTAACTAAAGCCTTTGATACCGTTGATGACGGAATTCTGTATGACAAATTGAAAATCGCCGGCTTTGATGATACATCTGTGAATTAGCTTAAATCATATCTTACAAATAGAACTCAAGTAACTGCAATTGGAAATGTTTACTCGTCTGTGGAATCTGTATGCATTGGAGTTCCTCAGGAAAGTGTGTTGGGTCCCTTATTATTCGTCAGCTATATGAACGACCTGCCTTCATGTATTAAACATTGTAACGTTTCTCTCTATGCTATACTGTTATTTACTTTTCTTTTTCTGATGTATCGGTAGTTAAAGGCAATTTAAATTCCGATCTAGCAAGACTAAGCCAGTCGCTCAACGAAAACCTTTTAACATTAAATGAAACCAAATGTAAATTTGTTATATTTGGTAGTAATCAAAAACCTGCAAAGATAAAACGGATTTCCCTACAAACGAACGGATGCCAAGTTGATGATGGACCATATTGATCAGCTAAATGTGAACGTTTGTCAGCGCCTAGGAGCTCTGCGACCAATTAAACATCTATTCCCACATGATTCAAGAATTACTTTGTATAATAGCTTGATTTTGCCGTTGTTTGATTACGCAGACATCGTATGGGGTGATAAAGATAATGCTGTCTTGATTAATCAACTTCAAGTACTTCAAAACAACGCCGCTCGTATCATATTACATAGGACATTGTGCCATGCCATGCAATACTGCCTCGTACAATAGTAAACGCAAACTAAAAATCTCTAACACTTTTAGACCCCGTTTACACTAGAACGAAAGTTTCCGGATTTGTAAAATTTTCCGGATTCATTGTTACACACATGTATCGGATTCGTCAGGTGTTTACACTACACTTTAGTTGTCTCTGTATGCGGATTTGTCCGTTTACACTCATATTACTTGTTCTTGAAGAATTGTTTGATTGTCATTTTGAATTTCTTCGGATTCGTCGTGCAAAGCGTTTACACAAGAACATTTTCCCGATTCAAATGTTTCTGGATACGAAGTTTCCACAAACTTTTACGGATTCAAAGTTTCCGGTGTCCCAGGAAATTTGCCCCCCCCAAAATTTGGCCCATCGGGCCATATTTCCTAGGAAATATGGCCCCCCTTTCGGAAATTTGGCCCCCTCGAAAACATATACTTTATATCCATGAGTTCGAGAATCTTCTTCTAAAAGCAAGATCGTAAATGTTTGTATTCATACTTAGTTTGCTTCATTTATTTGTGTAAAAACTTTTCATCTCGCCGAAGAGCTAAGATTATCTAGCTAAGGTTATTACTAGGATTATCATAACATTACTAGGGGCTTTAATCGAAAAATAAATAAATAAGTGATAATTTCCTAAAACAACCTTTCCTATGTATGTATAACCGCTAAGCCTATAATTCATAAGGTCGCCAAATTAAGAATTTCTGGGGAGGACAAATCACGTATTTCACAGTTCGGAAATTTGGTCCCCCTCGATAACATACTTTATACTCTCAATATATATATAAAATAGATATAGTTTTGAAATCGCGAACTTTTGACTCAATATTCAACAAGTTTCTGAACCTAATATGAAATTCGTCAGAATAACAACCACACTTTAGCAAGCGACGACAACATGCGTTGGCGAAAGTTTCTGTAATGTGCATGCGGCTAACATTTAGGGAGTAATTAATACAAATTTGCATAAAAAACGTTTAAAAACAATCGGCAAACACAAAAACTGGTAACATGCACCATATAAAATCCGTCAGTCCTGCTTGTAAGTTGTAACTCAAACCACGGCTAGATAGACTTTTATACACTTAAAACTTTTATACACTTTACGGTTCTCTAGCTTTAAAATGGTAAGGTAAACTATGTTTTTTAGAGGGGGCCAAATTTCCGAAGGGGGGGCCAAATTTCCTAGGATATTTGGCCCGGGGGGCATATTTCCTAGGAAATTTGGCCCGGGGGGCCAAACTTTCGGGGGGGGGGGCAAATTTCCTGTGACACCGGATAACATGAATCCGGTACTAAAACATTCCGCTTTCGTGATGAATCCGGAAACTTTCGTTCTGGTGTGAACGGGGTCTTAATATACAATCTTAGTTCATTGATTGCTGCATTGAAGATCCAAGTTTCGTTGCAGGCTGTCATTTTTGAATAAACTATGATTTTCATCATTTCACGGGTTGTTGCGAATAAAACACGACTTCTTATGAGTTATTGCAAATAATTTTATGATTCCTATGATCTTTCGCATAGCAACAAGAAATCGCGTGATTGATTTTGAACAATTGCGTGACTACATTTTAATCTACTTGAGTAGATTTTAATCTTATTAAACTGAGAAGGCCAATGCACAAACATTGTATATTAATAGCGAAAAAACCACTCGTGATCTGGAAGTTAGGTGTTGTTATGCAAAGCGTTGTTATATTGCGTTCTCGCTCCCTTTGCGGTCATTCAGGGTTTCCACAACTTATTTGCATACGATTGTCCTTTTAGGGGGATGGCAATGACAAAAGAGAGAAACAAAGAACTTTTGAAAAGAATGCATGAAATATTATATTAAAACAGGCCCCTCCCTCCCTTGTGGTTGCCAATTTCAAGAAATTTCCTTGCATTGTGGAAACCCTGCTGGGTCATTCGTTGCTCGGCTCGCAAAGTGTAACAAGCCTAGTAAAATTTTAAATTTATACCAGCATTTATCTGTGTTCAGAGCTTAAAGGTATAGGAATCCAGCTCGAAGGCCTGTTTGTAATGAACCAGAGGCTTTAAATTTGAACAGACAACAGGTGAGTTTGGAAGATCGTTCAATCTTATACTTGATTCGGGTCTCAGGAATATAGAGGATCCAAATGATGTTGAGGGCAATAGTTCTTTTAGAGTGAATGCTTAGAGCCGGTGATTCCATGTTACAACTAAATAAATTGGTAAATATCATGTGTATTCAAGTCTAATCAAACAACTGCTTTATATCACGAGGGTTAATTGCACCAAAGGAGTAATTCAACTGATCAACAAGCGGCCCTCTCACTATATAGCGTAAAATAGATATAATTATAAACTTAAATACAATAAATTATAGATACATGCGTGCAAGCTAGTTTATGGGATCATAAAATCATTTCTTTCGTAAACTACGCGTTTGATGGTCATCCCTGATTGCGTATAAAATATATTTATATCCTTTATATAGGGTGTAGATAAAAGGCGGGCGCGGACTGGCGGACGCGGACTGGCGGACGCGGACTGGCGGACGCGGACTGGCGGACGCGGACCGGCGGGCGCGGACTGGCGGACGCTGACTGGCGGACCGAAAAAGATTATATTATTAATTATTGTGTTATTAATTAATGATTACATTATCACTTATGAATATTATTATACTTTTTGCTAATTATTTAATCCACTATTTTCTAAATATTCTACGTGCTCTGGTAACAGGCAAGCTCTAATTTCTTGTGGTATTTGTACAAGAGAGGGTGCAAAATATGGTTGTCTTTTCTTTAAGCACCCACTGTTTACGTGGTAGTAAACATTCCCGGGAGTTTCCTTTAACTCTCCGGTTCCATCGTAATAAGGTCTATTCGCATATGACACAATTACTAAATCCCAAGGGGGAGCCCTATATTCCCTCCTGGTTTTAGCGATTGCCCACATCCAAAGCATTTCTTCACTTGATACATGAATCTTTTTTTAACAAAAACGGATGCTAACTTAGCGACAGACGTGCGATATTACAAAAGAAACTCGTTAACTGGTATTCGGGTGAGAAGAGCTGCTTTGTTGCCTATGTGAATTTAATTTCATTGATGCGTACAGCGCCACATCAAAAGATACTGTAAACCGGTATAGTGTTTCGTCTGAAGCAGCCAAGATTTAAAGGTCAATTTTCGTAATTGTAACTATAAAACATCCCTTTATTAATTTGTTTTACATGACTTTACATGTTATCGTAATATAAGCGTAAACTTTTGGTGCGCGCACTCAAAGACCCCTAGGGTGATTTCTCGATCAAATTGGGACCTTGGGATTTAGTGATTATGCCTTATGCGAATAGACCCTATTATGATGGAACCTGAGAGTTAAATGAAACTCCCGGGAATGCTTAAAGAAAAGACAACCATATTTTGCACCCTCTCTTGTACAAATACCACAAGAAATTAGAGCTTGCCTGTTACCAGAGCACGTAGAATATTTAGAAAATAGTGGATTAAATAATTAGCAAAAAGTATAATAATATTCATAAGTGATAATGTAATCATTAATTAATAACACAATAATTAATAATATAATCTTTTTCGGTCCGCCAGTCAGCGTCCGCCGGTCCGCGTCCGCCAGTCCGCGTCCGCCGGTCCGCGTCTGCCAGTCCGCGTCCGCCAGTCCGCGTCTGCCAGTCCGCGTCCGCCAGTCCGCGCCCGCCTTTTATCTACACCCTTTTATAAAGGGTGAGTAAAAAAAAACCTAACACCTTTGAAATTCAAATTAGCTGCAATGTGTCTATAATCGGCTGTAATGTGACAGGTGGAACTCGCGGGGCCGGTTGTATCTCTTAACGACATTTTAAGCAATTGAATCGTAGCTAACTAGAAAATACATTCTTCTGATTGGCCAATTCTGCCAGTAACTATAGTTAAAAGTTAACTACCTCTTATACAACCGACCCCCAGTTGTTAAAAGTATTACTGAATCCCCTATCAAACTGATTCAAACCTGACAAACAAGATTTTGCTGTAAACGTAGTTTTAACCAATAAGATTCTGAAAACAGATGAACTTCGAAACTTGCTATATAATAAAATTATTTACTTCAACTTCATCTTGAAATGTAAGCCAATTAACCTGTTGAAATATCGTTAACAAACTATAGTCTATACGGCGTGAATATTCTTCGCAACTGACAATTGTTCCCGCTGCACGTTTCTGCAACTTTAGAATTTTGTCGTGGTATTCGCCCATATAGTTACACCGTATAACATCACTTTCTTTATGAACACGTTATAATATTTTTTTCTTTGCTCTATTGGAAAAATCGTTTAATCTTCCGTAAAACTTCGTTCAATCTTCCGCATAACTCATGGTCGAGGTTGACACCTCACTTGATCAATATTTTCATTCTTAAGCCTTTTGTTAAATTTTGTTAAAGGTCAATGTTTGTGCTGCAAGCTTAGTACCAAGTTGCTTTCCGGTGACAGACATGCATAGACAATTCTGTCATTTCAGACGACAAATCAAAATCCGAGCCGTTTAATGATTTTTTGTCAACATCTAGGTAAAACGTGCAGATAAATCCGAAGACAATTCCCCAAACACAAATTTTCTCGGTCGTGAAGACCCTAGGCTTAGCCCTACTTTTGACTCCCATCTTCTTTTCAATTTTTCTGAAGTTAATGAGGAGGAGGTAATACATCAATTGCGAAGTTTTAAAATCTCAAAATCCACAGGACTAGACAATATTGCTGCCAAAACTTTAAAACTTTCTGCGGATATTGTTGGCCCGTCATTAACCAGGATATTTAATCTTTCTATTGAAAAAGGCCAATATGTTGATGAGTGGAAGAAAGCCTGGGTTACTCCTATTTACAAATCTGATGATAGGTTAAAGCGCGAAAACTATCGCCCTATATCAATCCTACCTATCGTCAGTAAAATACTTGAGACATTTTTTGTAATTTAAATTTCAAATTTACAAATTTCTTAATGACAATTCACTCCTCTAAAAATATCAACATGGTTTCCGGCCTAAACACTCAACTCTTGCTGCCCTGACTCAGATGTGCGATGCTCTCTACGAAAATAATGGTCAATTGAATGGCATCGTTTTTCTTGATATTCGCAAGGCCTTTGATTCACTTGATCATAATATTTTACTTCATAAATTAAAAGACCAATTTGGAATATCGGGCACTGAGTTGAGATGGTTTGAGTCTTACTTAACTGTTAGGGAACAAGTCTGCATTGTCAATAATATAATGTCATCGTCAAAAAGGACTGTTCTGGGGTACCGCAGGGATCTATTTTAGGTCCTCTGTTATTTTTACTTTTTATCAATGATTTACCTAATTAAATTTGTTGCAGTTCTAACAGTTTGTCTGAATTAACCGATTTGAATAGAATTGGCGAATGGCTTTCTAGAAATAAACTACAACACCATCCAACTAAGACTAAAATAATGTTTGTTGGCTCCAAACATCGTATTAAGTCAATTACCTCTGATCATCCACTGACATTGAATAACCAACGGATATCAGTGGCGTAGCCAGAACGATAATTGGGGGGGCCAATATTCATATATTCGTGATACGCAGGATTAATTTCTTTTCAAATCAATTGTCTTTAAAGTCTGTTAACATGAATATATGAATATGGGCCCCCCTGTTATCGATGTTGGCTACGCCACTGACGGATGTCCAGAGTTCACTCATTTACATGCATGTTTGGGGCTCGAACTAGACGAAAATCTTTCCTGGAGTCCACATATTAAGGTGATTTGCAAAAACGTTGGTGCAGGTTTGGGTACATTGAGACGTATTAAACCATTCGCACCAACAACCTCCCTCCAAACAATTTATTGGGCTCTGATTCAACCGTACTTTGACTATTGTTCTCCTATTTGGGGTGTCTGTGATCAAAACGTAAGGGATAAACTCGATTGGGACAACTTAGTAAATCAATACTAGTAAATCGTACTAGTAAATCAATACTAATGTACAAAGTCTTGAACAACTACGTAGGTCCCACGTTAAAAAAAACCTTGATTAGAGGCAATCAAATGCAAACTAACTATTAACTTAGAAATACTCATACAGATCTGGCTCTTCCTAAGCCCAAAAGAGAATTTTTGAAAAAGAGCTTTAAATATAGTGGAGCTAAGTTATGGAATAGTCTCCCTATCGACACCAGACTGGCTGAGTCCATTCATGCATTCAAAAGCAAGCTGAAACTTAACGTAACGAATATATTCTAACACATTCTAACCATAATATCCGGGGTCACACCAACTTGCACATAGCCTTTTTTTCCCTACATTTTTGTAATTTTTCAGCTAGGGTTTTATACTAGGTGTTTGTAGATGTGTGAGCTTTTGTTTTGCCTTTTTGATCCTTATGGCAAGATGACGGGTGGTTTCAACAATGTAACAGGAATTACATCCTGCGCATGTAAATTTATTAACCGCAAGGAATTTTGGATGACTAGGTATTGCATCCTAAAAACTAAAAATTATTTTGATTTTGTGAGAAGTAGCAAAATAGTAGTTTTATGAGAGTAATGTCCTACTATGTATTATAGTTGGAAATAATGAATGTTGGGTTGTTGACTAGGCTAATTGGTGTTAGGATTGTTTCTTGTTTTTGCGTTTTGCCTTCTGTTGTAGGAATTAATGATGCGTTCAACAACAGATTTTACGGGAACGAGTTGCGTTGAAGTGTGTTAGTAAGTTCTTTCAGATCGTTATTAAGGCCGTCTTCAGTATTATTAATTTTGTAAATGCGAACTACAAGTATCTTGCTGAGACCCAATTTGTACCGAAATGACGTAAAACTAAAATAGTTAGCAAAAGGCCCGTGAAAGTTTCAGTTGTGATAAAATGTAGTACGAGATTTGTTATCTTTTTCCGTTTCAAAAGTAAACCTGATTACCTGATATAATAATATCATGGCGCGTGAGTTTAAATAATCGCATCATTTTCGTTTTCAAACATGCAAAACGCGTCATCACAAATAACGCCGGTAGAAAAGAGGCTTTCCCCCGAAAAATTATTAACCCAATTTCTCTAAGATTAGCCAGAATAGGAGCTAAAGGAGAGCCCATTGCCTCGCCATTAATTTGGTCTTTGTGATGTACTATAGCTATAGTAAATAAATGTGTGAGGTCTTTTTTGTTTCAATGATCTTGCTGGTTGTGACCCTTTAGGTATAACATTCTGATAAACTTTATCATCTATATATAAAGCCTTGTTTTTGGACCAGGAACTGGTCCCTAACCGCTGCTAATCTTGTTGTTGTTGTTGTTGTTGTTGGTTTTGTTGTTGTTGTTAGGGGGCGACGCTCTTTAAAAAAACCCTAAGGCTCTAGCATTACTTGTTTGATCGGAATGAAACTTGGCACAATTATTCTAAGCAATATTCCGCATAGATTGACGGAGATTGAATTTTTACTTTTGACCTTTGAAGCAAGTTACAAGCAATTCTTGATATATTTGCAGCAAATAATATATACATATCATTAATATTCAGCCTATATATAAGTAAACGCAAACGATTAGAAATACATTGTCCTCTCCATTGTTGTAAATACAATGCAGTTCAGAAATTAAACTCGGTTACGCAGTTCCCGGTCCACTATAGTACGATCGTACTTGTTAAAGTAAGTAAGTTTTTATTCACTTCTCCACACAGCTTTTTAGGGTCATCTGACAATAATATAAAGCTATATATTTAATCGTTATTAATGTTGAAGCAGGAGTTCTATAATAATCTTATACTCAATCCATAATAACCATTATAACCACACCATTACCCTTGTTAGGACGATAATGTTTTCTGATACTTTTCAAGCTACAGTGGTTCTTAAGGCTGCCCTGGAGTCGGGCAGTAAGATGAAACGTAACATTGTGCCATGTGTATATATGTTCATTTATGTGGCATCGTGCAGATGTGAATCTTCTCAAAGGTGGAGAGAATGTCTGCTTTGATCGTTCACTTTAGGTGGTTTAATCGAGAAATTCAAGCCGTTTTTCAAGTTTCAGTCGTTTTTCTAGTTGTAGGGGTTTTATTTTTTACGGTGATTCATGAGACTGAAAATGATGCCAAACTATTTTCGATTATTGAAAGCCACGCCATGATAATATCCCTAGCTGCCAAACTAGACACTGATAACACCTCCTCACATGGAAGGAAGCTCTGTACATACGCAAGCACAGATAAGATCTGTTGAATCTTGTACCACTTAAAAACGGCGTTACACTATGCGACTTTTCTTGCCACTTACAATGCAATAATACCCAAAATGCTACGCATGCCGTCACAAGTTTAACTTTCGTACACTGCCAGACGTTTAAGCCAGAAGTTTAACGTCCGTACCGCAATCCTGTGGATCAAAGACTTCCTAAGTCCATTGTCTCGTGGACTTTGCTACCATTCTTTAAACATAAACACAAACACCGCAAACAAACACCATGCTTCATGATCACCCTGAGGCAAACAAATACATAATCTAGTCAACAACGCCTTTAATTATTTCCTTCTTTACGCATTCGTTTGCGGCTTCGGTGCTATGTGTATATCTAAAATACTGCTGAAGATGCAAATTTTTTCTTATATAACGCATCTCTTCGTCATTTTTAGTTAACAAAACTACTTTTTCACTCGATGTAGGAAGAATGATTTTAGAAGTTGTTGGTTCCATTTTGATCATATTATTTACATGGTTCTTGAAGACCTGCTACAATAGACGTGGTATGCCTCCAGGTCCATTTCCACTTCCCATCATTGGAAATCTTCTTTTGATATTGGACGATGATCTTCCGTTCTCAGCCGATAAGTTTCGTGAAAAATATGGAAACACTTTTACACTTGTTCTTCCTACAGAAAACGTCGTAATGGTAACTGATGCAGCAACTGCACGAGAAGCTCTCCTCACAAAAAAAGATACTTTTCAAGGTCGGATTCCGAGTGTGATGTACCCACTAAACGAAATATTACAAGAAAAAGATCTGGCGACAAGCGATTGGGATAATAAATTTCGACTTAAGCGTCAAGCATTTGTAAAGGCTTTGCATACTTTTGGAGAGGGGAAAAAGATTATACATGAAAATGTAAACGACCAACTGGATGAATTCTCCAAGGCGGTTGAAAGCTTAAACGGGCAGCCTTTTGACCCTTCAGACATTTTCGAGAGCTCTATAACTTCTATATTTTATCGTTGGATAACTGGTAAGACAAATAACATTGAAGATGGTACTGTTGGCAAATTGCGTGCTTTTAACAAAGCATTTTTCTCCTGCATATTTTCCGGTCCTTTATATCGTCTTATTCCCGTATTAAAGCACTTTCCTACCAAACATGTAAGAGGTATCAATAATTTAAAAGATGAATTACGAAAACTTTTTATAACAGCGGCGGAAGAGAAAGTGAAAGCTTTTTCTCTCAAGTCAAGAAAAAATCCAAACGATTTTGACGAGGAAGAATATCAAAATATCATGGAATCTTTAATGGCTTGGTGCACACATCTTAAAGTGGAAACAGACTGTGTTCCCTTTCTATCGGCCGGTGTCATGCTTGCCGGATCTGATACATTTGCCACGTTTTATGTTTGGTTCCTGCTATATATAATACTTAATCAAGATTTGCAGAAAAAGCTTCAAAACGAAATCGACGAAGTATTGCAGGGGGATGAAGTGCTCCAGTGGAAAGATATATCTAAGCTTCCGTACTTGCAAGCGACTGTTTGTGAAGTGATGCGACACTCGTATTTTGTTCCTATGTCTCTTCCTCATAACCCGGTGAAAGAAGCACGATTGCAAGGCTATCGCATTCCAAAAGAAACAACCATTTTCTTCAATTACCACTGCATTCATAGAGATGAAAATGTTTGGAAGAATCCTTCAGTGTTCAACCCCGACAGATTCATCGATGAAAATGGGAAGTTCGTTGGATGGCGTGTGAAGCCAGGATTTATGCCTTTTGGTATTGGTAGCAGATCATGCCCTGGCGAAAATTTATCCAGAGCAGAGATAATGTTCTTCATATCAAGAATGTTGAAGCGGTATAAGTTTGAGGTCAATGAAGATGATCCCATGCCGACATTGGAACGTGGTAAAGCGGCGGGAAAATTTCCACCTAAACCGTTCAAAGCGATCGCTCGAAAGCGTGAATAGGTATAAGGAAACATTAGATATTTTTTTTATAAATTTTTATATTTTTAGAAGGGTTTAATTTTGTCTTAATGAAATTTAATGTCAACGGTTTCGAAAAACGAGCACGAATGGGGTGATTTGAACACTGTTCTCTTGACATTTATATATTATATACATTAAACCTTAATAACGATCCGCCAATAGGGACTGAGTAAAACATTGATAGATATTTAGGGTAGCTTTCAGCTTATAGGGGTGCTTTGCACTGTCGCGTTTTTGCACGTATATATTACAGGCACGCGTAAAAGGTACGTACAAAAACCGCGACAGTGGAAAGCAGCCCTTACGCATCTTTTTTACGTGCGGAAAGATATGTTATAATTGTTATAATTTGTTCATTATAGTAAACAGAATATTACATGGTTGCTTGGAAATATGATTTATTCCTCATGTTGAAGAGAATATTGCTCACTCGTTTGCTGCGCTCACTTCTGCGCAACCATATAATGTTCTCTAATTATTTTAGATCGATTTTTTTTATTTGTAATTCAAATATTAAAACGATGCACAATATCCAGTTTACGTGTGATTTATTAATGCAATTTTTTCAATTTTCGATTTCTTTCAGTTTCAATTTTTTTTTGCGTTGCTTGATACCAAAATTTTTTAGCAGCTATTGCTAAAGACAATTCTTACTATGCGTTTTAAAATGTGCATGGAAAAAAGGTACAACGATTGCATGTTTCTTCCACAGTTGGAAGAATCTAAACTGCATGACGGTATAAACGCTCTATAATACGCTCTATTTGCATGCAAATAAACATTCGTTGGTAAAGCAAGTTACCAAGGCAGCTATAAGTCAGATGCTACTAGAAAGATGCCATTTTCTAGCAAACCTAATATCAAAATTTTCAAGCGATTAAAGACGCGGGATTAAATATCGATGGTCTTAAAAATGCCGCTTTGGCTGCGTGAGTTTTTTTTTAGGATTTCTTCGTTGGGGGATCCTAAGCGAATTTAAACCCGAAACGGTAAAATTTAATTTAAAATGGGTATCTACATTTGGTTTAAATATACATCAAAACCTAGGGTTGTTATATTCTGCAAATTTCTGCACGATAATGCATGGCAAAGAAAATTTTTATCGTCCAGACTTATATCCAGACGTAAAAAATACGTACGTACAAACACGTTTTGAGAAAGGTTCTTGATCGAAATCTGCCAGTGAAAAGCACAACCTTGAACAACGCCGGTGCGAAATTAATGAGCAGTATTTTATTCGATTGTGCATGTTTGTGCACCCGTGGGCTTCGAAAATTGTTTAGACATTTAGGTTATAACAGTAGTTTGATTTCTGAAGGTTTAGAAATAAATTATTATAAACTAGTAGTAATCACAGATTAGTGATGTGCATTCGGAGTGTGTTGATTTCGGTTACCGATCATTAACAAAAATGTTAACATAACGTCACAGCGTATGTGATTAGGTTACCCACAAAATGAGTAATTTAACAATAGTGATGGCTCATATGCTTTAATTAACAACAAAATCTCAAAATAGAGCGAGCACATGGTCTCCAGTTACTATGACGACCAGTGGCGTACCCAGCCTGACAATTTGGTCATGCTATGCAAATTTCAAGTCATTAGAATTATTGATTTCTTTGGAAATTCATTGTTTTCACAGTCAATGATCACCAAAATATTAGCATAGCATGACTAAATTGTCAGGCTGGCTACGCCACTGATGACGACACATCAGAACGATGCAAATCTGACATCGCAAATCTCGATATGACACTTCTAGGAAGCGTTCTCCTTCGACGAACGGAATAACACCATACCAGTGTCATTTATTCGTGAGAAAGGCTAATAGAGAGGTTTAGCTAATTACTTCACCGATAATCGACCGTCTCGACGCCTCAACGCTCGTTCCATGGCTCCAGCGCTCTACTGGGTGACTGGGTCAGGGCAGCCTCGTTCTTAGGCGCTTTAAATAAAATAAAATATAGGAACACTACAGGCTTTTTACATAGATCAGTGGCTAAGCAGAGCGAGCACGCAAGAAATTTTGGGGAGGTCGGGGAGGACGCAGAGAAAGAAGCTCCATTTCTCCGTCGCGTCCTCCCCAAAATTCCTTGCGTGCTCGCTCTGCTTAGCCACTGATCTATGTAAAAAGCCTGTAGTGTTCCTATATTTTATTTTATTTAAAGCGCCTGGGAACGAGGCTGGGGTCAAGGTCTCTGGGTCAAATTCAAGATGGCGGAGGACATCAAACCCATGATGGTTCTTCTGAGCTGTATTCTATAATAAATATAAAGGCTAAATTCTAAAGAATTTGGTAATTTGAATAATGTGCAACCAGCTTTTAAATCTACTTGAGTGCAAAGCAGCTTTTTAGTCTATTTAATTCTATATTCAAATCATAAAATTAGTTCGACATTTATGGAAATCAAAATTTCATCTGAAGGTAACGAGCGAGGTCTGCAAAGATCGCGACCGTTCAAAATCTGCGATTCTTCTCGCGAAAGGAAAAAGGGTATAGTTTGCTCAACATTGCAGGAACTTAGGAGTATCTCTTGTGAACAATTTATGCTACAGCCTGATTGCCGTGTCTTTCTGGAAAGTGATGGAACTGAGGTTGTGTGTGACGAGTATTTTCAATTTTTACCGCCACAAACTTTGTTTATGGTTACAGCAAGTAATGGAAAATGGGTGAAAACGAGATCTGAGGATATTCATTGTAAGTTTTGATTTAGGATTAAGTCGTTTTTTGAAAACCAATTGCATCATGTACAGTGTACGTGTACTGTGTACACTCTACAGTATTGTCTCAAACGAGTTTGCAAAAGGGATGATGTAAAATATAGTATAATCTCTCAATATGTTCATCTCCATACAGTGTAAACTTCATGTGGCAACTGGCACATGTGGCATGTTATATGGCCATTTAGTGAATTAAAAATCACATCTAGACACATATATCTAAGATTTTATTTCTGGAAAAACACTGCCTAATGATGGTGTGTAGGTAAAAGCCTCCTTACAGCCTCCTTGCCCATCCAAATTATAAATAATCTGCTGATGCAACTTGCTTGTTGTTTATTAAGGACTTGAAGTATTAAGTTTGTTCTCATGTTCTCACTGTGTATATCAGATCACCTTGGGTAAATGGGGTACATGAAAGAATTGGTCTTATGGTACATTTTGGAGTTAAACTTGCTTTTCCCCTTGATGTGAGTCCCACATGTTGCCTTTATCACTTGGGTCAGTTGCTGGAATAGTACATTTGGAAAGCAATCACTGTCTATTGCACACTACTATATAATTACTACTATATATTATTTTTTTTAGATGTAGAAGGAATAGCCCATAGTGACAGTGAGCAACAAGAAAGTTATCATGGCCTTGATGAGTGTGATGGCCCAGTTAGGCTACCTTTGTCAATAAAAAAAAGAATTCTTGATGATCCTGCAATGTTTTGCTTTTCTCTATCAACAGAGGAATTGGAGAAAATCAGGGAACTTGGACTGGAGACTTTAAAAGATGAAATAAATTGTCCTGTGAAAGAGGTTCGGCTCATTTTTGACAACTGTGAACAGGAATTAAACAGGAGAAAAGATATCGAACAGACACGTGAACTACTAAATATTTGTCAAAAAGCTTTAAACAAGAGTCGACAAAATAGAGAAAGTCCCGAGGAACCTAGTAAAAAGTTAAAAAGATAAGGAAATCACTAAGAGGGAACTAGTACACACACAGATAGTAATACAGTACATACAGAACTTGAAAGTGTTAAAATTGGACAAAATCAGCAACATCACTTGAAATAGCCCTGTTCCTGTGGGAAATGACTTGTCATGTATTAAAACCTACTGTTGAGAATGATGGAAATCATGTACCATATGCAAAACGTACTGACGTTTTTCTGAAGTCGTTTTCCTACTCTGTGTTCTGTGTAGTTTCAGATACTTTTTTACTATGGACACTCAGCAAAGTGCCAACCTTGGTTGGTTTTTAAATCATATGATTCATATCTCTGAAAATGCATGGATTTCAACGTACCAACTTCTGTCACTTAACTTTTTACCCTTTGTAATTGTATAATAGATCTTTCTAACTAACAGAAAACTTGCATGCGGTGAAATTTTCATTTTTTAGATGTGAATTTTGTTCCTTTTATATTTCGCATTTTACGCACAATCGCGGGTTCGGGGCACGAGATCGTGCACAATCAAAGATGAAAAATCAGCCCCGTACCCAGGAGCAAAAGTAGGCTAACTACAGTCTACAGACAGTTTTTTTACCAATGTCAGAATGTCTTAAAGCGCGTGGGTGCATAGAGAGTTGCTTACTGTACCATTGAACTGTTCTAGCCACACCAACGAGCTCTATATGAAATTTCTGGAATTCGTTTTTGGGCGGGAGCGTGCCCTCCAAGAATAACAGAAGAAGCTCAGTGTCAGTGACCTCTTAGTCACTGATCTCGTTATATCCCCAGGAACGCGATGTTGAAGTTCCCTGTTCCCTTCGAATTCAAATAAGATGCTTGGTAAAAGATGATTATTTCAGAAATACGAGCTGAAACAGTGGCATTTTGAGGTGACTCCAGCAAATATGAGTAAACGTAAAAGAGAAGATGATGGCCCAAATGCTGAATTTTGTAACATTTTAAATGGTAGTAAAAAGTATTTATTATTCATAATAATTATTACAGCTCTTTTGACTATGTAGCCTGCAGGACTATTACTATAGAGTAAAAATCCAAATAGATTGAGGTGGAAGCCGAGGGGTAAATTGATGATCAGCTAATTGCACAGAATATCTCTAATTAATGGCCAAATGCTAATTCAAAAAAGTTTTGAGGACCAACAAAAACCCAGGCCTCAGCTTATTCATAATGTACGTGAGATCTAGTTGACCTAAAATACCATTTCATACCCAAATGGGTATTTATATACAAGACTAATTTCAGTAATTTGTCCAAATTAGGATACATCACATGTTGTTTCCCATGATTCTTTGGAGTTTGGATTCTCATATAAGTCTTAATTTTAAGATTTGAAAATTTCAAAGCTTGCTTTTTTAACATTTGCAAGTGAGATATATCCAATATTGCATGTGGATATCCCCCTAGTCCTAGATTGGTTACAGTACAGTGTAAATCCTCTTTGCATGTCCCTTACATCCTTTTACTTAATAATTTTGCGCTTTTACATCCTTTTACTTGTCCTTTTATTTGATAAGCTACATTTAATTCAGCTGAATTTATACAGCAAGTACAACATTTTCTTGTATTCTGTATAAAAAATACAATGACATATTTTTGAAGTAAATATGCATATGCTCCTATGCAACCACAGTTAGGGTGCAACTAGCTGTTGTTTGTGGAATATTTGCCTTTATGTGCATGCATTAATGCTATTTTTTATTTAAATCTTAATTTGCTTAAACAATTTTGCGTTTTTGATTTTTTTAATAATATAGTAATGCCTGCAAATTGCAATATGATTTGGTATATAGTAGTGTCTGAAATTTATGATTTGTGATATAAATGGGATTATTAAAATATAGGCAATTGAAGTCAAGGCTCTTAAGCTTTTGGATGGAATGAATTATTACTTCTATAATCAGTTTCTTGACAAAATAGTCTTCTAGCTGCCCTCCCCACTATGATGATCGCAAGGCAAGCATGGCCGGGAAGGTATTGTTGTCTTGTACTGGCAGGTATTATATATGTTTGTATAATTGGAAAGTAAAATAATGCGGTCATAAATTCTTTGTGCCCATTCTCGTAAATGGAAAAAAAGTTTTTTTGACGTTTTTCTCTGATAATCAATATGCCAATTCTACCCAAGCCTGACTATAGCCTTGTGGTTGTAGAGACTTTTTTCTTGTAAATACTTAGTGTGATACCCCTACCAAATATGATATCAAATATCAACACGCGCTACTGGACATGTTTGTGTCATGTTCTTATTTAGAATTGGCCGAGTATGAACGGAATGTGAATCGACAAATTCACAAATACACTGCTTACAGGTATAAGACCTTTCTTTTGTGCAATTTCTTTTATTACAAAACGAGCCCGTTGTTTCTTTAGCTCAGATAGAAGCCTTATTTTAACCTTTTGGACGGAAGCAGTTTTAACAAAGATTTCTGCTTCACTTCCTTCAGTTTAACGACTGTCCAAAAACGACCAACCGCGCGCAGGATGTCCGATTTATTTGCCATGATATTTATTTATAGAATAGCGATCTGTCAGGAAGTGATTTTAATTATTATTAATAAATACAATTTCTCAGAAAAGCTGCTGCCGTTTTGGCCAAACATCCAACGAAATTAACAAGTGGAAAAGAAGCAAGAAAATTGGTATACTGCATGTTTAATGTTCAGTTCTGCTTTAGAAAATGAAAAGTGGATGGGAAAATGAAAAAAGGGCAATAAATGGGAAAACGATCATTTCAAGTTTTTGAAAATGGCACTGAAAACCATTATTATATCATGCATAAATATGAAGAAAAAAACGCATTTACTGTGTTACTATTAAGTGGTAACTTGATTGATGATTGAATGGATTAAATAAAATGCAATTATACTCTCTTCCTTTGATATTCAAATGAAGCCTGGAATTGGTGACAAAATTGCAAAGAAATTGGACGAATATATTGAAACCGGAAAGCTTGGAAAATTAGAGAAGGTACTATATAGTTTTTTTACTAAAAAGGTGCAAAAGTCTCGGTATAGTGAATTGTTATTGTTTGATGTAAAAATATAGATTTATAAGGGCGAATGTAAGATACAGTCATGTATTTTCTTTTTATCTTTTGAGATTCGTGGAGACGAGTCAAATTCGGCCATTTGTGCGCTGATGAAAGTCTCTGGAATCGGGTTTGCCCTACAATTTTATGTAGTAACTTTCGAAATGCATGACCTTACAATAGTTAACCCGGAAAGTGTTGGTAGCAATATTTTTTGCCGGTTTTCAGGCCTGTGGCAGCCAAGAAGTTTATTGACAACGGAATTAAAAATATTGAAGGTGCATAATTTACTCGCTAGCGATTTAGAAATTAATTTTAATTTTTTCTTACGCGTTGATTTCACGGAATGAAAAGGCCTATAAAAATCCAATATATACCATATAATTTCTCTGACATTATTAAAGCCTAACAATAGAGCATGTACAATGATGAAAGATATAGCTATGATAAGTGTGTATGTAATCTTCGGTATCACCGTCCAACGTGACACTTCCAACGTGTTCCTGTGGGATACTTCATTGTAGATCTTAAGAAGGCCAAAGACCAACTAAACCATCATCAGAGAATTGGACTCGAGTAAGACTATGTTAACACTTTTAATCATCAGTCGCCACTGATAATATAACGCCATGCATATAATAGAACATTTATTTCCCCTGTCGTAATTTTCTATTATTCAAACTGCTTTGTGTTTGAGTGATTCTTGATGTTAAGTAATATAAATAAATGATTAGACGAAGGTTCGCTGTGTGCAAACACGCGTGAAGTAGATATTCCTAACTCTTAGTAACAATATCGTATTCAATGCACGGTGCAAAGTCTATAGGGTAGAATTCTTTCAACATATAGGCACTTTGAAGATTTTCAACGAAGAATTCCTAGATCTGAGATGGTGCTTCACCAGGTAGCTATTTATCTGGTTTATTCTAGCAGTGTGATTGCCGGATAGCAAGTTCTTGCGATTAACTTTACTTTTTATCATGCTAGGAATTTCTTATGGCAGAAATTGCAAAGCTGGATGAGAAATATACGGCAGAAATCTGCGGTAGTTTCAGGAGAGGTGAGCACAAATTCGCGGAGTATTATGATCTAAACTAAACTAAACTAAACTAAACTAAACTAAACTAAACTAAACTAAACTAAACTAAACTAAACTAAACTAATTCAATTGCATGCTTTGGAAAAGGGACGACTTCATTGTAATTTATAGGGCGAAGTATTTTTAAAGGGGAAGGGAGTAGTATTTTTAAAATTGGCAGGTGTTGGAATGGCTGCTGTGTTTTATTGATGCATCAGTGTCAAAAACTGGGTATATGGGATGGCGACGTGTTAGTCGGGGCATGAGCGGGCTTCTGACCAATGTTTTGGCACGGACCTTATTAGCATTTCAACTCTACTCAGCTAACTGTGTGACCCATATGACTTGAAGGATAGAAACTGAACGCGAACCATCGCAGACACTAAGCGTTGAATGAAAAACGAGTAAAATAAACTAATGTTAGCTTGTAGACTGTGACAGCGACCAACGTATTACAAACTGACATGCAGCTATTAATTTGTAAAATGTATGTTGATTTTGCAGGAAAAGAAAGCAGCGGAGACATTGATATGTTGGTCAGTCATCCTGCTTTTACATCTGAAACAAAAGATAAAAACAAGGTAATGGGATCTGGTCTTACGTTTACCGTTTTTTACAGGGGCTATAAAAGAAACTTCCCGAATGTAAAATATTCCCTTTTTTGATATTTGGCACGATGATATCTTGGAAATTATGCTTCTAGGGGAAAGCGCTTCCTAGCTACCCTCTTACATTCAGAGGACGCGCGGAAAATCTGAGGCTGAATTTTTTCTAATCTTTTGCACAGGGTATACACCTGAACCAAATTGTCGAACATTTAAAAAAGTTGGAATATATAACAGACACCTTATCTCAAGGGGAACTTAAATTCATGGTACGCACAATGTTGACCATTTAAAGGTATACCGCACGTCTATCTATAAGTAAATTCATCTTTCTTTTTCAGGGTGTTTGTAGATTAAACCGTGATGAAGGTAGTTCGAATCAAGTTTATCGTCGGTTGGACATACGGTTAGCCAGCTCAATTTTTTTCATAGTTTTTCTCTCGTCCGACTCGTCGTTACTGACATGTAAGAGTCTGAGATCGGTTCAAGCACAGTTCAAGTCATCACAAGTTTTTCTTTCACGGCAACCAGGTTGATCCCTGCTGATCAGTTTTACTGCGGAATACTGTATTTTACTGGAAGTGACGAATTTAACCGTCAAATGAGACAACATGCATTGGAGAAGGGATTTACCTTAAATGAATACAATATCAGGTAATAGTGGATATTAGATTCTTTAAAGAAATTACCAATTTTATAAATGGTCGTAGTTATTCCGCCGTTTGCAATCATTTTAGCGTGCACGGTGCACCTGGGAATTTCGAGTTGTTTCGCCATTGAAATTAATGCTGTATGTTATGGGCGAGGAATTACTGTTGGAAGTACTAAAATTAAACAAAATTCTGATTCTATGTATTAGTAATTAGATAAATTCTTAAAGATATCCAGATTTTGAATTGGCTTCGCCCGGTTTTTCAAAAATCCTCCTCCAACTTATCGGCTTGGATATAACTTTAAATCATTTTTGTATTTTGTAATACAGTTTTGGTACGAACATTCGAAATTTACGACATTCTCCGAAAACCATTGTAAGCGCACTAACCGCCTGCTCTTTTTTGTATAGGCTTGTCGGAAGCACGGGTAAGTTGGAGTTGGTTTACAGCAATGTACAATACAAACTCTTTGGCTTTGCCTGTATTTGAAATATGCAGTTGTATGGGAATAAATATTCCCATTTAATGCTCACACAATGCTATACTTATTGCCTGTTGAATACATAAGATTTATAACGGGCTGTTTTCAATGGTATGTTGTTTCTTTATTATATGCAGGTTATGCTGGTGAACCTCTTCCTGTTAGCAGCGAACGGGATGTGTTTGACATTATAGATATGGAATATCGTCCTCCGAATGAGCGAGATCTGTAAATATGGTCTATGGATACCGTCTTCTGCTTCGGTTAATCCCGGAAACGTTAGGAAAGGCCGTTGTTGTGTGCGTTTAAACAAATAACAATAAAACATGGGTTTACCCCCTGTACACGTTTTTGAGGGCTCTCGGCTTGTCTTTGGCACGTTTCGGAGCACTAGAAATAGCGCGACATCGAAATTCAGCACCCACACAACCCCTTGAGATCCCTGCCTGGATTTTCAAAATATTTTCACTGGATTTTATTTCGGGTTGTGCATATTCTTTGACGAATGTCGATATTACCGGTTCAGAATACCACCTACATGAAGTATTTGCATGATAATGTAGCGAAAAGCAATATGGCGGAAATTTCATCAAGAATTGGTTTTTTATCACATTAAAATAAATGAACTTTTAGACAAGGTACGGTACAGGACTTCGATGTCGCATGAAATAAAAATATTTATTAATTACTTCAATATCTAATTAGTTGGGGATCTATATGTAAATCCTAGAATTTAAGAGTACTTTTAAAATCACTATCCTTTCTTTTTTCTAACCTTAATATATATTCATACTGTATATAATTTTTAAATTTTGTGGGCTATTGGTGCATAAGAGTATTGTAATTTTGCTTCCTTTTGTAAATTGATTAATCAAATTCCTTTGTGGAATGCTAATAAACCATTATTATTATTATCAAGATTGAAATACAGTATGTATTACAGTACGAAAAACTATTGAGAAGAAATGAAACGAAGATTTAGCTCCAGTGCGGGTTCCACCACTATAATAACAAGTCCTACTGATGGGCATACAAGTGCTGAGAGTGACAGTGGACAGCATACCCTTCGCTTGAGCAAACGGTTGAAGCAACCAACTTTGAGTGAAGCACGAAAACTATCAAAAGACCTTTCGGACAGTCGTTCAACACGAGAAGTATTGAGCATTTTATTAAAGTTTTGGAAGCAGTTACCTCTGGAGTCTGTGGAGGAAACTGAATTTGCTGCAAAAGTTATTGTGGAGAGAGCTAACAAAGAAGAAGATGTTGCAAACAAAGTCAAACTTTTCTCTATCTTGGGCGTGTTATTGAGGTACCCTGGTGTAAACCTACGATATATTGTAGAAGAAGCCATCAGGTGTATCACCAAAGAAGGTGAGTACAAGTAAAAAGGTGGTTGGTGAGCTGTCTTAACATTTTTCTTTAAAGTACATATACGTAGCAAATAATTGGCACATTAGCAATGTTAAATTATCTGGATTATGTCTAACATGAAAGTCAGCACCCATAAAATGCCTTGTTGAATCCAGCAGTAGTCTTGGAACTTTGGTACCGAAAAATTAAAAAAAAAGAAACTTTTGTATGACCACTAACATTATATTGTGTATCATGCCTGACAGACAATATTAAGGATCTCTCATATTAATTATTTTAATAGTTAAATTAATTTGCCCAGTTGCTTCCCAATGATGTGTCATACCAGTGCATTGGTGCCAAGTTGGAAGGCTAAGATCATTATTTATCGTAAAGTGATATTGAATTGTGGTTTTCCATTTCATTTCTAATCCTTGTGCATTTCTGTTGTAGAATCGCACAATGTTGTAACTGAAATACTTAGTACTCTTGGAATTGTTGGGAAATTCCTGCCGTCAGAGGTGCACATACTGTTTAAAGCACAGTTTTTAAAATGCTTTTGACATTGAATATTCATCATGTTTTTTTTATGTTTTCAGGTTGAACTCCATGCAAGGATTATTGATCTCGCTAAAGAGGTACATGTCCGAAGGGATACTGTAGCTATATATTATAATCTAAACTATAAAATGTTTGAACATGAAATATATTGTGTCATCGGGGAGGAAAACTACTCTAAAGAAAATAAAAGTACAAAGCCTAGATGAGTAAAAAGGCAAACATATATAATATCTCAATAGCCAAAACCTAGCTAAGAGTATAATAATATCATTTGTTACCACCCAGAAGAATGACCTCTTCTTTTCCCTGCTCTGATCTACTTCCTGTAAAACTGACAATATACAATTATTTTTAGCATTTACAAAACTCAAACCATCTAGTAAGGTGTCGTTGCCTAAGCATTATTGCAACAATGGACACTGAACAAAATCTAAGTGATGGCAACAAACAAATCCAATCTCTTGGGACTCTTCAACAATTCACATCAGATCAAGATCCCCGTGTCAGGACAGCTGCATTGGAGGCCTTAGTAAGAAGTTTATTTTGGTTTATATTCTGCATGAGTATGCATAAATGTTGCATCACCTTCAACCTTTCCTACTAGTACATATATTATTAATATCCCACCTGTTGCCTTGTGCCCAGCTGCAATAGCCCAATGGAAAGAAAACCCCAAAATAGCCTGAAACTATTAGTTGTCTTGCCCTACTGTATGAACTTACAAGGGTTAAAAAAACAAATTTTTTATATCGTTTACAAATCACCATATTTTTAAGTATATAGTTCAGTTTGTCATTTGGAAATAAAAAATATGTTTGGAAACATTAACATTAAGCTATAATATACTGCATAGTAATATAATTGGCGTAGAAACAAATGGTATAACCCATATCGTATGATTACCATACAACATGCATGTACGGTGGGAAAGACTTTCACCTTACAATTATTGTAGAAATAAAACCCCGCTGTCGCTGACTGTAGCAGTGTCTTTTTATCTTACTTTCCATCAGTTAATTCTTCATGAACGAAATATCAAGCTTGCTCCAGATGTGTATGGAAGTGCTTGCGAAGCCTTACATGATGACTATGAAGAAGTTCGTCTGAAAGCGGTGAAACTACTGTGGGTTATTAGTCAGCTGTATCCTGAGCGGTGAGTACATGTACATACGTTCATTTCAGAAAACACCTTTTTCTAACATTCATCTAAAAACCTTTTTCTGCAAAAGTGTGGACGAGTAAAACATTTTCTTTTTGTGAAAAATGAAAATGCGTATTAATTCTAAAAAGATTAAAAAAGGATTAGTTGACTCATGTTGTTCTTAAATATCTTTTATAATAAATGCACCATGAATCTTCATGTACTGCATTTCAAATATTTTACGGGCGCGAAAGCCGAGCGGAATTAGTAGTTCAGGATTAGTATACCGTAACTTTTTAAACTAAATTCAGACTACAAGATACGATAAGTGTCCTTGTTTCTATCGCAGTCCAATATTGTCAACATCGACAGACGAAAGAAGATGTATAGACGATGCGTTTGTCAGAATCTGTCAGATGGTTAATGATCTTTCGATGAAAGTGAGAGCTCAGGCTGCAGGATTATTGGGTTCTTTGCATCTCGTCAGTCCCCGATATTTACAACAAACCTTGGACAAGAAAGTCATGTCCCATCTAAAGGTAAGTCTGATATAGATGTGCTCAATAACCTACGTAATACAGAAAAAACTAGTCACAACTAGCTTTAAAGAAAAAACTAGTGGAAAAATATCACAACCGTACTGTAGGTGTAGGGAAATTAGAAATATTGAACCAGCAACAAACAACTCCGCTCAGGACAACTGACTGTACGCCAAAGTGCAAATTACAGTATAGGATCTTAAATACTCGGGTCATGGTTCTACTTTACTGTAGGCACATAGAACAAAGTTGGTTATGCACAAACAATGTTTCCCTACCATAACGATTCACCTTAATCTGCAGTCCCGATGCACTTTAGGGATTTACGCATTGTTACAGCTAGACAAATACATACACAAAAAAGTGAAATTAAGAAAAAAAAACCAGAAAAGTGAAGTACAGTAAACGAAAACCACTTCTGTCAACAATAAACAACGATTAATAGGAAGAAATGATATTAAAGTCTCGTATATTAATACATTTCTTGATAAAACAATATTGCTAAATCAGCAATTAATGAACGAGAATATATCTTAATGATGTGTGTACATTTACTGTGAAGAGAAAGAAAACAGATCACGAGCAGCAACGAGAACTCCACGCTGCAGGATTGAAAGGAAGTGCGAAATGGGCGACGAGAACGACGAATCATGTTCCTTCATCTGAATTAAATCCTGAAGAAGTTTCCTTAATCGACAGTGGAGCATGTGGCGCTTTCGTTTATGGTCTCGAAGATGAACTCCTGGAGGTCAGTTTTCTCAAAGGCACATTTTCGCCCTTTGTATGAAGGTTTTGGAATAGTTGCTCTATCCAGTTTATTGTCAGAGCAGCCATCAGTGCAGCCTGGTGGTGTGACCGCCACTACGACTTGTAGCAGCTGTAAAAGGGCGTCATTTTACATTTCGTACATTTGCATACCCAACGCAACGACATCGGACAATTCCCTATACTAGTGGCAGATAGTAACCATTATATAATACCTTTCAGTAACCATTAACAACTAACTTCCCTGCATGTTCAACTTTTCGCTCACCGTCTGTGACAAACGTCACCTGTATGATTTTAGTAAAACATGTACATACATATACATAATTAACTAGCCCTGATGGAGAATCGCACCTTATCACTATAGGTTCGCTCGGCCGCGGTAGACTCCCTGTGCGAGCTTGCTGACCAACACCCCGACTTCGCACGACTATCTCTTGACTTTCTTGTCGACATGTTTAACGATGAGATCGAAAGCGTGCGTTTGAATGCTATCCACAGCCTGGGAAAGATCAGTCGACATGTGATCTTGCGGGAAGATCAACTGGAGACAATTTTAGGCGTGTTGGAGGATTTCTCTGGAGAGATCAGAGATGCCGTACGTGAACTACTGAGCCATTGCCAACTGTCAACCCGTGCTTGCCTACACGCTGCTATTTATGCCTTGCTTGGGAATTTGACAAAATATCCCCAGGATAAAAAATCAATATGGAAGTAAGTTTAACACGAAATTTCACCAAAAATGTTTATGATTGTAAAGGCTTCTGAAAAGTACTTTTTTTAATTCAGTTTTAGTAACTTTTTTAATTATTTTAACTTTTTTTCACACACACATAATGAGTTTTCGAAGTAATTGATATTTGACAAAAAAAGTAATCCTATAAATGGCGTCACGAAGTCGTTTTTAGGATTTTTTCAAAGCACACACAAAATGTCGTCGTGTTGTAATTATGGATCACATTTTCGTGTGACGATATTTTGACTTGATTTTCTTTTGATGAATTTAGTTGTCTGAAACACTTGGGAAATCAACATCAGAACCTCGCGGTTGCACTCGTTCCAGAACTGTTATCAACCCATCCGTTCTTCGCCACTTCCGAACCAGATGTAGATGATCCTGCGTATGTAGGAATGGTCGTGATCGTACTTAATGCTGCACTAAACAGTCCTACGATTGTGCCTATCCTTCCCTCTCACACACGAAGACATTATCCATACCTGCGCGATCAATACCCGGAGTTACTGCCAGAGATTTCGTTAGACGACACGTTAAAGCACACGTGGGCTGCACGTGAATATGCTTATCCAGTCGGACAGCACGTTGGTACGTTCACCTATTTTCCTACTTCGGATAAGATGTAATTTTAGCGCCAGTAACTTGAAGCAATAACATTATTTATGACAGTGATTCAATCCTGCTGGAGAACTATGTCCGTTTATCAGAAATTGTATGAATTTTTTGTTTTGCTTTCAGATTCAAAGCTTCCTGATACATTCTTGGCCAAGACATTATCAATAGCGGTTAAAGCTTTATCAAACTCAGATAAAAATTTGCAGAAGGCTAGTCTGCGGAATGTGGCTAACGATCTGGAACATCTCGCGAAGGTTAAGTCAAGATTCTCAGCGACTGCAAACTGTGCCCTACTGTACCTCAAGACTCAAATCTGCATACTTGACGTTCAGACTGACCAGTTTTGGGACAGTCCGTCGATATTGTGTTGTAATTGCGGCAGTCTAACTCCGGAGCTGGTAGAAGAGCTTGTTGTGCTGTCTTACAAAATGGACACATTGTTCGTTGGCTTGGACTCGGAACAACGTGAAATGATCAGGGAAATTAGGCTAGTAGCTCACAGCCTGCTCATCATCTACCTCCATAGGAACAGCTCTAAAGCACTCCAGAGTAACAGCGTTGCAGTCAGTGTTTGGGAGCAACTTCTCGCAAGAATACGATCTCAAAATAAATTGCATTGCCCCAGCGAGCGGAATCAAGAGTCTTTCATTCGAACACTCAGCCTATTTCAAGAGTTTGTCGAGTGCAATATAACCAAGCCATCCGTAATCGTCGACCATCTGCAATCTCTTGTTGGCAGTTACCAGCTGCGCCCACTTGTGCTGGAGAATCAACTGCGTCGAGCTAGTGCGGTGATGAACGAGCCTCAAGGAGGATGTGACAATCCTATCCGTTTCACCGCCGGGTTAACGCTTGGCGTTGACGTGGATGCGGATATCACGAACGTTGTGTGTACATCACAAGTATTTATACAGGTAATTTATACCTCTGTACCTTGTGATACCTGTATTTTACTTTCAGAGGGTTCTTAATACCAGCTGACAATGGCCTGATTGAGAATGCAAATGAGAAAAACAGAAATGAATCCAAAAATAATGAAGAGAAACTAAAGGCCCGACAACACTTGCAAATACGGGTGAATATATAAGCCACAGATGTGTATAAATAAGGGTACCTTTACAGATCATTCATACCTGTCCACTCGTTCACATGTATTAAAAGCCGAAAATCGCAGTAAACCTTAATAAACAAATTATAACAACTGAAGAGCTATTTTTTTCTAAATTTCAATATTCGGTTTAAAATATAGGTGGAAATTGTTAGAAACCTAGTAGTAATGGAATTGCATTCGGTGATGAACTAAAGAAAACTTAGTTTAGGATCTAAATGGAAAATCATAATCTTTCACTATTCTTTCCGTCAATGTTGATCCATCATCCATTCTAGGTCGTTTTCCCTGATTTTACGAGACAATTATTCAAACCAAAACCAGCAGATTTCCGTCATTTATCAAAGATGAAACATCGCCTTATCACAAAAGTGATATTTTCTCATTCAGCATGGTCAGGTAGGTTTATTGTTACGGTACAAAGTGAAGTGCATTGAGATATGTTTTTGTCCTCCTTGGCCGGGAGGATTCATATTTACAATTACATGAATTTATTATAAAATTTAAGCCTACGGGAACAGTTTTGGAACAAAAAATAGAAATATAAAAAATAGTATATTCCACGACTTCTTCTATACTTTAATTAAATATATTGTTTCATTTTATATCCCGAATTGACTATTAATGACAATATGACGCTAGCTATGACAATAAATACAAAAATGTAAATGTCAAATGCATTTATTTGATTTTATGACGGTTATTTGATTCCAGATCCTTGCTACGTTGATGTGTCACTGGTGCTAAAATGTGCACAAGACATCAACGAACAAGAAGTAGCGGACTTCATTACGTCCGTTTTGTCATCTACGTCAGCTGAAAAAAGCGATGCGAAAATTGTCAAACAAGTTAAGAATAGTGCAGACAATTTGCAAGATGGTTATGTCGAGTTATGTTCACCTGTACAGATATATGTTTTGCCAAAGTCTTCTGGTCACTAAGCAGCCCCGTACTTTTTGTACGGTTTGTGTACAAGTTTACGCAGTTTGGTTATGCAAGGTTGAGACAGGCAACCTCAATATGAGTGCGGAAAAAAAGCGCGCTGCTGATATTTTGTGATTCAGTATGTTTTTCTTACTAGAAATATAGACTACCTGAGCAACCTTATCGCGATCTCTGCCGTCAATTTGTTTACAAGCACGTAGAATACGAGTACAAAATATAAATAAAGAATATGAAACGATCTTTCATTTCATCAGTATTTCTCCTGTGTTTTTGCAATTCGTTTCCACGAGTCCATGTCATCTGCGAATTTCGAGTGTACCTTTGTCGTCCTAATTAGCCCGTGGCATTTTTCATACATGAGGATTTCCTTCTAGCACATAGGAATACACACAAGGAATACCTGGTATGGTATTTTTGAGTTTTCAATGCAACGATCGCAGTAGTTTTAACAAAATTTCCCGTGTAGTTTTTCTGCTGGATTTACAACAAAAATGTTTGTTGGATATACAACAAAAATGAGAAAGTTTCAAAGCACCTCTGCGGTCTTAAGATACGTATTTTTTTGTCTTCCCCTGGCAAATTACAAACATAATTATGGAGCGTTGACTTTAACCTAAACTTCTTATGTATGGTATTTTACTGAATCATGATTACTGAATCATGACATGGTGGCTCTATTTCTATGCTATATATTTTTGGCACAATAGGATATCTACTTATCATTACTTTTAGGTGATCTATTCTCGACTGCTTTTTGCCTGTTTAGGAGACATATAAATACCAGTGCTTAGAATGTTTGGTTTGTTAACACTGACACTTAAACCATCTTGACAAACCCCAGGCATCTTATCACCCCCATCTTTATCCTTGCCTTGATTTGGTGACATGGAAATACCAGTGCTTGCTCCACTTGGCTCGTTTTCCCCGTCTTTTTTCTTGTCTTTGGCCTGGCTTGATGACATGTAGATTCCACTGTTGGAGACACTGGGTTCATTTGCAATGACACTTTTGCAAGCTTCGTGACTTTTTGGCGTTTTGTTACTTTCCCTATCTTTTCCTATCGCCTGACTTGATGACATGTAAATACCAGTGCTTGACTTGTTCGGCTTGTCAACCTTGGTATCATCAACTTGGTCACTTTTTGGAATCTTGTTTCTTGGGACTATCAGCCCCTCTGTTGTGAAGTAAATACCGCAGTTGAATGCCGTTTGCTCGTTATAATTTTGGTTACCTGCTTCCCTGTTGGGGGTAGCGATCTCTCTTGAAGTGTGATCACTATCTTTGGCGTTATTACTTTCATTGCTAGATTCTTTTGTGCCCTTCCTGGCCAAATCATTGTCATTCCACTCATTGGCGTCTGGATAATTGTACTCTTCATCTACTGTCGGCCAGTTGCCGTTGGGGCTTAACTCTTGAGGCGAGGTATTCTCGTTAAAATCTAGAAAAAGTCAATGACATTCTACTTGAAGGGAAATCGTTTGTTGTTCATGCTCACGGCTCTTGTCCACTGATATATAAGGTAAGGTCGGATAGCGCATCTTCTGTGAAAAGGGACGCCAATATCGGCCACGTACGTCAATTGGCCCTATATACTAAAACGTGATGTTAGAGCAGTGCCTGATTGATTGATAGATTGATTGATTGATTGGTTGATGATTGATTGATTTTTCAGTCCGTGGCAATGGTGAGAGCAGGGCTTCCATAATTTATTTGCAGATAGCTTTATTTGCATATAGAGTAGGGATGGGATCGGTGAGCAGAGAGAAAGAAAGGACTTTTATGTATAATTTTTGCAACTAATAATGACCCCCCCCCCCCCTCTTGGTGGAGCTTCTTTGCTAAAAGAGCTTCCTTAGAAATGAAAAACCCAGGGGAGAGCCGTGTGAGGGAGGTTGCCTAATTACCTTTGCTCTCACAAACTTGACTTCCCGGGTGTCCCAGTGGGTAAGAATCATTACGAGAACTGCCAGGATCTTGCAGCTGCTTGTGTGGATCGATATCTTCTCTCGCTTTTTCTTTTTTCGTTCTAAGTAGTATAAATTATAATCGATATCTATTATTGTTTTTTTATTAATGTTCAAGTCAGTTTCAATACTTGAGTACTCTTCATTTATTGTGATCATTCAGAGTAATAAATCTTTTAGCCTTTAATGATCCGACATTTCATAAAAAGATTATTTTCTAGTGCAGTTATCATGCATGGCTAAATACATGTGTACACTAGCTTTACCTCCACTTGAATGGAGACTTGTGTGAACGTTTGTCTTGATCTGAAATAATATATCGTGAATAAATAATTTTCGACGCTCGCATATATCAACCAAAGAAGAAGCTTACTACATGCTGCTTACCTTTTTGTTTTCTTGCTGTTCCTTTTTGTTGTTCGTCTTCCTCTCCTTCACGCACCCGAAACTTTTCACGCCAGTTCCCATCACTGCTGTCCCACTTTTCAATTTCTTATAAGAATATAGAACAGTTTTCTAATTTATAAAAATTCTAATTTATAGAAATTAGAACAGTTTTCTAATTTATAACTATTGAACCGAGTTGAGTATAATTTTAGTGTCTTAATGCATTCGTTTCGCAGTGTTTTATTCATTTCTCATCTTGTATAATGATAATTATTTGTTAATAAATTCTTTTTTTTATATCACCGCATCAGTATAGTTCGTAAATCCAACCCGACTGTATGCTTTCACATTTCCATGTAAAAGGATAAATTTTGATAAATCACAGATTTTTCGTGTCTTTTAGGCAGTTACCATGCATGCCACATTTGATGGGTAGGTAGCACTATACATATTCCTTCATTCATTCTTTCATTCATTCATTCAATTTCACGAATTTAAAGTAAATTCAAAATTTTACCAACCTGATCTTTCAACTGGTAGTACAAGATTTGTTGGCCTTCCATTGTACCGTTCCTCTTGCTCCTTTATACATTTCTGCAAATCCTTTACGGATGGAAATTTCTTTCTGCCCTGGATACAAAGATTAGCGAAGAGAATAAGAAATAATTTAGCTTATCCCTTGCAGAGAAAAGTATATACTGCATTCCAACATCGCAATTAATCCATATCGTGTACGTATAATAATTTCAGGAAATGCATAACGATACCTTTATTCTGTTCTTCACTATTCTGTAATTTTTCACATCCACAAATTTTCCACTTTCGTCTACAGAACTATATATTTGAATTAAACATTCAGACAAAGTATGTTAAGCAAGTTAAAAAGAGAATTTAATTCACTTGCATGAGAAATTCATTTCTGAAGGCATTTCCTGTTACAAGTTGCCAACTTGCATAACTGCCGGAGATCTATATGTTTTCAACTATCATTTTTGCTTTAGAGCTGATAATTTCATAAAATTATCCAAGTGTAGTTCTTGTGAAAGTGATACCAGATATAATCTGAATGTATGTTAATTTGATAGATTATTTTGGATTTTGGTCATCCAATTCACTTCTGCATGGGGCCGGTTGTATCAAGCTCGTTTAACTTAAACGGTGGTTAAGTTCAAAATAGAAAGCAAGTCTATCGTTATATTCAAGAAGCAAACTTAATGTTTTTAACCTTAATACAAGGATACTGTTCACAACTATATATTCAGTGCATAAAATTCAATTGACTCATTCAAGAGAGATGTAAGAGTGTTATTTAATTTTGACTTATTCGCTGTTTAAGGTAAACGGGCTTGATACAACCGGCGGCCCCTGACGTATATAGACTATAGAATGTTGTCTGATGTTGATAAAAAAGGTACAACATTAGCTAGTCTGATTAGCCGGCCGTGTAGTGCATGCAGGTTATACATATATACTGCATTGAATGGCTATATAATTATCATACTATATACGTTTTTAATTTTTTGCCCAAACATTGCAAGCCAAATAACTATAAAAATCATTCAGAAGTGAGTTGGATCCGACACAAATGATCGCGTGGACAAACTTTCCACCTCGGGTTTGAAGTCACGCTGGGCGAAGGTTAATATAAATGAGTTTAATGAGAATAATAAATGTGTTTTAAAACTCATTTTAAAGGGAACATTTTTTGTTTAAAAAATTATGCAATGGGTAGACACTTCAGTCATTCTTCTGATTGGCTTAGACCAGCGGGCTAAATTATATTTCGGCAATTCAGCCCGGCAAATTTAGCAAATTAACATGCTCGCCAAAGTTAATATAATTTGAGTTTTTTTTTCTCATCAAATTGGTGTGATCATGCATCCATGTCAAAGTAAATTAAGTGATTATTCTTGGTATTTTCCGCCGCTTTGGTTGTGTAATTTTAGTTGTGTACTGAATACAAGACCACTGACCTGGGTACGAGGTTAGACGACTGACCACTGGACATTTCCCTCTACTGTAGCTTTAGTGTGTACTATATTCACAAATATTTCCGCTAACGCTATATTATTGACTCAACTGGCTCGTTGCCAGGCTTCAAATCTATTGCCACTCATCATCACGGTACAGATTTTATTACCCTAAAACGCTAACAACTAAATCATGCCTTTACTTAATAACTTTATATACTCTCATAAATTGCTTGTATATTGTGTTGCATGGTAATTGGTGTAAAGAATTAAAGTATAATTCCGAAAAATGATAGCATAATACAAATATTATGCTATCATTTTTCGGAATTACTTTAAATCTATATATGTACTAAAACTATCAGCTGGTAAAGGATTATTGGTATAAGTAATACAAGAATGATCCAAGAATACAACATTGCCGGCGAAGCGGTAAAGAATTGTTATAACTTTCAACGGATACATACCACGAAACAGTCAGTGTGTATGCTCCTTCCAAGTTTTGACTGTCACGTAAAAGAAATGCACCAGGCTGTCTAAATCTTGTTAATATTCTCGTGGCATCGTCCCCTGATATTCTTCCATGATACCAAGGTGGTATGTCCTTAGCCATATTGGTTGCAATACTTGTCTTTGCTTGAGGACTCGGCTAAATACTTATTAAAGTCTATGTTTTAAATTATCTTTGCTTTTGGATCGAGAGCTCCTACTGTGTTCATTGTTTCTCATTCACAAGTGCCGTCATGCACTGACAATTACCCTTTGGATAAATATATCTGAAAAAAAATTGACTTTGCAATCGATGGAATGATGAAATTAAAAATCTATAATCAGAAGTTTAGGTATTCACTTTTTTTTGTAAATCAAGAGCTGATATGACTTTATCAGTTTAACGTTGAAGTTCGTTCGGATAGGAAATTATTTCTCTATATGCGCTCTAAAGCTGTTTGCCATTCCAACAGCCAACAGATAGTAAACTGAGATTTGTTGAGAAGTATCAAGTGCGATGCAACCAGGGAAAATAGAATTCTAAATTAGTGTATAGTGAAAACTGCTCATACTGACGGAACAGAATGGAAACTTGATAATATATTTTAACCACATTTATGGGCAATGTGTAAGCATGCATTATCAGTGTATGATGAGGGTGTTGGTTGGGTTAACAGAATAACGGCTTCTTTGAGTTATGAACCAGGCCAATGGCAATTAGGTAGACTGACCTATGCAAGTCAAGTAGGGTAGGAAACGATCAAGAAAACAACATCAAATGCAAAATACTTAATAAACGTTTACCACAAAATTATGCCTATACATAGACAGACCCTTGAATGTCCAAACTATTTGCTGCTTATAGAAACGACGTCTACCTATCATGCATATACTGAGACACTTTTGTTATTTTATTATCCACTTTATAGACACTTAGAAGTGCATGTGAGTGGGGTTTTCCCGGAGCTTGTGTAATGCTAAATTTCCGGTTATTTCCCTTTCAGGAATTGCATTTCACTTAAAATGAAAACACAAAGGCTGAACTTTATTTGTCTGTAATTATTGTGCTCACGCTGAAGCGACGCGATAATTTGTACACAGAGAAGGTAAAGTTGACTTTAAATCTATCGTTGCAGCTAATATGACTATAACTCTGTTTGGGGGTAATTTAATCCTAATTTTTATGTGTATAAAATCGAACAAACATGGCAACAAACATGGCAATGCGCATTCGAAATAATGTATGGTATTATTTCTACATTACAATCAGTGAGAACGATTGGAAAATGCATGGAGTAGTTGGCTATCATATTTTTGTAGATAACATAATAATTGCAGAAAGCGAGTTGATATAATCCTCAAATTATTGAAATTCTCAAAATTTATACGCCACGAAAATGCTAGTAATTTTGTATCGTTTGGGAGACCAAACCAATTTTTGATCTTCTGATGTCTAAATGTCCTATTGGTCTACGAACCACTATGATTCACACAACCTTATTACACTAAAAGCCATCTAAATTTGAAACTGAAAACCATGCCGAATACAAGAATATTTTTGACACATGATGAAATAATAGTGGATAAATTAACATTAATTTAATGGTAGTTGCTAGCTATATGTGCTAAAATTGATAATGCTTTGTCTGTCCTTCAATTTGTGATACTGAATCAAAGGAATCACGATTATTACATAAAAATGGAGAAATAAACCAATTTGGTCATTATAGCGTCGAAAATTAAGGCGAGGGAAACGGGGTAATTACCCCGAGGGGCGGCAAAAAGGGCCCAGGAAGAAAATTTAACGCTTTTTCGACAAATCAGCCCTTTGTATTCACATATTTGACGCATCAGCACGATTTTCTCCGTGCAGTTTAAATTATGTAGATGGCGGATGCAAACAAACTTGAGAGAAGATGGGGAACCATGAAAAAGATCTCATTCTTCTACGATGCTTACTTTGTAGCTCAGTGGCAAGAACAGGCTGTACCGGCAAAGCACAGGACTGGACGACTAGGTTCGATTCCTGATAGTTGGTGACTACTCCCGGTTAGTTCTTAACATTAATATAAATTCCGTTCGATTTTCGTCACCAAATAAAAACTCCGTTGATATATTCTTACCAGATGAATGATTGTAATAGGCTCCAACTTTTCTCCTTCAGCACAATGAATGGTGAACAAAATGCTGTTCCTCTTTGTATACCAAATAATTTCCAGTGGAAAGAATCAGAAAGCCTGCTGGTGCCAAAACAAGATGCCAAGCGGTCGGAGCTGAATATATGCGAAGAAGGCTTGAAAATTTTGAGGTCTATAAAAGGGCCTCTCTGTGTTGTGTGTATTGTTGGTCCTGCACGAACTGGGAAGTCCTATCTCCTAAGTCAATTGCAGGGCAGCAAGTTCAGACTGGGCCATACCATGAAAGCAGAAACAATGGGTAATATACCTCAATTCCCCTTGAACGTTTGTTACAATTAAAATTGATTTAAAAAAAACAAGGATAATTGCCTGTTTTGAGTGTGTTTCCGAAACATGTATTTTTTGTCAAAATCTTGAAATTTTCAGAAGCTTTAGTTAAATATACATGGAACCTTAATTGTGTTTGGGGTAGAGTATTTTCGCAAAAAAGAAATGAAACTATTCCGGACATCCGCAATAGTCCGTATTTGGTATAGTCCGCAAAAAAGAAATGAAAATATGGACTCTCCAGTCCCCTCGCAGTTTTTTTGTTATCATCAATTATGAACCTCACCAGTCGCCAGTCTTTTGTATAGCTGGTTGATTTTTATTGTATTCTGTCCGCATCGTTTCACTATGATGTTCGTGTTCTTTTTTGCTGCAGGGATTTGGATTGGCCGAACGCCAATTAAGTATCGCATGAGCTCTGGTGAAATTGTTACTGTTGTCTTCCTTGATTCCGAAGGAATTGGTTCCGCAGACAGTGTGGATGCTACAGATTCTACAGACAATCAAATATTCACCTTGAGTGTTTTGATAAGCTCGCTTCTGATCTACAACAGTAAAAATGTCCCGACAAATAGTGACCTGGAAAAATTACAGTGAGTTAGCAGGATTTTACTGAAGAGTTATCCTCTAAAACGCAATCAACCCATCTTTTAGGCAGATTAAAATTTAACATATTCATTTAATTGATCGACGAAGAAAATTTTTTCAGGATTATTACACTGTACCCCTAAAAGAGTACCACTGACAGAACTATTTTACAATGGATAACCGACAATAGCCACCGCCGACTGTAGGTGATATTCGAGACCTGCTCACCGGTTATAATTTGCATTTGATTTCAGTTATGTTTCTAAGTTGTCGGACAGTATCCGTGTTAAAAAGCATGGTGAAAATACCATAGAAGATGTGGAAATGTTTAGAAAGTGTTCGCCTGAATTTTTCTGGTTAATCCGCGATGTCACGTTAAAAATAACCGATATCAACCATCAGCCTTGTGATATAAATACGTATTTGGAACAAAAGGTAATTTGTGAAGAAAAAAGGTAGAATTGAAAGGAATGTAGCGATTTCTATCAATAAGTCTGACTGTCTGAGGGCTAAATCTGACGCGTCTTCCGGCTGGACTCCACTCAGGAGAATTATCACCAGAAATGGACCAAACAGAAAAGCTTCTTTTGTTTTTCTCAGAAAGCAGATAGTTTAAGGATAACAAAACTCGGAGGATAATTATCTGAGTAAAAAACAGATTTAAATGCAGAAACTGGATAATAAAACTAAATAAATCATGTTTATGGGGTTATAATGATAAAGAGGATGATCTAAGTCATATAACTGAGTAAACTGAGCGCTTAATATACATACTTTTCTTAGACATTGAAATCGACATGAAATACTAAGAATATATAGTCTGACAATAAATGACTACATGTGATGATAAAATAAAAGTTTTAGCTATTCCTGACTTTAATCTTTATTTATTTTCGAATAGATCTTGAAGGAAGAAAGGACGTTGTCCACAACGACAGAAAGAAAAAATGAAATAAGACGAAACATTAAATCGTTCTTCAAGTCCGTTGATGCCTTTACTTTACCAGTACCGTCGGACAAGGAACGGGTGCTGTCGCAAATGGACAAACCAGAATTCCGGGAATACCTTAATGAAGAGTTTTTGGATAAAATGGAAACAGTGAAACAGTTAATAGAGGAAAAGTACCATCCTAAGAGAGGATTGAATGACTCAGTAATTACTGGAAGTCGTAAGTTTTCATGTCGTGTATTTATTGCTAAATTTCTGTTTGCCATTTGAGGGCAGTTTTTTATCATGATAATGTGAATCAAGGTGCATATAGGCAAATTCTTTGTATTTTCAGAGTTAGCTGATATGATAAAGAGCTACGTAATTGCTCTGAACACCAAAGGTTTCGTACCTGACTGGCAATCATTTTGGGATGTCACAGTCAAAATAGCATACCAAAGAGCGGGTATACTTTTAATATCTCGGAAAAGTACTACAATAGCATGCAATAACGTTTATTCAAAATCGTTTAAAATAGTGAAGTAACTGCATAGACATACTAAATAAAAATATTACTACGTGTTCTAATTTGTCACAACGCTGACTTCGTCAGCGTATACACCGTTTAAAAAAGATTGAATATACTTAATGAAGAGAAGACCCTGGGAGCGAGGTTGCCAATTCCGAGCGATTTTACCATTATTTAATTATTTTACAATTCAGGTGAAACAGCGTTTGCGATCTATACGTCAGCGATGTCTGAGCTGAAATCATATTTCCCCTGTGAGGACGAGAAGATAATGATGCAACATGAAGAGATCATGAAATACGCTATTGCGCAATTTAGAGATGAAACCTTGATGGATCCAGATGTTGAGCAGTTTCAAAGTCACCTAAAGGAATTCACCGTAAGTGTCCAGTGTCATGGTCGGTCATCGTTTTCTTGACGCAACCTGCTAAAACAAGATATTAAGCCGGTGATTCTTGCAGCATAAGTTGCTAATCCAACAAAACATTTTCCGCAGAAACGCTGCTCGTCCTTTTCCGATGCTGGTGAATGCAATGGAGGATTTTTACATTCATTACTGAAGGAGAACTGGAATATTTCAACGACATTTTGCGAAGATATCCTTAAAGAACTCGTCGAACAGCACTTGGAACCTGTCCTTGAAAACATTAACCACGAGACATCTTACGAGTATGTGATGTGTGTTGTTGGAGAAGTCGAAAGTCATTACTGGGAACTGGGTGGTGCACTCGGCCCCGCCGCTGGAGAAGTTTATAACAAGCATCTTTTGGTAAGTCATCGTGATGAAATAACTCAAAGCTCGAATGTTTAAAAAAATGTTTTCATTCGTGGCCAGGATAAAAAATTCTAGTTAACGCCCAGTTACCACATAAATACAACTTTTATACCAATCTTTAAACTACAAACAATTCTTATACCAATTCAAATTATAAATAACTTCTTCACAGCAATCTTGTTAGTCTGTTTCGATTTTAGTTTTTTCCTGGAGATTTGTACCCCAAATTTGTACTGTATTACATTACAATACAATTGCATTGTACTGTATTACATGACAAATTTGATACCCATTCTTTCCCTTACACATGCACAACCTTTTTGTTAACCCCTTATTCAAAATTTTCCGGCGTGAAGGAAAATGCAATACATTTTTCATTTCAACCACAACGAAGTGTATAACATATTTTGTGTTTCTTGTGCGGCTAATAGAACCTGGTGATTTTGGAACAAAGGAATACGCTACGTCACTTTACGTTATAGTTTGAAAGTTAGGCTTAAGTATCGCAAACTGATCGCATGCAACGGTATAAAGTATGGGTAATCGTTGATAAAATCGTTCAAAAAGCTTTGCTGACAATGCTAATTTATGTGCGCGTCTTATCTTTAATTATGTAACCTACTAAACATTTTCGGTCACTGCTTTATTCCGGTGCAGAGTTTGGAAGACCGAAAGAAACAAATGATGAGGACAATTTGCCAACTTAAAGATTATCACGATGAAATGGAAAACCAAAAGATTCAAACAGCGCTGTATGAAGCCGTGTGTCTAGAGTCTGAGGTAAAGTGCACAAAGATTTTGTTACTCTCTGGCAATTTCTACTTGAGTTATACATTTTATGCTGTACCGCTGATGACGTTTTGTAGGCGGTATAATTAATGAACCCAGATACGCAGAAAACCTGAGCGCTGTTTATATTACGCTAGAATACGATGTGGTAACGGATTTATTGATTAAGTCTGTGCTATGAATGCATGTATGGCGACTAAATGTGAGGCCTTATTCAGGAAGGCTGTATTGTAACCAACACTTAACGAGTTACGTAATTGAAATAAATACGACTTTATTGGTAGAACAGAAGGAACTCCCATTGCCAATAATAATATAGACCCCTTATATTACCATTTAGTCGCATGCAACTGCTTGTTGTAAACAGTGTTTGAACGGCCACTGTGGTAACTTATTCTGCTTCTCTGCTAACACATACAAATGACAGATTGGAACCAATGGATGGACTACTTTACCATGATTTTAAAAAGACTTCCCATGCAGTTACCACGACAGTTCCCAGTAAATTTATTTTTACCCGCGGGCGCGCCCGAGTTATTAAATATAGTATTTAAATATTATACTTCTTTTGTTTTTACAACAGGAGGAGAACGCACGACTCCTCAGACAAAAAGAAGCACGCGCAAAGCAACACGCTGAAGAGGTAGAGTGACTGGTAGAGGACCGCTGCATGTTTGCACTAACATCATAGTATTTCTGGGAAAGAAATACTATGATGTTAGTGCTTCTACAATTATTACAATTACAAATATTTAGTGCTTCTACAATTATTACAATTACAAATATTTACAATTATTTTGTGCCTGCATGCTTTTCATTTTATCAAACTCAGTTCATTCTCGATATTCTCTATATAAATTCATGCTTAACTTGCATGATCGTTATAAAAAATATTTTATTGTTAATTTGGCTGTAAATAAACCAGCATGAGCTAAACGTTTAGGAAATTTGCCGTACAAGATATATATATATATGCTAAAAATGCTCAAAACGCTGTTTTTATGATAAAAATATCCTATAAAAATTGTCGATAGATCAGTTGTGGTGTTCAATTAATTTTAACATAATGCTAAGTTTTGAGATTTACGTTTCTGTTTTAAATCCAATAATTTGTTTTCATTATCTGCATGCCTGTGTGGATAGATATATTTCTTACTTGCATCCAATACTGTTCTTAGATTAAAGCAATACAAGAAGCTAACCAAAGGAAAATTGATCAGATAAGACAAGAAAACAACGAGGCGATCGAGCGGCAACACGCTGCATTAAGAAATCAACATTCGGCAGACATGGAGGGATTGCGAAATGAACACCGTAGGATGGAGAAACAAAGAAACGAGGCGATAGAAAAACTGCGCCGAGAACAGACCGGTCTTAATCAACAACTTGCTGCCGCTAATCGACAAGTCCAAGACTTAAGAAACAGGCCGGGTAGGTTCATTCAGTGTAACAATTGTTAAATAAGATGATTACATTGCCTCTCGATGATTACATTTGGTCTGAGAGCCTCACTCCAATTTTCTTGCGTCTTGCATGATCCCATGATCCCATACGTTTATTCACCCCTCACCCAAACTTTTATTTTATACAACTTCAGCCCAAGTTGTCGTTCAAAAGAAAAGGGGTTGTTCTTTGATGTGAGATAAAGGGATTTGTCATGGTGATCTGATGGAATATTGGACGGAATTATTGGATGTAATTATCGGAGTATTAATCTGATTATACTGTACAGGGTGCCGGTATAAAAAACCGCAGCAACCTCAATAATTCTCAGAGGCGTACGATTTTTTGCTATTGAAAAGGTATTTTTTCATACACCCTAGCTGTGTATATCAAACTCATAAAAAATATAATTCATTTCAATCGCGATCATGTAAGTACTTTTGCTGAGGTAATGATTCAGTACTCATAGGCAAAGGGGGCTTAGGCGCTTACCCAGATTGGTGATAAGTCGGGTAATTTGTACCTTAGAGATAAATTTGAGCAAATAAATTGATCGTATTTTTTGGAACCGGCGACTGTAAGTTAACTGTCTTTTGAACAAAAAATGTATGCCTCCTGCGGTTCGTATACATAATAATTTTTTAATTTTTAGTTTGTAATAGAAATGTCCATTCCGGCATTCAGAATCGTGAAACTTAAGCCTATAGGTTATACGTCGCATTTTTTAGTCCCGTCGAATGCAATTCGAAGATTCAAGAATAGATAATTGTGATAATGAAGCTATGAGGTTTATAATCTCATTATATCTATTGTTTGAGTGCATTCGACGCGACTACAGGGTGTCCCAAAAAAAACGAAAACTATTCAAATCACCCATAACAATGCCATTGTTAGAGTTTGAATGCCTAAGGCTCTGTTGGACCCACAAGTGTATACATCGGGGTTGCCATAAGCATTTTTATGCATGCATATGATGCAGTCAAATTTGCTTGTTCGCAAAAATGATATTTATTAACAATATTTACAATTTACAAATATGGATAACATTTTTTAAATGTGCATCTCAAGGACCATGACCTTCGACATGTTCCCTTTCTCTAGCAACACAAAGCATTTAGCATTTTATACGGTTTCATTAAATCCCCACGGGCTGAAATTAGTGAACACGGCATTCAAATTTTAACAATGAGTGATTTCAATAGTTTTCGTTTTTTTTGGGACACCCTGTATAATGCGATGTATAACCTATAGGCTTTAGAGGTATATTAACAACCCGTCAAAGAAGCTATTGAAGAAAAGCTATTGAAAAAATCTATTGTTAGAATACATTAGTGATGAACTAGCTTAATTTTGCGTAGAGTTTCGTAAACTTAATGAGAATCAGTTTACGCCGGGTAGTCGTTAGACTATAGTTGAATCTCTGTAGCCTGGTGTTTGACACTTTTTGTATATCCTACGAAGTTTTTGGCATTCTCATCGCTTCGAATTTTACTATTTATTATAGTAAACAGTCATGCATAGTATATACTATCCTATTTTTTCCTAATTATTTATTGCGCTATATCTTTTTTAATGCATGCCTCTGTTATTTCGTTCGGGTCAGTTCTGTGTATATATCAAAATAGTCTATTGCCTGTCGCTGGTTGGATTGTTGGAAGTTAGTTTGCGATGCTTTATAAAAATCTATATCAAAGGTATATCAATGCTGAATTTATTTTCGGTTTATGGCACATGCAAACTGTGAAGATGCAATGATACTTTGAAGTGATATAATATGCAGGCATGTATCAGCGAAGGACCGAGTCAAGGCATTGAGATGTATTTATGGACTGTATGTGTTCAAGGAGTTTCGATCATCCCCTTAACAGAGGAATGGTTAATGGTACGCGGTAAGAAATGTTATAAAAATAGTTGTCGATGAAAAATCGTTTGAAATCGGTACTTTATATTATAGACTTTATACTCTTGAGATACAGACACTCGTGGCACAATTCATTCGCTGCCCATGATGAATATCCAGCATACGTAGGTTGATTTCAACCTATTTATTTCAACTTAAGTTTAAATACAAGGCCTGTACACTTGCACTATACGTGATCAATGTCTACAATAGCTGTATACGTCTCAGCCATTGCATATGCGCGTACACATGCCAACATTGAATTTCAAATTCGCCATAAGCAAACGAGCAAAAATGTAGCCTACAGGAGCTCGATGCCTTTTAGCTGGCAACGGGTTTGTAGCAGCACATAATCAGATTAAAAGGTAATTATATAGGGCAATTTATAGAAGACATAGTAAATTGTCCTTTTGAAGAAATTGCCAACACTGAGCTGCAATTTTCAACTACGCTAATCAATACTAAATTAAGCTCCATTATTTTTTGACGCCCTCAGGGTTTATTTAAAGCATGTTTTATTCAGGATCTATAGTCACAGTTCAGCCTTTTGAATGATAGGTTATAAGGTGAATTTCAATTTTCTATTGATGAAGCAGAAGCACATGCAGTAATATTGGATTTTTTTAAAACTGAATTTCGAATTATAATAACATTGAGTGCGGCTACGGTTAAATTATGCTAAATTTTCCTAGGATCGTACGAAGCCCATTTTTAAATGGTGATTATAGGCTCGAAAAAAAACATGACATTCAGGTGCGGACTGAGTGGTCGGTAATTCGGGCGCGCCCTGGCCCGCGGCGAACTTTGTGGCCCGGAATAACTTGCCTTCGAGTCTTAGACGACTTTAAGCTAAATAATTTAGTAAAATAACGAGTTTAGCTGAGTTGAAAACAGTTACTATATATATGTCCGCACTGACAATTTACAAAGCACGCAAACGCCGATATATTTCGCTAAACGGATGCAAACAGTACTGCTCGGAATTAAGAGAGTGACGTAATAAAAATGAAAAGGCGTGCTGAGAGTGTTTCGGAAAGCGTGCCTCGACACTTTTCGAATGCATAAGCAACCGCAGAATTGAAGTCATTTCGATAATGAAAAAATTAAGGAATTTATCGCGATTTTCTGATTTGTAACGTCCCATTGAAGCCCAGAAGGTGTTCGCTGATAGAATTTTCCATTTATGGAATTCCGAAAGGTGTTCTAGTTACTTCTGAGAAGCTTCTTTAATCGATAACATACACCAGCCACCTTTATTCCAGTTGATGTATACTCGCGGATCACCCAATGATAATTTCTATTAGAAAGGATATCATGACTACATATATAAGGGGACAGGACTCAGTTATTGAGTTTTTAGTATGTTTTATTATAATTATTAATTTACATATTTAAAAAACTCATATTTGTAATTTGTCTACTCGTACAGGGGCCCCAATTCAAATCCTTATCAGAGGAAGGGAAAGTTAAGTCCGCCGTCCTTGTTCACAACTATGCATATATAGCGTGTCAGAATTAAGTTTGATGGGCTTCGTACAACTGGCCTCTGGTCAATTTTCCATCAACGCTAATTTTATTATTTCTGTGATGTGTCGCAACTACGCCTTCATCGTGTTTTTTAAACGGATAATTTCTTTGTCTGAGGGGTTTCAATAGAGAATTGTGGTTTTCTTGAAGCTCGTTGGTTACGAAAGGGCGTCTTTGCCCCCTTTCCCTTGCTAGAAAAAGGCAAGAAGTGCAGCTAGCTTCCCTTTTGCTGCCTAACTCCCTTTGTTCTGGTGCCCCTGAATTCATTCAAATCGTTATTTTACACACATGTATCCTGCATATAATTGTATGATAAATTTAAGCTTTTACTTGCCTGCATGCACATGTTCGTCTGAAAATCGCAACATGGCAAACATGCTCTTAACTTGTGCATTTACTACAAAATTGTAGGAGTAAAAGCCACCAATACAACATCGCTATATACATTTATTTAAAAACAATATTGATAAAATGCTATGGCAACAGTGAATTCTGGATCGAAAATGGAATGTCAAAACTGCGCAAGATTGAATCCAAAAGAGCCTACCCGCTCAAATTCGACACCCACTATAGTTAAACATTAAGAGGCATGTCTTCAATTATATAAATAGTGATGAAACAGAAAAATAAACTGAATCGCTAGTAAGACTTTTATACGCTTCTAACTTTTTTAATTGCTAGCGGATATTTTTTATTACGTTATAAACCCGTAAATTATTTTTTATACGTGCATGCGCGTGTTTGATAATTGGACAAAAAACACCTTAGTGATCTAACCTATCATTAAACTTTACTTGCTGAGAGTTTAAATTGAGTTTTTTTTTGTTCATCTGCGAATCCTTACCTGCGTTAAAATTCGTATTTTGCCGTCGTGCCACTATGGAAGTGTGGTTTCGCGTAACCATGCATTTACACCAGCGTTTCCTTTCACCATTTTATGATGCATAAGACCATGCAATGTAAGTTATTAATATCAAACATTCAAATTTTCGTTTATGGAAATTTTTAGCCTTTTTAAAAAAATGCAGCCAGCACTATATTCAGTAATATAATTATAGTTTACGGCAATATTGCGGTTAAGAGTGTCATCAAAGTTTGATAGTTTTCTGAAACAACCTCATCTGTGCAACAACGGCAACGTTTATAACCTCGGTTGCGCTTGCTGTTAACACAAATGTTTGTCAAACTTCCTAACATAAGTTGTGTGATTAACAACAATGCTGTAGTAAGCACATCATACTAGGGTGGAGGGGGGTTAGAATCCAAATTTTGTGGGACAGTGGCCAGCTGCATGCCTCTGTTGCCTCACTAGCAATGGGGGGAATTAGGAAAGTTGGATGCACTAACAATATGAAAGTAATAACAATACGATTCTTTAGATCAACATTAGACAATTCGTACACTGAAAGACAGTTAAAGACCCACTTCAAGAGTATAGGGCGAGGAAACAGGATATCGACGATCTAAAGTTTCCGTACAGTTTTGTTTGATAGAAGTCAAGACTTAAGTGCCCTTTTTACAAAAATTACGCCCCCCCTCTACCCTTCCTGCCTTTGCATCGTTCCGCGATTACTATAAACCGCTGCTGCTCTCAAACATTTTAAGGCCTTTGTCTGGAATTTGTAGGAGAATACTTACTTCCAGACGCAGGCACTTTGAAAACAAAGTTCGCTTTATACTTTTTAGGAAATGTACCTTGTCACAGACCTACTATGATTGCACCGTGTTTTAGCTATGTATAGTTAAAAATCGTTAACTGGTGACAACACAGCATTAAACATATTATATAATTATAGAACTGAATATTTGAATAACAACCTTTTGACTGCCAGCCATGCAGTCTACAACGCCGGATTAAATAAGATGTTTTAGACTTCATCAAGAGAGCTTGTCACTTGGGAGCTTGGTTTTGCAATGGGGCACGCTCGTTTTTTTCAATTAATTTTTTAAAAGTACCACCTGTCGTCAATAGGATCACCAACAAGCTCGACCAACTTTTTTACACGCATCTACATCGAAATAATAAATATATACATGCATGCATGCATGCTTGAGCGACACTGATTGCGTGATATACTTGTAGTCTTGTATAATAATGAGAATATATAGCAATTAACGTAGGCTAGGTATGAATTCCTGTGTTTATAATTAAATACACTGTCTGGTCTTAGACTATGTGCACACGATAACGTTTACGAGCTATTTTCGTTTTCATGCCAGATCGTTTTCAAACGTACACCGTCATTTTACAATAGAAGCTCATTTAACATATTATCAGCACATTTTCCCTTCTTGTGGACAAGGCGTCAAAGCGTCAAAAAACTAGATAAAAATAAAATAAACTAGATAAATTTTGAAAACGCTCGAAAGCGACGCTTGCGTGTGCACATAGCCTTAGATAAGTTTAAAAAGTCAAAACCTATACTGTCTGGGCTCTGCATGGGCATACTCTGGACCGACCATGCAACACCATACTTTTACTCCGAAACAGATCGTTATTATATATTGACCAATTTGAAAAATGTTGTTGATAATTTTTTTCTGATCAAACATTCGTGATCTTCTTGATCATTAATTGCTGCTGATATATTGTATCAGTTAGGATAGATAGAACTTTATGGCTGGTTTAACCAATCGAATATTGCATGGCCAAATAGATTGATCCAATGATCCGAGCGACCTAGTTATTTCAAATTCCGCTCTGTTTTACAGTGAAACATTAAGTTGCATGTTCCGTTCAATCCGTTTTGATTTAATTATAATCAAATGCATGCATGCAGTGATTGCATGGGACTGTTAAATACTTTTAAATGCTTTAAGGAGAAAACATATGAGCGCATCGTAAACACATCATTAACTGCATTTTAGATAAACATAGAACAATCACTTATAAAATACGTGAATGCCAAAATGTTGAAAAATTTTGCTATGCCTATAATACCTTGGGTTTAGAAAGTTCTTTCATTTTGTTTGTTTATTTGTTTCTATAGAAATACATATGCTGAAGTCAGCAGGTGGTGAAATCTTTCATTGTTGCATTATAATATCAGATGCTAGTTTCCTCTTGCCATTAGCGCTGAAAACATGCTATATACAACATATCAAAGGTACTGGTATCGCAGTATTCGAACTGGGAACTCGTTTTTGACGTGGTCAACGCTAGTCATTCTTCTTCTCTATATTAGCGGCGGTAAGTGTTTTCAACTTTTCATGCAGCTTCCGAGTATATCACTTACAAAGCACTAAAAACTTGATTGTATATCAATTCATCATCATTTCATTTTTATAGTTCATTCTTATAGTTCATAGTAACGATGACACAAATAGAGGCATTTTACATTTTTCTGCTGGCTTTCGTACTAATCAATATCGCGAAGTGCTTAATTTGAAATAGTTTCCTGACAAATAAACAAAGTTTGAAAACTCTCTTTTATTTTTCTAGTAGCTTCTCGAGTACTCGCTCGTACTATGCTGAGTATTCGTGATTACTCTTGGTGCGACGTTTTAAGCCTTAGTAATTACTTAATATATTAAGTATCATAAATATGAGCCCGTTGAATGTTTTCAAGCGTTCACATGAACGCACTTGTTTGATTTTGAGCCGCGATAATTATATAGTTCTTATCTCAGTCCTATCAGTTTAAAACATTTAACGTGAAAAAGAAAAAAAAACAAGGAAATCGGGCTTTTGCCGCAAAAATAGTGCTTTTGTTCGGGACACTAAACATCGTTTATCCCGTTTGCAGTATAAAAAAACTTTAAAAAGGTCTCCATCAGTCATATTGCCAATTTAGCATATTTGCATATATTTGCACATTTCACGCGTGCATGACTTGATAAATTGCAAACGGTAAAAACAAACATAGAAGGTATTTGAAGTTAATAGTCTCACATATTTTTTTGCATTTTTACCTCGTGGTAAAGTGGCAAAAGATGCGACCAATTAGCAATAGATGAGTCGGCCCTGACTATTTTAAGTCCAAAATCTCATGCCGATTGGCATGCCTGTCACGTCACGCCCCTGAACTTCCGTATTTCTATACATTATACATTTTTCAACAACCACAAATATTCTTTCAGTGATCGAAATACTCTGACTGGTTTGACCATTTTGGTCACTTAAAGAAAAGCAGTACCATTCCTAGTTTATTTTTATTCAATACAATAACCCATAAAACTATATCTTTTGTCATTATTTGACAGGAGTAACCCAAATCGAAGATTATGAAGGAAGTGTGCCATATGCAGGCTCTACACGGGGTAAGCAAATTTTTCTGTGTAAGAAATGCGTGTAATATTTAATCCTGCGAGCGAAGCCAGGTATACATAACTTCACTTAAAACGTGCACTTGGACTGTCGGACAGTCCGAACAATCTTTTATTTGAACTTTTATCGTCGACTTTCAACGACTAAATGGATTAATAATTTCTCGTAAAATAAACTGCAAAATGTTGTTAACTGGATCTTACAGAGGAGAGATTTGTAAAATCGGATGACGATGAACAAGTTATCTCGTCGAGTGAGGCCGCTCAAAGACTATGCGTCAGGAAAGAATTCAGTGGAGGTGGTTTCAAAATAAGAGGAATTTTGTATAACACGCTCTATGTGAGTATATGCATGATTTCTTATTGCTGAAATTTCTATCTTGTGGATATTCTTATTTGTTGATATACGTTCCTTGCGTGGCGTGAATGTAGAAAGCTTAGCCGGAGCCCCCGTTTACACTACGCTGTCCCCAGAGCTTTTTCATTTGGCTAACAACAGAAACATCTAGAAGTAAAAGCTGGCTCTAAATCTAAAGCTAACATTATTCCACATAAACGAGGATTTATAGTGACGCGGCACATGTGGGATTGGCCTTGAAAAAATAACCACTCCTATAAGAATTCAGAAATAATTAAATGACGATGAATCAATGCTTTAAATATTTTCAGCTAGTTTTATAATAATTCAGACAAAGCAGTGAACGAATATTTTAGGCTAAAATACTTTTTAATGATTTTTTTGTGACGTAGATACATAAATGACGTATATAGCCAGATAAAGCATTTTTGTTCTTCCAATGTACTTCGAACTCGAATTGCACGCGGATTAGGAAACTTTAAAGACTCCGGTTCGACTTTCGTGTGTAGCTTCTGTGATATATGTTTGCCCTTTCTTACCTTTAATTATTCATAGTGGCCAAAAATTGCACAACCCTGATATCCATATAGTCCTATATATGTAATATGTGCATATTCATGCTGGCAATAGCATGCTCCTATCACGTTGCCTGCACGTGCATGACATAACTGTTTATGCTCATAATGTTCATAATAATATAGATGTTTATGATAATATAGACTTGTAGTCATGACACCATAGTGCTGAATGCTGCCATTCATGTCAAAAACTTAAAAAATGTAAATTTAACATCTCATGTAAATTTTCATTTTATTCAAAAGTGAACGTATGCATACGGTATATGGCGCGTTGCATACTTGTCGGGTGCCTATTACGGACAATTCAACCTCCACTGTAACAATTCGTGTCATAAAATGTAGTTTTGATATGTTACTTGACCACCTAAACTAAAAAGTTAAAAAATAGCATCCTTGCGCTTCGTTTTTGAAGTAAATTTTGGTTTTCTTTTCTGTAACTAAAAGTCAAATAATCCAAACTAGATATAAAAATTACATTTCATGCATGCATGGGATGAATTTTAAAGTCAAAACTGTTAGATTACTTCTTAAAATAGTTGTTTTTACACTTTTTGTATAGTCAAACCAAAGTTGAAAAATGAGAAAAATATCTGGATATTGTTTTTCAGTGAAAGGATTATTTAATTTTTTGCACCAGTGCCTCAGTATTCGCCTTTGGACACTTTCGGTTTGAAGATAATTTTATTGTTATTTATTTCGTCCTCAACCGCAAAGTACACTTTGGAAAATCAACTGAAAATTTCCATATATTGACTATCACAAATCTTTTTTTTCAATAGATTTGTCCTAACGGGCAAATAAAGTTCACAAATGGTTTTTATCAAAATTATCCATTCAATTATGGTAGTAGCGGCATCCAGCAGGATGAGGATCCCTCCGTGTCTCCGTATTGGTCCCGTGTTAACGTACGTGCGTTTGGTGCAGGTCCTCGTGACTCAAAGGTCCGTTTTGCGTCTTATCACAAAGACCGAAACCCAAGTCCGGTGGTATTCGACAAAGTAAACCAGGATGTTGCGGAATTTACAGGGAGGTCTTTTATCGCGACGTGGGTGTCAGTTGTCACCTATGAAAATATAAGGCCTGCCGACAGTACGCAACGAAACTACGGAGGGGGAATTATTTATTATAATTAATTAACTCGAATTTGTTGTTGGTACAATATTATGTTGTTTGATATTATTCCTATATAGCTATATTTGCTGCATGAAACCGCGCAATGAGCTCAATAGCGGGACCAGCTTTATGTTGAAGTTAAATGCTTATGTTTTGAAATCGTTATATAATTCCTATTTTCTTTCCTTTTCACAGTTAAATACTTTCCAGGCCGTTTTTGCATCGGATGAATCAACCTGGTATCTAATGTACAATTATGATGACATTGACTGGTCTGTCGCTGCATTAAAGTATGACAATATATTTGGCTAGCAGAAGTGATGTTATCTTAGTAAAGTACATCTAATAGCGTAAAATAGGCATGGGTCGGAATGAATTTAATGAAAATAACCTGGAACGGAAGGGTGCTAGCCTGCCCTCTAAACGTTTCCGGCCAAACAGAGTTTTAGCAAGAACATTTTCCACTGTTTTTATGGAAAGTCATAGTAATTTTCAGTAATTTTCTAATACTTTTTCCAATGTAATTGATTATTTTTTTGCACTGTGCAAATTATTTTTTAGGAGCGAGTTAGGTCGTTACGTCGATGAGCCTGGACTACCAGTCACAGGTTGGAATGCTGGAAGGCGGGGCTTTTTTTACAGAAATGGAGAAGAGTACGAAAACTTGCCGGAGTGAGTACACTTTAATGGTGTTATTTTAATCAAAATTTAACGTCAATTGTATCTATTTTTGTTGTAACGAAATTTAATCAAGTTCAGCTGTGCCGAAATCCTAACTTAGAAACTATGTTAACTGGTATGTCTTCAAGAGCGTTAATATATATATTCGCCTTTGGATACATTCGGTTTGCTTTAGATGATAATTTTATTGTTATTTATTTCGTCCTCAACCGCAAAGTACACTTTGGAAAATCAACTGACAATTTCCATATATTGACTATCACAAATCGTTTTCTTCAATAGATTTGTCCTAACGGGCAAATAAAGTTCACGAATGGTTTTTATCAAATTTATCCATTCAATTATGGTAGTAGGGATCTTAAGGCATTTAATTTATAATGTGATTTTCTATTTGTTGTTCCGGGCACGGTTGTAACTACGAAGGCCATGCATGGATATAGCGCTATCCACCGAATAGTGATTTTTTTAACCTTTCTGAAAATGCTTAAAAGTAATAAAATTTCAGCTTTGTAACCTACAATTACTAAAGAGAATCCTCAATTTAGGAATATTAAGATTTAATCAGGGCGATTTTAAAGCAATTGAGAAAAACACTATCCAGTGGCGTTATATAGATACCCGGCTTTTATATACAACTGGCTCCAGAACCATTACTTTCCACGCTGTCGATCTCCAAGCCGTGATATACTTTTTTATTCCAGATCCGGAACAGTGAACGCCCAAGTCATCGACGATTATACAGGCAATCTTGGTAAAGGCAGATGGATATTTGCAATGAGCCCAAACACCGCTAAAACGCCGGGTACACTGTGCTACGATTGGTTTATTAGCGCCAGCCCCGTGGTACCGGATAGTGCGTTGCAATGCCCTCCCACCGAACGGCAAGCGCATTTTGATGCAAGATTTCGTCGCCGAGACAGATTTCGACGTATTTGCTACGTAAAAATAAATCCACAAATCATACGTGCACGTGGACTACGTTGCTGTTACCGTCGGTTCGGAGGGCCACTCTTAAGGAATTTACGTGAACCTGGAGGATTTTTATCGGCTAATCCTTTACGCTTCAACGTTCAAGAAGACGATGATGCCTATGAGAATTGCTGCGTCTTATCCAATTTTTGCTCGGCGTACGCTTCGCGAAGGCCGAGACAATTTGGAAGAGGATATAGACCACGTTCCCGCAGAAGAGGTAATTCGATTGCACGCAGTTATTGAGCTGAATTCTCTAATCTAATTGTATGAAAAAACGGAATCAATGTCACGGGTTGGTTATTAACGCACAACTTAATAATTTCGCAACTGGTATCGTAAACCATTAAAACGTATTTACTCAGACAGGTCTTCCTGGTATCTGTTCATTCTCAGATCAGTGTGAAAACTGTGCGGATAATGATCGAACTAAACTTTTTTTATTTCATCCTCTTTTAGGGTGGGGATATGGAGATCCTCATTACAGCAATTTGGATAGGCTGAATTATACATTTAACGGTTGTGGTGATTATATGTTTCTCCTCACCAATGATGGCAAAATCCAAATTCAGGTCCGGTTTACTCAAGCAATTGGAGCTGGTTTGGGCACTGTCATGTCAGCAGTGCTGTTCAAAGTGGAAGGCATTGTTCCTATTCAAATCAACCACAACAGCAATGGTAATTGAAATGTCATGCATGTCAAATTAATATGTTATAATAACAATTGTGTTAGTTGCATTGAATGACGGCTTTTTATTCAATGAATGTCCGCCATTTTGGAATGTTGAGGATATGATGATCCATTACTATCTTCACAGCCAGTCGTCAATATCAACCCGAAACTTGTTTAGCGTTGCGATTTTAACTAACTAAATGCAAATAGGAACATTTTAGACAACTTATGAATGAAAATTCACGTTTAAGTCATCACTAAATGTGCGCTGAGTATAAAAAAAAATAATTACCACCGGACGCCTAAGCGGCAAAACACCAATCTGACGAAAAGTGTGTTTTCATACATCTAACTTCCTTTTCCATCATCAAAAAGCTAACTGGTTCTCATTTTCGCGGAAAACGACCCCGGGAAGAAATGCCATTCACAATCACCACTACGGCGATATCTACAACACCATATATCGTGTATTTACAGGTGGTCCTGGGATGTTGATCAATATTAATGGTTCACAGTATGATGACTACGATAACCTACTAAACAATTCTCACGTCGTTGGAGATTTCATTACCATTTCGAGAAATGAAGAAAACGCGATACGACTAGTGACAGGAAATGACACCTTCATTGTCGTTACCCGCGAGAGCAACAATCTTGTAATCCTCATCTCCCTGGACAGAGAACGGTATTTTGGCATGACCCAGGGTTTGCTTGGAAACTGGAGCGATACGGTTGAGGACGATTTTAATCTGCCAAATGGTACTAACCTTGGATATCCTTTAACTGATAGCCAGATTCACTTTGATTTTGGCGAGAGCTGTAAGTAGAGCTCATTTAATTAAAAAATTATCTATTTTTAACTTCTATTCGAGTGCACGAAGCTAAATGATTAGCACTGGGCGCGGTAGTATAGCTATTTAAAAATTTCGGCTCATTTTTTAACAGCCCAGAATCTAAAGGCCTGTAGCTATAGGACAATTTTTTTTCAAAATATTTTGCTTGTGAATGACAGAAATATTACACGTTTTGCAGTTTCGCAGCAACTTGAATAAATAGAACATTTCCCTTCAAACTAAATTGAAAACTGAGAATATTCCGGCATGACTGTCATGAAAGAGCGTCGACCCCGAAAATACTAAAAAACGGGAACGTTTGGTTGCGAAATATTGAAACTTGTAAATAATATCGCCATTGGAAGTTGTCAAATATTTTGTATGAATTAGTATTAGCTTAAAAGGGGAGTGGTCCATTGGGCGATTACATTTTTTCCAGGTAAGAGCTAATTGTCATTTTAATTAAATGTTTATTTCATTATAGGGCGTTTGGCACCCGAACAAAATTTTATAATAAACACGACGGCTGACGCAAATTTTTTCTGCCCGGACAATTATGCACCGATTTTTATCAGCAATTTTACATTCCCAAACAATTCCATTGCGAACACTGCTAGTGATGTTTGTGGGAACGATCAAAATTGCCTCTTTGATATTGCTGCGACATTGCTCTCCGAGTTTTGGACAGACAACGAAAAATAGTGCCGAGGCATTGGAAGAAGAAAATTCGATTTCAGGTATAATAATGTCTGAAATATGATACTTTACTTTTCATAATGCAGCAATTTAAATGAGTCTTTAGCGAATCCATCGTTCGTCAAAATGAATCACTGCAAGATGCTATTGAGCTCTAATTTACGTTGATAAACCCTGAACCCGGCATTGCTTTTAAATCCAAGGTGCTGATTCACATCATTCAATGTTTGTGCAATTGCACAAATAGCAAAGAGGTGTGTGTCGTAGAAATGATTGACCACCACTCTAACCTGGTGTGGTATTGTGGTCGATTCAATTCATCCAAATTTCACCAAATAATTCGTTATCGACTAATCGATTAATGGTAAAAAATCGTGGTGCCGCCTCTATGGCGTTGTCCCTAGCTAATTTAAACGACAAGTATGTCGTTGATCTGAAACTAAACTGAAACGATCTTTGGTGGAAAATAGCCATGCAGCATTTTTAATCAATTTCCCCCGCCTATCATCAGACATTGGTCTGATTTGATAAATTCTTCAGCTTGTCACGCGCTCTTGTTCTTTCGTGTGTCGTATAAATACGTTGCTGGGTGTTTTTTTTCCAATGAAACAACATACATATTGTGCTGAATATTATTTATATATCATTATTTTGTTCGTGTATTTCATAGAAAACAGCGCTCCAACCTTTGAAAGTGACGACGTGGTTTTTAATTTCACACTCGGTGAAGTGTTCGAGTATACTATCAGTGCAACGGATGAGGATGGCGACAGTTTGGTATTTCCACCACCGGATCTTCCTCCTGGTGCCACGTTAGAAATAAATGAGACTAGCATAACTTTTCGCTGGCGTGTGAACACAACGCAAGCGGTAAGTGAAACCGGGATAAAACTTTCCATAACGATTGCATGCGAAAAGATTACGTAAAATGAACTCTTAAAATGAGATTATGTGCATCAGGCAAAGTGCGATGGTAATATCTGACAGAAAGTCCCTGTATCGCATATAATCCCTCCATATAATAAAATTTACCAAATAAGCTTCGCGCATGTATAGGTCTTAAATTCAATAGTATATTGTTTAGATGTCAATGTCGTAGTATCCTCACGTTTGCTATACTTTTCGGGTTTCTGATGCCTTAAAACATGATCACTAATGGTTCGTTTTCTTTTGCAGTTCAATTTGTCGTTCTTGGTTCAAGATGCAAACAACGGGTCGAGTCTTCTTGTTCCTGCAATCACTGTATGTGCTTGTCAAAATAATGGTACATGTGTTCAGCCAGCGACGACCTTAGAGACAAGAAACATCACATTCAATCAACATCAAGTATTGGCATGTGATTGTGAAATCGGATTCATCGGTGAATTTTGTGAAACTACGAGAGATTTCTGTCAGACACAGTCTGGTTCTCCGTGCCATCCTTTAGTAACCTGCACAAATACACCGAAAGAATACCAATGTGGGCCATGCCCTGCCGGGTATACAGGGTTGGGTGAAGACTGTGCAGGTAAATGAGTGATCCTGTTATATGCATGAAGGCAATGCCAAAGTTTAGAAAGGGCTGTTTTTCCTTTAGTCGTGATTTTCCGTACACTTACGAAAATTACTTGTTCACGACAGTTACTACCAAAAGAAAACTAGCCCTTATTTGAGATTTATCAGCTGGAAAAACCAGTGAATGGACCAAAGCCCCACCTCCCCCCCCTCCCCCCCCCCCCATTCCTCACACTGTTTAATTCAGCAGCAAAGCTGAACATTTGTTTCATTTTTATCTCTTTCACGATAAGATATCGACGAATGTCAAGCTAATCTTCATAATTGTGAAATGCTGTGTGACAACAGTGCTGGATCATTTGTTTGCGATTGCATGCCCGGATACAGATTAAACGCCGATAAGAAGTCATGCGACGGTTAGTTCCACTATGAATTGTTTTTTTTAAGCTTGAGGTTTAAAACACAACATGCAAGTGATTCACTTTCAAGAATTATTATTATGTTAATTCAGCAAAAAGTCCCTGGTCAGAAAGTCTGTCTTTCCTTCTTTAGATATTGACGAGTGCACGACAGCCCACGATTGCCAGCAAAATTGTATAAACACCAATGGTTCATTCACCTGTGGTTGCAATACTAATTTTAAAGTTGATCCAACTAATTCGAAAAACTGTGTCCGTAAGTTCCAGTATTACACTATCCTTTAATTATCATGCATATGTTTAGTTTAGTTACTATAGTATCCTCATCAAGCATGTGCGGTTACTGAAAAATCGTTTTTCAAGTCTGCACAGTTGTTTGAGTAGCTAAAACTTAAAACTAAGAGTATTTAGTAAGTAGTGCAGTATGTAATCGCCTTCATGCAAGTATGGCTATGCTCAACTTCTCCTAGTGTATTTGTATCTTCCAGTCTTCTTTTTAAAGACACTTAAAAGTATCTTGTTGTTAGTAATCGTCTCTATGACAGTAATTAATCTTTTTAATCATGCAGCAGTGCATGTATGCAACTGAAAAAGTAGTTGGATACGTAACCGTAGGTAATTCCCTTAAGTACATGTACAATCTTTCTTCAAGTATGCAGTATCTAAATACTCGTATAGTCTCTCAAACGGGCGCACACTGGTATTATTTGCAAGTATAGCTAGGGAGCAGTGTGGTTCTCTACAAACTGATTCAGAAGAAAAATTATAATATCTTTGTGTTCGTCTAGCCGTTACAAGTTGTCCTTCTGGTCACTCTTGTCAACATGTGTGTGCCATCGACGGCGTATCTGGAAACCAGATTTGCTCGTGTAACCCTGGCTATACCGTCGATCCTGATGATGTTACAAGATGCATTGGTAATAAATACGTTTCCTCAATCTTAATTATTTCTTGCATCAATTATTATAACCCTTACCAGAGTGAGCAATTGTTAACCATTTTCCCCCGAAGCAGAAGGCAAGGGGAATATCCTGGCTCAAACTGAGTTTAAGTCAATATATTAACTTCAACTATATTATTAGCGAGAATTTTATACAACGCAGACTTGACATGAAAATACCTGCTAGTATTATGAACCCAGTTTTAGAGCTAAATACTGATAATTATTTTTGTTGTGAAAATGTGAAAATAACGGCTTATGACTTTACGACCACTGCATGGTCATAGATTTACATCTAAAAAACTCACTATATCACATATGCATGAGGATTATATTAAGTTCGGCTATAGTAGGTTATAAAACAATTATATACTCGCTCTCGTCGTCACTGTCATCACAAATTGCTCATGCATATATATCGACTCGCGCAACACATCAGTTTTCAGTATTTTCATCCACTAACAATACTATTCAACTTCGGGATATACTTTTCAGACATTAATGAATGTAACAGCACAACAAATCTGTGCAACCAGCTATGTACTAACTTCGTGGGAGGCTTCAATTGTTCGTGCACTAGTGGATACGAGAAAGTACCTGGTAGTCAAACTACATGTCAAGGTATTGCAAGACTAGTTCTTCTATATTAGGGAAAATGGCGGTTCATTCAGTAGAGGCTGCTGAAAGGGAAGTGTGACTGTATAATCAGTGTTTCGCGTATCACTTTTAGATGTCGATGAATGCATCATCACTTTTGACGGCAATGTCTTGAATAATTGCAACACAAGCAATGGAGGCGAAGTCTGTGTCAACCTAATAGGAACTTTCAGATGTGAATGCAACAGAAACCTCGGTTTTTTCCTCATTGACGGCGTATGTCGAGGTAAGTTCGAATTCAAAGTGTACACCATGCATGCATGAGTTCAGCCGGCGATCCCTGGTCTTCTGTAGCGAAAACAACTTTGTATGTCTTTGACGTTTATTTAGTTCCTGACGATGGCAAAGTGGTAGTAGTTGAACCTGAAGCACCTCCGGTCTCTACCAGAGAAAACATAAACAGCTCCGTTCAATTAAGGTTACATAACATTAACCTTACTCAGGTACTGCTGTGTATACCATCAATTCCACTCTATTCTCACACTCATTGTTTTACTTTTGTTTCTCTTAAAACTGTACCGTTTTTTATTTTATAGTACGATAGACCAAAGGACATTACGTTCAGACGTTCCATCGCAGATGCACTGAATGCTTACTGCAATGCAAACAGTCAAAGAAGAATTGAATGTGGTTTAACATCGTAGGTTAATTAAACGTTGTCTAATGTTCCCATAAAATAATTCTGGCCATTTTGTCCGATAGAGATAAATATCATAATAGCATATATGGGTTTATAGTGGTAATTGGAAAATCTATACACCGCTCCCATTCCTGTCGCACCGTAGCTCAGCGGCCAGAGCATGCATTGCACTAGTAAGTACTAACGCACAGAACTATATTCTCCTGTCGAAAGGCCGCTAGCTCCTCGATTTTTCTCAACTTCTTCCGGTTATAGGTCTCTAAGTAAATAAATTCTGTTCGGTTTTTCATCTACTATAACCTCACTAAACTCCAATTCAGCGATACGTGCATCCAGTTATCATGTTAAACATGGTACGGGATATACATGTTTTCCCAAAATATATGACGCGCAGTTAAACAATGTGAAAGATGTTCGTTTAATTTCTTGCTCATCTACCCCATTAAACAGGCATGGCTTTGCATTCACGGAATCTAACGTCTTCCGTTTGTCTAATGGGACGACCAAAGACAATGGCGATCTCTTAGTATCATATTATGCACTTTATCCCAACGGAACTCGGGATGACGGACGTCTTTCTGTTCCTCTCTCTGTGCTCTTAAGTGCAATTACAGATGGATTGGATGCAATTTCCGCTGCTACTAAAGAAACAGCAACAGTCGGAGGTATGTTTAACGAAGAATTGTAGCGTCCCCAGGCAGGGAACTGGGCAGTTATTATAAAACACATTGGGCTGGATTATCTTAAATCTGCTAAAAGTAGATTTAGGGGGAGCGTACGTTTTGATGTGAATGCTGATTATACTGTCATGCGTGCTGATATGTTTTGAATGAGATTTTTTGCTAAATACCATTGCTTCCTTCCACTTTTTTTGTTTGACTTTATCGTCTACTGCACGTGAGGGCATTTTATGTATCACTGCTGCGTATTGACCATTGACAGATTTTAACATTTTGTAAAGTACCGTGATTTGGTGCACTTCTTCTTCACTCAACCTTCTGATACAATTCCCTGAACCAGTGAAAAGGTTGCAGCTCTTCTATGAATAAAAGCAATTATACATTAGAGCATTCATATCTATCTATTTGTTCACATCTGTAAAATAAAGATAATTGCAGCAAAAAGATCGCAAATGTATATTTAGATATTCTTATATCTATTTCCATGCATAGACAGATATTCTTAAACATGATTCATGCATTTAGTCAACCTAATGGATGACTGATTTTGCTACACATTATTTATCGATCGTAACAAATGTGATTGTATCATATAGTATAAATACTCCCGCATCCTCAGTTGTGCTTGGTGTTGTACACAAATATTTCGTTTATTTTTTTAGATGTAGACGAATGCAGTTTGGGCATAGATGACTGTGGTCAAACTTGCAACAATACACTAGGCAGTTTCTCGTGTTCTTGTCACCAGGGATATCAACTTGATAGCGACAAGAAGTCATGTACTGGTAGGTTCCTTGGAAATTTTGAGCGATGAGGAACATCTGAAAGTTTTTTATATTACTATTAAGCCATATTTCACTATCTGTCTCGACAGATAAGATAATAACATCATGAGCTGTCTCAACAATCTCTGCATGCCCGAATAGGGATGGAATACATGAGTATGCATGTCCTCCAAAATGCAGGATATCTAGAAGATGACTAAATATACAAAAAAATGAAACATTTTCTTGGAGGGGAGGAACCCCTGACTACCTATACCAAGCTTCGAATGACCCCTTCTAATGACCTCGGATATCATCTTGCACGTAATCTCGTTAGTAACAGATGCATGTATCTATCGTAAAATGATCATGAAACTCATGAGTTAATGTGACTAAAGCTTTCATGTTGATGTCTATTTTAACGATATAATATTTTGTTAAATTTATATAGACATAGAAGAATGCGACATAGACAATGGTGGCTGTGGTCATGGTTGTAACAATACAGTGGGCAGTTTTAAATGTTTTTGTTATGTGGGATATCAACTTCAAAATGATATGAAATCATGTGCTGGTGGGTTCCAAAAGAACATATTATATAGTTTGATTGCAAAAAGAACATATACATGGAAGTTAACGTTCATATCCTCCTTTAAAACCAGAATTTCGTTGAAATTTATAGATATAGACGAATGCGATTTAAATGAGTGCGCCCATGGTTGTAACAACACACAGGGCAGTTTTAACTGCTTTTGTCGAGATGGATATAAACTTGAGAATGTCAAGTCATGTACAGGTAGGTCTGCTAAAGAGAGATGTAGAAAAGAACATATATTTCAGCAACGTGTTATAAAACATCTCATGCTTTCAAACCTTTTAATAATTGTTGAAGTTAGTCTATGGAAAGGCCAAAAAATGAATGAAAATCAATAATGGATGAATTCGACACCAATGTTTTTTTGTCTGCAGATATTGACGAATGCTTGGAAGAGATACATAACTGCAATGACTCTGGAAACGGAGAGATATGCCGCAATATCTTAAATGGTTTTGTTTGTGAATGTAACAGAACGATTGGTTTTGGTCTAATCGACGGTATTTGTCAAGGTACGCAAACTATATGTATAGAAATATTCATCATTTAGGAACCTGGAGCGAGGAGAATTCGATGATTGATGTATCATACCGAAGGGGTATTTTTGAGCAACTAATTCACTAAAAATTGCCCCGCCCGCTACATGGACTGCACGATGCATAGACGTTTCAATCTCCTCTCCCCTTTAATGTTTACTTGCCTCATTTTCTATGATGGATTGTCGTTGGGTTTCGACACTGGTATACAGGGCATGAAGCATTTTTTTCATTCGTCCTGTGCATTCCAAACGGCAGGAGAGCATCGAAGCTTGGTTATACTATTATTTATGCACTTCTACCGTAAATTTACTAATATAGATAACAATAACGTTTTTGACTTATATATAGCGCTCAATGGAACTGTCGAGCCGCCGCCAGTGCCACGGAATACTACCGACATTCAAAATACCAATGCAGTCGAACTCATCATACCAAATTCAAGAACTGAAGAGGTAAAATAAGAAAAACCGTCATTACATATGTGTTATTGTATTTGTAATAAACGGCGCTTTTCCATTTAGAACTGTTTTTTGCGGCGGGTGCACGATATGTAATATAGCTGGGTTTTGCAACACAGTATTAGCTACTAGCATAGTATGTGGATCATATTTAATTTAGATATGATTTTCGGCTGTTTATGTTTGAGATAACAAATATTTACCTGGTTTAATCTTGTTGGCAGTGCACACTTTTCTACCGTTATAGCCGCTTGCAACGATAATGAAGATAGGGGCACTCCCAAAGTATTTAAGCAAAATTATATCAGTGAGGATTCTTAACTTTATGAATTACGAGTGCATGGCTCAGATACTGATGTAATTTTGCTGGTAACTTTTTATCATTACCTAAAATGAGTAGATTTCTATTAAAAATTCCAAAAGGACGTACTCTGACAAGATCACGATCTTCAATTTTCCTCGCCTCCATGACGTCTCATGCAGGTCCTTAACAACTATTTATTCATGCAACATCCTAAAATTGCCCATGTCACTGCACAGAGCTGTAACATTGTACGACCTTCTTAATGGTAAATATAAATGTATCTATGAGATGTTCATATAATTATGTTTGTATTTACAGTATGGTGGAAGAACTGACTCTCAATTGCGCGCTGCGATCGCAAGAGCTCTTAACAGTTACTGCAATGCGAACGATTCGAGAAGACGAGAATGCGGTTTACCAGGGTAAGTAATTCCTGCAATTTCCATCACAGAATATACGGTAACTATTAAAGATAGGCATGCATGGTTAATAATTAAAATTCAATGAGCCTGGTGTCTGAAAGTTTCCAACTGAAAATAAGTTTCCCATGCAACATCCACAAACCCTTTTCTTCACCCCAAGTGCAGAATCAGACTGCATGATTTCTGTCTTTTTTTGAAGTTCGTATAGTAATCGGACAGGTGTAAAGATAAGAAAATGCTAAACTGACCAGTAGTATGACCTGAAAGATTTTAATACCGAAACAGAGTGTACGCAGCGAATGTTTCATTCCAGATTTTTAATATACTATTCTTATATTTTAGATCTGGTTTTGAATTTTCTGAGAACAATATTCATCGAATACAATCCGATCCATCGCAAGACGGTAGCGATACATCCGTATCATTCTACGCTCTGTATCCAAATGGTGTACACGCGGACACGAATATCCCTGTTCCTCAAATAACGTTATCAAACGCAATTAAAGAAAATTTGAACGACATTCGGCAATCAACAGGCCTAGACGCATTAACCCTGGTGGAGGATACGTTGCCTTCAAGTGACGATAAAGGCGTTGACTGGCCTCTTATCCTTGGTCTTTCATTGGCAGGAGCGTTGCTGGTCCTGTCGGGCATTGCAGCTATTTGCATGTAAGTACAATTTAAGAAATAAATTGCAAGAGGTAGTTCGTTCATTACCGTCATTATAGGTACAATGTAGATTAAATATTGTCGAGATTTAACGTTGAACGCATTTTTAAACAAGAGAATTTTGTTTTTTATTAAAATCACGGAGGTAACCAGATGAAAGGTGTTGTAAGGTAAAATGTCGGCCGTATTTGAACGACATTGTTACCGTAGCAACAGAACTACTCAATTGTTCTTCGGGGGATTTTGCCTTATATTTGTACTATCCAATCAATGACAGTGAACTTTTCCCTTTTAAGGTGTTGCTGTAAAGGCGCTGCTAAGAAGCCGAACAGAAATGCTCCAATGAGGTTTGTGTACGACGCTTATCGCCATCGACCACGTCGTCGTTTGAATGTCGCTGATATGGAACCCAGCTTTGGTACATTCCATTCGATGAGCGGTGAAACCTACTCAGGATTTGACGAAGACGGATTACCTGTAGACATACAAACGGATTATGATGGGCTTTCTCGCCAAGCACGCACGATTTCCCACGTGCCTACTGCGTCGCAAGGGAGCTTTAGATAGAATTTAGCTTTGACATCGCACAACGGCGCTTTCCAGTGTGCTGCGCGTGCTGATATTCAAAATGAACAAGAGTTTTGCAATGCTTTTAGGAAGAATATAATACAATATCTAATAATATTTAATCTTACAGCAACAACCGCTGCAATCAACATAATATAAAGCAGACTCTCTAATCCACAGCACCCGTCTTTTTTTTCGAAAATGTGAAGTGATGTGGAGTAATAGCACTGAATGATATAGTTCGAGAAATAAAAATACCGCTGCACAAGCGACAAGTGATCTTGTTTAATAAACAACTGACACAACATGGCATGGACATTTTGTGATGTTTTCAGCTTCAACGCTAACGGTACCAGTGTACCAGTCTAGCAGAATCACTGAATCTGAATCAGCTGTAACTATGACTATGTTCGAATGTATCATATAAACGTTATAATCATGTGGCTGATTATTAGGTATCTTTACGAATGTTTGCAAAAATTACGAAGATTGATAAATTAAGGTCCGTATTATCAGACAACCTTGTGGCTTTAAGGCATTGGTCGACCATGCGAGAGGCTGTAGGTTCCAATCATTGCAACGTTTCGACCTTTTCCACCAAAATTATTATTTCATTTGAAAGTCTTCGAAGAAAGTATTAAGTGAAATAAAAAACGGTACCTAGTTTCCACCAGCAGCAGTGGTGGTCTATAGTGATCAAGGCCATGGCCTACGATGTCGTAGGTGTCAATCCTTGCAACGTTTCCAGCTTCCCCAGCGAATTCTTATTTCATTTAAAAGTTTACAGAGAAAGGATTAGGTAAACTAAAAAACTATCTACAAGTAAAAGTAAAAAAATTCAATTGGAAACGAAGAAGTATTTTGTCTTGGGCTACCTGTGTCGGTCTTGACACAGGTAGTCCAAGACAGACACAGGTAACCCAAGACAAAATACTTTTCGTCAAAAAAAAAATCTTAGAGAATTTCAAAAAAGTGAAAAAAAGTGAATTTTTTCAGTCTCGAGAAAATCACCCTGTCAAATTTTCGTGAAAAAAAAATATTTAGGTAAGTAAACATTAGCATTAAAAGCGGGAAATTTTTAAACGTTTTTTAAAGTTTCAGTTGGTCGGACATATTTTAATATTCAATCTTTAGGAGACCCATGTTTTTAAATTTTTTTTGACTTGTGTTTTTTCTTCAATTTTCAAGTACTTTTATCAAGCGAAAATTGTTCAAATTTTTCTCGATTTTTTTTTGCTTCCAATTTCTTTCAAATTTACAGTCTTCCTGAAGAATGAGAGTCTTAACTTTTTTAAGCTTACAAATCATACCGAAATTTTTAAGGCTAATATTTTTTTTGCATTGCCAGGACTTGAACGTTAGTCCTAGGATTGAAAGACCAAGGTCTTAACCACTAGACCACCGCGTCATTTGTCGAAAGCCTATTGTTCTTTATTTGACCTAACCCTTTTCAAAGAAGTTTAATTAAACTGTTTCAACCAGTACGAACCTGCGGTGAAACGCTACACTTATTAATATTATTTAATGTACCTTTTTGGTAGACTCTCAAATGAAACAACACTTTAAATAGGTTCAATTTAATGTTCATGATTGATTTTCTCGTCTAAAACGCACACAACTTTAAAGCATGCCTGTGCCTTAGAGCAATATTTTTCCATAAGTTAGTTATATGCGGCGCAAGTGAAGCTAATGGTTACGGTGCGATTGTTTTGTATTTTTAGTGAAGTGAAGTCAAGGTAAAGTACAAGAGTAAAAAATGCGTTTCAAAATAGGTTTAAAAGAAAAAACTGAGTACAAGAATTAAGAATGTATTTCAATGTGTATAGCGCGTATAGTCATGAGGCAACAAACATGCACCTCGCACTCTCGTAGATTACATCTGAAATCGCAATTGAGGCAAATATCCAGTTAAACAGACATTGACTATTTATTTCCAAAGATTTTATTGTGTAAGGAGTCGAAACACTAGCTTGTCTAGCCGGTTCGTCGAGTATAAAATATGATGCTAAGAAAAAAGAAGTTCAGTTCAAAAACGCATGCTAAGAAAAAAGAAGTTCAGTTCAAAAACGCAATGTCTGCAGTTAACCGCGGTAACAAACAAACAAACAGCAGCTCAACAATATTACGAAAACGATTCATAATGATTTGATTTAAAAGTTCTTTGAAGAAACGATTAAGTCAATTAAAGAACAAATGAACAATAGTTTATCGACAAACGATGTGGTCGTTAATTGTTAAGACGTTGCATGGTATCTTCAGTCCAGCGTTTTAAGTATTAGATTAGCGTATTTCATACTCGACGAACCGGCTAGACCAGCCAGTATTTCGACTTTTTATACAACATTGAAAATCTTGAAATAAATAGTCAATATCTGTTTAACTGGATATTTGCCTCAATTGCGATTTCAGATGTAATCTACGAGAGTACGAGGTGCACGCTTGTCGCCTCATGACTATACGCGTTGTACACATTGAAATACATTCTTAATTCTTGTATTTTTTCTTTTAAACCTATTTTGAAACGCATTTTTAACTCTTGTACTTAACAGTGATTTCACTTCATTAAAAATACAAAACAATCGCACCGTAACCATTAGCTTCACTTGCGCCGCATATAACTAACTTATGGAAAGATAGTGCTTTAAGCCACAGGCATGCTTTAAAGTTGTGTGCGTTTTAGACGAGAAAATCAATCATGAACATTAAATTGAACCTATTCAAATTGTTATTTCATTTGAGAGTCTACCAAAAAGGTATTAATTTTGATTAAAATAATATTAAAAAGTGTAGTCTTTCACCGCAGGTTCGTACTGGTTGAAACAGTTTAATTAAACTTCTTTGAAAAGGGTTAGGTCAAATAAAGAACAATAGGCTTTCGACAAATGACGCGGTGGTCTAGTGGTTAAGACCTTGGTCTTTCAATCCTAGGACTAACGTTCAAGTCCTGGCAATGCAAAAAAATATTAGCCTTAAAAATTTCGGTATGATTTGTAAGCTTAAAAAAGTTAAGACTCTCATTCTTCAGGAAGACTGTAAATTTGAAAGAAATTGGAAGCAAAAAAAAATTGAGAAAAATTTGAACAATTTTCGCTTGATAAAAGTACTTGAAAATTGAAGAAAAAACACAAGTCAAAAAAAAATTAAAAACATGGGTCTCCTAACACTGAATATTGAAATATGTCCGACCAACTGAAACTTTAAAAAACGTTTAAAAATTTCCCGCTTTTAATGCTAATGTTTACTTACCTAAATAATTTTTTTTCACGAAAATTTGACAGGGTGATTTTCTCGAGACTGAAAAAATTCACTTTTTTTCACTTTTTTGAAATTCTCTAAGATTTTTTTTTTGACGAAAAGTATTTTGTCTTGGGTTACCTGTGTCTGTCTTGGGCTACCTGTGTCAAGACCGACACAGGTAGCCCAAGACAAAATACTTCTTCGTCAAAAAAAAATCTTAGAGAATTTCAAAAAAGTGAAAAAAAGTGAATTTTTTCAGTCTCGAGAAAATCACCCTGTCAAATTTTCGTGAAAAAAATTATTTAGGTAAGTAAACATTAGCATTAAAAGCGGGAAATTTTTAAACGTTTTTTAAAGTTTTTGGTCGGACATATCTTTAATTTTCAGTCTTTAGGAGAAACATGTTTTTAATTTTTTTTTGATTTGTGTTTTTTCTTCAATTCTCAAGTGCTTTTATCAAGCGAAAATTGTTTTCTCGATTTTTTTTTGCTTTCAATTTCTTTCAAGTTTACAGTCTTCCTGAGGACTGAGAGTCTTAACTTTTTTAAGCTTACAAATCAAACCGAAATTTTTAAGGGTAATTTTTTTGCATTGACAGGACTTGAACATTAGTCCTAGGATTGAAAGACCAAGGTCTTAACCACTAGACCACCGCGTCATTTGTCGAAATCCTATTGTTCTTTATTTGACCTAACGCTTTTCAAAGAAGTTTAATTAAACTGCTTCAACCAGTACGAACCTGCGGTGAAAGGCTACACTTTTTAACTTTATTTAATATACCTTTTTGGTAGACTCTCAAATGAAATAAGAATTCAAATAGGTTCAATTTAATGTTCATGATTGATTTTCTCGTCTAAAACGCACACAACTTTAAAGCATGCCTGTTCCTTGGAGCACTATCTTTCCATAAGTTAGTTATATGCGGCGCAAATGAAGCTAATGGTTACGGTGCGATTGTTTTGTATTTTTAATGAAGTGAAATCACTGTTAAGTACAAGAGTTGAAAATGCGTTTCAAAATAGGTTTAAAAGAAAAAAAGTACAATAATTAAGAACGTATTTCAACGTGTATAACGCGTATAGTCATGAGGCAACAAGCATGCACCTCGTACTCTCGTAGATTACATCTGAAATCGCAATTGAATAAATTGCACTGATGCCGAAGGCCCGGGTTAACGGACCGAAGGCTTTGCGGTATTAAGTACTCACGTGATGTACCTAAAAGCTAATTTACTTGTCGATGTCACCATGCAAACTTACAAGAATATTATTATATGAAATAGATTAGCCTTAGTAAATTTTGAGGCCAATATTTTTAGCATGTAACACATTTTAGAAAATTTTCGAAAAGGTTTAATTTTGGTTGAAATTTACGAATTTTTCAATGCTAAAACGAAATCAAATGCGTTTAAAAACGAAAAAAATCGTGTTAGTAAACATCTTAAGGGCCCGATTCCACAGGCGCTTTTTCTTGGCGAAATGCGAAATATTTCGGCTATTTCTTTTGAATTGTGACCACTTGAATACATTAATTCTGCTTGATTGCTCACAATTCAAAAGAAACAGGCGAAATATTTCGCATTTCGCTTGAAAATTTCGCACGTGGAAGCAGGGCTTAAGACATTTTCACCATTTTAACACATTTTAAAAAATTTTAAGAAAATCATCAATTTTGAAGGTGAATAAACAACTGAGTTACCTGGCATTATTATGGAACACTATTGACAATTTGATGTTAGAAATTGAAAGAAAACAACTGTAATGCTAAGACACTACCTTTTCTTGATTCCTTTATTGGAAATTTTATGGAAACTTAAACATTTTTTTGTGGAGATAAAAGAGATTTATTTGTCTTCAATGTCTTGGCCTTATCTGCCGTGAAACAGTGTAGCCCAAGACTGTAAATTTAAAAGAAATTGGAAGCAAAAAAATCGAGAAACATTTGAACAATTTTCGCTTGATAAAAGTACTTGAAAATTGAAGAAACAACACAAGTTAAAAAAAAATTTAAAAACATGTTTCTCCTAAAGACTGAAAATTAAAGATATGTCCGACCAACTGAAACTTTAAAAAAAGTTTAAAAATTTCCCGCTTTTAATGCTAATGTTTACTTACCTAAATATTTTTTTTTTACGAAAATTTGACAGGGTGATTTTCTCGAGACTGAAAATTGAAATTCTCCGAGATTTTTTTTTTGACGAAGAAGTATTTTGTCTTGGGCTACTGTGTTACACTACCAAGAAGACAAATAAATGAAGACAAATAAATGTTCCACTTTTTTTTGCCTCAAATCTCTGTCAAATTTACAGTCTTGGGCTACACTGTTTCACGGCAGATAAGGCCAAGACATTGAAGACAAATAAATCTCTTTTATCTCCACAAAAAAATGTTTAAGTTTCCCTAAAATTTCCAATAAAGGAATCAAGAGAAGGTAGTGTACACAGTGTAGCCCAAGACACATGAATCTCATTTATCTCCGCAAAAAAAATTTAAGAGAATTTCAAAAAAGTGAAAAAATATAATTTTTTTCAGTCTCGAGAAAATCATTCTGTCAAATTAAACACGAGTTTTTTAAAAGGTGGAAATTTTTCAATTTTTTTAAAGTCCATATACCCCTCATCACCGATACCTACATAGCCATACTTATCCTCTGATTTCTCTAAACAGTAAAGATTAACTTTCATTTAAGAAGGTAATTAATAATCAAAATTTTTTTCAACTTCTTTTCAGAAATCTGTTGTATGATTCTTGAACCAAATATGTAAATAATTACGTGTAATATTAAACAAAAGTTACTCAAAAATGATAATGATAAACGGATAAGGATATTTTTGAAACACAGTTGTGAAACAGTACCCTTGTCATGGGTGGTACCAACACAGAAAATAGCCTTTTTCTCTTTCAGTGTCCATTTCTTTTTCAGCATCCAGTTCCAGGGTAATATAAGATCATTCCTGATGCTCGAGCTGGGTACCCTATGACCTACTGGTATAACATTAGTACTGCAAGTGAAAATGCTGGTTACCATTTTGCTTGACTGGTGACAAAACTTGTAAACATTTTTTTGCAAAAAATTAAAAGAAAAAGCAACACACACTTTTCACTAATTCTTTTATTTGTATATTTGTATAAAATTATTTTGGTTTTCTGTAATAAAAAACAATATCCATCAATCCAATCAATGCAAATATCAGTTGCTAATTATTAATACAGAGATGTCAAAAACAACTTAGGGCAACCAGCAGTGGCGTACGGGAGATGATAATTGGGGGGGCACATATTCATATATTCATGTTGTGAAAGATTAGTTTCTTTTCAAACCCATTGTCTTTACAGGTCTGTTAACATGAATATATGAATATGTATGTGCCCCCCTAATTAATGTCTCTCCCGTACACCACTGGCAACCAGGAAAGAATTTTACAATAGTCCACTTTCCAATCTTACAAACAGCATGGGAAAGGAGTTTAAACCTATAAGTACACATAAATTTACACATCCAATGGCAACCATGTCAATGAAATTTCCTGTGATGTTACACAAACTTTGGTTGGCTTGTTAGTCTTATGTAGCAACTCAAGGCTTTCTGTATATATTTCCAATTTCCACGATAAATTTAGACCGCATTAGACTTCATTGGATAAAGGCATGACAGCCTAAAAATCCCTGTATGCAAGACTGCTACTTAGTAATAGACTTTGATATCTATATATAAGGCTAGTATCTACAACAAATCATTTTTATTAGACCTTATCTGTTCGAGATAGTCATCAAGCTCTTGTCCTTCCAAGAGATAACCATTAACTTTGCCTTCTTGTCCTGGTCGACTAGAAACTTTCGCTTTGAAGAAACAAGAGATTTCCTGTGAGCCTCTAGAGATTTTGTCATAAATAAAAATCTATTTTCAAGCCTACCTAACACTTTTCCATCCTGCAGCTGTTGCAAAATTTTGTCATCCACCCACATAGCATTTGTGGACTAAAAAAATTACATCTCACTTTGTAAAATAAAAAATATTGAATATATGTGGTGTAAAAAAGTTAATTATTCTTTGTTGAAAGACTAATTTTATTATTTAAAATCTTAAAATAACAATGTTTTTTAAGATTTTTAATAAGAATATATTTACTTATATTCCATATATTCCCTCCTTCCACTCTTTTCAATGTCTATAATGACAGCTAGGGGAGCATGCAATTGTTTAGTTCCACCATTTGTCCAAGATAAAACACAGAAATGTTACCTTTTCTACACCACATGACTTATTTTCATACCTAACAGAAAATACCAATATTAATAACAGAAAATATCAATATCAAGAGTTATTGTTCAAACTGAAAACTTTCTTTTCCAAACAGTGTGCCAATAATTGTCGGAGAAGTAACCTAAAATATTGCCATGAGTACTTGTGAACTAACCATGCCTTAAATGGTTCCCCATCAACTTCAATGACAGTCCCTTGTACCATTATTTTCCTTTCATTGAAGTGTTTATGAGCCGTATTGTAGAGAACGTCAAGTATTGGAGTTTCAAACTCAATGTCTATAAACAAAGAAGCCAAGCTGATATGCTGGTTTCAATTGTGATATAAAAAATTATTAAGAAAGAAAAGCATTTTTAACCTTGAGACTTCCAAATATATGATCCAGCTTTGGCTCTTGTAACTTTCACCTTCTCACCTCCACCAAACGCTTTACGAGCTTTAAATTTTTCTGGTTTCTCTGGACATAACTAACAAGCATTGTTTTTTGTTATACATAGATTAGATTTAGGTCAAATATTGAACAAAAATGTTGTTGAATGAATCATACTCTTGTCAATGCTGGAGCACGTTTTCTTCTCCATACACTCTTTAAACGACCACCAAATGCAATTCCTAGGAATAAAACATATCAGCCTCAACATGATGTCAGTTAAAATATCAACCACTATCAGGCTCAGCCATACTGTGTGATTTCTATTTTTTTGCACAGGCAAATATCATTGAATCTATGCCGTATGCTGTATCCGATTGCTGTATATTATGGCAATGTTGTGCTCTTTGTAATTGAAACAAACCTGAATAATGAAATTCCCTGCTTTGAAATACACTTGATGAAGGAGGAATGATGAATTCTGGAAACAGAAATGAAGACAGACTAGACAGTAATCACAGTAATGACACATTGACACTTATGACAGTATAAGCAATCGACCAATTGTTCAGCATATTCCATTGAAATATAAAAAATATATAATTCCGTACAATATTTATAATACAATTAATACATTTATACAACAAACCTTGCGTTCTACCTCTCAACAAGCGTCCCAAAGTCGAAAAACTAAAAGTCATTCTATTCAAATTGGCCGCCATATTGAAAACAACGCTCCCCCTGTCATTTCGGTCCACTTAATTGGTAACCCCCCTGGGCCAATTTAAAATACCTTCCAGCCTTCCAGGCCCGGAAATGAGTAAATATTATAACACAGTATAAAAATAACGATGGTTATCACTACTTTTTGTTTAGTTTCGTACATCTTTGCCATAACCTTGGTTGGCTGTTTGGGAATAATTATTGCCATTACGGCCTATTTGTTTTATCTTCACAAAATCAACGATCATTTACCTGGACCGCCGCGTTCGAGTTTCATATGGGGTCATCTGCCTGAACTTTGGAAATACAAACAAGAAACTGGTAGAATAACAAGCGAATTTCTTCTTCAAAAGTTTCTCGAATACGGCCCATTATTCGTATTATTCTTTTTTCATAGGCCAATTGTATTCCTGGGGGACTCAAACTATTTGCGACATGTTTTTATCAACAATCATAAGAACTTGCGTAAACCTTCGGCCTTATATCATAAAATAGGTTTTATCTTTGGCGAGAGGGGTGCTGGTTATGGACTAGTCGTGAATACGGACGAAGCTTCATGGCGCAAACGACGACAAATTATGAACCCAGCTTTTCATCGGAAGTGCCTAAAAAATTTCATAAGCAACTTCAATGATGTTTGTAATAGGTTTTTGACCCACATTGACACAATTGTGGATGGTGGTAAGCCAACCAGTATGGTTCAGGAATTTGCAAATGTTACATTGGAAGTCATCAGCCAAGTGTCATTCAACATTAATACCCATGCTATTGAGGACCCAGAATCACCATTTCCGGAAGCAATTCGGCACTACCTAAGAGGAGTGCAGGCCAATGCAGAGATTCCCCTCAACCCTACCATACTGGCAATATTTCAGTTCAAACCATTTCAAAATGCTACCCAAAGAAAGCAAATTGAAGTTGCAAAATTTCTTAGAAAATTTGCCTCTGATTGTGTCACAACACGAATGAAAGACATTGCAAATAACAGCATAGTCCCTAATGATTTGTTAAGCATTTTGATTAAAGATGGTAGTTTATCACTGGATGAAGTAATTGATGAGTTCTTAACCATATTCATTGCTGGACAGGAAACAACAGCAAATGCATTGTCATTTACCCTGTATGAAATCATTAGAAATCCACATGTTGAAGCAAAGCTTCTTAATGAGATTAACAAAGTGTTGGATGGGCGAGATAATGTTGAGTTTAATGATTTGGCCAAACTAACATATCTTGGTCAGGTTTTAGATGAAGGTTTAAGAAAGTACCTGTAGCACAGCACCTTCAAGAATGTGGTGAAGATATTACAGTTGGAAGGGGTATCATATTCCAAAGGGAAATGGCATTAATAGTAATCCATTTTTCTTCTCAATGAACCCAGACATTTGGAAGGATCCGGAAGTCTTTGACCCTGAACGTTTTTCCAATGTTGAAGACATACCAAATTTCACTCTGACATATTTCCCCTTTTCATTTGGCCCCCATAATTGCATTGGACAGACCTTTGCCAAGTTTGAGTCAAAAGTTATCCTTGCAAAACTGTTGCAGAAGTATCAATTCAGACTATTGCCTGATCAAACTGGGAGGATGGTGGCACAACTTACCAATACTCCTCGAGATGGTGTAATGTGTATGGTCAGCAGACGTGAATAAGGAGTCATTTTCATACTGTTTGATTATTAATCATTTTGACACGATTTGCAAAAGATAAAGTAAATAAGTAAAGCTTGTGAAATTAATGAAATCAATAAGTAAAAAATAAGTATTGGAAATATTTTTTTACTGAATTAGAATAAAAAAATCAAACATATCAAACACTATTGATTAATGTATCCAATTAAGTTGACCTTAACAATTAAAAGAAATGTTAATCCATGTCGACAAATGATAGTGTTTGGTTCTGACATACATTGTTATTGTGTGTAGTTTGCTTACACTTGACACAAACCAATTACGTGCAGCTACATACGTGACTTGGTTAGTAGGTTTGGGTTGGAACATTATTATACCCTGGCATATACAGTCTTTACCCAAATATATTTTAAATTGGACTCATGGCTTTTATGTACAGTAAGAATTTTTAAAAAAATGAAGCTACTTCTTTTTCCCTTTCTTTCCAGCACCTTTCTTTGCAGATTTCTTCCCCTTTTTCGCTTTCTTCCTCCTTTTCAAACTGTATGGACCAAGTTGTTTACGGACCATTACACCACGCCACCATGACTGAATCTGCAAGGAAAGTTAACTGTTAGCTTGAAGTGTTATGTTTAACCAGGTTTTAATGTTCCATACATTTATTGCTGCATTTAGTTCCTCTTCCTCTTGTTCCGCTTGACGCCGTATCTTTTCCTTCTCGATTCTATCTTCTATGACAACTTTCTCATACTCAGAATACTGCCAAAAGTTAAAAGTACATGTTTATTTGGTAGCTCTGTCTTACATTATAGCTAGACCTTTTCATGAAAATGGATGAAGACTTATAATCGGGTTTTAAATTTTATGAAAAAAAATTTGGGGAAATTTTCGAGGGGGATGAGCACTGCACCCACGTAAATCCATCCATGGTGTACGTATACGATAAAAAAAGTTAGTACAGAACGATTTTCATGTACAGTAAGGGCAATATTTGCTAGAAAGGATTATAATCCGGTTCCAAAGAAGCAAAGTAGGGGTTCCAAAGAAGCAAAGTAATGAACTTAATGAAGTAATTAATTTAGATCTAGAAGATCGATCATTTGATAAATTTCATATCTCCATGCAGAAATATGACAAATGAGTAATTACACCACACGACAATCCTGACTTAAGGCTGCTAAGACGTACGGAAAATTTTAAATGTACGTGCGTATGGAAAACGCCGGTAATAAGTGAAAAACCCGCGTTTTTTGTACGAACGTATACGCATGTAAAAGTTTAAAATCATTTAGATAATACTTATGAAATCAACAATGGAATAGATGCATAGGGTTGGATTCTGTTGATGAATTGGTGTGTTTTTCCTGGCATAAAATTAATTATACAACAACTTAGAAGGTTTTAAGCTTTTACGTACCTATACGTATATACGTAGCTATAGGTGCAAAAAATGCGACAGTGGAAAGCAGCCCTAAAATTGCGTTTTTCAACGGCATATATAATTATGTAAAATCATACATGCACGCTTCACTAACCTTTTGCGTCAACTCTTGAAGTCTCGATAAATCATTTGCTTTCGAAGCCTACAATCGATACAATAAATTACCTTTTTATATATACATCCGAATTATATCCTTAATGTCTTAAAATCTTGCATGATAAAAATAGATATATACAGTAGTAACTCTAGACTATAAATACAAATGCAACTGAAGGTACAGTACCTTAAGTACGTCTAATTCGTGCTGTTTGGCTTCAACATCTCTGTCGTACTTTTCCATCCAGTATTCAACTTTCTCTTCTAAAGCCTAGAAAACAATTTTTTGTCCGTTAAGGCAACGTGATTTTTCACGACGTATGTAGATCACGTAATATATCGATCAATATTACTCTCGTGAAATGTGGGGTAACAAACAACTGCCTATAAGATAAACCTCCCGATATCTTAGATATGCGACATGGCTGGATTTAAATGAGTTTTTTCTCTCCCGTCCATCTGCAGATAGCGATTGGCCGTTTTCACGCAAGAGACGCATAATGCGTCTTCTCTGGTTATTCGTCTTCAGTATAAAGACGGACAACAGACGCATAATACGTCCAGACGATTAATGTTCAGTTTTTCGTCTAAGAGACGCATAACCAACGATAGTTCGTCTAGACGGACAATGCGTCTGCCCGTGTGAAGACGGTACATAGACGAGAGATAAATCTGAGACAGTGATAAAATAAACCAGATATTCTAATATAATCTATTCGTGCGTGTTTCCATCGACCTATCGTCTGATTAGTTGTCCCGCCTTCATACTAGACAAAAAATATTGAAGAGTAATGCGTCTCTAGTGTGAAAACGGCCAATGATTTGTTTCTCTTGAAAGATTGTCCTCGGGACAAATATACGCAGGAATTTCCGGCAATTCATGCAGCAATTGTTGACATGGGTGATCCTTCAGCCTGTCCTGATGGATATTCGAGGCTATATTATTAGTATAGTAGGAACTATATAAAGTTGAGAATTGTTCAAAGGCATTCTATAAATCGAAACTGAATTGCATGTATGTACCTGGTGATGAGTTCGAAGGTAGGTTTCAATTTCACTATTCACTCGTGATTCTTCACCCATTTTATGACGTAGCTCCTAAAGACACACTAATTGTAATGCCAAAATATAATTTCTTGTTTCTTTTGTAGTTTTCATGCACGTGCATGCTGCGTGATTATTGCATGGGCCAACATTGCAGATAAGTCGTTAATGTTCATTATCATAAGCTGCGCTTAATTGTAAAATTTAGTGATGAGCTTTAATTGGTGGCTAATGATTAGAATGAGACAGCATGCACGATGTTACCTCCAATTCCTCCCTCATGCTTGATTCGGTCTGCTGACATTTTTTCTGAGTAACATTGACTCGAACTTCGGCGTCCTTTCTGATGTATTTCCCCTCCATACTTGCTTTGGCCTTCATCTCTTGAAGTTGGTCTTTGAGATGTGCAATCATTTCATTTCTTTGCTATACGTACAGATGAAAATTAAATAATACGCATTTAAAAAAGCGAATTCCACTGCGTGATATACTCAAAATTTTAAAATACTGTCTGATCATACCTGCCTATATACATATGCTTAAATAGATTTTCTTTACTTTTTTAGGTTATTGTAGGTCATTGTTTCTCTGTTCAAATAATCGGAAACAAATTGTGACCTTTTTACTTTTGGAAACGCGGAGTAACCTTAAAGCTTGGTTTAAGCGATTTGTTCCCGCGAATAACAAGCTCGGCGACTGGCTATACTCAATCAATTCTTGACCTTTTTCACGCCAACAAACTCGCCTCAGATACAGTAGTGCATGGAGAATAGGTTTTAACAAACTACCCAAGAAAGTTATTACCTATTTCTTACCTGAATTTCCTGCTCTTTTTGTTTTCGAACTTCAATTAACTGACGCTGCAGTGTTTTCACAGCTTTACGACTTTCTTCTTCCCTAACGTTCGGAAGAGGGAAAATGAGGGTGTCAGGGTAAAATACATTCCATTACCGAATATTCATTTGTCAATTTATTAGTTTAGCATCTAGTAAATCCTATACTAGGTTTCACTGAGCATTTTAGCTAATAATCAACGATTTGAATGGGGGCCAGCGTCAAATGCTTGATTACGTTTCGACGTTGCAAATTCATGCTGCAAATTGTACGTATTTTCTACCTAACCCAAAAAAACACATATTGTGAACAACCAACTCACTGCGATTACTATGTCTTGATTTTGGGTTGACCCTAAAACCATCAAATTTTCTTACTTTAATATTGTACGTTGAAGCTGTTCTTTCTTTTGTCTCTCGCTATTCACAGAGTCCGTCAACGCTTGGAAGGTTTGTGATGTATTCACTTCTGCCAGTGTTTCTTGAACCACATCTTGCAAAAATTTTCTAAGAAAAAGAATGAAATGGATGTGAATTATTATTAATTGTAGTCAAGGTGTCTATAATACCAGATTGCAATATGTTTTCAGGTATATAAAGCATAATTTCAATATCTTTACATTGATACTGTGCCCAGTATTATTAAATACTAAACTTGGCATACCTGTCAGCCTGAATTTTTGCCAAATTATCGCTGTGAAGAGGATTGTGTTTGAAACTCCTACTTACCCCTATAGGAGAGATCATGAAAGTCTATTATAAATTATGTAATTATCTAATACACAGTATGCCAGTTGTTTTTAATGCCTTCCATATATAGAACCTAGCTGGGCCCACACATACCTGTTGACTGGATTTTATAAGGGGTCAAAAAATATTGTGTAAAATTTATGTATGAATGGTATATTAATAAAAAAATTGAAATAATATAGGGGTGCAACAGCCTTCCCTATAAGTTTAACGTAAAAATCTATAACCTCATCAATAGGGAGGGTGCTGGTTCCACATTTGCTGGGTGCATGGGTTGGGGGTACAAACACCAGTTATAAGGGATTTTGGACCTCAGGAAAGACTCTTAATATACACCAAAATAACTTTATAACTTGGGCAGTAATTTCCATAGATAATTACACTGTACCCCAAATTTGATTAGATACCCAAATTTGCACCCTCTCTGAACTAGAAGGTGCATATCCCCTAACATGCCCCAGGCATGGTAACTTTAATTACCATTTGCGTACTGGCTAATGGCTCACTGGTATACTATCTTAACTATACTGCAAGGCTAGCTTATCTGAAATTGTATATATAAAATCTATATTGAATAAAGAGTATATAGATACTCTATATACCCTTCACGTACCCAATGCACCATCCCTAAGATTTGATGCCGCATCCAAAATACGTTTATCATTTTCCTGATTACGAGATTGGAGTGACTTGTTGACCTTCATTGCATCCCTCTTGTGTACCAACTAAGTGAGAAAGAATGAAATGCTATTAAAATCTTAGAAAATCAAACTATTTATTCATACAATGTATCATATAATAACAGTTGCCTATATTCATGTTTGGCAGACTTTATGCCTAGCTGAACTAGCATTATTAGTTTGCATATTTATAACACTTACACTATCAAATTTCATCTCTAGCTGTTTTTGACCAGCTAAAATTTCTGCTATTTCATTGTCCACAATCTATCAAATATTCACAATAAAAAAATTAGATATCCATGCACATTTTGCAACATTCTTCCTTTCTTGAACATAACATCACCATGCATGTACTAGCTAGCTGTAACAATATTAAGACAGTGAATTTTTTATTCCCTGAATTAGTCAACTAAAATAAGGTGTTATGACATTCACAAATGGGTGGAATTGGTGGAGGGATAAGTGTATTTCTAACCTGTTCTGCATCAGGGCGACCTTCTAAACTGGAAGGCATTATCTTCCCAAGTATTGCCAATTGATCCACACAGTCTTCCAAAACAGAGGAAACATAGATTGCATCCAAAGTCAAAAGTTTGTTTTCCATTCTCGCACAGATTCACTTAAATATATATTATTGATGAAATTCAATGTTGTGTTATGTACCATGACTGCAGATCAAAGTACTTCATATTGGCATGTTCTTGGCAGAAATGTACATTTCACACTTTCCTATACATTATTACCCAATTGGGGTCCTACTAAAAACCGCCCGAGACCGCCTGAGAGTATAGAAAAACCGCCCGAGACCGCCCAGAGTATAGAAAAACCGCCCGAGACTTTAAAAAAGCGACTGACAGAAATCTGAAGTTATTTTGTGTTTTTAAATTAAATATCAGTAAATATGAAATGTCCTAAGAACCCGTATGCTTAAACAAGAACATTTGACACTAACTAGCACAGATTAGCGGGCTGAATTGTAATTGTGCATGGAAATTCTCCTGGCTCTGTTGTTTTATTCAACATGATCCTTATTGTTTTACTTTGCCCGGCCTACATTTAAAACAGTGTCTTAATCAGGATACCAGATGTCAGGATACCAGTTTAATCATACCAGTTTAATCATAGAATACATTGAGATCAAGGAGACAATAATCGTAACTAAAGTTATGACATCATTTATTATTCAGCCGGCTTCTGCGCATTGGTTCTGCTCATAACATTAGGGATTTAGAAATTGCCAAATTTTCACATATTTTGAATTTCTTTGAACAAGTGAAGTGAAATAGTAATAATAAATATTTTGACAGGACCGTCGAAGTCCTGCTCCCTGACCGTCGAAGGCGGTTTTTCTATACTCTCGGGCGGTTTACTATACTCTCGGGCGGTTTTTCTATACTCTCGGGCGGTCTCGGGCGGTTTTTCTATACCCTTGGGCGGTCTCGGGCGGTTTTTAGTAGGACCGCCCAATTGATATAAATGTGGCTTACAGCGATGTTAATTCATTATTATTTGTTGCTGATATTCTATGAATTGAATCCTTAATTTATGACTGAATTTTTTTAGCAATTTGCCAAGAATGCAATCAGCCTTTTTTAAAGAGTTTTAGGATAATTCCCTGGCCCCAACTGACCCCCTCTAACTTGCGCTAGTAACCATATTTCTAACCCTGAGTCTAATAGCACTAGAGGCTACTACCGATGTACGGCTCATAATAATGTTTAATATAAATAATACTTAACAATTAGTCGCCGAAGGCGAGGTGATTACAAGCTTATATTCACTGAGCCGAAGGCGAAGTGAATATAGACTTGTAATCACCGAGCCTGAGGCGACTAATTGTTTTAGTATAATTTCAGTATTGAAAAAGTTTTATTCATAAATACAACTGATACACGTGTTTATTTTATGAATATAATTTTGATTTTGAGTATTTTCAGCCATGTTTTTTTGGGGAAAAGCAATAGTTACTGCTCAAACTGCTCTGAGCAGTAACTATTGCCTCAGAGTTACTGCTGAGGGAGCCAATCAGAATGCTCAAAGGCCATTTTTCAATACTGAAAATATACTAATTTGGATTATTGCGATTCAGTTGTGGGATAGTCTCAATGATAAACACGTTGACTTGAGTGATATGAACAATCAACAATTCTATAATAAATCGCCCTGTATTACAAATTTCCTTTTAGTATACATGATATTGAAATGCAAACCTTAAATTCTTCTAAATGATCATTTTTTAAATGTGTCCAACTCTTATTTTGATCGAAACCTCCGCCATTGGTGCGGTTGCCATGTAAATAACCGTTGCTATGGCATTCTGTTTCCACTTTATTTTAACCAAATTCAGCATTTTCAAGTTTCTTATTTTAGAATTCGCTGACCAAAATGATCATAAATACGAGCCGTGAATCGATCCAATATGGCGGCAGAAGAAGAAAGTTTCGTCAATATTGGTACAGCGTTTGACGTTCCCGATGAAGACGCGCCGAAGAAAAAATCCCTTCCTGTGCATGAACAATATGCCACAGACAGCGATGGTCGAAGACGATTTCATGGTGCGTTCACAGGAGGCTTTTCAGCTGGCTATTTCAACACCGTTGGCAGCAAGGAAGGATGGACGCCCTCTACCTTTGTGTCATCTCGAGCGAAAAGATTGGAATCATCGCGGCAAAAGCCCGAGGATTTTATGGACGACGAAGATCTCGGGGACTTTGGCATAGCCCCGAGAAATGTTGAAACGACAAAGCTGTTTTCTCGAGAACGCGAGGCCAGAGAGAAACGGAACAATGTTCCATCAACGTCTGGGATTAGTTTAGACTCGGTCATGAAATATGCTTTAGAAGACTTAGTAGTTCCTTGTCGAATGTCTATTGGAGTTAGGTTGTTGAAAAAGATGGGGTGGAAGGAAGGGCAAGGTATTGGCCCACGTGTGAGACAAATTCCGAAGAAGAAGGTACGTTGACTGACTCAACTCTTCGCACTGAGTTCCCATCCCACGCATACACACGACAACAATTCAGGCTCTGTTTTTTATGCTAATTTTAAAATGATGAATGTTTCTCTAGCTCAAATGCTGTAAAATAGATTGAGGAATACGTTGTGATAGAGGTGATCATGATTCTAATAAAATACATTCATGATTTATTAGGTATATGGATGTGTCTTTCATCCTGGTACCGCAGTAAACACTGAGGAAGACAATGAACAGGATATTTATGCTCAAGGGTTGCTGTTTGCACCAAAGGATACAACCACAATTAAGTTCACTCCAAAAGATAATTTACATGGTATAGGTTACAAAGGAATGTTGGCCCCTGTACCAGCAGAGATGTCCAAGCCTGGCTTCTCAGGAAATTTGAAGATCAAAGGACAGGTAAGCAGCAGTAGATTGTAAACCTGTACTGTGTTCATGCCTTGTACAAGCAGTACACAAGTTCAGTCACTGTAAGGTGATAAAATGATGTGTAATATTACTGCCCTGAACTTGGGAACCTCACCAGCTACATACATAAGTGAATGTACTGTATTGTCAGACTATATTTGTTTCTTATATAGGCATTTGGAGTGGGAGCATTTGAGGATGATGATGAGGATGTATATACTCAAGATTCTATGTCAAACTATGATATTGAACTCCATGATAATCACAAGCAATCTCATTCAGATCTTCATGGATGGACAGGACCACCAGGACAGGCAATTAAAGGTATTATAATCGGAATGGTGATGTTTTCATGAAAATGACGTTTGATTTAAAAGTTAAAAGTTAGTTTATATGTATATAAGAAAAAAATATTTTCACATTTACGTGCCTCGTATGATACAATATTTTAGGTGGAGCGCTTTCCCTTTTTGCCAAAGCTTCTAAACCAAAACCAGCCAACAAAGTATTTGCCCCACCATCAATCCCCAAAGGATACCAACCGTTTTCCGTGAAAGAAACTTACGATAAGAAACTTGACGAGAAGAATGTGACTCGTCATACTTCCGAAACGAGAGGCACACTTCTTGGTGAACAACCATTACTAAAAACAAGAAAGTCTGTGTTTGATTTGATGAGCAAAGATGATCGAGAGCGCATTGCGTCGACGAAGAAAACTTTACAGTCGAATTATCCCGCGGGAAAAATTCCACCCGGTACAAATCTTCGTGCAGCGGGTTTTCAACCGTTTGCCAAAGATCCAGCTAAACAGGCTCGCTATGAAAGCTTCCTCGAGTCTCGGAAGACTGGCAAGGAATCAAATGCACCAAGTGACTTACGGTCTGTTTGTTAAATATATTGCCGATGATTTGAAGGAGTTGTATATGAAGCGAATTTCTAGCGGAATAAAACGTAGTGAAAACTAAGTGCGATATGCAACAATTTGCATACCACCGCCAATGGCAACGTGGGACATGTAACTATCACTGTGTACAACGGATTTCCAAAGCTGCCCTCCGAAAACTATTTACATATAGCAACAATTTTATGCAATTTAAGCTACTTTTAAAGATGCCCCATTTCAAATTGGATGTTTTTATTCTGGATGATTTTATATTGGAAAAACTGTGCGTGTGTTTGGCCGACCATAGAACGGTTTGTTCGTCGTATACACGAGAACATAAATGAGACAAATTTCTAGTCCCGATTCTTTTACCTCTATCCTGTCATTCCAAGTTTTGCCAAACAAACTTTGAATGGAGTGTAGACGTCTACTATTTTATTACTTAGGTGTAGTTTGACTGAATGGGAAAGGGAGCGTGAAAAAGAAGAGTTTTCAAGGTCGGCGATGCTTTATCAACCGCTGAAGGGAGACATTGCCGCTCGTTTCACGAGAGGGAGAAACATCGATGATGATCTCCCTGATAAAGTATGTTGATCGATAAGTGTTTGCACGGAACAGAATAAATTGTAGCACCGAATGATGGTTGTAATTCTCACCCCGATACCAAAACTTCTGTACAAATGAGTTCAAAATAAAAACCAGGCTCCGCTGTGCAGGAACCATAACGTCCTACACTGTTTCGGTAGAAAAAAAATCCGAATTTCGGGTTTACGACAATCATATCAAGCATAACACGCTATACATAATTTTTATTTCCTTTTTAGAACCAATCCAAGTCAACTGTAGACGAGAATAAGTCCGTTGAAGAAAAGGCTGCAGAGATGAAGATGTTTGGCAAACTAACCAGGAAAACATTCGAATGGCATCCAGCCAAGCTGTTATGCAAGAGATTCAACATTCCAGAACCTTATCCTTCGTCGAGTGGAACCGGTCTTGTTGGTGAGAAGAAAGAAAAGTTTACTCTTGCTCAACTCTTTGAAACGTCACAAAAGGACGAAAGCGTTGACACTTGCTTGAGAGAAGTGACAAATGTGCCGGACAATTCAACAATCGTATCTGGGAAACAGGTTACTGCAGAGAATGTGAACACGGAGGAAAATACAAGGTTGAACCCAACTTCCGACGTGATGGATACTTTTGAGCAAAAACCCAGCGAAAAACCGTCGATGGATTTGTTCAAAGCAATATTTGCTAGCTCGTCGGAAGACGAGTCTTCAAAGTCCGACGACGAAGAGTTTGGAAATGAACAAAAAAGCCATTTACCAGCTGAAACGTCTAAGTTTAGTGACAACCAAGTATTAGTCGTAACCAGCCAAGAGACAAAAACATATCATGAGGAGAAATTTAAAGAAATTCATAACCAGGATGTTGGTGTTCACAAATACGCAGATCGGGATAGTACCCAAGCAAGTATTGAAAATGCGAAAAATATCCCTGGCCAAAACATCACTGAACAAAATACAATGGAAGAGGAAGAGGAAGAAGAAGAGGAGTATGGTCCTAGACCACCACCAATAGAGACACAAACACCCGAAGAGAGTTATCATAAATCAGAATACAGAAAAACTGTTCCATTTTCCCGCTATGATTCAAATAGCGAGTCGGATAGCGATAGACCTAAACGAAAACACAAAAGGAAGCAGAAACACAAGACGAAACACAAGAGTAAAGACAGGGATAGGGAAAAGTCAAAGAGAAGAGGAGATAGAATGAACAAAAATGATCGCGAAACCTCATCGAGTTCTCTCAATTCCAACTTAGGTGATAAGCAAACCAGGACATCGAATCAAAGCGTCACCCCAGATGACAAACAGATTCTGTCGAAACTCAAAGCCGTCCAAAAACGGCGAATGTGTGCTGCAGATTTTATGTGATATCAGGACATATAATATGAGAATAAGAATCTTCCATGATATAGCTATGTTGACTTGTCTGAATCATGCAGATGTACTTTTCACTCTGCATGCTCGCTTGAAGTATAACGATCGTGTAACGGTAAATTTTAGGCGCCAGTTATCAAATTGTATAAGAAAGAGTTAGTGAAAGTTTAGCGCTAACAGCCATCATCGAGGATTTTGGAGTGAACAACAATCTTAGTGCAAAACGTATTCGATGAAAACAGTAACGGCAGAGACCCATAGTATACCTAACCAATTTATACAGCCAGTGGCGTAGCCAGCCTGACTATTTTGTCCCGCTATGTAAATTTCGAGTTATTATAATTATTCATGTCTTTAGAAATCCATTGTTTTCACAGTCAGTGAACACCAAAATATTAGCATAGCGGGACAAATCGACAGGCTGGCTACGCTACTGTATACAGCTGGCCCGGCAGTAATCAATCTCTAGAGGTTAGGTAATATGAAACAAACAATAACGCTCCTTGGAGAGCGTAAGAAAACTTGTCCATCTTTAAATCTGAATGTATTTCGGCAAACGGTTTAATCTTGCTTCACGAGATCGTATCAACTTTAATGCTAGTATTTCAATAGACAATAATGATATTATTTAACTGCAGCATATGTTTGTAATTCCTGTAGTGGCTTGTGTAATACATAAGGAAGGAATGGCAAAACTTAAATTGTGAAAATTATTCTAAAATTGGACGAGTTTTTTGTTTATTGTGAATCAACTTTGAACCTCTGTCTGAATTATCTATTCTTTATCAAGGTTACCTATAACATTCAGTAAAAAAAGATGAATGATGATTTAAAGCAACTTCAACTACGCGATCGATGTAAACACATGCAATGCTATGACATGATTCACTAAAGTAATTGGCAAGGTATAAGCAAGGCAGTGGAAAATCTCCGACACGTCATGCGGTAATGGCTGAATATACAATGAAACTATTCTATCACAGTTATGCCGGATGAATGTTTCATCATCGCAAAATAAATACAATATTGTCTATGAACAAGAAAATAAAATATTCAAAACCAACCAGAAAAATGAGTTCCCTATTAATGATACTATCAATTCCTATGATTTATAGCTATGCAGAGGCATGTTACTACTCTCTTCGTTTCAAGAGTGTATATCATTGTAAAATACATCCGGTTAAAAGACCAGCTAGCTATATAATATATTTTAAAAGTCTATATTACGTGTGGACACAAAGGAAACCATCCCATGCACGAAATAAGCTAGTCCATTACCGACCATAGAATACCGACCAATGTTGTTCAATATGTTGTTCCTACGAAATGAGAATTTTAGAGCCATACAATTTTTCATTTATCAGTATAAGGATATAACAACTACGACAGCGTTCTATAAAAAATGTTTTAGCGAGTTTTGTTTAAAATTCATCAATGAGAGAATGAGCCATCATTTGAACCATATTGATGTTTGTCCTGACTTCTGGGTTGCATGCAAGGAATGCCATCCAAGATGAGCGTAGTTTGGACATCCTTTCTCCACATCTGGTGCGTAAGGTTTTGCCGCTTGACATCCTCCAGCAGCTGGTCTGTCACCGGAATGAACGCTGGGAAAGAATGGCCCTTTGTTCCAAGTGGCAAAATGAGCATTTACCGGCGAGAATCCGTAACCGGTTGGGTATGTATCACTCCAGGTAACACCTAAAGCTTCAGCCAGCGCATATCTCTTCGCACTTCCAGTCTCACCTTTCAATGCCTTTACTGTAAACTCAACGACATGCATCTTGGGAATGGTGGAAGTTCCAACAGCTCCATGGCGACGGTTGTGGTTTGCGAACGTGATATTGTAGGGATTGTGACTAATATCAATAAAAAAGACATAACTGTATTCGTTGATACCACCTGAAGCAGGATTGTTCCCAGCTGCCATTATCATAAACTTCGCACCTCGAGCCAAGTTTACCGCACCATGTTGAAGTGCTACAACGCCTTTATCATTACTGCGTTGGTTTGGATGCCAGGTATAGCCGTTAGGATGGTTCATGTTTGGAATATTTTTATTTCCATCGTTGTAACCGTTACCAGCCACGTACCCATAGCTCGCCAAGGTCCACCCACCACCCTGGTACTTCATATCACAATATGATTGGACGGCGGAGGCATCGCCATCCGGCCTGATCCAATACAAGCCACTCTTAAGATCGTAGGCTCTAGAGTCTAAAATATCTCTGCAACTTATTCCTGGGTTGTCTTTCGTTTGACCTTTAGCACCTTTCATACAGAAAATGAAAATATTTTTTGAGCCAAGATATTATATGAGCGCGTTTGGCAAGCAGACTCTAAGCCAACTTCGAGTTATATTAGTATTCAAAAGGGAATATCTTACTAATTCATGCAGTTCAATCACCTTCTATTGGCAAGTTGGTCAAATCCGCAGAGATTTTTTCCGACACGTCTATTAAAGCCTGGTGCATACTTGTCCTAAGAATCTGGGATTCCCTTTGTCGGAGGTCGCTGGTGCGCAAAATGCTTTGTCTATCGGAAAATAATACAATGGATCCCCGATTCTTAGGAGCTAGTGTGAACCAGGCCTAATCCAACGCTGTCTTCAAATTTAAGAGGCACGAGTCTATGGATTGGATTGGCGATTAGTAATAAAAGTCTCATATCATAATAGAATCGAGTTCACTATCAAACATTTCATTTGTAACTCGAAATTATCGAGCCAATCAAACCTCGTGTAACATCAGACTTTCCGCGTTTGACGTCATTATGAAAAAGGTCTATAACATACCTTTGCAAACATCAGGGCATTTTTGAAATAAGACTTTTTTCACACTCTTGCAGTGTTTTAGATCTTGATCCGAAGAAGCAATTTTATTGTAAAACTTAATGCAATCTTTATTAGCCCTGTTTGCGTTTTCTAGACATTCCTTACAGAAACCTGCAAATAATTTAAAGCGTATATACTCTGTCATTATATAGCGATATATGCATGCTAATGATTTATGACATTACGACATTACAGCAAGATAAACTGAACTATCCACCCAATTGTAAGTAAAATAGAACTCATCATCAAAGTATTTTTGATTGCTGGATTGCACGTCCTTTTATATAAGTCGATCCACAACCTAATAGACATTATCTTCATTAGCTAGTAGGCGCATAACGCCGCACATAATAGACATGCATGCCTTTGGAATGTGCCTGCGATATGATGATAAAGTTTACACTTTATGCATCAACATTTTCTAAATGAACCTAAGATTGTTAACAACCTAAGTGTAATTTATTGATTTAGCAGCGAACTAACGGTTCCCAATTCGTCTTTATTTACTACGTACCTTCTGTGCATGCTTTGATAAGATCAGCTTTATACTTATCACAATAACTGGCTCCTCCTCCGCAGTTTTTATCAAGATGATTCATGAATTCATAGCAACTTTCACTTGCATTTTCTGCTTTCTTAGAGCAGTTTACCACCAGTTCACACTAGAAATTGGATACAGAAAAAAAACAATAAGAAGAAATCCTAAATCATTAAGAATTATTAGGAATGAAAATCCTTATTATCAACTCGGTTTGTTTTCTTTAAAAGAAGAAGAAACAATTGTCAAATCAACTAAGATGGACCCCTGGTGAGCGATTTTATGTCACTATCAACAAGAATGCTAAAAAATTATTGACACAATAATTAAGCATACACGTTTATGAGGTGCAAAAAATACTTGTCTTGCATGGGCCTTAAATTATGTAAACATCATAGCTAACGTTGCTCATGACGCGAAATTATTTGTCCAAAAATAATAACTTGACACACTATAGTTGTAGTTCAATATTCCCTTTCGAACAACCAAGTTTGAAAGAAAACGTTTAATTAATGTTAAAGAAGAAGCAAAGCTGATATTTACATTTCGATGTGTTGCAGGTGAAAACTGAGTTCAATTATTTTTCCCATGGCCTTATGTGTTATATTTGTTATACAAGAGTAGCTACAAACCACGGCATGAAAGGGCGCTTTTCCAATAGGTGGAAAATAATTCCCTTGACCGACCACAATTGAAGAGGAAACCCTTTTAACGTTTTGTCGTTAAAACGCCTTAAAACAATGGGGCAGAAATTGCGTGCTTGCATTTAATACGTCTAATAGATAACTTTCACCGTAGCACAAGAACGAACGAAAAGCTTCATTAATATCATTAACGCGATGAAAGATTTGTTAAACGTATGTCCCCAGAGGTTTGCCTTTGTTATGTGACTTAAATACGCAAACATGCATTTTTAAACATAATTCATAAAGCCTTACGGACGAAAGATGATAGACGCCTTTCGAACAACCGATCCCAGGTATAGCCATGCAATTGATTTTTTATTTCGAAACAAGTGCAGGTTCTTATGAGATTTCAGAATTATTAATCGGCTCTTGTTAGAATTTCTATACCCCAGCACTAAGCTGAGCGCAAAGATGTGTAAAATATAATGACAGGGTACATATATTCAAGTTTTCAGCTATTGCATGGTAAGGCGCCTATGTACGTCTTAACGACGTAAACGATAAAACTCTATACTGTATAAGTAATAAAATTCATATAACTGAGCATGAAATTCTATATAAGTAATTAACATTCCTGCATATTCGTTCGTTCTCGTTCGTTCGTACGGTGAAAGTTATCTAATTATTGTCTATAAATTTGATGTATTTGAAGACGAATGAACCTTTGCCTGAGAAGTCGGAGGCCGATAACAAAGTCATTAGTCATGTAACGACTTACACGAAGTATGTCTCACAAAATACGTAAAAATTTGGCGGAAATTCGTTTTGACTTTTGTTGTTGTTTATACTTGATGACAAATTATTCGTCTGGACGAACTTAACATTGCATATATATAACTACGAATACTTAAATACTGATTGTAATTTTACAGTGGCAACTTTAACTGTTAAACCATATTACGATTGTTCTCATCTACCAGTTTTTAGTGATATGCATGGACTCAATATCTCATACCTTTCCCTTGACTTTTGTTGCCTCTGTCAGTGGTAATGGAAATAACCACAAAGTAATGACGCAGATGCAAAGTTGAGCAGGCAGCTTCATTCTTCATAGACTTGTTCACAAACGATATACGATTATACCTGTGAAATATGACAATGATTTAGCTAATGACACAGGTTAAAACTGTGGTTAAATAAAGCTTCCAGGACTTGATGTATACGTCAGAGATTTCCTTTGCTGTAAAACTAGAAATTTCCTGTTTGACAAATTATATTTTAATCGCTTTTTTAAATGGCTCCATATCAAGGCACAATGGTTTTTCCCAGAGTGAGTTGTAATTACTTTTCATCATGCGCTAAAAACCATATGCGCACAAATTGTTAATGCGTTATCTTCTACTAAAAAATTGCATTGCTCCTTAATCTTTTACGCAAAATGACGGAGATTAATAATAATAAAACGCACAAAATTAGGAATCTCGCTTGATTCCAGGATAAATTATATACGTTTGTTCTCACTTGTCTGTGTTGGTGCAAGATTAAATTAACCTTTGGAAAGAGGTTACCCTAGGTAGCCCGTCCTCCGATACACAGGCTTGGGAAGGGTTACTTTTAGTGCTCACATATAGTTGAGATGTTTATCATCACTGTTTCAAGTTTTATTCTCTTCGTAACATAGACCTTTATATATACATTTATGTCCAACAAATTACAGCCTTTTCACTTATGACCCTGTCTTTTTACGCCCCCTTATCAATCACACAATCCTGACAACTCATTAAATATTAACCCCATTATAACCAATATCAATCTTATTACATAATGTAACATCTTCCCCGTTTTTGAAATTAGTTGTTCGCTTGATATATATATATATATATTTCCACGAGTCCGTGAGTGTCCGACTATTTTATGTACAAACTTTACTTACAATTATTGTTTTCTTTCTTTTTTTTTTTTCTCATTCATAGTCCATAAGATACGCTGGTTTTCGTCTTTCTCTTTGTGGTCTGGCAGATGTTGGATTAGCCGGCTCTAACTGCTGTTCGACTAAGTTCGGTGTATCGGCCTCAACTCTCCTCGCTTCCAAGGTTTGGTTCGTTGGTTGCTCCGCAGGCCCCTTGTCTTTCTTGGTCTCTTCAGATTCTATCCCAAACTCGACCTCCTCTGCCTCGTTTGGTTCCTGCGTCTTTCTGAGATGGTAACGGTTACGCCGGTATTTCGTTCCTTCCGTCGTCTCGACGACGTATGATCTGCTGTCGATTTTTTCTACTACGACTCCTTTCTTCCAAACTCGTGTGGACGGCTTCGACGGCTTAATGCGTACTACGTCCCCTTTTTTCAGTTCTTTCAAATCTCTGGCGTTTCGATTGTAATAGTGTGCTTGGGTCCTCTGCTTCTCTTTCATCTTTTGCTGTTGTTCTTCTGAATTTGGTACTCTTGAGCGGAGAAGTGTTTCTTTAGTTGGGAGCAACGTTTTCGTTCTTCTGTTCAAGAACCTTTGTGCCGGACTTGTGTTCATCCCTTGTGTCGGTGTGTTTCTTTGGTCTAACAGCACTAGCCGAATATCTGTCTTGCTGTCTTGTGCCTTCCGTAGTAGTTGTTTTGCCACTTTGACGGCCGCCTCGGCTTTTCCATTCGCTTTACTATTCCAAGGGCTTATAGTACGGTGTTCGAACTCCCAATCTTTAGCGAACGTAGCGAACATTTCACTCGAGAATTGGGGTCCATTGTCACTGATTACTGTATCTGGACACCCATATCTGGCGAAGTGAGATTTCAGCTTAGAGATTACTGCGGGCGCGGTCGTGGTTGACAGTTCGTCGATTTCCCAAAAGTTGCTATAATAATCCACTGTTATCAGAAACTCCTTGTTCTGGAATGTGAACAGATCCGTTGCTATCTTCTCCCACGGGCGACTGGGAACGTCGTGAGGTTTCAGCGTTTCCTTTGGCTGTGAAGCGCAGAATTTCTGACAAGTCGCACATGCCTCCACAAGCTGACGAATTTCGGCCGACATACCCGGCCAAAAAGACACAGTCTCGTGCTCGACGTAAACATGACTCCGTCCCCATATGTGATGTGTGAACCTTCTGCTTTACACTCCGCCGCAGCGCGATTGGGATGACTACCCGTTCCCCTCTAAAGATTAACTCGTTTTCGACCGTCAGTTCATCCCTGATGTCAAAATACGCTCGAACCTGCGCCGGGAGGTCCTTTCTCTCGTTGGGCCATCCTTGGCAAATGACCGTCTTTAAAGTTTGTAGGGTTTCATCACGTCGGGTCTCTACTCTGATTTGGTCTAACTGCGACTTTGATAAGGGGAGCAGATTCGCTGAGTTAACCTGTTCGAACTCCTTGTGGTCGGTATCCTGGGAACCTGGTAGATGCGCCCTTGACAAGAGATCTGCTATCAGCATATTCTTTCCTCGCTCATAATTTACCTCGACGTTATATTTCTGCAATCGCATCATCATGCCTTGTAGCCTTCTTGGTGCTTGCGACAGCGATTTCTTCAGAATTGACTCTAGGGGTTGTGGTCACTGTATACGCGAACTGGACGGCCAAATGTGTATTGATGAAATCTTTCCAGCGCAAATACTATGGCCAACATCTCTTTCTCCATTTGCGCGTACCGCTGCTCTGTCGGTGTTAGGGCACGGCTGGTGAAAGCTATTGGCTTTCCTTGTTGCATTAAGACTGCACCAAGTCCCTTTTGACTAGCATCACACTGGATCTCGAGCGGCCAAGCTGGATTAAAATAGCTGAGGACTGGTGACTTCACAACCATCTCTCTAACTCTGCAGAAAGCTCGTTCTTGTTCTTCGGTCCATGCATCACTTCCGTGTAAGACGACGAATCGGTTCCATAGTATCTGCCAGGTGCGGTAGAAATTTGGCGAGATAATTAACGAACCCATTGAGTCTCTGGGCATCTTCCACATTTTGTGGTCTGGGCATCTCTTCGACGGCCTTTATTTTGTCTGGGTCTGGTTCTAATCCTCTGTCCGTAAGTACATGACCCATGAATCTAACTCGTTTGAGGCGTAACTTCAGTTTCTCCGGGTTCAATACCACACCCCGATCTCTACATCGCTCCAAAAGTGCTAGCAGTTTTCTGTCATGTCCCGCCTGCGCAATCTTCTCAGTTTCACCAATGCCATAAATTAGGATATCATCCGCTATATTAAGAACTCGTCTAAACCTTCAATTGCTTGAATGAGACGCTTCTGGAAAATCTCGGGCGACACGGATAATCCAAACGGTAATCGAAGCCAACGGTATCTGCCATAGGGTGTTGAGAATGTAGTTAAACGGCTAGATTGTTCATCTAACACACAATGCCAGAATCCCGAGCGAAGATCTGCCGTTGAGAAAACTTTCGCTTGTGCAAGTTCAGGCAAAAGTTCATCCAGGACTGGTATTTGATAGGTTTCTCTCTTGAGGGCCTTGTTAAGTGGCCTAGGATCTATACAAATTCTGAGCGCTCCTGACTTTTTGTGGTCACCACAACACTGCTCACCCAGGGCGTAGGTTGTTCGATCGGAGCTATGATCATGTCCCTTACTAATTTGTCCAATTCTTTCTTAAACGGATCTTTTAGGGCTGTTGGTATACGACGTGATGGTGTTATTACTGGCCTTGCTTCGGGCGAGATCTCCAAATGTACCATCCCCGGAAGTGTGCCAACCGGTTGTTTGAATACCTCCGGGTATTTCTCAACTAAGTACTCTCTGGTTGTGACCTGGGTTACAGTTGACTGAATGACAGGTGGGGATGCTGGAACGAAATTTTCCTGGTGCACGGTTAATAGTTTCATCTGTTGTGCAGCTTTCGCCCCAATTAACGGCTGAAGACCCTTGTTTACCACGATGAATTCGACTGAATATTTTTTCTTGTTTCTGGGATTTCGGATGATTAATCTCGCTGTCCCCAAAGCCGGTACTTCTGACTTGTTCCACATTAGGAGCTTGGTTTTAGTCGGTTTTAAAGGACCCGCCCCAATGAGATCTTGCGTAATGACGTTGATTGATGCGCCGCTGTCAATTTGTAAACGAATGGTCTTGTTTTGAATTTCCATCATAGCATATATTTCTTTGGAGTATCCTGAATTCCCGACCTCAATGGCATTAACATTGGTTGTGATACCCGCAACGAATTCGACATCACTCGAGTCTGATTCTTCAGATGCCTCGCCTAACTGCTTTACGAATCCTCCTTGCTGTTGTTCTTGTCCTCGCGCTTGGTTAGGACACTTTCGAGCAAAATGGTTTCTACCGCCGCATTTTCGACATCGCTGTCCCCACGCCGGACACATTTCCTTCTGGAACGCGTGTTCACCTCCGCAGAACTTACAGGATCGTGATCCCGATCCGGGGCTGTGTTGTATACCCGCCCTTGCTTCGATCGATCTGATTGCGCTGATTTCGCGCGCTTACTTTGTTTACTTCCTCAATTGTCATGTCTGACACCGCCTTTAGTTGATAGATGCTGCTACATGCTGCGACAAATATCGATGCACTTCTTAAGTGTTAGTTTCCGTTCTTGCAACAATCGTTTTCTCAAATTCTTGTTAGTTACCCCCAGTACGATTCTATCTCTCAAAAGAGAATCTTTGAGACAGTCACAGAAGTTACATGACTTCCTTAATTTGCGTAGCTCTGTAATGTACGCTTCAATAGACTCAGACGGACCCTGATTTCTGCTATTAAACACATACCTCTCGTATGTTTCATTAACTTCACCAATCGCGTACTCTTCTAATTTCTCTATGATCCTAGCTAGATTCTGCTTATCGTCCTCCGACTCAAACGACAATCCATTGTATACCTTTAGAGCGTCCTCGCCCAGACAATGTAAAAACAATGCTACCTTAAATGTCTCCGGTTGACTCGCCAAATTAGCTACAACGGCGTAGTTTTCCCATCTTTGTTTATAACTCTTCCAGTTTTCGATTACATTGTCCTTTATATTCAGATTACTCGGTGGTTTTATGCCAGCTAGTGTGATAGGAGCTACCGACGCCGTATTTTGTTGACTGGTTTGCGGCTCTACCGCCTGCGTATTTCGCGTAGCTTCACTTGTGCCAACTTCCTCGTTCGACATAACGACAGTTGCTTCTCGCTACTAAAAAATTATCACCGCTGCCACCATGTTTCAAGTTTTATTCTCTTCGTAACATAGACCTTTATATATACATTTATGTCCAACAAATTACAGCCTTTTCACTTATGACCCTGTCTTTTTACGCCCCCTTATCAATCACACAATCCTGACAACTCATTAAATATTAACCCCATTATAACCAATATCAATCTTATTACATAATGTAACAATCACGAACAACTAGGTCGACCCTGAGAAAAATATCACGGTACTACAACGTTATTTCTTTCGCATTACCCAACCTAGCTGTCTCGCAAACCGTCGGCATAATGCGGCCAAGCAAAATCCGGTGAGCTTATTAACTGAATCAGTAAGGTCTTTTGAATAGCTAGAGTAATTGTCAATATTTAATATGCATCTCACGTTGCCGATTTATAGTGCCTGGCTGATTTTGTGTTTCCCCTTAACAAAGAGAATTTAATATATGTTTTCATATTTGTATGCATGGCAGCTATATAATATCCAATATTAATGATTGATATTAAACACTACCGGTTCAATATATCATTCTGGCGTGATGGATACCTTTGAGCAAAAACCTAGCGAAAAACCATCAATGGATTTGTTTAAAGCAATATTTGCAAGCTCGTCGGAAGACGAGTCTTCAAAGTCCGACGACGAAGAGTTTGGAAATGAACAAAAAAGCCATTTACCAGCTGAAACGTCTAAGGTTAGTTACAACCCAGTATTAGTCGTAACCAGCCAAGAGACAAAAACATATCATGAGAGGAAATTTAAAGAAATTCATAACCAGGATGTTGGTGTTCACAAATACGCAGATCGGGATAGTACCCAGGCAAGTATTGAAAATGCGAAAGATATCCCTGGGCAAAGCATCACTGAACAAAATACAATGGAAGAGGAAGAAGAAGAGGGAGACCAGGACATCGAATCAAAGCGTCACCCCAGATGACAAACAGATTCTGTTGAAACTCAAAGCCGTCCAAAAACGGTTAATGTGTGCTGCAGATTTTATGTGATATCAGAACATATAATATGAGAATAAGAATCGTCCATGATATAGCTACGTAGGTTTGTCTGAAGCATGCAGATGTACTTTTCACTCTGCATGCTCGCTTTAAGTATAGCGATCGAGTAACGATAAATTTTAGGCGCCAGTTGTATAAAAAGAGTAGTGAAAGTTTACCACCAACAGCCACAATCGAGGATTTTGGAGTAAACAATTTTAGTGCAAAACGTATTCGATGAAAACAGTAACGGCAGAAACCCAGAGTATAGCTAACCAATTTATACAGCTGAGGTCGGTTGTATCAAAGCTGGATAGCGCTATCCACCGGATAGTGATTTTTTCAACCGTTCTAAAGATGCTTGAAGAGCAAAAAAATTTCAGCTTTGGAACCAACAATCGTTAAAGAGGATCCTTAATTTAGGAATACTAAGATTTAATCGAAGTTATACCAAACAACGGGCGATTTGGAGGAGATTGAAAAAAAACACTATCCGGTGGATAGTGCTATCCGGCTTTCATACAACTGGCCCCAGGTCCTGCAGTAATCAATTTCTAGAGGTTAGGTAATATGAAACAAAGAATAACGTACCTTGGAGAGCGGAAGAAAACTTCTCCAGCTATAAATCTGAATGTATTTCGGCGAACGGTTTAATCTTGCTTCACGAGATCATATCAACTTTAATGCTGGTATTTCAATAGACAATAATGATATTATTGTCTGCAGCATGTGTTTGTAATTCCTGTAGTGGCCTGTGTAATAGCTACATAAGGAACGGAAGAACTTAAATTCTGGAAATTATTCTATCTTTTATCGAGGTTGCCTATAACATTCAACAAAAATAGATGAATGATGATTTAAAACAACTTCAACTACGAGATCGATGTAAACACATGCAATGCTATGACATGATTCACTAAAGTGATTGCCGATGTATAAGCAAGGCAGTGGAAAATCTCGAACACGTCATGCGGTAACGGCTGAATATGCGATAAAACGATTCTATCAGTTCTATGCTTATGCCGGATGAATGTTTCATCATCGCAAAATAAAAAACAATATTGTAAATGTCTATGAACAACGTTAACCTAATTAGAACACTCACTTGGATCAAGAACTATTCTAAAATGCCAATTAGAAACAGAATGAGATGGCGTTTTGCGCTGGTTTGTTTCCTTCATCTATTCACTCTGGCTTATGGTCTTACTCGTCGGGAACGCTGTATTTCATGTTCACTGAACCTTGAACTCTTGCATGTGGATATCAACATCTCTTTGCCAGTTAAAATTCGCACGTTCGCCCCAAGAAAAAAGATGGTAAAACCACATTCACTACCGCTGAAAGCAAAACTATCGTTTGGTCTCCGGATATGTTGCTACCTTTACATCTCAGCATTGGTTATTGGCCTGTCAGGTGATGTGGAAACTAATCCTGGACCCGGTGTCCCATATGGTCAGACATACATCAAACGCAATCGTTCAATGAAATCATCAATGAAATGTGGTCTTATGAACGTTAGATCTGTGTGTAATAAACTGGACAGCTTTCACCAACTCGTGCTCTCCAAAAACTTTGATGTTTTTGCGATAACGGAAACATGGCTTGGTCCACACATTCGGGACAGTGAACTTTCGGCAGATCTCTCGTACACGTGCTACCGTAATGATAGGCATGACGGGCGAAGAGCCGGTGGGGTTCTTCTAATGGTTAAAAATAGCCTCATATCGTGTCGTCGTTTGGATCTTGAAGTTGAACTTGAAATGATAGTGGTTGAGATTGAGCTGGCAGATGCGCCAAATGTTATTTTTGCGACATTTTACAGACCTCCGGAATGTTCATTAAATTTCGTCAGTGGGTTTTCATCCTTTCTCCAGAAAGTGGACATTCTACATTCCAACAATAAGATCGTAATTCTTGGTGATTTTAACTTTCCAACTATCAACTGGTCGTCGCCTTGTTTCACGTCGCCTACGAGTGATGAATCTCTATTTTGCGAAACTCTCTATGACTATTTTCTGACACAAGTTGTCGCTTGTCCAACAAGACCATCAAGTGCTGGTTCTTCTGATGGAAACATACTGGATTTAATTATTACTAACTTCCCAGAACATGTCATAAACCTTGATATTTTACCTCCTAATGAGACGCAGTTCCGTACAGATCATTCCTTGTTGGTGTTTGACTTCACTGTGAAACCACAACTTCTTGCAAAAACATCCCGCATGGTGTACAGCTACAAGAACGCTGACTTCTTGGCTCTTAGGGACACACTGCGGAACACAACCTTTGATGATCCCGTGGATGGCGTCAGTGGCATTGACCTTGCTTGGCAACGTTGGTATGACCTGTTTACGTCAGCGGTCGATCGGCACGTTCCGAAAAGAAAAATCCGTGGTGGTAGTCCTCCGTGGATTGATGGTGAAGTCATGCATCTACTCCGCCAAAAGAAGACAGCCAGAAGGAAGGCCTTATCTCGTGGTAAAGACAGCTCATGTTGGGAAAAGTTTCGTCATCTTCGCCGTTTGGTTAAGTCAACCATCAGGAAGAAACACAGTATCTACATCCAGTCTCTACAAACTTCTCTTAAAGATAACCCGAAGCGTTTTTGGTCCTATTTAAAATCCCGCACAAGATCTGGCTCTATTCCGAACATTGTGAAACTCGATGAACATTACTACCGCAACCCGAAAGAGAAATCGGAGGCATTCAATGATTATTTCTTCTCTTCATTCACCTCCACAAATTCTGATGAACTGTTTCTACCTGATGTTGATGTAGGTCCTGATTCTTCTTTTACTGAACTAGTACTGGATACAATTGTTCTCACCAGCGAGGAAGTCGCCACCATACTCCACAAGCTTGACACCAACAAAGCTCATGGTCCTGATGGTATTCCTGCCAGGTTACTCAAGGAGTGTGCTGATGAAATTGCTCCCTCGCTGTGTTCTCTTTTCAACTTGTCTCTTCAAACTGGCTACTTACCCTTGCAATGGAAACTTGCCCACGTTGTTCCCGTGCATAAGAAAGGTAGCAAAGAGATGATCTCCAACTATCGTCCTATATCTCTCTTGTGCATCGTCTCCAAAGTGCTGGAACGTTGTGTTTTCTCGAGGCTGATCGCTCACTTGGCTCCACAACTGCACAATGCTCAGCATGGCTTCCTCAGTGGTCGGTGAACAGTTACTCAACTGCTGTGCTTCCTTCACGAACTTGGTTGTGCTCTCGATAAAGGTCTGCAGACTGACGTTATTTCAGCAAAGCCTTTGATAGCGTTAATCATGTTCTCCTCGTCCATAAACTAAAATCGTATGGTGTTGACGGAAGTGTTCTCAGTTGGTTCTCAAGCTATCTATCCAATTCGAGTACAGAGAACCGTTGTGGATGGACATATTTCCCTTCTTCCCGTACTCTCTGGCGTACCACAAGGTTCCATCTTGGGTCCGTTATTGTTCATGATCTTCGTAAACGATCTTCCTTTGCCGCGTTGACGACTCTTCTCTCTACCTCTACGCTGACGATACGAAGTGCTCAAAAACTATTCGTGACACCTTGGATGCCAACTCTCTTCAAGCAGCACTTGATATTCTGTTTCAATGGAGTCAACAGTGGCATTTGAGATTTAACCAACAGAAATGTGAATCACTCACCATCTCCAGAAAGAGAACCCCGGTGTGCTTTGGGTATAAGGTAGGTAGCCATGCTATAACATCCACCACGAGCCAAAAGACCTCGGTTCCTTGTGACATCCGACCTCAAATGGAGTCAGCATACATCAGCTGCAGTGGGTAATCGTGCAGGATGCTTGGCCTGTTGAAGCGGCACACCAAGTCATTAGTGAGCAGTCTAAGCGATTGCTTTACCTGACTCTTGTGCGTCCCCATGTCGACTACGCGAGCGAAGTTTGGTCTGGACAGAGCATCAGCCAAATGAAGGACATCGAGGGAGTTCAGCGGCGGGCTTCTTATATTCTTGGCACACCAGGTTCTCTTTCCATATCAAGAACGTTTAACCCGGACAAATCTGCTTCCTCTCTCCTACTGGCATGAAATCAAGGACTTACTATTTCTACATGGATGTGTTTATGGAAAATATGACATTGATTTACCAAACTATCTGCCAACACTACCACCTAACAGCCTCAGAAACTCATGCTCTTTAAATCTGCAAGTTCCAAAATCTCGGACTAAATGCTTTCAAACTAGCTACTTTGTTCGCACTTCAAGACTCTGGAACACTTTACCTACACCTCTAAAAGAAATTCCTGTATATAACACTTTTAAAGCAATCCTTAAAACTACATATACCTCCGCTCTTCGAAATATCTACGACATTGACATCAATTCAACCTGGCGATCGATATGTCTACGTTGCAACACCATCAGAAACTTCTTCCAACCGTCACTTGACTCATCTTGTTGTTAGATCATGATTAGTATTATAGATCATGTCCGTCCGTTTGTCTTTCTGTCCGTCCGTCTGTCCTTCTGTCTGTTTTCGTTTTTAAATAGAGGTGGGTGGCCTTAGCTAGGGTGTTATAGCCCTGTTGTCACCTGCCTATGTATGTGTCGTTGTTATTCATGTACATGAAGTTTTGAAATAAATAATAATAATAAGAGAATATTTAAAACCAACGAGAGAAATGAGATCCCTATATCTATGATACTATCAATTCCTATGAATTATGGCTATACTATACTCTGTTCATTTCAAGAGTGTATAGTATTGTGAAGTACATCCGGTTGAAAGTAAAAGACGAGCTATATAATATATTTTAAAAGTCTATATTTTTCATGCACGAAGTAAGTAAATAAGTAAGTCCATTACCGACCATAGAATACCGATTAATGTTGTTCAATATGCTGTTCCTAAGAAATAAGAATGAATTTTAGAGCCATACAATATTTTATTTATCAGTATAAGGATACAACAACTACGACAGCGTTCTATAAAAAATGTTTTAGCGAGTTTTGTTTAAAATTCATCAATGAGAGAATGAGCCATCATTTGAACCATATTGATGTTTGTCCTGACTTCTGGGTTGCATGCAAGGAATGCCATCCAAGATGAGCGTAGTTGAGACATCCTTTCTCCACATCTGGTGCGTAAGGTTTTGCCGCTTGTGTGCGACATCCTCCAGCTTGTCTGTCACCGGAATGAACGCTGGGAAAGAATGGGCCTTTGTTCCAAGTGCCAAAATGAGCATTTACCGGCGAGAATCCGTAACCGGTTGGGTATGTATCACTCCAGGTAATACCCAAAGCTTCAGCCAGCGCATATCTTTTCGCACTTCCAGTCTCACCTTTCAATGCCTTTACTGTAAACTCAACCACATGCATCTTGGGAATGGTGGAAGTTCCAACAGCTCCATGGCGACGGTTGTGGTTTGCGAACGTGATATTGTATGGATTGTGACTAATATCAATAAAAAACACATAACTGTATTCGTTGATACCACCCGAAGCAGGATTGTTCCCAGCTGCCATTATCATAAACTTCGCACCTCGAGCCAAGTTTACCGCACCGTGTTGAAGTGCTATAACGCCTTTATCATTACTGCGTTGGTTTGGATGCCAGGTATAGCCGTTAGGATGGTTCATGTTTGGAATATTTTTATTTCCATCGTTGAAACCGTTACCAGCGACGTACCCATAGCTCGCCAAGGTCCAACCACCGCCCTGGTACTTCATATCGCAATATGATTGGACGGCGGAGGCATCGCCATCCGGCCTGACCCAATACAAGCCACTCTTAAGATCGTACGCGCTAGAGTCTAAAATATCTCTGCAACTTATTCCTGGGTTGTCTTTCGTTTGACCTTTAGCACCTTTCATACAGAAAATGAAAACATTTTTTGAGCCAAGATATTATATGAGCGCGTTTGGCAAGCAGACTCTATATGCAACTTCGAGTTATATTAGTATTCAAAAAGGAATATCTTACTAATTCATGCAGTTCAATCACCTTCTATCGGCAAGTTGGTCAAATCCGCAGAGATTTTTTCCGACACGTCTATTAAAGCCTGGTGCACACTTGTCCTAAGAATCTGGGATTCCCTTTGTCGGAGGTCGCTGGTGTGCAAAATGCTTTGTCTATCGGAAAATAATACAATGGATCCCCAATTCTTAGGAGCTAGTGTGAACCAGGCCTAATCCAACGCTGTCTTCAAATTTAAGAGGCACGAGTCTATGGATTGAATTGGCGATTAGTAATAAAAGTCTCATATCATAATAGAATCGAGTTCACTATCAAACATTTCATTTGTAACTCGAAATTATCGAGCCAATCAAACCTCGTGTAACATCAGACTTTCGCGTTTTGACGTCATTATGAAAAAGGTCTATAACATACCTTTGCAAACATCAGGGCATTTTTGAAATAAGACTTTTTTCACACTCTTGCAGTGTTTTAGATCTTGGTCCGAAGAAGCAATTTTATTGTAAAACTTAATGCAATCTTTATAAGCCCTGTTTGCGTTTTCTAGACATTCCTTACAGAAACCTGCAAATAATTTAAAGCGTATATACTCTGTCATTATATAGCGATATATGCATGCTAATGATTTATGACATTACGACATTACAGCAAGATAAACTGAACTATCCACCCAATTGTAAGTAAAATAGAACTCATCAAAGTATTTTGATTGCTGGATTGCACGTCCTTTTATATAAGTCGATCCACAACCTAATAGACATTATCTTCATTAGCTAGTAGGTGCATAACGCCGCACATAATAGACATGCATGCCTTTGGAATGTGCCTGCGATATGATGATAAAGTTTACACTTTATGCATCAACATTTTCTAAATGAACCTAATTAAGATTGTTAACAACCTAAGTGTAATTTATTGATTTAGCAGCGAACTAACGGTTCCCAATTCGTCTTTATTTACTACGTACCTTCTGTGCATGCTTTGATAAGATCAGCTTTATACTTATCACAATAACTGGCTCCTCCTCCGCAGTTTTTATCAAGATGATTCATGAATTCATAGCAACTTTCACTTGCATTTTCTGCTTTCTTAGTGCAGTTTACCACCAGTTCACACTAGAAATTGGATACAGAAAAAAAACAATAAGAAGAAATCCTAAATCATTAAGAATTATTAGGAATGAAAATCCTTATTATCAACTCGGTTTGTTTTCTTTAAAAGAAGAAGAAACAATTGTCAAATCAACTAAGATGGACCCCTGGTGAGCGATTTTATGTCACTATCAACAAGAATGCTAAAAAATTATTGACACAAGAGCCTTAATTAAGCATACACGTTTATGAGGTGCAAAAAATCATCATAGCTAACGTTGCTCATGACGCGAAATTATTTGTCTAAAAATAATAACTTAATTGACACACAATGATTGACACACTATAGTTGTAGTTCAATATTCCCTTTCGAACAACCAAGTTTAAAAGAAAACGTTCAATAAATGTTAAAGAAGAAGCAAAGCTGATGTTTACTTTTCGATGTGTTGCAGGTGAAAACTGAGTTCAATTATTTTTTCCATGGCCTTATGTGTTATATTTGTCTTACAAGAGTAGCTACAAACCACGGCATGAAAGGGCGGTTTTCCAATAGGTGGAAAATAATTCCCTTGACCGACCACAATTGAAAAGAAAACCCTTTTAACGTTTTGTCGTTAAAACGCCTTAAAACAATGGGGCAGAAATTGCGTGCTTGCATTTAATACGTCTAATAGATAACTTTCACCGTAGCACAAGAACGAACGAAAAGCTTCATTAATATCATTAACGCGATGAAAGATTTGTTAAACGTATGTTCCCAGATGTTTGCCTTTGTTATGTGACTTAAATACGCAAACATGCATTTTTAAACATAATTCATAAAGCCTTACGGACGAAAGATGATAGACGCCTTTCGAACAACCGGTCCCAGGTATAGCCATGCAATTGATTTTTTATTTCGAAACAAGTGCAGGTTCTTATGAGATTTCAGAATTATTAATCGGCTCTTGTTAGAATTTCTATACCCCATCAGCACTAAGCTGAGCGCAAAGATGTGTAAAATATAATGACAGGGTATATTCAAGTTTTCAGCTATTGCATGGTAAAGCGCCTCTGTACGTCTTAACGACGTAAACGATAAAACTCTATAATGTATAAGTAATAAAATTCATATAACCGAGCATGAAATTCTATATAGGTAATTAACATCCCTGCGTATTCGTTCGTTCTCGTTTTACGGTGAAAATTATCTAATTATTATCTATAAATTTGATGTATTTGGAGACGAATGAACCTTTGCCTGAGAAGTCGGAAAGGAGGCCGATAACAAAGTCATTAGTCATGTAACGACTTACACGAAGTATGTCTCACAAAATACGTAAAAATTTGGCGGAAATTCGTTTTGACTTTTGTTGTTGTTTATACTTGATGACAAATTATCCGTCTGGACGAACTTAACATTGCATATATATAACTACGAATACTTAAATACTGATTGTAATTTTACAGTGGCAACTTTAACTGTTAAACCATATTACGATTGTTCTCATCTACTAGTTTTTAGTGATATGGGACTCAATATCTCATACCTTTCCCTTGACTTTTGTTGCCTTTGTCAGTGGTAATGGAAATAACCACAAAGTAATGACGCAGATGCAAAGTTGAGCAAGCAGTTTCATTCTTCATAGACTTGCTCACAAACGATGTACCGTGTACGATTATACCTGTGAAATATGACAATGATTTAGCTAATGACACAGGTTAAAACTGTGGTTAAATAAAGCTTCCAGGACTTGATGTATACGTCAGGGATTTCCTTTGCTGTAAAAGTAGGAATTTCCTGTTTGTTAATGGATCCATATCAAGGCACGATGGTTTTTCCCAGAGTGAGTTGTAATTACTTTTCATCATGCGCTGAAAACCATATGCGCACAAATTGTTAATGCGTTTTCTTCTACTAAAAATTGCACTGTTCCTTAATCTCTTACGCAAAATGACGGAGATTAATAATAATAAAACGCACAAAATTAGGAATCTCGCTTGATTCCAGGACAAATTATATACGTTTGTTCTCACTTGTCTGTGTTGGTGCAAGATTAAATTAACCTTAGGAAAGAGGTTACCCTGGGTAGCCCGTCCTCCGATGCACAGACTTGGGAAGGGTTACTTTTGGTGCTCACATATAGTTGAGATGTTTATCACCACGAACAATTAAGTCGACCCTGTGAAGAATATCACGGTACTACAACGTTATTTCTTTCGCCTTACCCAACCTAGCTGCCTCGCAGACCGTCTTCATAATGCAGCCAAGCAAAATCCGGTGAGCTTATTAACTGAATCAGTAAGGTCTTTTGAATAGCTAGAGTAATTGTCAATATTTAATATGCGTCTCACGTTGCCGATTTAATGCCTGACTGATTTTGTGTTTCCTCTCAACAAAGAGGATTTAATATATGTTTTCATATTTGTATGCCCAATATTAATGATTGATATTAAACACTACCGGTTCAATATATCATTCACAAAAAAAAACCCTGAACGATAAATGAATGGCATTCAATCCAAAAGCACGTGCAAAACCACTTTTTTCATTAAAATTGCTGACATATCAGTTACTGAGACATGTATAGGCAGTAATCTAACGATTAATAATACGATAAAGATGTTGAACAGCTCCAAATTAACAATGGAAATCAACTCAGTCGCTTTTTTACTTTCTTAACTATCAATTATAACTCAGGGGAAATGTCAGTATGATAATGAACTCCTTTACTCGCGATGACAATATTTCAATCAACATTCTTAGTTGCAATCAATAGGATTTCCTGTCGTTATAAAACAAGTTTTTTGTTTGCCTTCAAAAAAACAAATCCCGATTCACTGCCTGACTGGACTTGTATTTCCCCTGACTAACTTAGGCCCAGGTTAAGGTTTACTTGCCTCGAATGCAATACAAACAATAGATAATGAGCTGGTTAAATGAGCGACAAAAATGCGACGTATAACCTGGGCCTTAAAATTGTAGCAACATCCGTCGTTTATATTATGCGCTATAATATAAAAGCGTGTCAGGCAAAAACTCATGCAGGCTTGATTTGTAGTTTTAGCTGGTCAATATGATAATGAGGCTGATGAGATGATAATGAGGCTAAATGAGCCTTCGAAGTTTTTCGAATTGCCTTCGACACGACCAAAATGCGACGTAAACATTGCCTGATATATCTTGTTATTCCACTGGCCCTGAAAATACTCTCGTTGAATAAGTAATTTTCGAATTAGCAATAGCACAATGTTTTTATCCACTGGCACTCTTCGAACATGTAATTTACGAACATTGGTTAGCTCTCAGTTGAATACAGTATAAAATGGATACCATGCATGCAAACCGTCGACAGGATCAAATGTAAAGCGTTGATCACTACTGATGAAAATTTGCTTGCAATTAATGCTGCATTATCATTATATGGCTTTTCAAAATTATCTATTCTGATTGGTTGACGAGCGTTCCGAAGAAACCCATAACCGGACCGTGGCCTTGCTCCTTCCTCGCTCGGTCCATACTAAAAAGCCTCGGTCTGATATTTCCCAGTACAGACCTCACGCTCGGTCAATAATCAGTTATAAGCTACAGGACGTATAAGAAAAAGTTAGACAATCTTGAAAGTGATCTCAATTCTACAAATATGTTCATGAAATTTAATGTTTGATATGTATGGATTGTTTGAGTACTTGAAATATAGAAAATATAAAGCGGGAGGGTGGAAACTTTTTCTCAGCTAAAAGTGGGTTGCGCCCAGAAATGATAAAAGTTATTCTTTATTTGATTTCATGTATGCAACATTCGGCATTTATTTCATTTATGATGAAATTTCGGTGATGCTTTCAAAAAAAGGGTACTCAAACACATATCAAACATTAAATTTCATGAACAGATTTGTGAAATTAAGAGCATTTTCAAAATTGTCTAACCGTTTTTTAAAATATCCGAAAGTATACCTAATGGTGGATTTTGATCAACCAATCATTCGTATGTGTATAAGACGTAAAAAGATCTTGCGATCCCTATACACAAACATGCGAAGTTATCGATGCGTGTGACGTAATCGTTTTCAAAAGTATCGTCTTCAAGTGTTCACACTAAAACGATATGTATGCGTTTTCATTTGTATTCACTTTCAACAGCGTATTCAAATCGATGCGTTTTCGGTGAATACGCTGAGCGTATTCGAGCGTATTAGTGTGAACGGAAGGCCTAAACGCATCGAAATGTATGCTAGGCCGTATTCTGTGGCCGATTATCGTTCAGTTTCGTTGCCCCCCTTCGGGCACTACTTGAAAACACGATAGAAAATTAGGATAAATTATAGAAAGTCTAAATTCACTTGTTTTCACCTTCACAAACCTGCAGTTTTCGAGCATTTCATCTTCGAAAAATCAGTAAATTTGCATGTTTTGCAATACACCGACGCCATTTTGATTCAGGAAATGTATTGGATACTTGGTGTAATATACGACATATATTGCAGATTCAGCAGTTTTATACCAGGATTTAAATGAAGTTTCCAGCATTTTTGCGGGGCAAGCAGGTTTCAACAAGGAAGCTTTGAGTCAAGTTTTACGAGGTTTTTCACAAATTTTCATAGTTTTTCTAAACTAAATTAGTCAGAGAACAGACAAAATTAATCGGAAAAACATCCGACATTTTGTGATTTTTTTATAGCATTCTGCTCTTGGAATTTACAAATAAATAAGAACAACTTTATTTACACGCATCAAAATAATCCACGAGCGTTTTCTTTCTAGTCAATTTATATAAAATAATTACTACACAATTCTTTTAATCTGGGAAAATCTGGAGCGTGTTCTCCCTCCCATGCTGCAGCAACGCTTTTACAGGTTAAAAGCCAACGCTTCTCTTTCTTCTTAGAATTGAATTGTGGTAATTCTTCCATTGCTGATCTTTCTTTCTTTGACCCGAAAAGAAAACACATAACAAATTGGCAGACAACAAAGTCTGGAATTTTGCAAATAAGAAAAGAACGCATTATCCTACAACCTTACTACCCCATACACTGATGCTACTCTCCTTTATAATAAACTAACTTGCTATAGTTAAAACTATATAATACAGAAACAACATACTGCGTATCTTAAATCAATTTCAACCAAATAAAATTGTGGGAGAATTACAAGAGCCTTATGATTTCAAAACACAAATGAAACGTTGAACTCAACCCTTTTAATCGGACAGCTAATACCACAACTCATCATCGACGTCATCTCCGAAATCCAGAATAGATCCTGATCCTTCAAGTTCATCATCGTCATCAGATTGAGCCAGGCCATAACTGCTATTATTCTCATTACCATCTTCAACCACTGCATTCTGGCAATCACCACACAAACATAGGTCGGTGCATTTTAAGTCAGCCTTTTTGCAGGAATAACGCATGGTCGAGCATCCAGTCTTGCACTTTCACTCAGCACACTCAATTTAAGTCGCGGAGCGGGTGGGCGTGTCATCCAAGTTATCTCTAGCTCTTTATCGTCAAACGTCCAGCCATTGCCAACCGGTGATGAAAGATCAATTTCTGCACTTAAACACTGATACTATGATGCTGCTTGATTGCTAATGCCATTACCGGTAAAAGCATGAAAGCCTGGTAAACAAGGAGCAACATCTACGCCCAAGAATTTCGAGATAATTGCTACAAATACGCAACGACGTCCATCTCCCGTGCCAGTCAAAAGAAAATCTCTTTTTGCATCTGTTGTTGCATGGTAATCGCAGGTGTAAGAACATCTGTATCAGGGATTTTGATAACAACTTTATCGTACGTTGCTGCTGCGTGGTTAGCATGTAGAATTAAACGAGTGTCTGCTTTTTCGTGGTTGCTATGAAGCGAAGACACCTCATTACTTGTAACACTATCGTTCGGGGATCACCGGGATATAAAACATAGCATCTTTCTTTAGCAGTTACGTACATAGTTGAAATGGAAAACCACCGGGAGGAGTCCCATCACCTCCAGTGTTCACATAAAAAATATATGAGGGATTCCTTGTTTTCACCGGATCTTAAACACTTTTTCCACTATTTTGGAACACTCTGATCTTTTCCGAAGATGTGAACTTTCTGGACTCCTTTTTCACTTTTCAGCTCTTCGTTGTCTCTCTGCATCATCGCCAAATGTTTTGCATTTTCCTTTCATCGACTGAATAACATTGACTTCTGGATTTCCAGATTCAGGTTCCAATACTTCAGCAAGTTTAGACTGGGCCAACTTGGCAGTTTTCACAAGTCCTCTCACGTTTTCATAAGGAAAATGTTTGAAATTTGTTCTCTTTCAACTTCGTAAAGATGTCTGGGTCTTCGCTCAAAAAATTCGTTTTTTTAGTGGATTGATGATAATAAGATAAAGGCGTTGGTAATTAACTTTGTAAAAAACTGAGATGTTGTAAATAGTTTTGTTGAGAAAACGTGTGTATTATAAAAGTAGTTAATATAAAACAAAGGTTAAGCAGGAAAGGAATTGTGTAGTAATTATTTCATATAACTTGACTGAAACAAAACGCCCGTGGATGATTTTGATGCGTGTAAGCAAAATTGTCTAAGTCTTCTCTGACTAATTTAGTTTAGAAAAACTATGAAAATTTGTGAAAAACCTCGTAAAACTCCACTCAAAGCTTCCTTGTTGAAACCTGCTTGCGCAGCAAAAATGCTGGAAACTTCATTTAAATCCCGGTATAAAACTGCTGAATCTGCAATATATGTCGTATATTACACCAAGTATCCAATACATTTCCTGAATCAAAATGGCGTCGGTGTATTGCAAAACATGCAAATTTACTGATTTTTCGAAGATGAAATGCTCGAAAACTGCAGGTTTGTGAAGGTGAAAACAAGTGAATTTAGACTTTCTATAATTTATCCTAATTTTCTATCGTGTTTTCAAGTAGTGCCCGAAGGGGGGCAACGAAAATCGTTTTCTAAGCGACTTTTCGTGCCAGAGAATACGGCCTATGCGTTTTCAAACGAAAACGCACTAGTGTAGACAGGGCCTAAGTCCACCCCTCGGTCTGTAGTGTGAACACGGCTTACAAGCATGAATTTGACTTTTGAGGAAACTAATTATGCAGCCGCGGTTAAAGCTCCGTACTTGTCAAACGAGCAATTGCAAGTTATTCTTGTCGAAAAAGCTTACAATTTTTCGTTGACATCGAGCCTTGTTAAAAAGCTACGCCACGCCAATCGTTTCAACACTGAGCCTGCCCACACAACCTTTGCTAAAGGCGGCGGCCGCGGTGTATGTTACACTGTGCAACCTTTCTTGCAACTTGCAATGCAATTCTAATCCTAAGGCATCCAAGTTGATGAATACGATCTGCTAATACGTTTCCCTAGCATTTCGAACACGCTTTGCAACTTAACATCCCATATGCAAGGAGAATTGCATAGTGTAACAGCACCTTAATGCCGGCGCCAAAAAGCAAGGAAAATGTTGTCAAAGGGTAAATGCTTCTATATGCCTTTGGCTATGATTATGGCTATGGAATGAGAAATAAGTCACATAAGCACACTAGTGACCTAGTGAAGTATTCTTTCAAGGGAAACCTCCTCGTCCGTACCGGGTTAAGGACTGTCATAGGACTGTCCCGATTTAGATTCTATAGTTCGTCTTTTAGTTCGTCTGTGTGTAAACAAGAGCAAACAGACGGATCATCCGTCAACACGAATTATCGGCATAGTTTGTCTATTTAGAATGGTAGTTTTGAATGGTAGTTCGTCTTCTCCGTTCGTCATAAATACGAGATGGGGACGAACTACAAAAAGTTCATCATAAATCGGCTCTTGACAGTCTTGTACACTCTTTTTACCGCACAAGTATAATTTCCTAATTTGCGTGCAGTTTCTAAACACGCGATTCAGTTTCGTTTGACATATTCGTCTACATATAATTCGTCTAGATAGTTTGTCGTATGCTTATACTAGACGAATGATCTGTCGAACGGTCTCTAGTATAAATCGGGCCACTATACTGATACAAAGATAGATTGTCCGGTATCTTGTCCTCCAGCGGTTCAGCATGCACAGCCAGGACAATGGGTTTCAAACAACATACCAGGAATCGTAAAGATATTTATTTATTTATATATCCTATAGTATACTCTCATAAATCGCATTGAAATTGTCTTGTTATGTCACGTCGTCGCTGTGGGACATGATTATAGTCAAAAGAATGAAATTATACAATAAATAGTTGCCCCTTCGATTGGCAGAACTGACCTTGAGTTGTTAAATCTGCGCTTGCTCTGAATTGCATGTTATTGGGCCCATATATGAGTAATACTGGCCAGAATACGTTCCAGCAAGTTTAGGTTGTTCCTCATTGACTGTTGCATACTAAGTACTGCTTTTTTAGGACTGGTGGGTAAGTGGGTTAGCTGAAGACAAAAGGATAAACGCCGTCGTAAAAGCCATTTGTTTTCTTCATTTTTAACGGCAAGCCTTTTGGTTTGTGAGCCTCTGAAGCCTGGTTCACACGAGTGAAATAAGCGTAAGGAAAGACAATAGGCAAAACAAAGAAATGCAATGAAGCGACATAAGCATCGACTAAGCACAAGCATAAGCACAAGCACAAGACTCGAAGCATACGCGAAACTGGAACAAAAGACATTTGAAAATTCCCTTGGTTTTGTCTTTTTGACTCCTAAAGGAAAGATTTCTTTTGTATTCCTGATTATACAGGGTGTCTCAAAAAAAACGCAACCACTTAAATACCATAGTTCAGCTAAAATGACTTTTAGCATTTTAAATGAAGGATTAAGAGCCATTTTAAATTCCCAGAGGTGCTTATCTATTGCGCTTTAGACTTGTGTTAATAATATCTTGCATATTTAAGTGGTTGCGAGACACCCTGTATATGCTTATTTTACTCGTGTGAACCACGCCACAGTTAATAGAATATACATGGTTTGGAGACTAATCATTAACTATGCTATTGTTCAGGTTTATGCAAAAAATGCTTTCTGCGATTGTGGAGGCCCAGTATGTATCCCACGATTCTTGTCCAGAAAAAGATTCTTTGGTGCCATGCATTGGCGACCGCGAGAAGCAATAAGAGTTTTCAAACTGTGTTAAGAAGTGTAAATATTCCATCATTAGTACATAGTGAAATTGTGCACGCGCCTCAAGAATAGTTTTATACTTGTTTCTGTGTCTGTTCCCAAAACTCAGGAGCACTGGGCTTTTTAAAGATGATGAGAAATGCCATTTTCACGCCAATAGAGTTCTCGACGACTGAAGATTAACAATGGTTCTGAGGAGGTGATTCAGTGCATGGCCATGGTATTTAGTGCTGTCGTGAATTATTGTTACAAATTGCTTAAAAGCACTTGACGAAAACCAGCGCGAAATTTATCGCTGAAAAAATTGTAAAGGATAGGATTGATGATTGGTGGAAGAAACGAAAGTAGTCGTAGCGATGAATTAAGTAGCTCTAGGGTGGTGCTCATTGTTCGTACTTCATTGAATGCCATGATTATATGAAATATTGTGTATGGCCAATGGCATACCAAGATTGCAACAAGAACTGTGATTAACATAACCATGGTTTTGCGGTGATTGTTGATCGTAAAGTTGCTCTGTTGACTTCTCGTCGCGTGTGACAGTCTCACTTCTTTACCACGACTTCGGAGCTTCATAATAATCCGTGAATACAAGTGAAATACTGTCACAAACGGGAGGACATTATACGCAAAAAATACGCTGATAAGGTAATATTTTGGTTTTTGAACATATGGCAGGTATTGCAAAGAACCATTATGCTTACTCGTTTCATTAAATGGAAAGTACTTCTCTTTGAACACAGGAGCAGTATTTCTAATGAGAAGTTGACTTGATGCGAAAGCCCAAATGGTGATTAGCAACATCATGACAGTAATTTTCTTATTCTTTGTCAGTTGTTTAAGTGGGTGAACGATGGCCAGGAATCTGTCAAAAAAAAACTGACTCAGCTATATATATTAAAACAATTGGAATGCTGAATTGAAGTGGACCGAATAAAGATAGAAAATCGATCCTGTAATTAAAATATATAAAGAAACGATGCTGAAAGAAATACATGCACGGATATATACGAATAGTCAAAATGGACGAACTATTCTGCATATATAGAGTATATTGAAATTAATAGTCCTTTACTGCAGCTATGTCAAGATATCAATTTTACCTTTCTATTGCTATAGCTACTACTGTATATACAGAAATAACCGCACAAAAGGTGGTTACACATTCGAAAATTTTTTGGAAGATTTTTCCAAGTTGAATGCTGTTGTTGATATGCTGCAGAAATAGTGGAGGTGTCGTAAAAACTATCAGCGTGATGTCAAATATAGATAAATGAGCAATCAAAATATCGATAATATTCCGCGTAGTTTGTTTTTTCACCACCACCAGGACAATGACGTTTCCTGAAATAGACAGATGAATTTTCGTTCGATGAATATGTAAAGTATATATGTAGAAAAAGAACTGATGATAAACATGAAATGAAAGGCAAACTATCAGCAAAATATATGGTCACAACACCACGTCTGATTGGTGTCCTGTTAATTGGAGAATACAGGCAGATAGAATAGTACTGTATGGAAAGGAATCTGGTTAGGAAACATACAACAACATTATCTTATCGCGCATTTGTAACTCTAATGTCAGTTGTGAACTCGGTTGATATTTATGTATCACTCCCCTCGAAAACATGGAGGCAGGTGCTAAAATATGACACCGACACATGGTCTTATAATCGTGCCATTCTCTAGGAGTTGCAATTGATAAAAGATTGATTCTGACATTCCTGCATGAGAGTTTATTATATATTCGAAACAATACACCCGTTTACTGAGAAGTGTGAGTGAGTGCTCGCAACATTATATAATAGTGAAAATGTGCACGAGCCAGATCTTTATAACTGCATGTTGAATTAAGATATATAGCCTTCTAGATATATAGATATATACAACCCATAGGCATAGTAAGAGTATGAAGTGCCAAAGAAAAGAACACTTATATATTCAAAAACAGCACGCATAATTATTATTTCATATATATACTTACCGATGATTCCAATTATTGCAAGCACAATGTAAGCAGAACAGAAAGCGATCACCTTAGCGCTCATATCTCACTAATCTCAGTAAGTTACTACAGGGTTAGCCGCAAAACTTCTTCCTTGTTGCACGTGTGTTACATGCATGACCAAATCGAATAAACTAGAACTGAGAAGAAAACCTCTCAAAACAAACAATAGAAACTGCACTAAAAATACAAATTTTACATTTTATTTCTAAACTAATCTATGGATCGTACGCATTTTTATATTTGATTGAATAAACATATCATTGACGAGAAAAGGCGAACAGGTATAGTAACCTACTGAACATAGAAATTTCGCATTCCCATTCTTGTGTTCTCTTTACGACGGGATCATTTTTGGCATATCTGAAATGATTTTATTTAAAGTATCTAAATATAAGGTAACTGACATGAATCACCTGCACAGTCGTGGTGCGTCGCAAGGAAAGTCACATCTCCTGATTAATTTCAAAACTGTGAGGGAAATTCTATAGCAAGGTTTTCTGCTATCTGTTCTTATTACCTAACCATTCGCCGTTATTCAATAGTCCTATGGCTATGTATATGCAACTAAACAAAAAATTTCAATTAGTTGTGGGAAAATAAATACTATGCACGAAGCAGCAATTTTTAATTATATTTTACATCTAAATTTTATCATTTCAAAAATATTACACATAATCATATTTAAATTAAAGATTTATAGATATTAGTTTGGATCGTTATTAAATTTTCATTATCAACAGAGCTTGCTTTAAAAAACTGGTTAGTCGAATTTAAAAAATCTTTCGTGACGATTAGTCGATCACTATCATAAAATAATATACAATTAAAAAGTATTTCTGAAACAAGAATACAGTACTAAAATTGATAGGAATAGGATGTGTATAGACACTTTGTCTTTGCTTGATTCGGTTTCATCATCGCCCTGAAGAGAAATTAAAGTTTCTTGAGTATATTGCATTATTAAAATGAATCATCTTGTATTCTTGGATTTCATATGACATCATAGATTTCATGGAGCAACTCAAAATCAAGGCACTGTGCACAATCGCAGTTCATGATCAATGCATATGTGTTGCCGGTTTGTATTTTGTAGCAAATAAGTGCAATTTTGTATAACTTCTTCATTTATGTTTATGTTTAATTAAAACATTTAGGACTGCACTCAAATCACTGAATATGAAATACTTGGTAAAACCCACAGATCCAAAATTTTAAAATTGGGTCATTACTGACAGGTTTTATGATACTATACTGAACTTTTGTAAAATTCCAGTTCTGTTTAATAGCATCACTTACCATTTCCAAAGGCACTAAATTACTTTTTTCCATCACCCAAAATGTATTTTTGTCTTCAGCTATTGTCGCATAAAACGTAACATTTCCTGTAAAACTACGGTTTGTTGGAGGCTTCCAGTAGAACTCCAAATTATCCTGCCTGTTTGAGTTGTTGTGTGTTATAGTTGAGTTTTCATGAAACTGAACATAAAAGAAGACAAAATGATACTACATCTTAGCAACATCAGTGTACTAAACAATACTACATGCACTGTGTTAGATATATAATTATGCTATTTTAAAACTTAAAAGTAAAATAGTCAGCTGTCACGCAGCCAGCACCGCAAAACCACTCCAAATCAAACAGTAAATTTAATTGAGTAGATTACTTTACATCTAGAAGACATACACCAAAATCTTAGCCCTGTCAATCATAACAACACAGGCTCTCTTCTTTCAACACCACTGAAAAAGGCTTGGGATTATAATATTCATCTTTGTGAATACAGAGAAAATTTGATTGGAACATTTGCATTGTTTTCTTATGGTTAAACACAAGGAATTTATAATCCTAGCAAATTTCGTTCAAGTGAAAAAAACATAACAAAGCCACATTAACTACATTGGCAACTACCAAAGTTATTGTGCCACTAGTTATTGTTTTCACAGCAACCACTTATAAATATAATTGTCTAGGTATTTCCATTATATTAATAATATTGTTAATACAGGTGCCACTTGGTATACTAATGCCTAAAGTAAATATACAACATATGGTCGATTTCAAAAATGTCAAAAAATTACCACGAACCTACAACCCAAATTTGAACAAAACTGTATTTTTTGCACACTACAATAACTGGGGCTAATCCTAAAATATAAATTAGTTTGATCGGAGACACTTCTGCGCTGAATTTTGATTAATGGCTAAACTTAAGGTTCGCATATAAACGCATAAAGTCCCTTTTTGACAAAAAATACCTAAATAAAAACCTATGGATTTTTTAGATGAAAATTGTTTATTCAGTAAATTAATTCCACACTCCAGCAATCTGATTGGTTTTAAGCGCTCAATACTCGAATTTGTAAAAAATCTCTTCTTAATAAAATCACTATTTTGTAAACAACCGGCCCCAGGAATCTATCTTGCAACGATGAGAAATCAGAAATCCTATCACCGAACGCACTTGCTAATCTTTAATTACTTCTAATATCATTTATATGATTGTAAATGTTAAAAGCAACCAACCAAGAAATATAAATCGCAATGAAGTCACATGTATAACCTACTACAATCGATTTCTCGTCATGATGCGCAAGCCGTTCAAGCTACTGAAGGTGCCCTTACAATTTATAAATTACCTCAGCAAGTGAGCAGTCCAGATACCTAACGTTAGCCTCGTTAGCCTCGTTAGGATTCTTAACGTTTATGAAGCTGCCAATTGCGGGTTTGTTGATTCCCAATCTACCCTGTATGACAAAACCTTGTATTTTATTTCCATTACCGTCGACAGAAACACGAATCATTCTCATATGCCTGTCCCATTTAGCAGTGAATGTATACGGACTTGGGATTGCCTGAGTTTCAGCATATCGGCCCGATCTTGGAATAATATGCCATGGCTTCAGGTTGAAACAAGCGCGTGACGGAGCCCCATCTGGATAAGATGAAACACACTTAAAAACAATAACCAGGACGATAGTCTTTATTGGACACATTGTACCAATACCTCCCATTCAACTTTCAACTGTTTGCTGTTCTAGCCAAGAGTGGGTTCATAAAAGCCTAAACGATGTTGAAGCAACCGGCGTGAAATGTATTCGTCAACATACACGTCTGTGGCCTGTGGGCGTGTGGTCTACAACAAGTTGATACGCATTGTCCGATTGCGTTACAGTGAATGCAGTATGCAATATGTTTCAAAGACTCTTAGTCGCATGAAATGATAGATTATTTTTATGATATGTTTGAAAACGTTAAAAAAATGTGTATTTAGCATAGATTATTCAACTGATTATGCAATACTTTGTATTAGCTTCATATAGCGAATGTTTGTTCCCCCTCGCCTTTTCCTGTGCGACCTTTCGCGTATGCGATAAGGAAATACCCTTGAGTATTGGTTGAGTATGATATGACAATAGCTCGGGAAGCGGAAACGTTTCGACAACATATTTATATTTTTCAAAGTGAAATATCGCCAAAGATGTGACAAGATTGTGCTACGGCTACAGCCATGCATATTTATTTAGCATTAAATATACATACCGATAGTATGCTTTGGAATATTAAAGATATTTCACGTTTAACGGGGTTGAAATAACTGAAATACCTTTAAACAATACCTGTTATAATGCCAACAGAAAATTGCATACAATTTTGTAACAATCAATCCGATCAAGGACCGAATGTCGAGTTGAAATTTTTTAACCGGCCTTTAACTTTGCAAGGAGGAATGTAGAGACCGGCAGACCGCTTATTTATAACTGTGAAAGGAATATAACTGTCTATGGATATTTATACATTACATACACTACAGAATATTTGTTTAGTTTAGTAAGGCCAGGGAAGTGAAACCAGCTGCGATTGGAGGTCAACCGCGGATTCTCCATTTTTTTCTAAAGTTTTGTCATAGATATATTCTGGTTAAATTTCCGTCACTCAGATTCTTGGATTAACTGTCTTAAGATTAGCTGATATTCTCAATTTTCACTATATAGAGTGTCTTAATTCTGCATAGTTCAAAAATATTTACTGATGAAAATACGTAAAAGAATTTTACTATTTCCTTGCTGAGGAGTGACCACTTCACGAATGACGTGCACCTGTTTCCACTTGTTTTGCGTGTTAAAATGTTTTGCCTGTGTCTCTTAGAGTTGGCATAAAAGACTTCTAAAATGATGCAGCAATATGGGCGATAAAAAGAATATAGACAAGTTAAGAATAGTAAAACTTTATTGTTCCGATCCAACGTTAATATTATAATAACTAATATAATAGATATGTACATCGACAAATAATTAATTATATATAATATATGAAATATCTACAGTGTCGCGGGAACACGTAAGACGGTACTGCAATGTTTTTCCGGTTGAGTCAAGACGAAATCCGACTTCCTTATATGGTCAAAGTTGGAGATGTGAATCCGATATAATGAAAAAACTTTTTGAAAAGGTTGATGTTTATCCGGCCTAGCATTTCACTCGCCTCTTTAGTTTTTTTCCTTGCCGTTTCAGAGCCAGAAAAATCTATACCAGGGGGCGGTTGTATGTAAAGGTATAGTTTATACAAATTAAGTAAAAACAATAAATTATACTAAACAGATACTTGGGACCTTTTAGTTGGGTGATGCCTAACCTAAATTTTGATATACAAAATGATTTTCTATTAACAATAGTTGCCAAAATATTGTATAGTATAATCCTGCGATTATGAAATTGCAGTTAAAAGTCAGTTTATACTTGAAATATTGAATACCGGCCCCAAGACCCATGTAAAAGATATCAACGTGGCGACCTATATATATCAGATGATTCAGATCAGGTTATCGAAACCAAAATCAATGGACCTCAGCTTTTACTCCCTTTTAACATATAATAAGCTCATTTTATGTGGCATGTGTTTAATGCATTTTGGGATTAAAAAAACTTACAGGTTATGAGGTTTGAGATGAAAGAGTCAGTGAGGATTCATACAGGAATAGAAATCTCACGTACGCCTTCACCTGCGTGAAAACGTGCATTACAAGAAAATTCCTAGATTATTCTCTAATTACATGCATGAACGGAGCATCTAATGATCGCCACTCCCTTTCCTTCGGTATACGCATATTTTGCGGTCTTTAATTGTTCACACAAAATTCCAAAATACTACATGACATTGCTCTATTACGTATATTGCATTAATTAATAATGAACGAACGACAAATCTATCGTTAAAAAGATCGTTAAAGATGATAAAATAAAAAAGAATGAATGTTGCCCCTAGAAAAAAGCAAAATTATTTTTGTTAATTTATTATATATAATACATAAATCATAATACTAATCAGTCTCATCCAACCGAACCCGATACCAGGTGAATTTTTTGGATAAAATAGGTCTATGAAATCAATTTTTAAAGGTAGGAAGATAAAATAAATCTTAAATAATAATTTGACCGCGTTCTTAAATATTCAAAAAGAGATAAATCCGGGCCAAAAAAACCACATAAACAAGAGAATAGAAGAAGACATATGTGGTTTGCGGTTATATACAACAGTACAACTCAACAAAGCTCAGTGGAAGATGCACGTTTGTGCACAGAGGAATTTGTATTATATATTGTATATATGCATTTCTACCGTGTTAACGTAAAATAACTATGACGATGGAAATAAACTAGAATCGATACATGCAGGACAAAGTTATTTTTACACTCAGGCCCTATTCATAGTGATTAGTGCGTCAAAACGACTTGCTTCATTTCTCAGCTCAAAACATTGAATAAAATTTAATCGTATATTCACTAATTTTTTATATCTCGTGAAAAAATTACTGTCTATACTTACTGGTGCGCCATTTTTCAGGTCCTAGAAGTACGAGAAAATATTTGTTATACATCTTTATATAGCAAAATGGAGAATAAGAGCTATTGCAATGAAGAAAGGATTTTACCGTAAAGCCAAAGAAAGGCCTGTATAATATCCTGCGCGTGTCTACCCTGTGACTGCATGTCTAGACACACATCAACATTCATATTGATATCTTTATTGTCGGTCATTGTCATTGTCACTATATTTTTATAGCCAACACAAACGATATACACAAACATAGTCATTACGTTACAATTGATATTCTTTCCGGTCTGAGCGGTAAATGGAAAGCGGAAAAAATTACGTATCATTAGCACAACTGATTTAACCGTATGTTTTTTCGCTCTAAATGGTAAAATGGTCCACATGTATTTTGAGTGCACGCATAAAATCTTTGTATTTATGGATTATTCATAACAGGGTTGCGCTGCGTGCCGGTCATGCACTTACCAAAACATATATTTCGTTACTCGAAGCCCTTAGCCAGAATGTTTCATGATTCTTTGCCAATGTCGCGTAAAACCTGACAGTGATGTTTTTAGTTATTGGCTCGGCTGGACTCCACAGGAATGTGATATTCATCTTCTTCCGGCTAGAATCCTTATGTGTTATACTTGAAAATTCAGGGTACTTGAATTGAAAGAACGAAATTTTATAAATGATTCGGAAGCACAAGACCAACGAAGACAATATATTATACAAATAATCTAAAAATGATGCACGCAAGCAATTTTCAAAAAATGACATCATTCACATTAGATCTCAAAATTACAGACAAACCAAACCAATCGTCTAAGCCACCACAGTCAGACCCCAGACCCCAGTTCCCAACCTCGCAGGCCAGGCCCCATTCCCGGCAAAAGTTTCAAAATATCAATTTTGCACTGTCAGAGGAGGGGCGTTTTGATAATTGATAAACTGTTCCAAAATATTCTGTCCATATAACGATGAATCTCAGTATTTTCAAATTGTATTTAACTTAACGACTTCAGCGTAACTATATACATCAGTCATCATAAACGCTGATTATTTATTATTTAATTCAGTTACTCAATACTGTATAACAGAAAGATGAATTCAGTACCTGATCATCTTTGTCGCACTCCTGGTACTTTGCTAGATCGCTGGATTCAAATTTCCCAATTGGTTTTCCCCGCTCGCTTTCCCGTGCTTGAATGAGAAATCCAGCAACATATTCTGATTCCGACCCGGTTATAAAAAGACGAATAAATCCGCCTTCAATTTTGGCTCTTAGTTGGTATGGAATCGTATCTAAAGGACGAGTCTGAACAAGGGGAGGAAAACCGTCTCTTCTTTTATGATCAGGCTGCATATGATAGCAACTTTTTGTCGGGGCGCCGTCGGGTTTGCCAAATACAACTCGACCAGTGAGACATATAATAACCAGTTGTAGAACATTCATCGTCGATATAAATTTGATTCTGCTGACCTATTACGTTTGTAAGACCTTCGTTTATTCTACTTTTTTGTATCAACTCGAAGCACGCGATTATATATTATTCGTAACGAAGACAATTGTGACAGATATCGAAGAAAGAAGAAACTATAAGGTTTCCGGGGCTGGTGTTGTTTATATAGCTAAATTAGCATATGTTATATAGCTACTATATAATTAAATATTTAATTACAAGGTCAAGTTATTTTCATTACGTCAGACATGCGGTGCTTGGGAGTATATTATGGCGCGCCAGACGGGACAAAAATACTTCCTTTAAAATACATGACTTGTTTTTGAAAATTACACCTATAAATGTGCGCATATAGAACTTTCCAAAGGATTTAAAACTTATCTTACAAAAACTACACCTTTTCAAAGAGAATAATATACTTTTTTGGGAACAATAGTTGTTATATTTTAAAACTATCCAACACGCAAAAGACTTGTTCCTTTTAATAACACTTCTTTTTTAATTTGATCGCGGGCTCAGAAAAGGCTCACGCTTTGATCGTGGGCCACTGTGTCGTGGGCGCATGTGGAAAAATTTGTAAATTACTTACCTTCATGTATTTCTTCATTTACATAAAACGTTTTCGAAGTTTTACATTCTTATAGTTTTAAACTTTAAATAAAAAACATGGCCGAGGAACTAATGAACCGATTAATTAATGCTGTTGATAATCTAAGAGAGGGAAGTCAACTCCGAAATCAAAATAACAACAATAACAATCAAGAGTTAAGAGGTAATGGACAGACCATAGAAAATACAATGAGGCGCCTCTATCCAAGCACTGATTCTGACCGGAGCTATGTACCTAGTGTTAGAAACTTCGAGCCATCGACCAACTATCGACCGAAGAAAGGAAAGAAGAACCTGGGTAAAAAGAGAAAGCAGATCGATAATTCTGCTGATAAAGGGAATTCCAACAAAGAAAAACCTGTTTTGCGCGATGTGATTCTTTTGCCATCGCCGAAAATCGTTGATGTGCCACGTGGGTTGAAGCGGGAGAAATTGTATACGCAAGGATGTTGTATTTCTGCTTTTGAAATCTGCGATAGCCACTCTGAAAAGGAAATCAGAAATAAAATGATCACTGCATTTGGTGAAAAGTTGAAAGGTTTGCCAGATCCAAAATTCAAATTTGTTAGAGCAGTTGGAAACAAAATAGTTGATCCCTCGTGTGAAACATACACCGGAAAAGTCTTAAAATACTTAAACAAGCAGGGACCAATATATGTTCGTGCTGTGTCAGCAATTTTTCAAGAGGACTTGAGCAATCCGTGGAGCGATGATGACTCAAGTATTGCAGACCAAGTGGAGGATTTGCCATTGGAAAGTAGTGATGACGAAGTTCTGCTTGTGCATGCATTCCAACAGAGTAAGAAAGATAACACTAAGGCTAAAGTTCATGATAGTGACCAAGGTGAAGCAAGTACCTCTGGTGTCACCGCAAAAAAAAGCAAGTGCCCCACATGCTACAGAAGTTTCCCTTTAACTGAGATTGCAGAACATGCTGACACTTGTGCAGAATTAGCAGATGGCTTTTCCTCCAGCAGGCAAACATATGGAGATTTACTAATGGAATTTCCATGTGATGACATTATTGATGTGGATGCAGAAACAAGTTGTGTTGCTGAAGAAGTGCCAAAGAATGATCAAATTAATCTTCAGGAGTGTTTAGAAGCTCTCCAGAAGAATATTCATGAAGCAAGAAGTACCATATATGTTCGTCGCAAACTGCTATGGGAAGATTATGTAGATGCTAACAATCACAACAAGTGGTTTAATCCTCAAAATTCTCTCAAGGTCAACTTCATTGGGGAGAAGGCTGTGGATGGTGGAGGACCGAAACGAGAATTTTTTTGCGGTAATTATATTCAAAACATTTACTGAATTCATTGTATATCGTCATTATTATATGTTTATGAGGTACAGTGACTTACACCATATCTCATATTCTCATGTTTCTATCTAGGACTTCTGTTTTTCTTAAAGTCTAATTCTGTAGATTTTAAAATTTATAGAAACCATGAAACAAATGGAAATTCGCTTGTTCAGTGATGGAATTCCAGTTAAAAGCACAATGGCTCTAACTGAGGGACACTTCAAAGTTGCAGGTCTACTGATGGCCTCAAGTGTTCTGCAAGGTGGTCCAGCTCCTAACTTTTTAGCCAATTGGGTGTATCAGTTTATTTCAGGTGGCCTTGATGCAGTGACCATTCAAGTCAATGATGTAAAAAGAGATTCTCTTAAAGTTGCAGTAGAAAAGGTTAGAATGGGTATATATCAAAACTATTTCCATGAGAATGTCAGCCTATATTTGTAATTTTTTTCAACCTATTGTAGGAACTAAAATGTGTTGCTTTATTAAATATATTTTTGCTTTTTTTTACTCATGTTAATCAGCATTTTGATTTTAATAGTTTTTTTACCTAGTTTACATGTTAAGTACATAAAGAAATTGAGATAGTGGGTTGATATATAATCAATTATTAATATCAGTAATATCACACATTTTTTAAGATTGCAATTGCCACATCTGATAGTGAGCTGCAAGAAATTCTGCTCGGAGATGAAGTGATGGCTGAGTTAGATAGAATAGGTTATAGAAGAATTCCAACCAGAGAAAGTGTTAAGAACAAGGAAAATCTAATAAGGTAGTCACAATTTGCTATGTTTGCAATTATTATGATCAAGCCTTTTTCTTTCCCTTCATACTCCAGTGTTTAGACACATTCATATGAATTTATGGATAACTTATTGGGATCAAAACCCATCCATTATTTTCGTTTCAATAATAAATATTGTGATTAATGCTAAAATTCATCAATTATTAGATGCATTTGTGTGAATGAGGCTGTGGTCCCAAAGATACCAATGCTTAACCAATTAGGAGAAGGTTTGGAACAGTATGGGCTGTTACATGAAATTCGAAAATACCCAGAATTATTCAAACCAATATTTACAGCAAATAGCAGCTTTGATATCACAGCTGATGACCTCATCCAGCGATTAGTTGTACATTTTAGTGAACAACAGCTTTTGAAATCAAAAGAACAGGACATATTCAAATACTTTACAGATTTCATCCAGACTTTGTACTATGAAGGTATCATTTGACATTTTAACTAACTACAATACAACAATTCCCAAAAGACTATTTCTAATTTTCTTTACTGTAGGTATATGTGAGGCTCCAGACTTGAAACTGAAGGATGTGTTGAAATTTATTACTGGTTGTGAATCTATTCCACCCATTGGTTTTCCTTGCTCTCTTAATGTCCATTTCAGGCATGATTGCCCCAGTGGTTGCAAGTGTAGACCAACAGCATCTACTTGTGCTTTGGTGATAATACTACCAATTCATTCATGCTCATCTCAAGAACTTGGTGACCTTCTTATCTCTGCCCTGTGCGACTGTTGTGGCTTTGGAAATCTTTAGATTCCTGCTGAATTGCAATCTAACTTTATTAACAGCTGGCTTGAAAATTGTAACAAGAATAATAAAAGCATGACATTTGGCAAATTTTTGGGGAGCTGGCAAAATAGCATTGTTCTAAATGTCATGCAAAGGAATTTTTTTTATTTATGCATCTTTGTTATAGCTAATGAGTTGCTGGAAAAATATATTAAAGTTGCTGATTTACTGAACTAATTTTCCCAAGGCATTTTGTATACCTGCACTGACTGCACATGCTTATGATTCTTAAGTCAATACTGCCTAAATATTGCAAGCATTGCCAAATGTTATGCTTTTATTAGGGGTGACATCCATACTTGTACTGCACCTACCCATGGTAGTAGCATGGTAGTATGAGTGTAGATGTCACCCTCATTCAGTTTTAAATTTCATACTAAGTTATTAAGTTACTAAACAAATGGCAACTATTGTTTATTAATGTTATTGTTGGTGTTCATTTGTGCATGTCTTTACTGCACATTTTATGTTTCAGTTGTTTATATTTACAAAAGGTCTTTTCTCTAAGATTGACAACTGTTGTCTATTCAAGGAGTATTCCTATTACCATGTTGTGTTTAGAGTTCAGACAGAGCCAAATACATTTCATGTGTCAGCTTAACTAAATGGCTTGCTTGCTTCTGTTTGCCTATTTCCAATATGTATTTCTCATAAAGCAATATTCTTGTCACTAATCTATTTCTTGTTGGAACTCTTCTACAAGGTTTATAGATCTCTTATACAGGGTGATTCCAAAGTTTCCATCCTCATTTAGAGGGTCTACATGACTGTGGAGGAATACTTCCTCTTCCTCAGAGAGTTCAACAAGAGATCTTGGTACAACCACATGATTATTTGTTTGCAATTGTGGGGTAGGCCCATCATCATCCACACCATACTCATTGAAGTTGACTGTTTCAAAATCCAAAACATCTCGAACTGCTCTGTAGTCAGACTCAGCAAATTCATAAAAACCTGCTGTCCAAAGTTGTAATGGACTCTGATTTCCCTCGGTTCTGATGGGATGATGATTCCATTGGCTATAAAGCATTCAAGTGCCCGGTTCACTCTTGGCATGAAGACATATTGTAAAGCAAACATATGATTTCATTGTCTGTATCAAGGTCACCATTTGCCTCAAGGAAATAGAAAAGATTATGGTAATGTTGCACATATGTGAAGACATCCTTCACAACCGTTCAATCCTCTGATTGTGGACCGATCTGCCTGTAATAACAGGATTGGATTGTATGTTGTACTTCTGCAACATGTATCTTGCAACTTCCACATTTTCTGTTCCATGATCTGTGCGTATACGACGAGGAAAGTGAAATTTTCTAGTACCATGCAAAACTGTTCCAAGACAGTTACAGCCTCATTGTTATTAGAGCATTGGAGGAACACAACTGCTCTGGAATACCCATCTATACCTCCATGAATCACCATTCTCCATCGTATGAGCTTATGATTCCCATCCAAATGCCTATGAGTAAACATTGCATTTATATTGGTAAATAAGTAAAATAACTAGTAATTGTGTATCCCTTATCTGGTCACCAAAAGCAAATTGCATTGATTGTATATTAGATGATATTCACTTGTAATATTTGATTATGAAATTCTTCCCAGTAATTGGAGGGTAAAAAACAGAAACCCATTGTTACACAAACAACTATTTCCAACACTCCCAAATTATTTCTCCTTGAATTCTTAGCATTGGGAATCCCAATGCTAATAATTCCAGGAATAACAACTGGCATTGCAAATTGTGCTTAAACATTCTCCCATATTACATTTACACCTTTACCCACATACCATAGTGCATTTGGAGTGGGGACATTATAAACTCTTCTTTTGATTGAGGTATGTCTTCGAAGCATTCGATTCACTGGATCGACACGGAAAATTGATGCACGGACTCTCTCCCTTTTAACTTTAAGATTCTTTGCAGTAAGTGCGCCCATAACCATTCTTTCTCCTGAGTTTGGTGATGAAGTGAGAATAGATGAAATTTTCTCGTCCAATTCTTCATCTGTAATACAAGTATAAGTGTCCTCCCCAACTGGTAAAGAGAGTTCATGTCTTCGACGTAAAATTGTTTTCACAGACACACCAAGCATATCTGAAATTGCTTTCCATGTGAAGTTCAGTGAACGTAGACCAACAAGCTGGGCACGGGGTATTAAAAATTTTGGACGTCCTTTCCCAGAATTTTGTCGCTTATCTATTGGGCACACATATTGTAAATCGTCTCTACCAAAGCCATCAAAACGTTCTTCATAAATACACTTCATGCGCTGAAATTCATTGATTAGTGAACAAAAGTCGTTGACTATTTCTTCAGTGAAAGCGACATTCCTTGAAATTGTGACGAGCCCTTCGATGAAGGCAGAACATCGATTATGAAGAACTTCGGCCAAATTTTCGTCGTACGTTAAGCGGTTACGATCCATTTCATTAAAAAGATCTTTTCCGAGAACAAGATATCGACGAATTTGCCCGTATTGTGCATTTCGTTGGACATTTTCTACAATTGTTTCTTCAACTATTTCCGCCGCCATGATTTACGAACTATTTTTTTTTCTATTTTCGCGCGTTTGAGAATCCTATGATTGATTATACCTGCGCCCGCGATATTTTCTGAGCCCGCGATCAAATAAAAAAGAAGTGTTATTAAAAGGAACAAGTCTTTTGCGTGTTGGATAGTTTTAAAATATAACAACTATTGTTCCAAAAAAAGTATATTATTCTCTTTGAAAAGGTGTAGTTTTTGTAAGATAAGTTTTAAATCCTTTGGAAAGTTCTATATGCGCACATTTATAGGTGTAATTTTTAAAAACAAGTCATGTATTTTAAAGGAAGTATTTCTGTCCCGTCTGGCGCGCCATAGTATATCAAGAAGTGTTGTAAACGTTAATCGAAAACTGTATACAAATGATACAATATGTGCGACTGTTGAGAATTGTTATTGAATATTGACACCCGAGAAGTGCATAATGCTGTAGTTCAGAATTTCCTTGTTGTATGCCGTAGTTGAGAAAAATGTAAGCGATAGTCGAGATTTTTTAATTTTGCATGTAATTTCGGTCAGCGGTACAACTGTCGAAATTTGAAAAACTTTGTAACGTCCGAAATGTTAGCTTTTTATTTTTCGTCATAGTTTTATAATTCGTGTTTTTAATTTCCACGCGCGCTTCGCGTATTTTACGTTTCGTGGAGGTCTGGTTCGGTACCAGTGAACTCAAATCAGACTGGAACGCTCACTCTGTCGGAAGTCAATCTCGTTCCCCGAGCCCGCGATTCCTCTGGTGAGGAAACAAAGGCTCTGGGATAATCCAAACCAGAAATTATTCTGATTGGTTGTTAACGCACCGTTTCAATTTAGAAATGCAAAAAACCGTTACAAACCGGAAACCAGGATTTCTGGATTTCTGGAGTTTTTGTTTTCTCGCCAGAGGAATCGCGGGCTCGGGGAACGAGATTGCTTGAGCCTTTCTTGTAGGTATGATCCAGGCCTCCACGCGGAAAGTTCGTAGGTAAAATGGCGACAATTCATGCTCGTCCCTAGGGCCTAGCTCCGTTGCTCTCCACACAGCATCCAACAGAGGATGAGCGGCAATTATGATTTTTCCTTTGAAATTTCCGCACCAGAGGTCTGGAGGCTGGATCATACCTACAAGAAAGGCTCCATGATCCGCCATTTTGGCTTCACTCATTAATGAGGGAAAGTCAGAGAGTGAGCTGTCCTGAGTGCACTACGCGCGGTTGTAAATTTGCATTTCCAGGAGAGAATGGCTAAGTCAGCCATACGGTGTAAGTTATCTCTTTGAAGAAGGAAGGACTATGTTATATCCAAGAAAGTTAATGTTTGAAATTCTTTGCCCAGCTATACATAAAGAAGCGATATGTATATATATATATATATATATTATATATTATATATATATATAATATTATATATATATATATATATATATATATATATATATATATATATATATCGATTTTTGACGTTATTATATTAGTCATTTGGATCACTATATCATTGTTTCTGTATCACTGGCTTCGTAACCAGAGTAATACTATTTATAGCTTCTCTTTACACAAATATATCAAATATACAATCTTGTATAAATAGCCAATTATGTTCAATTGACAGTAAATATATCCAATAGGATACAATGTTCAATTCGTGAAACACACGATATATAATACAAAGTCAATCGTCTGATCGGTCTTCCTCAATACTTCGTAGATCGGCCCCATTGTTATGTTACTATATATGTACCAAGCACGCGTCTGGACTGTCATTTTGCTTTCAAGAATGGTCAACATTTTCCGATAAAATTTTCTAACCATAGCTTGTAGCAGGAACATTGCTGCAGTGTCTGAACAAAAATCAGATCTTTCCACAGACTCTTCTTATCACGTGACTGAATCAGCATGAGTTGTATGTTTGCATGACATGCATGCGCCAAGTGCATGTACTCTCTGCAGTTCTTTCTATAGATCATCGTGATTGTGCTTAACAACTAAATGCAGGTTTAGACCTCAGTTCCTTGCATCTGTTCACCCGGATCCACGACCTTCGTGGTAACCGGTCTTGATTTACGCCTGTACAACATCACCAAGACAATCACAGCAACCAATAAAATAAAGCAGACAGCAACAACTACAATTAAGACCCATTTAAAAGAAAGTGAACTGCTCTCGTCATCATTGGTATTTTTGCGAATCTTTTCCTTAACATTATTATTTTTGCCATCTTCTGTGTCATCATCATTCTTGTACACCAATTTGATGGAGCGTAACAAAGCCGCTCCTTGTCGTGACTCGTCGGACGTTTTCTGAGATGAGCGCTTAGACAAGGAATGAACTACGTGGGAAGATTGGCGACGACTCTTCGTGCTTCGTTTGCCGATACCGCGAGTGGAGGCGCCAAATGATCGGATTGTATAGATGGCATGAAGATACCACTGACGACCGCTAGCGACCTAAGCGACAAGAAATCCGATGTTATCTTTGAATGGTGTTTGGACTACGACGGATCAAAATACATACAGAAAAGCAGAATTGTGCAACGACGAGAATTGGTTCACGAAATTCAGGTTCAGATAGTAATGAATACCCTATATGTCCAAAGTAAGGCGATTCGTCATAACGACAAAAATCGCCCTCAGCCTGATTTCCTAGTTACAGAAATCGATGTAAGATAAAGTGTTGATGTCAATACCATAGAATATAAGTAGTTGATACAGCACAATTAACACACACAAACAGACAGACTATACAAAATACTAAAACTAACGTAATTCAAGTCGTTATGCGATGATGACAACTATACTCTTTGATAAAACAACACTTTGGGAGTAAAACATCATCTACCTGGAACAAGGGAGAACTGTCAAATTTGAAGCCATCAGAGTTTGGTTGTTCTACCAAAGCATGAGCTTCCTTATCATCAATAGCTAACTTAGCTGAAAATGGGACGTTACGGAACTTTCGGGTGATCTTCTGTGGAGCTCCGCGATCCTAAAAGATTCAGAATAAATTGAACGCCGTTTTTAGCGATTACATACTAAAATGTTATACTCCTTTGGACTCTATATTGGATTTGATTTCCAGGAACAGTTGAAGAAAGGGAGTCAACTATTCGTTCCTGAGCATTGTCATTGTATATACGAATACTTCATTTTCATTAACACCGAACGACCAGGAAATTAAACGATCAGGATATGATACTCACCAAAATCTTGAAACGATTACCCAACGATGCTGAGTCGGCAAGACATCCATATTCGTCACTATCAGGGTTATACTGAGGAATGTAACCGTCCAGGCCGCTGCACACAAATACCTTTTCAACAGAAACATGGTAGGCACTTCCTAAATTTTGTTCAGGATCTACCATGATACGACCGTAAATAACGGAGCCTAAAGAAACGCAAACAAGAGGTCATTATTGACTAAAGTCATGAGAAAATATAACAAAACACTCTCGCAACCGGGAAGACGAAGAGAAATGTACAACTGAAAGGAACACCACGGCATTACCTAATGAAAAAGCAGCGTCCGATTGCTCCATCACGTTCTTCGTTTCATTTGACAACCAGACAGAGCGTCGAGCAAGAAGGAAGAACTGGGTACGAACATTAAATTCCACGGCATCAGGATCTCTCGTCTGCTGAAATCTGATCGACAACGTGAGGGTGGTTGGAGTTCTTGCATTACATTTCAGAGGAAGAGAATATTTCACGTCCTATAAGGGTAGAAGAAAATTGTAAGTTTCATTTCATTACATAAAACACAGGAAAAGCGGTTTAAGATAGGCTTTTAAACGTTCTCCGAGGTCTAAGTCTTCAGTGCGAATGAAAGGCACGCCTCTGGACCAAAGCGTTGACTCTTTGTTTTAGTTATCAATTATGTGTGTTGTCTCTTTAATGATCGGCAGCCAGGCTTTGACCGGCACCAGCTTCACGCAATTACCTTAGTAACAGTGCATGGAATGAGTTTGATGTAGTACTTTCCACTGTAATCACGAACGGAAAATTCTGACTCAAATTGCCACATCTGTTCAGGGGAGTTGTAAGTTGGTGTACTGCGCAGTAACTTTAACTGAAACCTGAGGTTTGGCTGGTCTGGAGAAATGACCTGCGAGGACATGTTTGGATCTGAAATGTAAAAATATGGTGATTTTTTATTCGTCACTGTGCAATAAGAGCAATTAGAGATCAAAATTTTCAAAACATAAAGTGCACCAACTAAGTTTCTTTTCTTAATTTAATGCTAGAAGTAAGTAAGTAAAGACGACCTAACTTTACAGCACAACTAAACAGTTGCATTTGACCTCTTTTAGCGCACTTTTGACAACGTTATTTTCGGTAATTTAACCACAAAATTAGGTTTATGTCGGATGTAAACTTCACGAGAAATTCACGGTACCTTCGTGTTTAAGAATGAAGGTTCCTCTAAATCTGGCCACTGTCCTGAATGTCACCACTAATCGTTTGTCTTGTGGACGAATTACGACCCCTGTGGGATAAATGGATCCCAGGGGTTTGGATCCTTCAGGTGAACCAATCCCATCCTTCAATAATACCGCCGTATTGTATGTGAACGACATTCTGAGATACGAGGAGTGATCAAAATGCAACCATCCACCGAGAGCACTGGGAGAATGATAGATATACGACACGTATAATGGGACGCGCACGGACAAATGTGAACGCGTGAGGTCACGTACTTGACCATCGGTTGCTATCTTTCCTCCGCACTCTTGTACCAGCTCAGACATTGTGTAATAATTTTCAAATGTCCACATACAAGCCTCTAGATTTAGATTGCGATAAAACCGCAGTGTTGACTCGCCTCGAAGATTACTGCTATATTGGTACGGCTCTGTGCCGCCAGACATGCGAGTAACTTGGTCAGTTAAAAATCCACTTTTCGTTTGAACTTCATGTGAATCCAGTAGATTGGAGCAAAGATGCTGCCCGCGACGCGAGGCATCAGCGGTTAATGCTATCTCAAAGTTCGACAGCGACTTGGTAGATATTGCAGGAAGCATGCCATCGATGTGGGGCACAAGGACACGAATTCGGATCATGTTGGGATGGGTTAAACTTTGCAATCCCGTATAAGTAATTTGTGCAGAAAACGATTCTGAGCCTATATCTCCCAGTTTTTCTGGTAAGCACAAACCTTCTTCACGACTTATTGTGGATGGTTCGCTGGTCGAGTCCAGGCCCTGATAATTTGCGTAAGTTACAGCACGAGCTGTACAACGTATTCTACTGCCAGGACCGAAGTAAATACTGTCCAAGGTTATCATGGAAGTACTTGCGAAAAATGTTTGAGAATCAATGGACCTAAATTCATTCGTTACACCATCTTTTGCTGTGGCGGCTGCTACCTCCCAGCTGTATCGTGTCTTAGTGTAGTCTATTGATTGTCTACTACACAAAGTCCCGGTTTCGGAATACCGCGGGTGTTTAGGATCACAGGCCTAAAATATGAAAGTAGAATTTTTAAGGATGCATTTTACAGTTTTTCAATGAAAATTTTGTGATTGACGTTTGGGAACAAACACATACTATCGTGCTTTCTAATTCACCTAATCATTTGACACAGCCACACCTTGCCAGAATTTATAATAAATTGCATTTTGATTGCATATAAAATGCTGGCAAAAAGGTTGTTGGAGCATCTTATGTTCGAACATGCATGTGTTTTTGGATAGTTTTCCCACCAGACAAATGAAAAAGCACTTTTCACTTTTAACCCCTCCCAAAATGTATTTTCAAGTCCACTTACAGTAACGCAAATCACCGGGTACCCGTGCAGCGGTTCTGATTTTGCCTTGCTTATATCATCATAGTCCAGTAACGAGACAACCGTTGGGACGAGCGGAAACGTTACACCTGTTCGGTACAAATTTTCTTGAATATACACGATCACTTTGCTACTTTCAATCAAAGCCACGCGGTTGCGGTCTTTGGTTATATGCACCGTAAAAGCCTCTCTCATTTCACGTTCGTTATCATACAGGATCTTTACGCTAACTTCAAGTCGTGACACATTTCGACCGAAAGTCAAAACCTTAACACAAATATTGTATCGCAGTGTAAGTGTTGGAAACATTATTTGCTCATAGAAAGCTGCATGGGTATGTTAAATTATGGGGGTACGATTTATGTTTGCTTATTTGCACAGCAAAAATTTAGTTTGCCCCCAACAGTTGAGGAACCCGTTTTAGAAGATCGTGTCAGCTTTCGAACCAGGAAAACTGTTCGTGTGTATGATCGGAGCAGGAAATTATTTCTTACCGTTATCTTATAATTGGAACGACCTGACGTAGCCTTGCAAGGGTATATAAATTTAAGAAAATTACTCACTTTGCTCAAAGGTGCAAAATCCTTATCGGCTTTAGCAGAACCATCTTTTGTGTATAAGCGGACTTCTGAGGTTCTCGATGTATCACCATTTCGAACAAGGACTAATCTCACGTATCTATCTTCGTCCTCATCAGTTGGTTCATTGACAAAGTGTCTTTTCTGTTTGAATCCAATGGCAGATCCTGGAGAAAACATATTAATCATTTAACTACGAATTTAACAGCTTATATGTCAGTGCATTCGTGGTGATATGGTGCTATGAATAGAATAGTTGGGGGAGAGGAGAATACTATAGTGGATGAATAAGTTTTCAACGTACGGTCATTATTGTCAACAATCCTGATAGTAGTATGAGATCTCTTGCCAATCAAACTTTTCCCAACACCATGAAGAAATTGAGGTTGGGCAAGCACCAAGCGGAATTCCTCATTTCCCTCGTAAAGCGAATCATCGATAATGGCTACTCCGCACTCCTTGGTCGTCTCGCCAGGTTCGAAATTGACAACATCCTCGTCAGTATTTGATCTTTCGTAATAATCAACACCAGCAATCGCCGTCTTTTGTCGTGTATAACATCGTACAGCCGAACGTTGACTCAAATCACCGCTGCGTACAAGTATTGCAGATAGCAATCCATCTTCTTCATCGATAGTATAGAGTGAATCTTTGAACTGAATTTTGGGCACTGGAAAGATACCGAGGAAATTAAAATTCCACCTCCTACTCGTGTGAACGACGCACTGGTGACCACGACGACATTACAAAGGTAAAATAGACATAACTTATATAAATGTATACACTTACAATCAGATCGAGTATCATTGATGGCAACCAAAGACTCTCCAGGCATGGCAACGCGAGCATCGATAGGAAGAGCTAGTACTAACTGGAAATACTCAAGACCTTCACGTACTGGTTGGCCAAGGTCGTCCAATATGACGATATTCGCAGTCTGTGAGCGTACGCCAGGTGGGAAATACAGGGTCTTCGATACAGGAATGTAATCCATGTTAGCTGAGATGAAATTGAAAAATTCGATCGAAATCATTGTTTTGCAGGTTAATATTAATTTCATTTATATAACATTACAACCCAATACCATCACACCATGAAATACGAACTACATCAAATCAAAATATGTCGACACATTAGGTCTTCATCTTCATACACAGCTCGGAATGACAGAAAAAATGTGCGTTTACATGCAAGCAGCATGGGAAACTACAACACACCGACGCGATATATCACCTGAGTGAGCTCAACCTTGTTGTTTATAATTACCTTTTGCGGATACAGGATTGGTTTTCTTTGACCTGACAACTACTGAAGAATCTTTAGACAAATCACTGCCAGATCTTTTTACGGTAATTTGACAAATATCACCATTTTCATCAACTTGGTATCTCGTCCGGTCAAAATATACTCGAGGCTCTGAGTAAGGGGACATGAGTTGAATAATTTAATGTCATGTTTTATAAACATCAATTTAACGTTTGTGTAAGTTAATTCAATCGCTTAGATTAACGTGGTATGTTCGAAGTATGTTTGAATTAAGTGGGAAAAATTTAGAGGATAAATTCGATTGGGCAGAGATTAACGTAGTCTTGCATGAAAAAGACTGTTGTTTTAACTGTCTTGAAAAAGACCATTTAGCATGACATTCCCTCCCTCCATTAATTAATCACCACATCATGCTAACCGAATTCCTGACCTGTCTCAATTGCATGGTATAGGTTACAAAATTAAACACCCCAAAAAGATCATCATACTTACCATCATTTACGTCAGGTTTAATTACAACGAGCGTTCTGTTGAACCTGGGATTTACTAAAGTGTCGGCATTTGGTAAAATTTCCACTGAAAATTCTTCATCATCTTCGTAAAGTGAATCATCTATCAATTGCACTGAACAATTCTTCACTCTTTCTCCCTGCAAGGAATATACGAGGGTTTTTTGTTATAACTCTTCAGTCAGATTAGAAGTCGAGCTTTCACTTTGTACCGGCTACTTTGCATTGATAAAGTCACTTAATATAAAAATCTCTCTTTCATGCCCTCAAAAAAGCTTGCAGTGGTGCGGTATAGTAGAAAAATCACTTCGTGACGGCTATCTTTGTGTAATAATAAAAAGAGCATTTTAAAGAATTTTGGAGTTTACCTGATCAAACACCACAATATTTGCCTTTTCCTCAAACTTGCTAATAAAATCAGAGTAAGACTGAACGCCAGCGCCATACGTGCCAATGGCGGTGCCTAGAAAACAGAAGAAAACATGGATTATCACAAAGATGCCTTTGCCTTATATAATTTTCAATAAGAATGTATAGCCTCTTACAGCCCGAAGCGAAGATGGTGAACAAAAAGGTTTACCCACCCGAGTGAGTGATGCACAAAACTTGATCTCTTTTTGAAGTATCTCCATTACGGTAAAGCCTCACGTTTGCCACTCCAGAAGATTCTTGAACAAAGTACTTCAATTTCGAAACGGAAATAACAGATCCTAGATAGTAGATAAGATATCACCATGATCATTAATACTAGTTTTTCTGTCATGCTTTATCGATCCTTCAAGTTTAATTTAGTTTATTGTATTTAGATTTTTCTGAATAATTGAAGCGAAAACATTGGGAAATTGTCTTTGGGGGATCGGAAGAAGATGTTTCGTTCGTGTAGCCTTCGTCCGTGAGACCAGAAATGCAGTAATGATAATGATTCCCGTCTATTCTATTTCTAAATCACTCCACTCTATATCCTCCATTGCAGAACGGTTAGAAACTTATTGAGGGAAATCCCTTCTCCTTACGAACCCTTTGTATGGTAGTTCGATATAAATTTTTTTACTTACTGTCTTCTGCATCTGTTATGGTTATCGTTGCTTTACAACGTCTGCTCATAATGGCCATGACAGGTGAATGTATTTGCACAGTGAACTGTTCTGATCCTTCGTACTTCTTGTCATCGCGGAGGAGGATCACCCATGTTTTATATCTTTCTCCTGGATTGAACTGAACTTGTTTAGCAGAATTTGGAACAAAATCTTCATTAATCTTCGCCGATCCATCAAGCGTCCTAATTCCAATGAACGATGACTCGCCCAAAAATCCATTCCTCACCAAAGTTATAACGACTGAACGAAATATTTCGGAAACTTTATACACAGTGCGCTCCAATGATATACGTGACCAATGCAGCGAAAATCTATGATTTGGTAGTTCATTCATACCATAGTCTACCAAGTCAAAGTAAAAGCGATCGGAAGTTGCATTCAATTCATTCTTATTTAACATGAAGTATATCAGACCATCATCGATTTCACTTTGTCGGAACTCCGACAAGCTAGCATTGCCTTTGGCAATATTTATCAGTGTACCGAATTCAGGGGGTTCAGAAATTAGGTAGGTCACTTGGGTGCTATTGCTATCAGGATCGAACGCCTTTAAAAGGTCACTGGATAAACAGAGTCCCAATCCTCCCCCAGGAATCGTCTCAAGCGTGGTTCCACCACGATTGATGATCATCTGGGGTGTTTTATTATCAATTGCTTGTATATCAATTTCCATCGTCTGAGGTTGTCTTGTCAACGTTTTTGTGTCTGGATAAACATAATAGTCTAGGTGGGTACCATCCGAAACTGTGAATGAAAATGAATCTTGAGTCGTGTCTGTTCCATCGTGTTGATAACTGATCAGATTGTTATCAATATCTCTTTGCGTGAACATCATGGTCGGTTTACCAAGTTTCATAATGAATCCGTTTACCGGAATTTGAGTTATCGTGAAGATTAGTGTATTTGCCGTATTATCTGGATCCTCGGCTTTCAGTTCAAACGATGTGATTTCCCTTGTCTCTCCTTCGGAAAGAGTCAGTCGGCCATATCTAACCACAGTACGTGTGTTATCACCATCGAGGAGTGAGATACGAAATTTCCTCATTACGTTATGTTGACCATCGCTCACCTCGAACTGAAAACTGTCCAATTTGCTGCCATCCTCGCTTGTGTGAACGTATTTCACTTTATGACCAGCCAAATGAAGTTGGCTAAATCTTCTGATAGGGACGGTTGGTTGGTCGCTCATAGTAATTATACCTTTTGTCGGTGGCTTTGTGATGTGATATTCAAGTCCTTTGTCAGGACTATCAGGGTCTGTACTTGAAATAATGTCAGTGCTCAACGTAACCGAGGAACCTTTCTTTAAGCTTACACCTTCATAAAGAAAACAAGCAGGAGGTTATGTTTTTTATATAAGGATTCATAAAATGTATTTTTTTGAGTTGTTTCCTGCATGTTACAAAGACATTGAGAAGGTACTTCGTCTTATACAATCGCGAATACTAAGCTAGCACAGTGTATAACGTGATCAAAAAGCATGAAAGCTTTGAAAAGGGAGTTCTAAATTGCATGGGCTAATTGGATACACTTTTGAAACTATTGTTTTCTTATTAGTTTTCACCAGAGCAGTTGGATTACTGACTTTCTATGTCCATGATAAAAAAATCGATTTGGTCTCCCCATTATTAACTCTCTCCCAGAAATCTAAAAATCTTAAACGATACTGTACCTTTACTTTGAACAATAGGATAAAGCTTATCTTCGGGTTTCATGTTTATGTAGAACACCTGGTTCACCAATGAGTTTGTGCCGTCCGTGACATCAAAACGAAATTCCTTTCGTGCGCTGCCCTCAACTGAAAGATCGGTATAGAACAACCTACCTCGATCAATGTCATTTTGAGTAAACCTCGAACCGCGGGTTATGTTAACAACACGCCCGTTCCGTTCATACCGTGTTAGTTGACCCAATGACGGAATACTCCGCATGATGTATGTCAAATTTGCATTCGGAGAATCGACATCATCTGCGCGCAGTGCTCTCGAGGTGATCATACGTGTTTCACCGATTTCCGTAAGTTCCAAACCGGTGTTCGTAACAAGTCGCGGAGTTTCGTCATTCACCGGAAGAATGTTGATAACGACGTCCTTTCTCACCTCATGTACTCCATCCGTGACGGCAAACTGCAGAATATCTTCGGTAGTCTCCGTACCGTCGTGATAGTACGCGATGACGTTCTGCTTGATCTTTTTGAAAGGGAACATTGTGATCGACTCAGACCGCGACACGAACGTCGACATATCCACGACTATGCCATGTTTTGGGGGCTTCAATATTTTTAGGGTCAAATTATCTTTCGGGACATCCCGGTCGTTCACATTCAACAAAACTGAATCAATGGTCATACTCTTTCCTTCTTCCACTTGAAAATTGGTAAGAAATAGTTGAGGGACTTCGTCGTTCCTCCCAATGATATCAATTATCATCATATGACGCATAGAGTCTTGTAGACCGTCGGAACAAGACAAAGCAAAGAAGTCGCTTTTCGGTTCGTTGCGAAGATGATTACTTTGAACATAGTTGATCCTTTGTAACAGTAAGTCGCTCACAGTAAACGAAATGATAGGGATGCCCTGCTGCGACTGTTCCATGCCTGTTGATGGCGCGATGTTCTCTAAGAATCCCTCCAATGGCGAGGCATCGATTTGACATGTGACGTCATCAGGAATGGTGTCGCGATCGGTGACGATAAGATTAGTCTTGGTCACGGTAACCTTCTCTCCCTCCCAAACTTCAAGCGGGCTTTTGATATCTATGATCGGTTCTTTGTTGTCAACCGGGGAAATCCGCACGTGGAATGTGAAACCTAAAACGGTAACGAATAAAAAAACACAATCTCAGACATGATATCCCAAATACTTAATGATCACAAGCTAAAGAAGGTCGATCTTACCCGAGCGGACATTCTGCGGGAGTGCCCACCCCAGAAATGTCAACTCCCTCAGTCATATGACTCCATGCCGAAAGGAAAATAAAATCGGGAACTTACTACTGTTTCGCCCAATTTGAATTTGATGAGTAAGGCGTTCCCTTAAATGTGTGATTTAAATATTTATTAAGATATCAAACATTCCTATATTGCATCCACTGATTTTTTTTTGGAGTGTGATACCACGTTAGTGACATCACCATGCCATTCCTGCCTGTTCTGTATTTTGGTCGCACTCTGCTGGCTCTCATTCCAGTGAATCGGACAAGCAGTTTGATTTATCGCACCAGAAGACAAGTTTATTGTCTGGGCCCGGTTGTACAAAAGATGGATAGTGCTCTCCACCGGATCGTGTTTTCTTTACTCACTCTATAGAGTCTGTATAACATGAGTTAAACATGGTATTCTTAAATAAGGGATTCTCTTTCATAACTGTTAACTCCAAATATGTGATTTTAATAATGCTTTACAACCATGTTTAAAATGGTTGGTGGATAGTGCTATCCAGCTTTCGAACAACTGGCCCTAGGACAACAACTACGACGAGTTTAATCATCTCCCCAAGATAAAATTACCAATTTTGTGAGATTCCTGTCCTTGGGGGTCATCAGAGAGCGTCAGATTGAAGAAATCGTGTGCCTCTTCGACGCCAATCTCCTCCACTCCATGACTATAAACAACAAGATTCCTGAGCACGTCCGATTGCGTAAAATTATTCACTTCAGTGCCATTCACTAACAGTTGACCATGTGTTGGAAAAGCAGTCACCATGAAAAGCAGTTTCAGGTCATCGGTGTCGGGGTCCGTAGCCTGAAGTTCCTGGCTTGTTATAAATGCCGAGCCTGCTTCTTCTACGCTGATCGCAGAAACTTTGATCAAAGACGGAGCACGATTCCTTGCCCGAGTGTCTACATTTCTATGTTTTGCATCCGAAGCTGAAAAAAGATGACGAAAAAGATTATTATTCACCCACATTGTGCTCTGATCAAGCTCTCACAATGTGAGATACAGAGTTTTTAAGAACCGGACAAGGGGGAATATATCATGCACAAACCAGTGAATATTTCGAATAGGGGTGGAATAGGGAAGGGAAAAGCAAATTCCACCTTGTTGACATGCACTTTTTGGGTTTTTGTTAAAATTATAAGTCTGCTTAAAAAAACCTGATGATGCTATCTAGTAAAATACTAAAATAGCCATGATTCATGCTAACAAAGAGAATTGTGCTCATTGCATGCGAATGCCTGGTGTTTCTTGTAAGTATATATCATTGTGCTCTGTTTCCGTATTATGATTGTGTCATTGTGAACAACTCAAACATATCAAATCTGTGTGCCGGCAATTTTGATTTTGAGGGATTTAACCACACACCGGAAATTTCTGTCGCCGAATGTCTAACAAGGGCGAATTCAATTTAGCAAAATTTTGGACATGCAAGGCGTTAAAAATCATCAGGATGACATGGTATTAATCAAAGGATATAATCGTTGAATACACGGTACAATTAAGTTTATAAAGTGTTTCCCTTATAATTTTTAAGTGATTGTTCCACTTTGTCTTTGTCACCATATTCATGCAGATGAAAATAATCTTCCGACCATATTGCGGCAATGTTTTTTATTCTGCTATTTTTTTAAACGATCAGCATGGGCTTGCATTGTATGTGATGAAGTGAGCACTGATAATAACAAACGTCAAATAACTCACTCACCAAAATGGCCTAGCTATTAACCACGGATAAGAGAAAGCATATAGATAACATCTGAGAAATTAACGATTCGAGAAAGAAATCTTTCTACAAACTGCTAAATATAATTTCACTATCATAGAAGTTTATTAGGTCCCTGCCCAGACGAATTCGCTTTTATGGCCTATTATGAGGTAAAATTATTATACATGCATATTTAGTATTAAAAAAATCAAGTCTTAGAGCCTATTATTTGCTATTACTGCCTTTAGGGGTAAATTAACATGCCTTACGTATTTATACATCTAACATAACTGCATAACCCTGTATATAGTAATAAACGAAGACAGAAAAAATGCCATCACTCAACCACTGATCTTTGCCAAAAATTTGTAGAACACATTTCGTGATTAAATAGCGTTGCATGCGCCATATAAGCATCGCATGCGTCTCCTCCTACGGCGATAAAAATCTGAACAAAAAGGCGTAAATTGACCTGAACACAGGAAGGAGTAATGTGTTTATTCATGAAATATTATATATAGTTTGAAGAAAATTATCCAGTTTTTTTCTCTTGCGCAACCAGACACTTCCTTGCAAAACTATTTTTAGAAAATGATACTTTCAATACCACTGTACACACACATTTTCATTGCACTATTAGTCAGAACGATACAGAATTTCAATCTTCGTTTGTTACCGTCAAACCTATATATTCGGCCTGAAACGACAGATAAGGTTTGGTCGAATGACGAAACATTATTATTTTCTCAGCTCGTTCGGCCGATTTCAGGCTCTTCAGGCTCGTGTGACGTACTGATCACGGTGTAAAGGGCTGGCTTAGCAAGTTATCATTGCGAGGACTTGCTAAAGAGACGTCACTGTGGTATTGGTATAAGCAGGAAGCTGGTTGACGGTCAACCATCACCCTTCGAGGCAGCATTTTCGACAAGGCCGCATTTTACTTATTATTTCAGTGGGAATGATGTCCGCTTCTAATATAAACTGAAGAGGAACCGTCATAAAAATATATTCTTTCTACCAGCTTTATTTAGCCTAGCGGTAATTCATCGATAAACAACCCTAACTTCCCTTCCTTTTCGACAAGGTATATCAGTAATAGTATATTAACAAGCACATAGAAACTGATCACTATCGCGTATTGCTAAATATATTAGATACATTTTAGATCAATTCTGTATCTTGTTCTTCATCTGGAGACGGCAAGCATATTAATAATTTTAATGTTTCTCTATTCTCATGCTTAATCACCGGTTTCCTTGGTAACGATTTACGCGCACATAAATAAAAGTTATACAACTTCTTTAAACAAAACTAAAAAGTCCGTCGTTGAATCTTTCGGTACATACGACGAAATTTACCGATATTACGAGTTTGTTTAATTAAATCCGGTTCGGCTTAAAATATGTTTAATTTAAACAATACGCATCAATGTCAATCGAAAAAGACTGCTTGACAAACCTGTGTATGCTTGATTATTAGTTAGCACGAGTAAGACCTTTTAATGAAACTTAATCACTGCTTTTCAAACAGAAATAGGGCCTATAATTTGAGCCATGGATTCTTTATACACATGCAGCATAAAACCTTACACACAGGAAGCGTCTGCTATTGGAAACAAATGAAAAATCCATGCTATAACTATATAATATATATCATGCAATTATCAAAAATACTACATCATCATATCAAAAATACTACAATTATCAAATATACTATAAATCATGCAATTATCAGAAACTATGTGAGGAATTTAACTGTTTTATTTACGCAATGTAAATATGATTGAAAAATATTTTAGGAATTGGGAAAACAGAACTATAGCCACTGAAATATATTTGTTTTTAATTTGATATATCTGTGCCAAAATATAGGTTTTATCAAATAGTTGCTAATGGTTCATTGTTTCAATAATGCGTGGTGCAATTTGTGAAAAAAACCCCCACTTTATTTATTGCTGTTATAAAATGTTTCCGCGTATTTTGCTAAGACCATGTTCCATTCCCCAAACACTGTAGCTGAGCTTTTCGAGCTAATATTCAGTGTCATGGTTCATAAATGACCCTGGAGCCGGTTGTTCGAAAGGCGTTTAGCAAGTTCAAAATGGAAAACAAAATTATCTATTGTATTTATTGAACAACTAAGTTAAAATATCTCGATGTAAATAGTTTAATTTTCAATGGAAGTACCTATTTAATGCATAAGATGCAGGCTCAGTCATTCACAAGATGTATGAGAGTATTTTTACTTTGGCTTATCCACCGTTTAGCTAAACGCCTTTCGAACAACCGGTCCCAGACGTATAAATTAATATTGAGATGGTGCTCAGGCTACTCTGAGTTACCAGCCATGCAAGCTGAAAAATTACCTTGACCCCACCTTGCCAGTTTGGTAGCACCAGGCAGAGTAGCACCATCACAGTATTAATTCATAAGCACCATATGCACCATAACAAATTATGACACGCAGATATGAAAGGGACTATATAGATTGAATTCCGAAATATCACCTATTCGAACCGCTTTGACCTAGTAGCACAGGAGAGCATTAGACTAGCAAGTCAAAAGTCGCGGGTTCGTTTTCCACCGTGGTCAAGCTAATTTTTCAGCTTGCCCGGTTGGTAACTCAGAGTAGCACCATTAGAGTATTAACTTTGAACGTGTTCATTATACCTGTGTGCAAAATCTGAGTTGATGAATTGCTCTGGCGCCATAAAAACTTTCATTCTTATATGTTATGCATGTACTTGCTAATATGAAACATTTGCAGGCTCTGTTGTAAGCTACTTTGATTGCAATGCGTTGAGATGATAAGAATTTGCTACAAGCTGCGCGTATGGCATGCTTGGTGCATAATCAACTTATGCTAATTTGTTTTTCTTGTTTAGTCATGTCGCGGATACAGTGGAGGCGCTAAGCTAGGGGTCTATACATGTGTACAAATACTGTATTGTTGAGGCCAAAAACCGGATATCCATCGAGTACAGGTCTAAATGGCATAAAAAGCTGTCATATCTGTTGTGGACATAGCGCTCCTACTACCAAATAGAGATTTATCCGACGGAACAAATACAAGAAACTCAGATACAATGGTAGGCCTAGTGTCAATTTCATTCTTTGCAAGAAAATCACTTGCTCGTTTGGACACAGCTGGAGAAACTGTTTTAAGTCTCGCAAGCAGCGACGAAAACATTCTAGAATAATCGTAGGACAAAAGTATTTAGAGCGTATAAAAGTACAATCGCAGTTATTCATGCTATTTATAAAACAAACATACCTCTATAAAAAGCCACAAATTCCAGATAACAATGACATCTTGAGATTGTTAGGAATCTGTTTCCTTTTATATTTCTCAAAATTTAAACTGTCGTCAGGCAGTGGTTTTTGTTTAAAACAAGCTCTGTTGCAATGTCAATGATTATCGCTTTAGAAAATACAACAAGAGACCGGGTCTGTAGGATGTATGTTTTCTAAATCATATCTCGTTATTACAAAAGTGTGATGGCTCACCCAATAGAGAAAAGCGAAAGCAAATCTTTGTTTTTCACTGTAATTGTCGTGAAAAATTATAATGCCATTACACGCTATGCCCACATTCACAATGACAATTACCGGAATGCAATTAAATTCGCCTTTGAATTTTGGATTGTATGCATATTTACATTCTCGTCAGTCTGTCACTGACCCCTTTATTAACTTATACATGAATCGAAATATTCTTCTAGTCGTTTCTAGATATTAGCATTATTGTACTGTATTTTTAATGTACAGCAGTCAGGAGCATAAATTCTTCAAATATTTTTCGTGCATGCTTGCACTTTCACAAGAAACATATGGGTACAATCCACAAATGAAATATTTCATAAACTCATTTTAGGCTGCAAACAAATGATTGTCTACAATGTAACAATATACAGACAATATGCATAACATGAAATATGAAATCCTCATTTTTGCATAATGGTTTGCATGACTCAAAAGTTTGCAGATAAGTTTGCGCAATGCTGGGATATATCTATGTACTTATTATTGGGCCGAAATGTGCAACAACACTTTACAATTATATTGGTTTTATTATGCTTCTAGCATGAAAACTGCAATAAGCACAGTGTACTGTACCTTTCATAAAAATGAAACAGATAAAATGAACATACCTGCTTGAATCTGAAAAGTTGCCATCTCCTTTCCACTAGTTTCTCTTATTTGTATTTCATCAAGTTTGCTATCACGCCTTCGTACATATTGCAGCCTTCTATTGTTAATATCATCTACAGTGAAACCACCACCAATGTCTAGTCTTTGTCCATTTTTGAAAAGTATTCCATATGTAGGCAAAGAAACAATGACAAACTGTTGCCACTGCCATTTTAACTGACGTCTTGATGAGAAATACAACTTTCCATCTTCATTAATGAGAAGCTTAACTATCTTTGTAGGATTGACTTGACTATTCTCAGCAAAGAGTCTGATACGAAAGATTTGGTTGTCCACACTATGACCAGCTGGATCGGAAACACTAAATTTGAATTGCACATCCATGTCCGTGTGCCGGTATAGTCCAGAAGGTGGTTTGTACGAGATCTTGTGATGTTGTAGCTGTAGCTGAGTAAAACTGGACACAATTGTATCTGGTTTGTGGGTTAGAACAATTGAGCCTGCAGGCATTGTTTGATTTGAACTTGAAACAAAGTAAGGTGTTTGCTTTATTGAATAAAGTAGTTTCATGTCATCAGAATCTGCATCACGAAACCATAGCATGTTCTTTGTTAATTTTATCAAATGTGAATCTCTTACTTCTGCATGCATACTGCCCTGAACTGTTGGGAATTTAACATCCACTTGTTTTATCATTATATTGAACACCTTGATACCAGATTGGTTAGGTGTCTCAGCATTGTCTACTAATTGGAAAAAAAACCTGTCTTCAAAAACTTCCACTCCATTATGAACATAATGCACTTTCCGATTCACAATATCTTCCTGAGTAAAACTCTCAAGATCTGTTTTCAACCAGTATGACCCTGATTTAATCCACCTTTCAACATCATCAACAGGTTGCTCCTTTTGTTTTAGCATCAGAAATCCAACACCCAGGCCTGGTTTGGTCATTCCATCCTGCCAGTATCGTTCGTATTGTATCTGTCTCCCCACAAGGAACTCCAGTTTGTCATCATCTGAGTCAATGTCACTAGCTCTTAAGGAATACTCATCAATTATTGCACTTTCGCCTTTTTCAAGTTCCAGACCTGTATTGCAAACCACAACAGGCATTTCATCATCCACAGGGATGATATTAATTACAAATACAAATTCGACATATAGTTCTCCATCAGTAGCATTCAATATAATATTGTCGCTATAAGTATCAGAATTATCATGTTGGTAAATAATTGTTCCATTGTCAAGGTCTTTAGGTGTAAACCACTTGGAAACTCTTCGATTCACATATAATTCTCCATATCTCAAGCCACCAACTACATAAATCTTCACCTCATTAATATTGTCTTTGTCCAAGATTTGTAGATTATTGCTTGATGATATAATTCGTGACTGGCCTTCAAAAAGCACAAGTTCTTTATTTTTCGTTACTATTGGTGCTAAGGTGTTTCTGGGCCATACTTTTATGAGCAGTCTTATTGGTTCAGAATGAAAAGCTTCAGTGTCAATCACCTCAAACACAACTTCCAAAGGTCCATTTAAACTAGTTATTTGCAATGGAGGTTGATAGGCAATTTTCAAATCTCTTATGTCTTTTCGATAAAATGAGGTTATTGGTGTATATGGATCATCGGTACTAACAATGTATCCTTGTCCGGCAGCGAGGGGTTTCGTGATATTGAAAATCAAATAGTCGGCATTCGTTTCAGCGTCCTCGGCATCCAAAACATCAGTTGTGATAAGCTTTGTGACGTACTGGTCCACAGACAGTAATTCTGATGCTTGAAAAGACGCCATAGGTCTTTGATTCTTTCTTGCGCCAAGTATCCGTACGGCTACTTGGAAATGCTCCTTGACATACTCCCCAGTTTGACGATGAATTTCGACTGTCATGGGAATGTAGTCCCTATTTGGAGATTGTTCTCCCTTTGTGTGTTCATACCGTATGTCTGCAGCCAGGAACTCTGAACAAGGAAATACAGGATCAAACGAATTGTTTTTATTGATGTTGAGCAACCGACCATAGCGTGGAAGTCCGTTTTCGGAGTTACGAATTATAACTCTGCACGTCTCCATTCTTTCTGCATCGTACGCAAATTGCAATATTTGATCGTTGATGCTGGTTGAGATGTTGCCCGGACCACTCACGATTAAATCGTTGTTTTTAGTAACAATTCTCATGGGTAAGAAGTTGACCGTAATGTCGAGGACAACACGACGAATTGTGGTCTGTGTTGCGGAATCCACACGAATGCTTAGCTTTACAAAATCCTTACTGGGTGCCTTTGATCCTAGATGAACGTAGCGAACTTCATCTATCGGAAAGTCACAGGGGAATTTATCCGGTTTTAAAAAACCGGTTCTCTCCGTTAAAGGGTCGTCACGAACTACGCTGACCTCGCAACGATATCTGACAGGAACTTCGATTTTCAAGTGTTGTTGTGGGTCAAGCCATAAGGTCCTACCGTACGATACAATCAGGGGGTAACGGCGAGTAATCCGTGGTACTTGGTTATCAGCGAACACCGGTAGTAACAACCAAATAAATCCAGCCACGCACACCCTGAACCAATTCACGAACATCATTGCGTGTTGGTCTCTGGCCTAGAGAAAGATAAGTATGTTAGTCTTGTTAAGGTGAGTGATGTCGTTTTGCTTGGCAAGTCGACCGTTTTCCGGTGCCTAAATATCATATCGCTAATCACGCCAATTTAAAATCAGCGCGTATTGCATCGATCGTTATCGTAATAATTACAACAAAGGAAGCTAGCCGCAGTGAAATACGAAACATAAATTATAATAAGCCCCCAATGAAAACCAGCTAGACTGTCTATATCGCATTATATATATACACTCTCATGTCCATGCAAAGTCCATGTTACAATTTTCGCGCGCACTGCTTTTCCATCAACATTCGAGGTTTATTTCGTCATGTTGATTACCTGCTCAGTCAAGCAACGGTAAATAACAGCTTTGGTCGCTTGTGGTGACTTCGCAAAACTCTCGCCACTACAAATTGTTGGCTTTACTTTGCAAACAACTCGGTTAGTTTCACGTTGCCGTCAAAGGGCTACTGACCGTGGTTCTTTGTGTGCCTAATATGTCAAAACAAACTTGCCAACAGGGGGCACCATCAACTTTGGACACGAAATCAATGTTTTGACCTCTATACACCACAAAACCGGCCCGCCTTGTCTCGAAAACTGAGCGTGAAAATGCAAACGACTTATGACAACAAACTAATCTTGCTGTTGTGCGGCTGACATGACGTTCTCTTTTCAAGTGGTCGTTTGCATGAACGACAAATCGTTAAACTGCCATTTAGCACCCATTTGAAGCCAACCACTTAAAGTACTCAAGTTTGTTTAATTTAGCGAATATGCCAAGTGAAAACATTTCGTGGGCAGTATAGATGTAGTTTTAAGAATCACATCGATTCATTTTGATTTAGTCACGGTCATGCTGTCGTGTAAATCCGCTTTGATTGGTTCCCGCATAGTGTTTTCATCGCCAAAAGCCTCCTCTTGTTGTTTATACAAGTATAGTGGATATATTTAACGTTCAGTTCGCGTGTCGTTATTAATGTTCGAGCAATAATGCGAATTAGTAATCGATTAGAGCAACTAACCTGCGCTTAAGTCTTAAGTTCTCGTGAAGTCGACTTGATTCTTTGCCCAAAGTGTTGTATAGACAAAGGGAGGTGCGTAGGGTTTACAGCATACTTAAAGATTAGCAAACAGCATGAGGTAGACAAAGATGTATGTTCGTCTTTTGCACATGCTGCAATACACTGCTGTGTCTTACAGCGTCAACAACAATTCTGTTTCCTTCGGTATGTATACTCTGCGTGCTGTGCTTGGGAACCTCTCAAACCAACTTATCATGCCGAATTTGCGTTCAGCGCTAACAATTGCAGGAATTTACCGTAGCCATGTTTACTCAACAGAAAGGCATGATTGAGAGCCGCAGTGCCTTGCGATGACATTTGTTTGTCTAAGAAACTTGTTCTTTGGGCGACCTTAGACTCGACACACGTAAATTTACACATGCGCCCGAAATATTATCACCCTTTTTTCACCAGCAGAAATTTTATCATAATTTGCAGATGTTACCTGGGTATGATTAATTGGTCTGCGAGGTGAATGATTGGCACAACAGCATACAGAAACCGCGATCTTTATCGCGTCCAGAATTCAATAATTTTGTACCATCTAGACTCACAGCTGCTTTTAAATGCCTCATTTACTGTGTGATTAAATATTATTATATTATGAGAACTATACATAATATATGTACACGTACATATAGCTATATATGGATGTTGACTAATATAGGCGGAATACATGTTATATAATGTACTTAATATATAAATATTAACATTAAAATCAGATATTACACACATTAGTAACTAATGATTTATATATATTTATATATATTATATATATATATTATATATTATTATATATATTATATATATATATTATATATATATATATATTTATATTATATAAATTTTACGTATATAAATATTTTAAATTCTTTCTTTGAAGATTTAAGCGCTCTACGACTTTACAAAGTTGTCGGTCAAACTATGATGTTAATTATCGGGCAATTGAATTCTAAAAGCCCGTATATATATACCGTGAAACACAACCACATATACATATAAGCCTTGCCCGTAGCTGCATGCATGTGATTACTTTATTAATACTTTCACAAACAATCAAATTTACATGTGATTTCCACTCGTGACTAATCAGGTAGTGGTTAGGATTCGCGCGACGAGTCAAATCATAAATCACATTACATATATATATACCTTCCTACACATTGACAAAATGTCGGCGACATTTTATAAGATACATTATGAGACAAATTACGCACGTCTATTCATTGTCGCAAAATATTGGCTTTGAAAATATTATGCCCGTTTCAATGTGAGGATACCGCGGTGTTAATCTGTCGACTGATAAGATCGGAAGAGAATATTTTTCGTCAAGACTCACTGTTGATCCAAATTAATGAAATAATTAGATTTTGACATCGTTTCACAGGGTGAAAGGATATTTTGACTGACAAATGCGCGGAAAATCCTGTATGGAGGTCCGAATCTATTTACTAATTATACTGAAAAATCCTTATCCTGCTTAAAAACTGGTTAAAAATCCTCTGATACAAATACATACGCATATAGTTTTTCAAAAATTTAGCTGGAAAAACTCGCTAAAATATGTCATTTGCATGCCTCATCATGAGGTATTATGCAGTCAATTGAGTTAAATGAATTTTCAAAACGAGCAATTTCGCTTGAAAGGCGTCATGTGCCTTTGTCGCTTTGATTTTCGCCCAGACTGTTTTATTTCAATGTAGCGTGTCTTATCAGTTAGCTTCCATTTTCCTGCCTTTTGACAGCGCGCGAAAGTTGTACATACATAGGCTCGAAAGCCTTTTTTAGACCGTAATATGGTTTATTTATAATTGTAAAAACCAATGAGCAGTGGAATTTTTGCTCGCTTTGCATCAAAAAGCGTTGGACCATGCATGCATGAACCAATGACAGTGTAAAAACCGTATGATGCTCTACCACCTTGGTTTAAATAGGTAGACTTTATTGTGTGCGAAATACGTGTTGATATATGCGTGGTTATTGATCACAGAGTTCCGGGGAGTACGAGGTATATTGAATAGGCTTTGAGGTTTGGCACAGCAAGAGTTAGGAAGATTGCTATCAGCTTTTAGCCAAAACATGCATGGTGTTGGGATGTGTGTTTGATTGAACACGGATCATCATAGACGCCTGCTGTATGCGCCACATTGCTAAGTGTGTAGGTGGAGCTGTCATTCATTATAGCCAAGCATGTAAACTCTAATCGGATAAATAAAAAAATTCACGGTGTCCATGTTAATAAATTGCTTACGTTTTAATAATATCCCGCGTGAAATAACATAGCTATCGTATACAGAAGAAATAGTTTTTATCAAGTACCATAAAAAAGAGATGAGAATCAAACTCAATTAATATAACTTCTCACCATGCAAAAGTGGTTTAACAACTTTCCAAAATAGACAAAAAATGTTTTGTTCTGTAAGCTAGGGCCCGATCGTTATAGAGGCTATAACTATATAAACCGTTTACCACAGACTCTCCTATAGCTGACGAAGGCTCTGATCGCAGTCCGCAGAGTTATTAATTTGTATTTATATAGTATAGTTTTGCTAACTCTTCTAAAACGTCGAGAAGTTTCGGTGTTGGCGTTCGAAACGTCGAGATGTTTTGTTTATTTTTGGCAGTTTTCATACAACATTTGACGGGACTTTATTTGAAGACGCTGCCATGCTGATCTCTGGTTATTTCGCAACGTTTATCAACTTCTTTACTTTTTTACAACAAAATTCTTTACTTTTTAGTGAATAAAAGTTGCAAATAGTCACTGAATGTGACACAGAAATTCCATTTCCCCTGATCGAGAAGAGAGACCTTTCTCAACCATACAAGGTTAAACATCCAAACCATAGAGCCTCACAGTCAAGTGGATATTCTGTCATGGGGGTAACAAGGTGACTGAGAATACGTCGATGCGTTAGTTTCGCCCAAAGTCAAATTTCAATTAACTATAAATAAATGCCTAATCCGATTTTGCCTTTTCAACTTAACTCGTGTTAATTAATTTATTGTAAAATATCACATATATACTGAACAATAACATTAAAGTCAATATAACTATCTAGCTTGTTCGGTATAGGCAATATATAATATAGCCAATATATATATATATATATATATATATATATATATATATATATATATATATATATATATATATATATATATATATATATATATGTATAGGTTATCACATGAGGGGCGAGGTGATATCACTTTTATCGCTTGAGGGACGATATCATAAATGTCACGAGTGAGCGCAGCGAACGAGGGACATTTATGATATCGTCCTGAAAGCGATAAAACTGATATCACTTCGTCCCGATTGTGATAACCTGTTTATCACATACTTCTTTTTCTTCTATAAAGCAACCGACATCGGCTGAAACAAACCTCGAACTGCTCGAGATCAGCCATCTTTGTTTTGACAGCGGCAAATGCAGCGGGACAAAAAGCGATATCAGTGACAAAAAGCGATATCAGTGACGATATCGTTTTTATGTCACCCTGTTATCGCCCTGATAAAGGCACAAGTATGTGATAAATATATATATATTATACTTAAGTCGATCTATATACTATATACGATCATCAGGTGACAAATGTTAAGTTAAACTTTATTTATATATATATATAGTTATATATACATAAACTATAGGTTATACAAGCTAGATAGTTATGTATTCTTAGGAAAATTGTTTGAAATAAAAATAACTTATCATGAACGCGGATCGGAAGTTCATCCAGGTGTTTTTCATGGCTTAAATTTTCCGAACCGTGCCATGGCACGATATATTAATATCTGCGTGTTCCCGCGTACGCAAGAAACTTTTTTTTTCTATTAAGACGAATTAATTTGCGCTAGATCTTTCCCTATATATATAAACGCAATCAGCGTGATAAATTTGTAACACATTCACCTATTCACTTGCACTGATAAAGTTTACTAGTATACTACCATATAAAAAGAAAATTGGCCGGTGTAAGCTGAGTCATTCACAAGTAGCTTATGCCTTATAAAATGGTGTGTATATATATTAATATATAGTAATATGGGCATGCATGCTGAAGACGTGTTGCGCTTTCCGGAATATACAAGTTTTAAGCAGAGTTAATTGAAGGACCTACGTAGGATCTTCGTCTGGGGGTAATTGATCGAATTAAGGACTTTCGAAAGGCCATACAAAGCCAAGTGCATTCTCTCGAAACCTGAAATTGTTTATGATACCGTTTCTCAAACAAAAACCGCATTCCACAATTCACCATTGTTGTCTGCGGACACAGGCGCTCTTTTAAATCTGTTGTAATCTTTCCATCGTTGCATGGACAATGTATACGGCGTGTGTTACCAACAACGTGGAATACGAAGATTTTGAAGTTGAGAAATATTTGAAAAAAATCCATATGTCACTTAAGACAGAAAAAACCCGCATGTTATTAAGATCGCCTATGGCTATATGTGCCACTGCAGTGAACCAAATCAGTAAAACAGACGTTTTTTTAATCCGGTATCGCATAGAGCAATGCAAGACGACGTTTTTACGGCAAGTTTCAGAGTGTTTTGCGAATTGGCAAATGCTGTAGTTAGATGGTGCAGTTGTATATGTCTATTATCGCGAAATCACTTTGGAGTTTATTTCGTAATGAATCAAGAGACAATATTAATCGACCAATAATTATCCATTTTGTATTGTTCAGTGAATTTGATCTCCCGCGTGCAGTAAAGATATTTGTTAAACAATACGGTCATGCATAGGACAAGGTCATGCATACATTTGTCATATTTATGATAATAAATGCAGTTTATAGATAAATGGTTTTCAGCCCGGACAACGTTTTAATTTATATTAATGTCATTGTTGATGACTGTTTATATACTACATAATTTTATATACACAGAGATACGGAGTGGGGCGTGGTCCTCCAAACATTCAGTGAGCCAATTTAATCGACATTAGTCCGAAGAAAAAATTATGGGAGGGAGGCTTGGTCAGAGAACACCCGACATTCAGTCAGTGGAATCAGTGGCGTCAAGAGGGTGCATGGGGGAAACAGGTTAACTACCCCGCGGGGCCGGAGAGGAGGCGAGCTCATGTACTTTGTTCAGGGCAAAAAGTGCAACTGAACAATTATAGTGAAAGCTAACCCCTATAACTAACATCTAATTGAATATATTGTAATAACCAATATGTACTGTAACAGATTATATGCTGATATAGTCCTTGGTCCAGAATCAGAGGCCGGATCCTCGACAAAACTGAATTATCATTTCATATTACTACTTTCAATTCAATTTTAGGATTTATATCAACTTTTCGTAAGCTATATTTATATTCGGATTCACTTAAACATCATTACGACAAACGCCTGTTCCGTCTCGTGCGGCCTATAGTGTTTTCCTTGTTTAAGCTGGTGTTACTTAATTTTAGCCTACCTTTAACTGGGGTTTAGTGTTCTGTGTTGTTTTAGCGCGGGAAGGGAAAGGATGCTAGGTAGCTAATCTCTTGCATTATTTTGCTGCTCATCCGGGTAGCTTCTGCAAACGCTTTCTCTTCCCGATCAGTATGAGGCTCTTTTTCACTCATCGCAACAACCAACACGTAAACTTTACGAATTATTTTTACCAAATCTTTAGTGTATTTTTACCAATTAAGATGCATTGATTTTAACGACGGAGATGGAACTCGCAGCGAGCCTGCACTCGCAGCGAGCCTGCGACTAGTTTTTGCGACGTGGAAAGAGCCTCAAAACCCCTGAAAACGATCGAAGCTCTATCTGTTTTTAAGAATATACTGCATGAGATAACCTGATTATCATGTTTTTACCTTCAGGCAGTTGTTACTAATCTTGTTAATTATAACTCTACTTCATTATGAGAAAATCCGATTCGTAAGAGCCATAAGTTTCCGATCGTATAACACTGATGAATATGCGGCAAATTTCTAGTACACTGTACTATTGAGTATAGATTCCCTCTCTACATTACTACAATCTGGGAAAAGAATTAGACATAAAGACCGATTCATCCAGAAAAAAACATTACAGTTTATCTCTTGATTGCGTTCGAAAAGGACTACATCGTGCGACTTCAGAAGAAAGGTGATCTATATATTCCAGATTATCTATATATTGAAGTTGCATGATCTAGCCCTTTGAACAGATCATTATACATTTCCCTGTATGTAGTCCTCTTATTAAGAATGGTTTCCATTTAATCGTAATTGTCTTGAAGACGTCACCGTGGCTGATGTTCATGTAATTAAATGTTTCTACTGAACGTAATGATTGTGCAATTTGAACCGATTTGAACACAGGAAATTTTCACATCAGTCAATTTCTCATTGTTGAAAATAAGACTTATATAATGAAAACCAGGATTTACATGCGTGTATTAGTTTGATACACCTATAAATAAGTACAACGATCTATATGTCGTGGAATGTAAAAAAGATGGAGAAGAAGATATAAATAAACAAAGGTGTCAAATCGCTGTGCTAAATCTAATACCTTCTTCAAGGAGTAGTAAATTTTCTGTTAATCCGCATAGCTTTTTAAAAGATGTTGTGTTAAAATTTATGCCTCGTAAAGATCTCTATGGAATGTGATTATGCATGTAAAAACGCCGTGGGAAGTTGCAAGGACGTCTCATAATTCTACAAGTCTACATTTTAAATTTCTCATTGCCTGCATGGTGGTAATTAATTTTGCTTCAATCTATATCCTTCGATGGTCCCTACCCTATAACCAATGCTCGTAGAGATATTCGGTTTTCATTTATTTTTATAATTACATGGAATAAAATATTTTGATATGCCTTAATTTACATGGAATAAAATATTATAATAAGCCATGTATAGTTTTTCAAAGACTTGTTGATTAGTAATTCATAAGGCAATTGACAAAAAAATATTGACTGTAGTGTGTTCTGTCTAGTGGCTTTTGACCTGATAAAGCTTATCCTACTTAGTTTTTCTTATGTAAAATCTCTTTCTACTTAGTTTCTTTATATAAAAATATGAGTAAGGCGGTGTGTTTGAGGCCTTTCAACGCGATCTAGCAAAAATGCATGTGCTGTGGCCGCGCGCATGCATGTGGTTGTGAAGCTGCATGTTCAAACACTTTCATTAAACGTACATTAAAATTATAGCTCAAGTTGTCGAGGAAGAACTTCCCATAATTCTTCTGCAGATCCTCTCAGTCACTTTTTCAATTAAAAAGGTTTCACTTACCAATGGCTATTTTTATTGCAAGGATAATTTTGTTTGATAAATCCAAGTAATCGGAACACACCCAGAACCCGTTTAACGATTAAGAGGCAATTTGACAGTTTGTTTTGAGGCCAAGAATTTTGAGACCAGCAATAACAACATAATCATTGAACGAAAGGGCGTGTCAAAGAGCAGTTGTTGAAGAAAGCGTTTTGTCAGCATGAATTTTGTTATACATCACCACCTTTCCACAAATGTCATGATTCTATATTCAACTATTCAACTTTCTGTCTTATTTAATTAGTAACACTACCTTATTAGAGAGTACCACAATCGATAATCTAGTATACTGCCAAATTAGCCGCCGGCTTCATGAATCATGGTGGTAAAAGATCTAATATCAGTAGTAGATGCTACACATGTCAAATTCCACTATTTGAGCACGGCCAAAACGATTCTTTATCTGATCTAATGCCCAAAGTGATATGGTATGACACGCTTTTGTAGCTAAGAAAATATTGCACACCCCACCTTGATGTATATCATCATTAATTGACAGACACAAGTATAGGAAACAATAAGGGTGTGTACCACCATATAGAATACAAATTAAGCAACAGGTCATCGGTTGCAAGTTTTATTAAAAAGAATTTTAATTAAAAGAAGAAACCTTCGAAGAGGGACAAATAAACATCCCGCCCACCTCAAAATAAATAGAGTATCAACATGTGCTTATTAAAAACAGCATCTTTCTAAAAGCTCACTCCTGACACACACCGAGTGGGAGATCACAACCTCCTGATAAGCATTCCGGCCATGATTGGTGAAGTTTGATAGCTTTTCAATCCAAATCTTACTATCGTTTCATTTGAGGGATGACTCTCTCCGCAGTCTTAGTAAGTTGGTAAGCTCTTAATGTTCGTGAAAAGGGTGATAAATTATTATTAGCAATGTGTTTTTTTTCCACAGTTGTACTTTGAGACAGTCTATTTAAGTCAATCCTGTATGGGATGTTTAGCATTAACATATAGTTGAGACTTTGAGGTATTACAGCGACGTCACACTGATGCACAGATTTGCAGATTAATTCATTCTGTTACGAAGGAATGTAGACCACCATGATTGTCTTATGCAAGTCAAGTTCAGAAAAAAAACGGATGCCAATATATATCCCGTTGCTCATAAGCAATACGCAGATAAGACAGACAATTTTGAGTTGATCTCATATCATACCATTTAGGATTATATATAATTAATGATTTCTCCATGTGAATGTCGGCATCTATACGTTGCTATGTATAATTGTATCGTATATGACAGCTTGAAATTTCTTTTTAAAATCCCCCTCTGTTTAAGCTAAATATATGTATTACAAAGCTTACGTCAATATAGGCCCACAATCAACAAAGGATAGTAAATTAGAAATAATGAAAGAGTATTCCTCACACGCCGGTAGCTGTTCAAATAATCTACTACATCCGTGCTCAATTTTACCGGACGAATGGCAAAATATCCCTGCAGCATAGGAACACATGTAGGTCATAATTTTCATGACGGCCATGCGCGCGCGTAAAGTGCATTGGTGTGCGCTAAGCTTAAGACGCTGTATAAAGCTAAATATACGACTGGCGTCTTCCCTGTCTCAGTACAGACGGATAGCTCCAAATTAAACGCCAACTACGTCTCGCACTGATTTCATTCGTGCTCATCTTTTGTATTGGTAGCCTGAGAACTAATAAAATTGGGTATACGGGTATCAATTTTAGCCGTGCTGTGCCAATGAATTAAGTGTAGTGTAATAACGGTGCTTTAAAAGGATTTTAGACTCCAGTGAAGAATTTAGACTCCGGTGCCATTAGTGCAGTTCGAAAAACATGAATTAGCTACGAACACCGGGTATTTGTTCCAAAATAAATACGTTCAATTTTCAATGAAACATGAAGTGACTGGCATAATGCTTTTCTATCATATATATTCGTATTCGTCTTTCTGATTGTTTGAGTGCTTGGGGTACATGCAGCAGCTGCGGTACACATGCATGCACAACATATATGATTTCCGGATCTCATTCCACAGATTTAACCATTACGGATATTGTTATCTTTAGCGGATAAACACAATTTCTTTTGATTTTTCTCCTATCGCTGCAGTTAATGTTGCTTTTAAGACCCTTTTATACATACACTGATGTACTCCATATGGTGTATCGGGTTCACCGCAACTTTTCAGTAATGCTCTTTATGCATATCGGGTTGCTGAAAATGTTCATGCAGCGTATATTTGTATTCTTCAATAACTGTCAAGTTGCAATAACTTTACAATCGACCATAAGAACGCTTGGGCCTCTGTGGCCGGACGAATGCATCATGCATCGTTGGGCACACGCTAAAGCAAGAGGTTCAGTTTACTCACAAATATTATCTTAGTCTTCAGGTTAATTGGTGTTAATTGCTGAGGAAATGTGTTTACGCAGACATTCGCAGCAACCACAGGACGTTTACCTTATGACCTTGAATGCAAAATACAAAATCATAATATTTGGGCAAACATTGACCCCGCAGCGACAAACTCAGTATGAAATATTTGCAGATTTGCAGCTCAGCAGCTCGTCAAGGAGCGCAAAATATTTCTAAAAGCATTACCTTTTATGGAAATTATGAACACTGCCAAGACATGTTTAAGGTCGCAAAGTGCTATTTTTAGGACCCCACGAGAGTAAATAATCTTTTTTATAATTTAAGACTCCCTGGTCGTCCTACGAGAAAAATAGCGTTCATTGTATGTCTACAATTCAAGTCATGCATGGAGATTATTCATAAATATACTGTTTTATATATATTGAAACCAACCTCGTTCTATAATTTAGCAACCATTTGAAAACAATCCTCGAACTACGTTCAGTGCATGAACAAACTACTAACAAAACTAAATCTCTAATACTCTATATTATCAGGTCATTCAAATATACTAATCAAGGTAACTAATACAGTATTTATGATATATTATTTTATCGTATATGTGGTATGCATTATAATAATAATTATGCATAGTTAAGTTATGTATAGATAGACTCTTAATAGTTAGTATACATGCAACATTGCATAGTGGATGATCGAACTAAAAGCTATACAGTTTGCTCTGAGTACTCATATCGCATGCCACCGGACAGCTGGCACAAATAAATGTAACACAAGAACTATTATTCAGCCATGGCGTGCCCATGCATAAATTGAGTAGTATATTTCGCAAGGATTTTTCGTGCCTTCCTCGATCACCCGCATGGATACTTCCATGACCTATATATACCCGGGTATAATTACATCAAAATAAAGTATCATACCCACGCGATTAAGTAATGCAATGCATGGGCGTCTATTACCGCCCAAATAATAAAGAACACAAATCCAGGTTACAGGAAACACTTAACATAACTGCATCAAAACAAACCCCCGCGTATACTGCTAGGATCAGTTGACTATTATTAAATAGTAAAGGCTTATGTGATTGCATATTACACAAAAAAATCTTAAAAAAATTTTACACCTGTATCAAATGTTATAAGTAGCGATAACAAAAATGAATAACGGAGTTGCGTGTTGACATGAATATTTTATCATCTTAAATTTCGCTTTCTTTTTGACCTATCAGTTTGTTTCCTAGCTTTGGCCCACATCCATAAAAACCATGCATTGGGCTGATAAAGATGTAAATGATATTCGTTTAAAGTGTCAGATTTTTTTTATCGTCACAAATCAGTGAGTTGTTCATCACGCCCAGGCGACGAGCAAGAATGCAAACGAAGCCATCACGCCAATGATCCAATGCCCATATAAAAATATCGTCTGCATGAGACACAAATGTTTGTCGAAGCCGCCTGTCACATAGCATCATGAAACATAACTTTGATAAGTACCGAGTGCCGATAGACTGGCGAATTAGAGCGCCTAATTTAGTTTTTCACCTGTGAAAAATTCCCGTATGGCATTTGAAAGCTTATTGGAAAATTGTTTACTAATTGAATTACAGAAATGTTCACAAGCAATGCAGTGCCGCCATACTCGGTACATCCACATAATATCTTGGAATTTTGGAGATGATTAGAAGTGAAATTCAAGAAATTCACACGTAATATTTACTCCTAGCTGTAAATTTTTTTCTTATATAGTGGCTGATGACCAAAACTATTCGAAGGGGGCCGGGGGGCATAGATCGACATATCTGTACAAATATCCACGAATTCAAGCTAGTCCATAAAATGATAGGTATTTATGCACCTAATTAGACGAAGCATTCCGTATGGTATAAAGGAATGGTATAAGCTGAAAGCGTAAAGTAGATACTTAAAAAACACTCAAACGCTCATTTTATGATTGCATGCACATATATAAAAGAAGGCTGCGTGGACCTTTTAGGGGGAGGAATGATCCGAAAGGGCCGTTAAGTCTTTAAGGCGATTGAATGCAGAAAAACACTTTGATCCTTACGACAGATGACATTCAACATAACGAAACATATACAAAGGTAGTTTGTTTTAAAGTATGTGTATATAAACCTATATATATGCTCTGGTATGTTATAGCTATCGTCAGACACACGCAATTCATTCTTCTCTTGTGAAGGCGCATTTATTCCTCAAAATCTTATTCAGTTTTCACCGACAGATATGCACTCTTCATCTATCAACTTTATAGTCTTTATTGTATTATGAATTAATCCGAGTTCTTAGACTGAATCATCGTGCAGCACGCGCGGTTGTACATCAATCCCATGCATGCATGCATGCTTACATGTAGCTAGTATATTCACATGTGAAAGAAAAATGAAAACATCGTCCATTTCATTTTTTACGATGAAAGACGAGTTTTATTAAAGCGAATTCATAAAGAATTCTCTACCAAATAATCTTATACAAATAACATATAATTTAGAATTTATCTAATTTCTCTTTATCATAATGAAAATCCCAAGTCTACCATGATGTAGCTAATGTCACCGCTCTCCACATACAGGGATAAAGGACTCGTAGTAATTGGAGTGCAAATGATAAAGATTAAATCATGTGCTCCAATAAAGTGGTTTGCCAGCATTTGAACAAATGATTTAATTGTTGTTAATGATTTTGATGATGATAAAAAGCAAAAACGTTGCATGCAAAATAGTTAGGCCTACATTCTAAAGAACAAAACTAGATATATAGGCATTTTAAGAAATAAGTACACCTAAATTCAAAAGTAATTGGAGTGTACAAACAAACTGTGTTAAATATAACAGAATCCGTGCATAAACTTATGCAGTAATTGCCAGTATTCAATTCAGCAGTAAATTGCATAGCGTTTATCAAACATACAGCATCTGCATGCATGTATATTCCTGTGAAATTACAATATTTACGGGCTTTTGAATTTTGTAGTATTTGTTTCGGCGTATACTTTTCACCGCCAGTAAAACGATAGATTTGTTAACGGTGCATACGTGTGCATGGTGTCTGAAGTCTTATCAAAAGACGATTTCTCAAGAACGTATGCATTATAAAGATTAGTAAAATTGTGTGGATCGACAAGAATGTACATGCATGCATGATAGAGAATTTGATAGCTTCTCGATAACAGAACTACTTGTTCGAAGATAAAAATCAAAGTATTGCGCCTTTGTACGTGAAAGGTAAATACCTCTAAAGATCTGATTAGTTTCAGGCCGGAGTCTAAATACTTTCAAGATATTATCAATTAGTAGCAATGCATATAAAACCCAAATTATCTGCATGCAGCGTGGGTGTGGCCCAAATACGTCTTTTTCGTTATCAGCAAATAAAACCCGCGATCGATTGATATGATCGAGTTTGAAAACTGCAAGCAAAACCCTGCACGATGTTACGATTTAACGTATTCACGATAGAACGGAATGCTAAAAAAGTTTTTGACTATATGTATAAACATCAGCTATATAACCGTATCTAGACTTTGATCAAACTCGGTCGCAGCAAGGGTACTAATACTTAGTTGCATGGTATTAAAAAAACTCAATTGTATATTTGCAGACATGCATAACGGACAAGACTGAAAAACAAATCACATGCACTATATATATATTTGATGAAATCTGCTATACGTGCATGCATATATCATTTAACTGCGTTCATATTATCCGGTATAAAACTACCACATTATTACCACCACCTATATTTTCACATATTGTATCTATTTTTGAGAGTTAAGCTGCCTTAATCTTATATATTGAAACTGATGCGGGCAAAAGTTTGTATCAATAGCATAAAACAGCACCAAATTGAGTCATCGCGTGGTCGATTAGGGGGTTTAGTTATTGGAAGTCACAGGCACGCATGTATATGTAGACTGTACTTTTTATGTGGATTATACAGGTTTTAAACGGCAAAAAAAACATAGCCAGCAAAGATTTTGTTCTCATCACCACAGAAACCAATGTACATAGTGAAAAGCATGCAGGTGACTATGCCGCAGTGGATAAATTTGACAGGCGTCGCAGAAAGACACTTGCGTAATTTCTAGAATGATTTAGGAAAATTGATTACATCATGATAGGTATTTTCCTGTTTTCGAAAGTTATACAGCCACGACGGGAAATCCTATACAAGTCAGAAGCGTGCCCGGCAAAATTTAGCACCCCATTGACTTTGTGGTATCACACATTGGCCGCAATATCATGGCAACCGTGCAGACAGGTGCCAAACATCCGCAGAAATAAACTCGGTCAGTTTGGAAAAGATTAATCGCGGAAACAGCTATTCCAGCGTTCTTTATCGTTGTAACAAGCACGCCAACACATCAAGCGCCAAAATGCGGACGTCAAATTTGAAAGAATACTTCACTGCCGAAGTCTTTTATTGTCAATAATGAATGAAAGTGAAGTACGTATTATGGGTATTACTGGCGCGTTAGAGAGCATATTATTAATGAAAGAAATCGAAGAATTTCATGTTACTTATATTAAAAATATACACACATGACAGCCGCTGAAATAACAATGTATCCGCGGTTTCTATTCGGATGATAGGCGTTTTAATCTCTATAGCCGTTTCCTCTCGCCTACTTGCTTAGAGATAATACAAATATCAGTAAGGCCGACATTATTTTTTAGTACAAAAACGAACAATGTACAAGGAATAATCCGAGAGTTTGCAATGGTTAATGCGTCATCCGGTCAGTTAACTCGTGTATATAATATACCGACAAGACCGTTCGCTTTGTATATGTTCTATATATAAGTATTGGAAATTGCGTAATGTGCACTTATAATTTCTTACGAAAAATCTTTGCGCGCAAAGCTTTGCCTTTGGCTGAAATTCACATACGCGGTTTCAAAACCCACGCAATAGGCCATGAGTATCAGCTGGGTCAGCCATGCACATAGTCATAGAGTCAGTCAATAGACCTGCCGTTCTGTATATATATAAATATGTATATATATCTTTGTGTAAATCAGTATATGAACCTGCCCATTTCGACATTATATGTGTACGACATATACGATAATAACACCTCGCCGTCAACTACAAATGTATACAGCAAAGATAAACATAGATGCTTTAGATGCTTTGATATTTACTCGCACTTATCTTTAAGTCTGTAAGTCAATATTTGAAATGTAAATAATGTAAGCTACAATATAATTATAGAGTAATTGCCTTTATGTTTGATCATTGCATAGACCATAACACAGTTGACTTACCTACTCAGAGTCACAAGCAGATCTCTCAAACAGTATACTCCTTTATCGCCGCAATCTAAGCTTTCTTACACGTTTGTCTGCTCAGACTGCGATCATATTCGCGGTAGTGTGTATCGTTAACGCGGTAACAAGTACGATGGCAGAGTAATGCACACGCACGGTATGTACTATTTATAATCTTCTTCTGCATGTAGACGAGATCCCGGCGGGTCGTGGGAGGACTATTGAAAAGAGGATTAATCGTTGTCCACCACACGTATAGTTATAAATAGGATTCGCCGCGCGAACTATAAGATCCACACTCAGAAATAACTGGAATCATGCAAGAATGCAATCGATCAAATGCCTGGCAACGTGATGTAAAGATATTTCATGACTGCATATAGCCATGGGCAGGCTGTATGTGTATACATACGATAAGAGATATAACTGTTTGCCAGAAAGGTTAAATAAATAGTCGAGAAGGTGCATGTCGCGATGTCGCAGCTGTATCATCATAACAAATTGTTTTATCAGTTGCGAACAGAAAGGACGTATATTATATAACAAATACCGAGGAATATTTCAAAACGATAACATAACCGACAACAAAACGCTTTTATCAAAGACACTCAAGTAGGTTTAAGAGGGTGTTTTACATATACTATGCCACATGACTCAGGCAAGATGGTATACTGAGATTTTCTATCGTCTCAACACTAAACATGACCACGGTGATGCATTTGTTTACAAAAGCAAGTAACAACAGTGCCGTAATGAGAAAATGTTTGCTTAAAACAAGCGGATTATAAACATTGTTTCGTTTTTCATTGAAGAAAAAGGTTTTTTCAGTCCAGGCATATTTATCATATTTCATTATTGTTGGTTGCGGCTAACGAAGGGTATACGCGCATATCAAATTGACACTCTAAGCCAAACAATATACATGCAACCTTCGACTTCAGAAAGGTATATGAACACACTCGTCAATAATATGGTAGCGTATGAAGTCGGCGCAGAGGCGGCTTATTCATTTATCGTTGTATTCCCAATAAGTTTGATGCTATATAGCAACGTATAATTTTTCAACATCCAGTTCAAAGTGAAAGTCATCAGAAGAGATGAAGTTAGCATGCTAGTCGTCGACAGCTCCTCCGTACAAAAATGCGGATTGGAATTTGTGGAGATATATTTGAGGAGACTTTTCCCTATCAAAGGCATGAGAATTAATGCTTACCTCGTATTTAGTTCACAGTCCACGCGTCGGTGGCGATCAAAATTAACTATCTGTAGTGTGAATTTGAAAGATTCTTTGATGACAGTTTATGAGCTGCGGTTCCTATGTACCAATATATAGAGTCAAATTCCAAATCCACTTCTGATGTAAATGACCTGAAGTTACAGTTACGACTGACGTTCCTAGTCCAGCATTCACATTACCGTCATTAATACATTATTTATTCACGAAAATGAGATGATGGTATTAAAAGAACGAAAGCTGCGAGGCCTTGTGGCACTTATCTAATCTTTTAACCCAATTAGAGTTGTTGTCGTTGTTTGAAACCGGAAATACACTTATGAAAGTCTCCGTTGCAAAGCGCGAACCGATTCCGTTAATGCTGCCATTTTTAGTCCTCGTTTCCATAGGGCAGATTATACAAACGTTGCCATGATGGTAAGATCATATTTTAAGTGCTATACCCTGTTATAGTAATGATTTCATTAAAAACCTTTTTTTTTCTCACGCGTTAAGCGATTGCCGTAATAGTTTTTGCCCTGGTGCCAAATCGTTGTAATACGATTCCAATTTAAGAATGTGGCCAATTACGTAAAAATGTAGAATGTAGTGGCTCAAGTGATCTGTAATTGCGGAAAGAAGGTTAAAAAGAAAGTGATTAAACTCCCCGTTGGTACGATAGCATAGCATGATAGATTGTCATTCAATAAGGGAGTTAAGTTGCCGAATATCCCCGCTGTAATATAACAAACACCTTCTAGAACTCGATCGCGACTTGTTTTTGCTTCGTTTAAGGAGTCGTCATATCTCACATACTTGATATTTTACTTTTACACTAGTGAGAGTTGGTTTATTATGGTCATTATGAACCTGTCAAGTAGAATTCACACGCCGCGTGTGCATTTTTTCATTAATTTCTGATATGGCCCTTCGTTAAGAGCCACAAAACACACTTCTCGCTCATTCTTGCTCTCAAGTCATGAACCCGAACTATTGAAAAAAAACTGCAATAGTAACTTCAAGTCTCCACTTCATCGATGTTATGCTGATGACGCATTTTACTTAAAGCCCCATTTAAACTGCGCACAAAAATGGTAGGGACACCGAAAAAATGGTATAGGCATAAAATTTTAAACTGATAGTAAACAAATAGTCAGTCAAATTTCACCCATACCAATTCTATCCGTTTACACTATGTTTAATTCCAGTTTTTGTACGGATGAAATTGGGAATAATGAAATTTGGACTTCCTAAATAGGTGGTCCAAATTACATCCGTATACCAAACCTAAATCACTTCAGTGAATCAGAAGATATTTTATTTATCGGACAGTCTAATTTGCAGACTGCATGATAACACTCAAATCATCAAATCTACAAGATCTGCATGTATGTTTCACTTATCAGAAGTCTTCGATTTTAAATGGGAAATATCGCACACCCGGCTGTCCATATATATTGATAAATCTAAATTAGTTATGAAAGGGTTAAAGGGATGAACTGATATTTTTCCTGTGTTTGTTGTATGTTTTAAACATCTCAATCTCTTCTGCTGATAAAGAATAAGTAGCGCAGTAAAATAGCTATATAGTGAGATATATAAAGGCCCGTTTACACTTGCAATTTTTGCTACGATTTTATGTGCGATTTTCTTCTTTTGATAGATGTGAACGAGTGAATTAGTTACTGATGTTCAAACGAGAACTCTCATCAATCAGAACATTTGAGACTAATTACTCGTTTACATCTATCAAAAGAAGAAAATCGCACATAAAATCGCAGCAAAAATCGCAAGTGTAAACGGGCCTTAAGTAATAAGTTATATTTACTTCCTATTATTCATTTACATCCTTTACATCCTATTATTCATTTTGCGGTGAAAGCATCCTAACCTAAGTAACCTTGCACTATATACTCTCAAATACTAACTCTCCTGACGAAAGCCCTCAGGTCGAAACGTCGAGAAGTGTTTTGTCTATTTTAGGCAGTTGTTATACCACATTTGATGATAAGTTGTTTGAATTAAGACGCTCGGCCACGCTGCTCCCTGGTTATATTGGAATTACTCTACATCTCCTATGGATCGGCCCATTTTTAACTTCTGCCGGTGAGTTTACTGACTTAACTCTCGCAGGTTCTCTCATTACACAATACGAGTGTTTTTCAATAACTTTTCTTTGTCGTGGTTTCCTTTGCATTTGCTCTAATTACGAGAGCTTTCGTGCTCAGCTGTGAACATGCATTTAGAAAAGTCACCAGTGATAAATTAGCAATCCTGAGATAAAGTTTCGGATATTAAATTCGTGATAGACATCTCTGCATGTTCACCTTCTTTTTCTTGTACGCGAATGTCAAATTTGCGATTGAAGTGTTTATCACCTATGACCCTTACGTCAAGGAGAAAATTCCAAAACCCAGATTTTGTGTTATGCCGTATCATCTAATTATTTTCAGTGTCTGCGGGTGCTTTCTCCCGTCATACGTGGTCTAAACGATCACCGCCGGAAACAGGAATGTCTACGCACCTTGTATTTCTTTTCGTTTCAAGTTTGGAGCTAACACTGCATTTTCACCTCAACTCTTTTTTGTATTTTTTCTATTAAATATCATAGAAATGAAACATTATTTTACTGACAGAAATGGCCAAACAAATTTTACAGAAAAGCACCATTCAGTTCTATTCAGTATTATACTATGTTACCTCAATGTTCCATAGATTCATTATAGCTCGTTACATGAGTCAAAAGTTTAACATTTTTTTATCTTGATAATAGGTCTAAAAGACAAGTCCTCGGACTCCCCAAAAAGTACTTTCCACCCAAACCTGTGCTAAATAAATTTTAATTTTTTAAAGGTCATTGGTTATAACAGGATTCAAATATAAGCAAATATGTGAGCAAATATGAAAAGTCAGCAAATATGAAAGATTTAATTTTTTTTAGAGTCTGGAATTTGTTAATAAAGAAATTAATCAACAGTTATAGATGTTGTCTCTTCAACGTATCATTGGCATTTGGTACAATGATGTTTTGCTTCGATTGTTTTCCAGGAATGCACGCTAGACATGCACTGATCCAAATACGCTTTGAAGGATCAAGGATCATAGGTATAAAGGACTGTCCGCTTAGCTCATATCGCCAATGAAAGCACTCCACACATAATAGCAATAATTAATTGCATAATTGCGAAATTGCACTTGTTCAAAAATGACAGACTTTGAGTAGCGTGGCGTGATTATAGATATAGTCATTCCTATTCAATTAGTAATTCTGTAATTCAAGCCACTACCGCACTTGTTAAATTTTGTTCTTTGCACCCTTGCATGTTCTTCCGTATCTCATTGAAAATATAATGAACTTATGGAACTATCGTTTATGGATTGTTAACAAGAACATCTTTTGTTCAACGAATGTTGCGATGCACTTCCTCCACCAAGCAAGATTTTCTCTTTCCAGGTTTTCTCGATCGTGTGATACGGTCGCAAGTAAGGTTGTTCTGGAAATAATATCATTTGGAGCAATTCGTTAATGTTTGCGCCAGTCTTTGCGCTTGTTTCGATAAAACTAATGTTCATCATTTCAGCTTTGGTAAGAGCTTCTTCATATTCAACCTATAAAATAGTTAAAACCATTCGGCTAGCAATAAAAATTTACTTCAATTTTCTTTCGAAGTGACATTCACTCAGTATATTGTAAAATCCTTCATCGGATTTGCATAACGATATATAACGAAATATATTGATAAGATATTCCACTTCTTTTAAGGAAAATCATTGCTGCGTCTTATACATATCAATCACAGAATATAAAGATATTGACCACTTTCAGGATCTTTTAGGACCTATAATGAAGCCAAATTCGACTTCAAATGATTTTCAATTGCAACAATGCATATATATATATATAGGCTATGGAAAATGATATTAATGATTAATATTTTCCGAAGTTTTAAAAATGTTCCCGGTTATGATGTAATTTAATTAGAATAACGAGCTATAAGATAAAATGGCGTCTCACTAATTCCAGTCAAGATATTTTAAGAAATTTACCTAAGCAGGATATGCAAAATCGGAAATAAAGATTATATATAGTTTTAGAAGTTTTTTTTAGAGACAAACTAATTCTTAATGCCAATCCTGTCAGTATATAATGGTGTAATAATTGTATAGGTAATTCAAATCGCTATTCCATCATTTCCATGCTTCACCGTACGTTATCGTAGCTCAACTTTCTTTGACCACCATTTCAAAAGAGAAATCAATCTCTTTTACACGTGAAACGTATACTGTACATGCACCATAATAGCACCTAACTGCTATTATCTATTCCCGAAAAATGAAATGCGGAGAGCTGGTTTTCATTTGTCATTTGTCGTATTTTATCGTAAGTCGTAATCTGTCATAATAATTCTGTTTTGAAATGTCAGTTTGCATATTGTAACGAATTATGCCAAGTTATTACACGTGAATGACGACTTATACGATATGAACCCATGCAGTGTTAAAATTCGAATATTCGAATATAGTTCATTGAGTGAGCTCATGCTCAAGAGCAGAACTGAGTCGCCGCCCTTTTAAACAATTACCTGTCTATTCGCATGTGCGTCACTTTTATTGCCTATCAATATAATGACAACGTTATTCCCCCTTTCTGATCGGATCTTCAACATCCAGTTGCTCACATCTGTAAAGCCGAGGAGAATATATGGTTGTTACAAGTCCAAATGTCGGGTGGCTAGCATTTTCCATAAGGTCAGGATTGTCTGAACACTGAATGTACGTAAATTAAATGTTTGCATGGAGCGAGGAACTACCTAACAGTGAATTGGGACGGTAAACAAATCTAAGCGAGGGTTTACGAAATGCATAGACCAAGTCGAGACTGGAAAGTGGAAAACGCTAAAATCACTGCAGTGTTCAAAAAAGGGATTATTAAAAAACCGGAATTCTCCTGGTAATCCACTTTGTTCTCAAAGCACAAGATTCTAAATCCCTGGGAATTTGAAATAGCTTCTAATGGTATTAAAGGGGTATAACTGTCGAATTTACTATAAACACTCAAGTGCATCAAGCAGAAACAACTGCTTTTAGAATACAATTAAAATTCCCAAGAAACTGAACACAATTAAAAATGAATACGATTCCGAGGGTTGCACTCCGTACAAAGTTGGAGCTAATGGTTGAATTATCTATTTGTGGTGAAAACTCTTCACCCAAAATGCATATTTGTATAACGTGTTTCCAAAGAATGTGCTGGCAATATTTGGAAGTAAAATATCTTGAGCTATTTTAACGTTCTCCAGAGTTTGCCACTAATCTGTAATGTTTTTAAGGCCAGTCTTATAGCGTGAGAAAGGCTCATGATCGCTAAGCATTCATGGCCGAGGCTATTATTAAATTAAACCTGCGCTATAGTAACTAATATAACTCACCATCGAAACTTGCTTTTTTAGTGATGTCATAAACAATCAATGCGATGGTAGAGTCCCGGAGGTAGGCAGGTAAAAGACAATGAAATCGTTCTTGTCCTGCGGTATCCCACATTTTAAATCTTATAGGACGATCTTCTGTGAATTTTAATCACAACACGTTATATTAAACAAGGTTCCGGTCAGCGGATAAAAGGGTGGCAATAAACCCACAGGCGTACGGGCCTAATAATTTGGGGTTCAAAATTTAAATTCAGTGCCAGTCATACAGTGCGATAAGGAATGTACGTACTAATGTAATTTTTTTCATAGGTAATGTGATTTCGGAATTCGAACACAAAAAAATTAGCAAAATGCAAATAGTGAGGCTTCTGGCAGGGACATGTCCCAGCTCTCGGAAGCTTTCGTCCAATTGAATAATGCTTTTCTATGCTTAGAGAACGAAGCTATGCTATTGGTTGAAACGGAAATGTATTGTAAAGTTCGGCAAATGAAAATCATTCTTGCCAGGAGCTGCGACACTACCCTTCTGGTTTATAGGGACCAGGGAAATGAAGACAGTAGTAACTTCCGCGTCGTAGATTTGGTGAATCTTGAACTCACTAATGTTTATTCTGTGGCGCCACAGTGCTTGCGTGTGTTCGTAGTCGTTGGGCTTTTGAGTACGAAATTTAGCACGCATTTTCTACCATTATCCCATTCATTATCCGCAAGAATTTACCCGCGTTTTCTACCATTATCCGCAAGAATTTACCCGCGTTTTCTACCATTACCCGCACGAATCTGTCCGCATCCGCCTTATCCGCACCCGCGTTTTCTACCATACTAAAAACTCGTACTCAAAAGCTTGGCGACTACGAGTTTTGGCTGATGGCGTAAGCAAACAACACGCGAGAATGACGAATTCAATGTCGTACTCGTAGTCACTGCTAATAAGGTTTACATTTGACTAAGGCTCCCGCCACCGCTACGAGATTCGTCACATTGACATGATTCGTTATACTTCGTATACTGACGCAATAGACTCTACGCTCTCTTGTCTGTAAATCTAAAGCTCTCTATTCTCGAATCCATTCTGTGACGGTTTCAATTCTTACTCACGCCATCCTGGTGTTTGCAGGAACTTTTTGATAGGAGTAGAGTTCCTGCATACACCAGGATGGCGTAGAAATGACATATGCTCTTCTGAAAAATTTCGGACACAAAAACATTAGCCAAGTACAAAGAGTGAGACTTCTGCTATGTCTATTCTGTGGCCAGTATTGCGTGATTGCTTTCGTGGGCTTGCGTAAGGTGGCGTAACACAAAAATTTGGTTAGCAATCGCGAACGTTTCTAATAGTCTCTTCAATAAATTAAGTTGAAAGTGAAAGATTTACAATGGTCCAAAATGGAAAAAACGTCTATTGTCTTATCAAGCATGCGTGCGGGGGATAAGAAAGTGGTTTTAGTCATAAATAAACCTAAAATGCTGTGAAAAAGTTACATCAACAAAATCTTTTTGGACGAATTAACCCTATTGCAGAAATGATATAATTGAAATTTTCTGTTCAACAGCTTTTATACCTAAGAAAATAGTTTTGGTGAAGAAATCCATCCCAATGGTTGAAGTATTAATATCTTCAAAAACATCATAAACTAATCTTGTTACCAGTGCCGTTTTACCAACTCCTTGATTTCCAAGGACTATTAATTTGTGTTCTACATTTTCAGCTTCCATTGAACTTCTCATGCTAGAGTCGTGTGGAGTTGCGCGTAATAGGGGTTTGTGACGTCACCTTCTATCAAAGTTGAATGACGTAATACAGTAGCCTGAAAGTGGCGCAAGCTCAGCGATCTTGGTTGAACGGTGAACGCTTTTCGTAATTTCCGATTGTTAATATACAAATTATTAAGTTCTGATTTTAAAGTTTAAACATACTAATTAATCAACTTAGGTTTTTAGATTCTGTATCCCAAAACAAAAAAATAAAAAACAAACAACTCCAATAAAAGCATATGAAAACCTTTGAAAACCACGACGCGTGTAATTTGTTGTATTGGTGCAATTTGACAGCACCTTGTCGTGACGATGTCGTTCTCCCAGGTCTTGCCATTAATGCGGCCGCGCGCCATTGTCGCATTAAGCTGTTATTCACGGCTAACAGCGAATGGAAATTTACGCCTCCAGGTGACTCACAGTGGGTGACTTAACCACGAAAAATTCATACAGGCTTTAGAAAATCGTGCACATCTGAAAATTTGTCTCCCCGCAAACAAAAATTGTGTTAGATTCAAATTGTTTTAAACGCGTACTCAATGTTTAATGAATCACATTGACATGGTTTTCGATTTCCAGAGACCGCTAACAAGCTTTTCAAAGAAAAAAACAAAAACACCTTTACTGATGTTTACTTTTAGTATATTAAGATTTACTTAATGTTTTATATATCGGTTATATAATAACCTAAATACTACATATGCGGTCAATAAATTATACACAATTGTTATTTTACAGTTCAAGCAATAACTTAAACATTACATTAATAATTGCTAAGCAAAAATCAAAGCTTCTCTATTCGAATAGGCATACGCGAAACTCGAAAATAGTTGAAAGGGTTGGTACATTTTTTCGTAAAGGTATACTATATATCTTAAAAAATCTTTTGCTTCTATTCAGAAATCTCAAAAATTGAGTTTAAATTTTAATCAGGCAAGTAATGTATCTATTTTCGAATTGCGCAATATAAAGTATTTACATATCGTCAATGTGAACGAACGAAAGTGCTTGCGGTACATAAGAAATTGTACGTACTTAGCTCGCGCTTATCGAAATGGTCGTCAAACCAGCGACATACTGACAAAACACGGGAAGAAACTCAGAGTCTGACACTGATTGTTTGGTTGAACGGAACGCCTCCAGCAGAATGGTGTCGTGTTGTGATACCAGAAATCTCAGCTCCTACGAACAAAAACGCTGTCTGTCAATCTACAGTGTCAGTGGTCAATTACAATACGATTTAAGGATTTCTCACCTTATTTTGGGAGTCACTGATACGCCCATCAATGTGCAGTTGCGCAATGGCTTCCGAAATTTCCTTCCACTCTGTCGAAAAGCAAAAAAAAAGTTCACAGCCGTTGATTTTGCTCAGCATACCGTATGGTTACAAGACCTGGTTTTTTATTAGACTAAACAATAATATCAGTCGACATATCAGCAACCACAAGAAATTCTCGTTTATTGTACACACCTTTGCTCAAGGCATCAATACCCATATCAAGAACATGCGTAGATTCGGGAGACATTTGAGCAATCTCACGAAGTATTTCCGAAAGTTCGAGTGTCTCTTCGAAGACATCGAGTGACATTGTGCCATCCTTCGCTTCTGATGGCTTACCAAGAGGTACGTATGTGAACGATGCCGAATCGCTACTGGTGTAATTGTTTGAGAGGTCCCCACTAATTTCAACGTTGACAGTTAGAGGACTGGTTATGGGGTCTTTGAGAGGGGGTGACTTCACCACACAAGCACCCTAGAAAATGTACAGAAAACACCACACAGGTTGCAATTAAATGCTCACTCTTAAGCTTGAATTATTATATAAATAATAAATTATGTTTGTAAATAATATATATTCTTTATTACGAAGCCTTTTTAAAAATATTTTCTATATGTTGTTTCTAACCGTGTTTGTTTTGCTCCTATCAATCTCCCCATAAGCTTGCCACATCTCACCTAAAACGCAAAAAGACAATGTTCGGTTTGATTCCCGCTAAAGTAAACACACAACAAGGGAGCACCCTTTGGTTGACATATGGGCCTATACGAAAGCGCCGGTCGCTTAGCGACAAAAATTGAAAATAAATGTATTAAATACGTAAATAAAAATAAATACGGAAGCAATTCTCAAGCGATATTTCCGAAAATGTATCCCTGCAATTATCCATCCCCTCCAAGTATTTTAGCGTATACTTGAGAATTACTAGAAACACAAACCATACAACAGATAACGAACACATACATACGTACAAATCAATTACTTAAAACATTAAAACATCTGTCATTCAATCGGGACATGGCCCTAAATGGGTGTTTAACGTGTCAAAATAAACACAAAATTAGGGAAATATCATTGTGCGATTTTCTGTCACATGCAAGCGTGAAACAAGTTTTGTAACATTTAAAAAATAAATTGTACAACAGATGTTCAAAGTTTACGTAATTGAACACCAAGGAACAAACACTTTCAACAACTAACAATAAAACGTTTGCAACTGTTTTTCCCCTGTCCCGCCCTAATCGAAACAAACACAGAGTGGAAAACAGTTGAAAACGCTTGGATGTTTCACCACAACGAAAGAGTGGGAAACAAAAAACGGCATACCCATTCCCCCCGGTGCGCGCGCGAGATTCCTCAAACATCCCCCACGTTTAAATCCTTCCTGGGACACCACCCCCACACACGTTTTTCCACGACAACTAACGTTAAATTTTTTTTGGATTTAGTTCTTACTGTTCCTCTCTTTGAGAATATTTTGTCTTAAAGATCACAATGACTAGCACGAATGCCGCCCAAACTATCACTGTAATCAAAGAGAAAATTTCTCAGGGGACACATTCTACGAATCCAGGCGCCATAATCTGGAACCAAATAGAAGTAAAACACAATAAGCGAAAACAAACAGAAACTGTCGAAATGGTAGAAGTACGTTGGTCAACCAATGTGCGATAGAATTACACACATACATTTGTGAAGACAGCTTTATGTAGCAATATACATGGCTACCATTTTCTGACAAATATTTCCATCAAAATATTGAAACGGATATTTGTTAATGCAACCAGTTCTAGGGGGATTGACCAACGTTTTGTTGTAACACACTTTTTTGTTATCAAACACGTTAACACGCCGCAGTCTTCCAAAAATCGAATGAACCATTTTCTGAAGACAATCATGTATAATTATTTGAAATTTCTCAGGGGATCTCAGGGTAATTATAGTAAATCATGTTAAAGGTCAAGAAAAGGGTTAGTCAACTCGATAAGCAACGTGCACCATAATTGCATGTATCTTGTCACAAACCAAACTTTTGATTAGTAAAAATTCACTTTAACAATCGACTCAATAGTTCTGTAAGCATGCAGCGCATGCGCATAAAGGTTTTTTGGATGCGTCAAAAAAAGTAGCAACAGAAAACGCAACGTGTTAACGTGCTTTAGCTTCTCAAACTCGTTCTGCGTATCAAGGAAAAAGTCGCAGTTCATTGGGAAAATAAGACGGGGGATTTTTACGTAAGACCGCACCAAAATCTGCCACTATTCAAAAAATGGGGACGTTTTTATGAAGTATAGTATTTCATGGTGTATCTAACAACAAACTCGCACAAACGACCTCATTTTTTTATAGCCTCTGATAATGATGCGCTCCTGCGAATTTGGACAAACTCTAAAAAACGCTAGAGGTCTATCGGCGTAATCAAGCATTTAGTTTCGATTTTGCTCAGAGAATGAGAAGCAAACTCTAAACATAGCTGTTCGTGTCGCAACGATTTAAATCTTTCCGCTGCCTCGCAGTGAACAATTTTTTAACAATAGTGTGTCACAACAATATCAGAGATAAAATTTCCTTCACCATTTCTGTAAGTTTCTGTTTTACAACAATACCATTATTTACAATAATATGCTGTTTCTGGGATTTTTAGTTCCCAATATTCGAACAATTTTCCTATGTACACGTGTCTTCTTAGGGGCTGTTTACATGAGCCCGGTTACCCGAGATTCAACGAAGCGTGAGAGGACTTTGAGGTATTGAAATGAGCAGATAACATGATCCTGGCAGTCGTATAATCACCACAACAATAGAATGCGCTTGTTTGGTGTCATAAAGACTTATTTCAATACCTCAAAGTCCTCTCACGCTTCGTTGAATCTCGGGTAACCGGGCTCATGTAAACAGCCCCTTAAAGTGCTATTCCTGTTGAAGGAGACTCGCCTCGTCGAGACTGTTGGAGAACAGTTAGAACTCTTATAAGTTGTATTTAAATAATCGCTTTCGTGAAATAAATTAAGAAAATATTATGGTTGTGTATTTTACAATTAGAGGCTAACAGGTGAAACGTTTTTTACCTCTTTGGTAAGTCTATACCCCATTTTATGGTATATATATTGGTTTATTTGTCAATTATATTAGGGTATTATATAATTTATTCTTTCAAGAATAGTTTAGACTTGTTGATATTAAATATTTTTTATAGATACTCCAATTATTCTTTAGTTCAGTGATTGCATAGCGCGTAATATGCACCGAAGGCTCCGCAAATTTATAAAATTAGCCCAAGCATTGCCATGTCTTAATTTAAATATTATATATTCATTTGTTATTTAATTCGACTATTTACATATGTAATCTTATGTCTTACTTTCTTTTAATTGTGCCTACAAGAAAATTTTAGAGCATTTCATTGGTTTATACGCGGGCATAATTTACAGATTTGGGTGTAAATTTTAATTCGCCTATACTTCTCCCTTGCAAATAGCTTAAAACAACATAGGAATTGTTGCTCGAAACAAAAAAGTAACGTCAGGCTGATCGGTTTGAAAATGAGTATCTTGCTCATTAATTATAGTCGAAATGAAACAGTCGAACTCGCTACCACGTCAATCGAAATTTATTCTTGAAATAGCACTTTTATCATGCTATATCTCAAAAATCGGAAGTTGGATTAGGTGAACCAATTACACAATAGAATGTTATTACAAGGAATTTGAACAAAACCTTGACTTTTTAATCCAGTTTGTCTTCAGCGCTGGCAGGCACTGCACATAGTAAAAGATATAGCCAAGATAAAGGCTTAAGGCAATAAAATTAACAGCTAAAAATATACAAGTACTACACAAGACAATTACGATTACAATAAACATAGAGCAGACAAAATTACCCAACCAAACCGCTGGCATGTGAATAGAAAAGACTTGTTGGTTTTTGCAAAAGATATTCTTAATCACACTTCCATCCTGCCAGTTTATTTTTAAACTTAGTAAAGAAAAATACAGCCATTTTTTATATTATCATTTTTCATTTTTTACAGAAACTAGTATTGTTTTAGAATTTGGAAGGTTTCATAAAAATATCACATGCAAACGTAAGTGTTTTTGTTGAGTGTTTGTGTAATTTCTGAAAAATGAGCTGAGGTGCAAAAATGCTGCAAATGAATCGTGCAATATTCGAGATGTTTTTGAGAAAACCAATGAGTAATGAAGTCATGAATGTGCATAAGCAAGTGCATTGTGAACACATACAGAAAGACAAGCAGAAATTAGAATGAGATGAACGGAAATAATAAATACAACAAGCATGTAACACAAATAACATTTCAAAAAACCTTTTGCTGACATAAAGCAAACAAAGTTGCTCTGTACATTTTAAACAGAGCCAAAACCAAAATATTAGTTTTAATCCTGAAGTCTGAAGCACATGAAATAGTAGCACTTTAACACTATTCTTTAATAGAACATATAACCCTTAAAATGAACTCCCAATTACTTCCTTAGTTGTTACATCTGTTTTCAAAAAATGCTAAAAGCCAGAGAATCCTACATTTCAAATTCAAGTTTTGTCAAGTCACATATACCTATTTCCTATCAAGATGCATTTCCAAACCACAATTTCAATTTTTCACCACTTGTATTTTATATAGATATATAAAACATATGGTGTTTAAAATGAAGATTTAAATTTTTTAAGTTTAAATTTAAATATTGCAATTTTGAAAACAGGTGTTAGGCTATTGAGCAGATTTGTCACTCGATTGTTATTAAAAAACGACAGGAAACAAATAATCTTTGACTTTGGATCACTTTAGTTTCAGCAAAAAGTTTCAAAAAGAAATAAAGACAAAATTTACATACCATTTGGTAATTCTCCATAAAATCTCACTTGGAACCCTGCAAGAAAGAGAAAACTATTGTTGAGAAAAACAATAAGGAAGTTATGCAAAAACCCAACTTAAACACAGCAAATGCACAATAAGAAACGTTTAACAACAAACCTTTTAGGAATTTCTTCCCAATAATGCCAATTTCCTCACCACCTGTCACATAACCTTGAACTGGTCTCATCCACCAGATTTCAGGATTTCCTGGGGGAGCAGCTGTATCAATAGGTTCAATATTAGTTATACACAGACTGATTTAAAAGCATATTTTTACATCAATTTTTGATACAACCTTAGGCTAAGTCAGGGACAATTCTGATTGATAGCGTATAGGGCTATTAATACTTACTACACTGAAAAACTTTTGACTTGCAAGTAATAGTCTGACTGGGATAACCAGGTATTTCTGCAGTCATAACAAAACAGGCTTCTTTCCTTTCTGATTTCCAGTCAACAGGATTTAAACCTCTTCTTCGTAATTCTTTGTCCGCCTCAAAATTCCGCCGTCTCTTCAAACTGATGCAATCTAAGCTGAAAAATAAATATGCACTGCAAATGTGAGTATTTTCAAAGGAAGATCACCTAGAATGTGTCATATCTATCAAGTTCTATTACTATGAATTTTAACAAGACTTTAAATTTTTACTTACACAGCAGTCATTTCAGTTTCTGGTCCTACCAGCACTTGAATAGCACCAACACCATCTAGTAGGGTTGTATTTTGGCAAGGCAATTTAGTGGACCCAGGACCACACAACAGATGGAAATGGGGTGTTCCATTACTTGTTGCAAGATATACAGTGACCCACAATGGTTCATTGTATCCTTTTACCTGATATAAAATACAATTCAAGGGGAATTTAATTATGAAACAAATAAGTGTGTCCATTTCCAAAATGTGCATTTAATGGCACAAGTGAAACAAACTGCAATAGGTTACACAATAATGGAACAAGTGAGTATAAAGAATATTACCTGAAATGTAGGGAATGTCAGCTCAGATGAACCATGAACAGGCCCACGACATCCTTCACTCTCGTACCTGGCTCTGTAGTTCTAAAATATTTAAACAACATTAATATTTTGAGGAATCAAGTGAACATTCACACAAACATTACTATTTTTAACATTACTTTTCTCATTCAACATTGTTTTCACTATTCAGAACATAGATTAAATTCAGTGCATAGAGAATCGGACATGTTTTTTACCTTTACAACTCCATTTGCCCTACAGCATATTGTAATTGTTTTTCTACTGTTTCTATATTTTTAAACCATGTACAGTTTCGGTTACTACAGTCTTCAGCCATTCATTTTTAGAGACAACAAGAATCAATCAGCCTTGTAACATTTGTTGTTGATAATCTACACTTTATATACCATAAATATTACAGTGTATATCAATGAACTACTACAATAGGTAGGTCAACCTACCCAAAAAATAGTCATACAGAGTACACTTAAATGGTTCCAAACTTCAAACAACTCAATGAAGCAAGTGAAATGTTTATTCTTTATTACAGTATTGTAATATTAAATATGGTTAGATTTTTTGTATTGCATAAGATAAAATTTACAGGTATGCATAAAAATTTAAATACACAACACATGGACAAATACTTATGAAATAGAAATGTAAACTTTTATTTAGTATGTACAAACATCTAAATGATACTGTGGATTATAAGCTATTGTTACTTAACACAAACCTGCTCAGGCTGTTCAACCATGACTATAGAAGGCTTAACAGGATCAACCGTTTTCATTACTTTGCAAGGAACTTCATTACTATATGGACTGGATGGTCTTTTTTTCCCCAGAGTAAGCAAAGAAAGTTCATGTTTATTCTTCTTAACATTACCAGGTAAAGTTGAAGGAGTTTCATCTTTCTTTAGCGAATTTGTGACAAGAGTGGTCAAAAGATTGGATAGCAAAGAACGCTCATCTGTCGTCTTGGCAGCAACCAGTAGCTCCAGTAATTTCTTAACAGTCTTCTCAGTAAATCGAGGGGTTTGTGGCTTATCCTGGAGTAATTTGCCATTTTTGACATTACTAGGATGTCTATCATCTTCACTTTCTGTCAAAGGTGCAATGTTTTGGAACTCCTCTTCAGGTATATTTGGTAAATTAGGTGAAGATGGAGAGCTAGGACTTGATGAATCACAAGAAAAAGGTGACCTAGCCATACCAGAATCAACACTAGATGGGCTATCAATGTATGGTAAACCAAACAAGTTTTCACACATGTCAACTAAAACAGAAATAGAAACCTATCAGCATAGGAAGCCCCACTTTACCACCATCAGCAATAATGACATTATGTAGTATAATACATTTTGTAGGATTTAGTGTATGCACTGTTTTGCTGCAGCCCTTGAAATTCCACAACATAGAAACAGGAAACAAATTTCTTCAGGTCTGCCATCAGGACATTGGGACAAAAAATGACAAATCTTCTATTCAACAGGTTTTAACACTTGCTTGGAAGTGGTATAATAGTAAATAAATTGAAATTTAATGTATATATTTTATTTCTCTATGACTTATTTGCATGAAGTGACTAAAGATATGGAACCTCATATCTGTTGTTTATAGATTGTTTATACATTTCAAGTCTGTTGCTTATACATTGACAAAGAATATGGAAATAACCAACAACAATATATTGCAATATAGCAATAACTATGTAAATTAGTAAAACACAGTGTTTCAAAGTAACATTTGAATAGTTTGTTACATTTTTACAATCAGCATTTGCAATGTATTTAAACTTTCCATCTGGGTCCAGTTGTATAAAAGACTAGTTAACTTTAACTGTAGTTAAGGACAGAATTTAACTATGCAAGATGTAGTTTTATACAACCAGCCCCTAAAGGCAAACAAATCCTCCAAAAAAATAATTAGATTTAAAAAAGTCAAAATAGGCAACTTTAACATAGTAAAACACTGTATTGTAATAATTTGAATAACTATACTTAAAAGGTATTAGTTATAAAATATGTACAACCCATGTTAAACTATGGTATTGTTATCATGAATCCAAAGCAATCCCAAAAATAGCTGAATTCATAAAAATTTCTAAAAACATTTCAGTTATCCCAAGTTAAAATTCACGATGACAACCATATAGGCTTAGACTTCACATCCGCCATAACAATTCTCAAAGCAGCATTTTCACGATAAAAAAGCAAAAGTTGACTGGACATGTAGTCTTACTTGCTACTCAATGCAAATTACAAACATGTTGCAGTTGCAACAAATCCATAACAAATAGGTGAAAATCCTTACATTAATCTTTCTGCTGAATGTAAAAGAAGTCAAGACACACACAATGCTTATAATTAGATAAATATATTCAGAGCGAAACCTTACCAATTGTAGTCTACATAACTTCAAAAATAAATTGCTCACGAATAAATTGTATGCCGGGATGACTTTAAAACATAGGATGAAGCGTCGAATTAAATAACTCTACTTAAAAATTAACACATGAATGTTGGAAATTTTATAAAACATGTATTTACTATTCCACTAGGGCAGACTACTATATCCTATATAATTTGTTGTTAACCAGATCATTCCCCAAGAATGTTGCAATTTTAAATATGATTTCCTAACATGATTTTATTTAGGCAACATGTTTTAATCCCTGGTTACTGTTTTTTATACTGAACCAAAGGTGAATTTTCATCTCTATGGTATGCAAGGTATGGAAACATCAATTTTGAGGCAAGCTGGACTAGTAAAGCTCTGAAGAAATATTATGATAGGATTATTAAATACTAATAATGATTTTTAATATATATGGTTAAAATAAATTTTAAATTGTTATAAAATTATACAGTTCCTATGTTATTAATTATCAATAAAACTTATAGCTAAGGATGTATTGTAATTTAAAAAATAGCATCTGAATCCAAATTCTAGGTATTCACATTTTACACATTACATACAGTAAAGTTTTAGCACAAGAGCAAGACAGGATGGAAGACAGATGCATCATGTAAACACAGAGTAGCACATCACATACATATGATGAGCAAACCAATTAATACTTTGAATAATACCACCACAACCTTATATGGCCGGCAACAAAGCCTGGAAATAAATTTCAAGGATTGTCCCTTAAAATTAAATGAAACTCACATGGTTTTGTATCAACATAAAAACCAAAAAATGCAGGTCTGATCGACGCCAGACGTATATCTATGACACTTCTAACAATCAAATGCACCTCAAACATAAACCATATTTTGTCAAAATATAGATACGCTTTTTTGAACAAATTTGCGAGTTTTCCCGCAATTTTGTCCGCGAGGTGTTATTTCCATGCCATTGAGTAGCATTTTAGCAATCGTTTCCATTTGATTGTTTTTAAAATACCATATATAAACGAGCACCAAGTGTTAACTATGACCGGGCCTTGTTTCGACAAATATTTCAGGAATTTCTATTTTTCAGCATAAACAACAATTTTAGACGGGGACATATGAAATGCTACTGCCTTTCTAGAGGGTTTTCACAGGTAAATAATTTAAAAATATCACAAAAGGACACGAGATTCTAAAGCGAAATCTGCCATGCATTTAAACATGCACTACACATACCTTCGTTTTGTGTGCTAAAAGACTCACCAAAACCGGCTTGTTCACTCATATTATGCAGAAACGTTTCTTAAATAGCTTAGATGCAACTTTCTTAATACGCTTTCGAAAAATTATGACAAATAAATTTTCAAAATTGTACAAACACGAACATACAAAACCAAACTCCAACTAAAAATGATGTCAATCCACCTACTAGTGCCAGTTTTTTTGCTCGGTTAGAGCCTAAATTCGCGCCAAAAACTGGGGCCGATTGTCCAAATATGGAAATTTTCCCATCGTTCATAGTACGCTTGCACTGACCTATGAGACTATGAGACTATGACAATTTACAAATGAATCATGTTACAAAAAACTTTGAGAAATTAAATAGCGTAGGCACTAGGCAGTAGCAACAGAACTAAGCGGAACGTTTATATTTCAAAATAGGAGGCGTTATTTTTCTACCTCATAAATAAAAAGAGGAGACCATACAAAGGTGCAACCCGAGATGGACTGAGTAGTAACATTAGTCAACAATCATTCATTATCGAATATTAAATCTGTTCTCATATATTTGTCGTTTACTGTTGGATTTATTTGAAAAAGTGCCATGCATCCTCGAAATTTTTAGAAAAAAACTCCTTTTGTGTTCTTATGATTCTCTTCACAAAGGCATCTAAGCTGTTAAATTTTATCACAAGGCGGAAATAACGTCCAAGCCATTTAGCTTCCTTTTGTCAGTTTTGCGTCATCTACAAAGGGGTTCTTTCCTCGTTCTTTTCAGTGTCACGTTTCTGGTATGCGTAGGCGCACGTACGCGTACAAAGACGAAATTTAGGCCAAAACTTTTTTTTAAATGTAATAGTATGGGTTCGAGTGCATGGCTTCGAGTTTTAAGACTGCAAAAAATACATTATATATAGATGCAAAAAATATAGGCGAGAGGGTATTTCCGCAACTTTAAAACAGGATGTTAAGTGTTTATAATCCAAAAGGCAAATCAAGTCTTAATCAAATTTAGGTTTAAAAGAGAAAGAACACTGGATTGTTTTTAGCTTAAGATACCCTTTTATAATAAGACGAACGGTTAATCTTATTTCCAACAATCACTTGGCAGCTCTTAACTTTTTTTCCCGGAAATTTCCGGGGAAATTACATGAGTCATGATGACCAGTAAACTGTAATAAAACCTGGAACGCTAACTTGGCCGCCATCTTTGTGGAAACGTAGAGAGTAATTATCTGGGAATATCTAGAACTACGTAAAATACAAGGCATTTGCTAAATTTTAAAAAATTGAACGATTTTTGGCTTCAACCTGGTCATGACTTACATGGGGCGAGTTATCCCAGCTAAACGAGGAGAAAGCTTAAGTCTCTGATGTAATAGACTTTTTACCTCGCCTGGCCGGGATAACTCGCTCCATGTAAACAGACCCTTACTGGCTGCTTCGATGTCATTGACTCGCTGTTTTCAACCGTTCTTATAATGACGTTGAAAGCGGAATGTCTGATGCTAAAGTTTGATTGGCTCCACAAAACTATCGAGCCAATCAAACTCCGTGATACATCGGACTTTCCGCGTTTGACTTATGAAAAAGGTTTATTGGACACTGTTGTTCAGTGCATGGCGTAACGGACGAGGTGGGACCCTTGCGTATATTCGGTATTGTTGGAATCCTGCATGCTTGTCAGCAATTATTTTTTACTCATCCCATATTGTTGCTTTATCTATCCTGGTGTAGATTACATTAATGGGGACACTAGTCTCTAGGGCTCCCAGCGGCCGGGAACGCTTCGATTCTCGGCCTAAGCTAATTATATAACCATATGGCCAACCTAACTGGCAAATTTTGCATTACTGCACTCGGAAGTAAACCAACATAGCCTGCACGCAGAGTTAAGCCCTTCGAGTTAAACCCCTCGAGTAAAAGCCTTTTTCGAGTTCAGCCCCGATCATGCCCTTTTCGTGGAAGCCTTAACTCGAAGTACGAAACACGATTTTATCATTCGAATTAAGCCGCGGGTCTTAATTCGTAGTACGAAACATGGCGTTTGTTTACTAAGATTAGTGTTTCTCGAGTTATGCCTGGCCGACTTTTAAAATATGTGAACAAATTAATACGCCTGGAAATACCAGATAATTGGATCATTATGTACGGGGAAAAGTTGTTACGTTATACCAAAATGTAGTAAATGTTTTTGCACAAGCGTTAATTAAGGTATTGCGAATCTGCGATTCATTTATATTACACTTTTTGAATTATTATACAATGTGCCCAAATTTTAATTTTTTCCGGATTTGTAACAATAAACTTCATTTTATTTTCCGGTTTAACAAAGATTACCAGAAAGAATGTGTTGACCTTTGGCAAGAAAACTGGTTTCAAAAACTCTGGCTATGTATCTCTTTTTCAGTAAGCCTGAATTTTCCGGCTGAACGTTGCCCAAATTTCTTGATTCTCGAGATTTCGAATCTGGTCAGTGAATTCCCGAAGGCGGCGGAGAAATGTATATGGATCGTTTTGAATTGGATAAACTTAGACCAAGGAGTTCAAACTCAAACTAGATGTAGCTCGTGAAAGACAAAAATATCTATATTTATTGACATGTGCTCGTGCAAAAATATCACGCCGGGAAGAAATTGAGACGTTTGGTATTTTACTCAAACGTAACAACTTTTCCACGAATAATGATCCAATTATCCCGCATTTTCAGGTGTATTTATAATTTGTTCATATATTTCAAAAGGCGGGGCATAACTCGAGAAACACCATTAATTCTTAGTCCAATAAGTCCTATTTCGTACAACGAGTTATCATTTTTGGTGTACTCTTTATAGGGGATACCGTTTTTGGCCACCCTCATATTAATCAACATTTTGAAAATCGGAGATTGTTCACAGAATGACGTCATTACCGTTCTTATGGTAACAACAATTTTACTGATATCTCGTGAAATTAGTCTTGGGTATCCCTGACTCAAACTTGGTGGGTATGGATGTATCCCCACATGCAGCGGTCATGAATTGTTAACAAGCTACATAGGGCCACTTCTCTGTGTAACGCAATCGCCTAGATGTTCTAATTGGCTGGAAAATGCAATTGACTGGCTGTGAATAGGGTATTTATGGTAATGTACTAATGCTTTGCGTAGTAAGATTGCGATTATTCCCAATTCTGTGCGGTATGCCTCGATTTTCATGCAAACAATGTACACAGGGTCGCTACAAAATTAAACGGTTTAATGAAAAGTTTCGTTTTACATTCACTTCTAACATGAATAACATCACATGCATGATGGACATCGTGCACTATTGTGGTCTATCGCATCCAATATCGCATCTACCCGCAAATATTGTGCCTAATCCTATCGCATATAACCATATATATATTTGATATCCGACATATTGATGCTGTTGCATTTATCCGCCAGTAACGCTAGAAGTAGTGGAATATTGTCTCGGCTTTTAAACATTACTAGGATATTTTCATTTTGGCAATATACGAATATCGACAGTGCACATGCATGCATGTACATGATCACGCATCATGCTACTTACAGCAATTACAAAAACATGGAAGGTTTGGCAATCTCTCTGCTTTTACCATGACTCCTGGGCCAGGCCTTTGCAACGTCATGTGAAACTCTTCCAGTCCTGACACATTAGGAAGTTGAGTCATGATGATTATGTTATTATTAAAATATTTTGGTGCGTTTTATATCCAAAATCACCAGCCAAAAATAATTATATGATATAATTCAAAGTATGCAGTATGATTTCATTTCAGGGAAACTACCAGATGTTTGAGGGTCGTGGGAGTACAACGTCATATCACCATCGATGAAAATTGTTTTAGAGCAATCAGTTTTTGAGTGACTAGAGAATCAGCATGGAAAATATTCAAAATATTTCAATTTCGTTTAGGGAATGTCACTAAGCGATGTGATTTTAAACCAGAGACAGACACATTTCCAATGCCACGTGAGTTACAAAATCCAAAAAAAGACTGAAATTTTAGCGTCGACTTTATATGAATAGGGATCTTTACAATGCCACAAGATTTGACCGCAATTTCGTGTCAAAGAGAATGTGGGAAGTCCCTACAATCCATCATCAGACACTTACTGCCGGAATTACTGCCATTATTGCAATTGGCATGGTGACAATTAATTCCTGCATCGGAAAATTCCGAACTTTGATACAAAGTTACTGATATACGACTACGAGACAGTAAGAGACGAGCATTAACATTGTCATGTATGAAAGACACTTTCAGTTTTTATAGAAAAATATATTACAAGATCCTTAGTTAGATTGCATGTTGTTGTTAAGCCAATTATACAGGAATTTCGAGACAGCAGGTAAGTTAGTAAAAAATTCATATACTTTTGTTGAAAAATTTGGTCGCCATCTCAATTCTACCATTGGAATTTTAAGCTTTGCTCAAAAAAGGAAGAGGCAAGTGTATAGTCATGTACAGTAAACACGCGGTATTATCTCGACAACTCATAAAAATATTACAACCTAGTCATTTTCTATCGACGATGACTCAGCGATATAGGCTATAGATGATTACTCAGCAATACAGGTTGAGAAAAAAACCCCTGACACATTTGAAATTCATATTAGCTGCGAATTTATGGCTGGAATATGACAATTCCCATGTACAATCAACAAAAACGATTTGATAAAACTGTTCTTTTGTATTTACAGAGCTTAGAATGCATTTTAACTCCCAATGGGAACAAACTTTATGCTTCAGGTTAATTGATATGATATGCTTCGTATACCTATGAAATATTCAACTTCTGCCACATTACAGCCGCTATGCGACTAATTTGAATTTCAAAGGTGTCAGTTTTTTTACTCACCCTGTATATCATCGTGATCAGCCCGCTCTCAGCCGTGATCTAAGAATATACTTGTATATATCAGGATTATCAGGAGCGTAATCGCTCCCATAGAAATGATCTTTCACAAAATCCCCTCCACATTCCACTGGTATACCCACAAAAGAAGTATGGGAATTCCCTACTGAAAACTGAGTTATTCTATATTTTTAGATCACGAAATCATACACTATATTGTCTGGACTGAATCATGCATGATGATATGTCATATATTGATTATCTTCTGAATGAATAACTGAAGCCATCAAGTCAGAACCCCAGGCCCAGCTTGTGTATTTGTTATATATCGGAAGGGCTTTCTTCGGTCCGGACCTTCATCAGTGAATTATGGGAAATTCATACATTTTTGTACAAAAATATTTTGAAATATCAATTTGTAAAAAAATCCGATCTATTTAATATAGCACGAAGGAATTTTTTGTGTAGTTTTAGAATGAATTTCAAATTTCAAGTTTAGAATGAATTTCAAACGATTGAGGTAAGTCAAAACTAATCATCACATGCCTATGGCTATGCCGTTTTCGCGATTTAGGCCATTTAGAATATATTATACATACATTTCATTTTTCGAGAGACGAGAGTACATCTAAAAATGACTTGTAACGTTTTACGAACGTCATTTACATCCGAATTTTACATAGGCGAAAATAAATCATTTACAACAAAATGGAAACTAGTTAACCAGGCATCACATGTAGCCTACGCCGTTTTCGAACGCCGTGCTTCTCATATGACAAACGCATTAACACAAGAGAGTCTAAACTCGTACCCAGGGGTTCATAATAAATATCTAACATGCCAGGCCGATAGATGGTACAGATTGTGCTATACTTCTGGTGCCAGTTGTTCAAAAGCCGGTTAGCAGCTAGCTTAACCCTGGGTTAACTCAAATTTTTACGTCAGTAATTTTAATCGCTCGGTTATGCGGTTGAACCTGTTTTCCCATAGATATTTTGTGGATAAATAGAAGTCTTATTTTGCAAGGTCTTGAAACAAACAGCAGTGCAGAACCATATAAACCAAAACAGCTGGGTAAAATTTAACCCAGGGTTGGCGCTAAACTAGCTTTGAACAACCGGCCCCTGGTGTCATGTTGTTTAGTTGTCAGTATATAACAGGGCTGTTATTATTAGTTTATTAGTAATTAGAATATATGATTTGAAATTTGTCACAATAAGGTATTTTTGTGCTCTTTTTGCGGTCATAGGAATTAACGATACCCATCATCATCATGACATCATCATCCGTCGGTTCCGAATGTCAAATAACGTCAAAGCCTTTATTAACAGGAGGAACCGAGGTAGGAGAAATTTAAAGAAATATGCCAATACAGAGATTACTTTTTATCGTGTAAAATATTGATGTCAAATGTCTTGGCCAATGGCCAGTCGTCTTGGCTAGCATTAGTAGCATATTTTTCATCTTTATAAACAATCCCAGAATGTAACGTGGTTCTTGAGAGTTGAGATGGCAATCAAAATTCAATAGTTCTTACATGACGTTTTGCAAATAGATCGACTTACGTGGCATTAGAGAGTGTACAGGAAAAAACACAAATTGATTTAAATTTTTAAATAAATTTTAGACTTATGTGCCACAAAACGTTTGAATATACCATGGATCCTATATAGAATAAAAAATACACACATCACGTTGTCATCACTCGTCACTCGATTAAACTTCTGTTCAGTCATACATGTGTTCAATGGTGGCAATTAGGAATAGCGACCCTAAAATTACTGTTGTTTAACCTATCTAGAGGTTTCTCACGTAACAATAAATTCAAGGAACGGTAGATAAAATCAAATTTGTGAACAGTTACGGCTACGCCTGGCTGTATCTATATTTTTATTTATTTAATTATTTTTATGTGTAAAAATGTCAGCGAGGCAAACCGCGGGCTCAATATATTGCACTGTCATCAATAGTCACATTTGTAAAAATCTCGGCAAGGAAAAATTAGGAAAAATGATGTGTTATTAGAGTTAAAGGTCGTGTCTTCTGAAAGCCTGAAAGAACTGAAGGACTTCGTATTTACAGAAAAGATAATGTTATCGTCCAGTAGCGTCAGTTTTCTCATTTACGCAATCATGCTATGCAATGTAAACACAGTGCTTTGCGAAGATCATAGCTTAACTAGTACAGACTACTCCAAGACGGTACAGGTAAGAAAAAAGACTTGAATGCCCCACTTCAGTGAAAAGTACCATGAATTTTAGCAAACAATGACTAGACTGCCAACCAATTGAGATGATTTATGTTTGTTGTCAAAAATACTACAAAGGTCATAATGATAACACTTGGTCAAAACACATGTCACTGATCTCAAATGCCTCCTCCCTGATCAAATATATACCCAGCCAATTTACTTGTGTAGCATTTGTAACAATTTAAATCCTCGTCCTCATTCAAATGCCCTATGCTACAATTTTAAAAACACAAGTGACTAGGTAGCAAGATGCTAGTGATATTGTCACCCGGAGCTTTCGACATAATAGCACATCACTATCAGTTTTCCAGCCTATGAACAGACCAAATAAATTTAACAAACCAAAAAAGGGTTATGAGTCTAGGCTATGGTTTGTGTGCTGGAAGGTTGCTCGTCATATTTTGTTGAATGTTTTTGGTGGATGTTAATGAAAGGCATTTATTACAATTACAAAGAAATAATACCAAGAAAATAATAATTATTTAAATAATACAGATAAGTGTAATAATATGGCATACTACCGTATATTAACATTGGTAGGTGAGAAGAACATTGTGTTTGTTTGAGAATACAAGTGAAATACACTATGAGGTAAATTGTAAAAAACATAAATATTTTAGAATATGATTTTATAAACTGACAAATTCTCTATAAAGTTAAAGAATAAATGGATAATGCTAACTTTAAAATCAACATAATTTAATATGATTAAACATTAACACATTTAACAGACAACTTTATCTAACCACATGAGGCACAAGAGATGTCGACCATTTTGTAAATTTAGAAACAAAAGAGAATAAACCAAATGCATCTTGGCCACATGTATATTGGCTAGATTCTGTACAGGCACCTCCCTTTTTCTGGATTGACACTCTGAATCATGTCCCTAATTGGAAGTGCCTGCCCCACCACTTTTGGCATACTTGATCCACAGCCTCATGTTCACCTCTTACAACTATTGGTTTCAGCAGTATTCTTCTCTTGCAGACAAGTGATGAGGTGAAATCTAAAGGCAGCCATCCTTTGGGAAAATTTTATGGCTTTGTGCACGGATTTGTTGCGTCGGTGTCCGTTATTATAGTCTCAGAACTCGGTGATAAAACCTTCTTCATTGCAGCCATTATGGCGATGAAGTATCCGCGAATGACGGTGTTTACTGGTGCTCTGGGGGCACTAGGATTTATGACTGTCCTCTCGGCAGCATTAGGCTATGCGACTACCATCATTCCGAGGAAATTCACGTTCTATGTGTCCACCGCACTTTTTGTATATTTTGGTTTGAAAATGTTACACGAGGGTTACAAAATGGATCCAAATGAAGGACAAGAAGAATACGAAGAAGTTCAAGCCGAACTTAAGAAAAAAGAAGAGGAGGTATTCAGAATGATTCATGAAATTGATAGTGCGGTAGCACCCGGAGTTTGAGACTACATATGTCATATACTCGTCTCCAGAGCCTCCTCTTAAGGTCTAAAATCTTTTGTGGAGACTTTAACTTGGAGTATAGACAATCTAGATGACAATATCTTTTAGATAGTCTATGCCAGAAAGTAAATGGTTAAATGCTGTAGTGGCACTATGTTTTTTACAGCTACAAGAAACGTCAAGAACGTCTGTGGTCGAAGATCCTGAATCTGGTATCATCAAAGTGACCAAACAACCGGGCCATTGTTTCGGTTTAGTCTCACCCGTATTTCTGCAATCTTTCACTTTAACGTTCTTAGCGGAATGGGGTGATCGATCTCAGTTAGCAACAATTATTTTGGCCACAAGAGAGGTAATAATTTTAGCGCTCACGAAATATTCTTCTAGATTCAATGAACTCAAATATGGGGGATTGAAGCCGATGTCTTTTAGTGGAAATACTTCACACTAAGATTCAGGCAAAAAGGGATATATAAAAACTATAAGTCTATATGATTAAATATACCACCAGGCAACAATAAGTTGCGCCATCCAATCTGTGCTGATCATACATGCATCGAGATACATACACAAAATTATTATACCACTGAAATAGGAGTAGAGATTCATGATCCTCGTTCTCGCATACCCTCCAGAAACTATATTTGTATATTCTAGGATGTTCTGGGCGTTACTTTGGGTGGCACGTTGGGTCACGCTTTGTGTACGGGATTAGCAGTCATTGGTGGTAGGCTTATTGCACAGAAGATATCTGTAAAAACAGGTACGCAAATTTTTTAAAGCTGCTTCACACGGCTTCGTTTTTCGCTGTACGAAAGTTGAAATCCGTAAACATTTTGAACCTGTACCAATGCCAAATGTCTACCAGGATAAATGGCAGTTTTCTGCTTGTCAATTGTATTTGTACGTTTGCTTATATTGTTTTATATTTCCACGGCCCTTGATATTACGTTAAAAATATGGAGAATATACCATGCGTTTTGCTGTACTTTCACTTCCATTTAATAACAATTTTACTTTTTTTCTTTTCAGTTACCCTCATTGGTGGCGTTGTATTTTTACTGTTCGCAGTTTCATCATTGATAATAGGACCATGATATCGAATTTTAGTCCTGACTATATTTGATTGCCGAACCACATGCATGGATGCTCAGTATATACCACAATATTGGTGTATAAATGATATGTTAATAATTGGAGATTAATAAATGCCAGCATGTTTAAAACTTTTAGCCCCTCGTACACTTTTCAGAACATCACAAATCAGGCCCTCTTAAATTCTCAATGTTCCATGTTTCCTTAAGTTTCCAATTAAGGTACGACTTTTGAATACTTTACCTTTTGTCCCTTTGTCTGATCGATCAATCGGAAAATCTCAATGTTGGCATTCAAATCTTAATAAAAATTATTGAATAAAGGCTATAGCAGCCAATGTAATGGAATTATATTTTAGAAAAGGAATAAAATATAACAGAATAATTCGATGGTCCATGTATTTTAGCTGTATTTAGGCCAAGAACTTAGCTATAGTCGCGCATTTGCCTACTAAATTCAGAGAGGTGGTATTATGGCATTTATGTCTATGATTAAAAGAAAGATAAGTTGGCCCTTAGACTTTCGTATTACTTTTTTGGGCTTGCCCCCTCTTGTGTGTCCGTTGGTAAGACAAGGGCCATCTGGACACCCTGGAGGCCAGTCTCAATTAATAAGGTCAATCCGAGTCAGCATGAAAGATTCTGAGCAGTATGGACAAGAAATGTAGCTGGCGACGAAGACTTGGTAACACTGTTTTTCCTGCATCGATCGCCAGTGTTGTTCAGCTTAAGTGATTCTGTTGACTTCATGGGACTTTGCACCAACGCGAACAGCTGCACGCCATTCAGGCTCGACCAAGGGGTACACGAATACGTGGTGACTTTGGGTCAGATATATATCCAAACATAGCTGGAAATATATACCCAATGATTTATCATACCATAGTGTATGCGACACCTAGCATCCAGAATTGTAGCATAAACATACAGTATATATGAATATCAGAAAGTCGACGTCGAGAACAATTATGTTATGATAGATAATCATAGCTCTTATTCCAAAGGGTAAAACAGCCGGACCACACTTCCTTTTTGCAGTGTTCTGCACTAATGTACTTTTTTCTTAGTCCAACGTTAAATCCTCACAAAATTTCTGTATTGCTGCGACTTCATTTAATTGCTTGTCCTTTTCTTCCTCGTCATTTTCATTCGTCAAAAAATTAATGACTTCGTACTTGTTAGAAGATGTATCTGACAAACCAGCCCTTTTCTTTTCGCTACTACTCCCAACCCTGTTTTTAGCTCGCCACTTTGGCATTCCTGTATCAAGTTGTCTTTTTTCTTTGAAAGAATTGTCAACTCTTTTTCTCCCCATTTTTAATATTGCTTCAGTCATAGCGTCATCGACCTCTTGCCGTTTCTTGTCTTTCTTTTTCACTTTGATTTCTTGTATCTTTTGTGCCTTCCATGTTTCGAAAGTGATCGACTTTTTATAAGGCTTTTTCACGCATTCAGAGTCACCGTGCGACGCCGGTGCAGTTATGGGTCTTTTCCATTTCCGTTCTTTTCGCTTTTGCATGACCCACGCTTCTTGGGTTGCCTCTTTTATCTCTGCATTGCTTGTTGGTCTTCCAGCCGAAGTAGTGGGTCTTTTGAAGCTTTCTTTTTCAAGCCATTTCTCTGGCGTACCCTTTTTTGATAACTTACTACCCATACCGCTTATTGAAAGCAATCTACTGTTAGCTGTTGCAGGTCTTTTATCATAGATCTCACTACTGCCTCTATCCAGGTAGGCCTGATCCACTGAAAGATTTCCCACCACATTACCAATAGAAGGCGGCCCTTGATCATCGGTTTTCGATTGTGCTTCCAGTGATGTACTTGGCTCGGTAATATTGTCATGATATTTATCGGCACCGGTTAAGGTCAGTTTATTATTATTTGTGTTGTTCTTACTCGTATTGGCACTTCTTTTTCCACAACTAAGCGAAACCTCCTCTCCTACAACCCAAGCCTGACTACCTTTAAAAGTGGGTACAACTGTATAGTCTGGAGGTGGATCATTATCCTTTCCAACTGCACAATTTTGTACAATGTCCTCAATTTTCCTAATGCGTTTTTCTCTGCGTGCACGTCTCGCTTCTTTCTTTTTAGCAGTCAACCACTGTGCGAATCGCTTTTCGCTTTCTTCGATACGCTTCTGTTTTTTTTCAGCTTCATCATACGCATTCCGCCTCTTCTCCTTTCTTTCTTTCTTCTTATTCCTTTGCTTTTCGCGTTCTTCAAAATTCTTCAATCTCAACCAAGCTAGCACACTAGGATTTGACGAATGTACGAGGTGATGGTCGCTGTTCGTGTTTCGATTGGTATTCTCGAAACTCACGGGTGAAGCTGTGTTTTTACCTTTCCTGGAGTTTTCGCCCTGTTTGAACGTGCTTCTGTATCTTTTATTTTTTTCATTATTCTCATACCGGGATTTCAAGGTTTCCTCTCCTTCCTTCGACTTATTAGACGTAACGGAAAAACGCAATGACTGGCCATTTTCCCCCAGGTGTTCTTCGTCAAAAGATAATCGCATACTCGTGTCTTGAAACGCACCATCCTCTGGATAATCGGGTACAATGAATATTCTGAATGACGATTTCTTACTTTTACTGCTAGGCCTATTGGAGATATGCTCGCCTATCGCTGGACTGGAGGGCGAAGAATTGTCAGTGCTTCTATTAGTTTGAGTGCTAACATCGCAGTTAACGCCCTCAATAATTGCCTGCAACACAGACATATCCTTCTTTCCTGGTGGACAATTTTCCAACTTTGCATCTCCTTTCAGTTTAGTGTCATCCATGGTTCTTACATCAAAACTATTTCAGAATAGAAATGAAAGAATATATAAGTAGAGTTAATTGTAGAAATATACAAGTCATGATCGATGCATGCCATTTGTAAGTAGATTTCACATTGTTGATAAATACATGTAGCTGCTGTAGCTAAAAATACATTTTCTAGCCCTTCAAATTTGCTAATAAAAAGTGCTAAAATATTTAGGTGTTAAGCAATACTAATCTGACTGACTCACTGCTTTTGATTACTCAGATATCATGGCTTGAAAACTTGCATGAAATAAATGTTATAGCAGTATAAATACTACTTAGCATTAAATGTGGTATAGCAACGGCCTAAAATAGACAAAATACTTCTTGATGTTTCGACCTGAAGGTCTTCATCAGGAGAGTTAGTTAGTAGTATAAACTATATATATAATATACTATATGGAATTAACACATGTAATCCTTGCATGGTTACAAGGCTTTAGAAGCAAGCATTTTCTGTTAAATACTGAGAAAGGGGTGTGAAACTATTTTAGTTGCAATAGAATTCTCATATTTTCATACCAAAATGAAGAATTTAAAACATTACATCAACATTTCGACAATACCAAGTCTAGGGCTGACTCAACCAGATGACATGTCAAAAGTATTAAAGGACAGAATCTCTTCAAGCATAGTTATCAGTATTGACTAACTCAAGGTATCACCAGCACTATTAATATTGTCAGGGCCAGATTAACCATATGGCAGAAGCGGCATTTGCCACTGGCCCCACGGTTTTAGGGGCCCCACGCTTTACTCATTTAAATTTTTTTTTGGTGCGTGGAAGACGGAAAAAGGGCCACAAAGCCGCATAGCCACAAAATAGAATAAAGTGAAAAACCTACAAGAATAAAATTAAACTGCATGTTGTTGGAAATATATAGTCCTCTTTCAGAAAACGTCTTAGGCTATTTCTAGTTTAGGCAATGCAATATTATACCCAATTTTGCAGAAATCTCACCCCCAAAACGCAGGAAATCGCATTTGCTGCGCTCTAAAACACAAAATTTTCTTGGGGGAGGATGCCTCCCCAAGCCCTCCCGACACTGCTATAGCCCCCTTACACCTCTCAATGTTCTGGTCATGCATTATCGCGCTACAGTAGAACAATTTTACCCCGAGCCCCAAAAATTCTGTGGCCGGTGAGTAAAGGCTTTGATGCTTTACGGGATTGAAGGGCCCCGCGCTGAAAAAAAAATCCGGCCCTGAATAATGTATTCATCTCTTGACCCAGATGAGATTCCAATATTGAATATTCCACCCCACTCAAGAAACATGTTACAAAAATAGAAAAACTGTAAACTCACTTCAGTCATGTACAATATATGAGATGAAAAAAGTAAATTCTGGATCAATATGGGAAAAGCAAATGCATTTATCTCTATCCCACATTGTAACACATAAACCCCAAATGTAAAGACCACTATTGCTTTAATATTGCCTCAAATTTATTCATACGACCGTGCTGAGCTGGAGCGTAATTAAAGAATAATATAAAAAATTACCGATCATTTATATTGTGACCATTCCATATCCCGTCGAGTTCTATTGCAGTTTGTTTCGCTAGTTTACTCCACTTGTTTTTAAAGTTTAAATTTAAACAAAATCAACAAGACTAGTAACCATGGCGACTATTAGTCATGCGCGCGGCGGGAACACGGGGACATTGGACGGGAACACTGAGCTATATATATACTAAGCTCAGTGGGCGGGAATTTCTGCCACTGATTTCTGCCCATTGCCTGCGAACAGGATAGGAATCACAGGAATATTATTATTATAGTTCACTGGGATAGAGTCTAGACTACGTTTCTTTGGGTTCGACCCTTACGGTATGTTCAGAGACTGTCAGCAGCGACTTTGACTTAGTATAAAAACTATTTCACACGTTGGTGATGTATTGGCCTGAAGTAGCAACCACAGACAATTTTCACAGCTAGGCCTAGGGCGCAGGAACCCGGACACTTTTCAAAACGCTAGTTCTCCTTTGCACAAGACTTTTAGTGCAAGACTGCAAGATGCACTCTCGGAAAACATCAATTGTACAACTTTGTATCCCTAACTACATAAACTAATCAAGCCAAATCACATACAATCATTTCCGCATTGTCCTACTGAGGACATTCCAATTTCATCCTTCTTTTTTAAACCTTCCTTTTCTAAAACTTCCTTAGTTAAACTGTCAAGCTGCTCTCTCAATGAAGCGTTTTCCACTTCCAGCTCCTTTATTCTGCTTTCAATCCACTCAAAGCGCGCTTTTCTTCCATTACGCGATTTTTTAGCTGCTTCATTATTGCTATTTCGTCGTTTCCGGTATCTCTCATCTTTTCCCTCTTTACTCTTATTTCTAGATTCGCCTCGAGATTCGGAACTCACGTTTCCGACCTCAGCACTGGACTCACTACTACGATGGGCGCAGTCTTTGCCTAGAATGCTATTTGTATTATTCTCAAAGTTTAGAGGTATCATACTGGATTTCTCTGGATCTAGCGTGCTTTTAAGCTTTTTAACAACTTCGCTCTCGTCAAGCGATGTTGCAATAAGAACTAAGTTTACATTTTTATTACACAATTTCTCTAATAGAGGATCCAAGTTTGGATCCACGTTATGCTTGCGAATTTGCTCCATGCCATTGATTGTACCAGAAATACACGCCTCCATGCCTAATTGAGATGAATCCACTTGCTGGTGAGACTGGTGAGAACTTTGGGCGTCGTTACAGTCAGTATGTTGCCTCAAAATACTGTCAAAGTATTCCAGTTCTTCGCCCATATTGCAATCGTTTCCTTTGCCAAATATATCCTGGTTCATAGCTACTGTCGAGGTGGACGATAGAACTTTTCAAACAGTTTTCTAAATTTAAATTGATTAAAGAAATTGCATGATTGTATAGTCCTTCTATCGTAGCATGCATGCATGTTCACTAGCTGACTTATTCATCATTGTAACTATTAAGACAAATTGTTTTCTTGCAATATCAACGTACTATATCACAGGGAAGCATTGTCCGCGTGTAACTTGGTCAAACTGTTTTGCTATTGGTGGAAAAAACAATAAAGTATCAAATTTAAGTAAATTCACCAAATATGCAGCAAGTATACTGGACTATTTTAGAATTTATGGGGAAGCCATACCAAAAATAGGCTGTTTCCAAAGATCTAGAGACTTCTAGTCAAATGTCAACCAACCTATGTTGTTTATGTCACTGGGACCTAATAAGGCTATATGAAAATAAATAGAAATCGGTCAATATCACACTACATCCCCCCTTATTTAGATTGCTGACTCATACGTTGCCGTGATGTGAACGCTTCGACTATGTGGACAAAATGCTTTAAACAAAAAAAATCTATGCAATAAGCGGGGTAGCTTCCGCTGGTTGAAGTAGTATCTATATCAAATACTAATACCATAAACACTGTTGTGTAAATAGTCTAGTAGTACTGTATGACTACGGGATACTTCAAGGCTCAATTCTAGGCCCATTACTATTCCTTACTTACACTGAGCAATTATAACGATTTAACCAAATCCATTTACCCACTCTGATTTACAAATATTCACTACAAAAGATTACATTCACGACCGACACTCTAGTCATCAGGGGTGATCGTTGCCAAGTGTCAGTGATCTTATATATGAAGGCAATGAAGCCATTCACAAGAGTGCAGAAACGTGGGTCGTGAATGCATATAATTTTTTGTATGGTGATTATTTTCCTTATTTTTTTTTATTCGCCCATTTATTGATTACGAATTTTACTTATTATAAATACATGTTTATACCTAGGGCTAGGGGCCTACTAGAAACCATCAAAAGGCTTTTGACTAAAGTTTTTTGGTATAATATTGAGAGTAAGTAGTATGATTCTAATATTTATTAATATACATGTATAGATTATAGATGGTAAAGATAGTATTTTTGATTGATAAAAAAATTTTCCAGATATTTGTGTAATAATTTTTCAATTTTTTTTTGAAAGTATAGTAGATACAATATTTTTTTTAATTTGGGTCAAGATTATTCCAGATATCAACTTCCTTGCTAGCGAGTGAGTGTTTAACATAGTTTGTTCTTTGATAAGACTTATGAAGTTTCACATAATTTCTCGTGTTATGTTTATATATGAATTTCCCTATTTGAGGTATAGTAGTTTGCAAAAAGTAAGTTCTTTAAGTGATGATACCTGAACGTAAACAAACTGGTAAGATAATCATTAAGTTTGTTTAAGTTCAATATATTCAGGTGCTGAAATATGTTTTCAGTGTGATCCAAGTGAGTGCTAAATATCATTAAACGTACAATCTTCTTTTGAATATTTATAAGTTTTTGAATTTGTTTTTTGTATGTATTTCCCCAAAGCAAGTTACCATATATTAGATATGGATAGACCAATGCATAGTAGATTAATTTTAAGGTATTTTGGTTTGTATAATTGCGCAGTTTTGATATTATTCCGCATGACTTCATATTTTTTCAGTTTGGTTATTATATCTATATGATCCTTCCAGGTTAAACACTCATCAATGACTACACCTAAAAATGCAGTGCTTCTGACTTGAAAAATAGTTCGATCATTAATGGAGGTACTTAGAATTCGTGTTTTTTTTATTTGAAGATTTAAATACAATTAATTTTGTTTTTGTTGTATTGATAGACAATTTCTTTAAACTCAGCCATTCAGCAATTTTATTCATTTCGATTTAAAGTGTTTCTTGGAGTGTTTTAATGTTGGAATGACTATGAAGTACACTTGTATCATCCGCAAATAAAAGAATTGAAACAACTTTGCTGCAATTTTTAATATCATTTACATATAAAATGAAAAGTAGTGGTCCAAGTATTGAACCCTGTGTACACCTGTCAGTAAACATTTTTCTGAAGATTGAATTGAATTTAACTACTTGATTCCTCTTTTGCTACACCTCGGATCCCATAATATTCAAGTTTTTCAATCAAAATCCTGTGATCGATAGATCAAGGACCAAAGATGCAATAAGAGCGATCAGCGATGGGTTTATGAGCTTACAATATTCAATTTGACTTATCAAAATGTTTAAAAGTGGGGTAAAACCTGATGATAATTGGTTCAAAGAAAAGGCTTAGTTAAATCATTAGTGATCCATGCATATACCATCAACTTTAATAACCAGGAATCTGTATTAGGAAAGTTCGGGCCACAAAATCACTAGGCTTAATGATAGACAAAGTCTCGGGTATGCACAAATTGCACTTTATTGACAGAAAGTTACCTCATGCACGCCTAGCTATTCAGAGACAACATAGAGATAGATTGGATATACGATTATCGTGCTCAAGTGTTTTGTTGTCTTGAAAAAAGATTGCCAGCAAAAGACATAACAAACGAGCTTTCGGTAATAGTCAATATCAGGTAAAATTTTTAGTTTAAAACAAAATGGATTAAAAATTAAAAACACATATAGTATGATAATGAATGGATTATAGTTCTAGTTTTGAAATATGCTTTGTGAATAATACATTCCTTATTGCTATTCTGTGTTTTTATATTCAGTGCAGATCAGGGGCCTGTTTTATCAAGCCCGCGTTTAGCTCAAAATTCAAAGTTCAAATTTGAAAGTAGGTCTATCGTTTTACTCAACAAACAAACTAAATGTTTTTAACCTTAATACAACGATACTGTTTACAACTACATATCAGTCAGTGCATAATATTCAGGTTCACTCAAACAAGAGAGATGCAAGAATGTTATTTAATTTTGAGTTATCCATCGTTTAACCCAACGACCTTCATACAGATGAGCATTTTGGGGTTAATTAAATACATTGAGCTGAAACTCATTATCAGAGGAGAAGGTAGCATTTCAAGATGTTGGGACAAACAAACTTAAGCCTCCAGGGGCACCTTTTGATAATAAAAAAGGCAGCAAAAATGTGTCATAAGGGTGGTTTGATTGTCAAAGCTGCAGGTTGCCAGTGCAGTTTGTGCTTGTTCTCCAGAAATGTGGGGACAAACAAACTTAAGCCTCCAGGGGAACCTTTTGATAATAAAAAAGGCAGCAAAAATGTGTCATGAGGGTGGTTTGATTGTCAAAGCTGCAGGTTGCCAGTGCAGTTTGTGCTTGTTCTCCAAAAATGTGGGGGCAAACAAACTTAAGCCTCCAGGGGCACCTTCGGATAATAAAAAAAGTAGCAAAAATGTGCCATAAGGGTGGTTTGATTGTCAAAGCTGCAGGTTGCCAGTGCAGTTTGGCCAGTGCATGCGCAGTTTGTGCATGTTCTCCAGAAGACCTCATTCAGAAATTATTCAGAAATTCAGAGTACAGAAATGCAATCTCTTACGCCTTTGATTTTCTAACTCCAGTGAAGACGGACACTTTTTATCCCACGAAAGGCACTTTTGATCCCCTAGTTACCTACGCCCCTGCATATTTATGATCTTTTAGGGAGATCGTTTTTATTTTTGCAACACTTTAAGCGCATGCACTGGCAATGACATTTGAATGATGAGATATTCCAGAGGCTTTCTGATATATTGCCACTTGTACGCGAAAAATTGCATGCTGGTCCAGGGGTGGCGTCAGAAATTCCCCGACACAAGGGGGCTGGGAGGCTGAACTTTTAGTTGTTGTTTAACGTGTAATTGTAGGACTCACACTCGGTTTATTGCTACAGTCTCATGCCTTAGATTTGGAGCCTATGCCGAGAAAATTTTTAAAAAATGATTGCTCTAAATCTTTGGAAATTAATATTTTAGAGTCTTATCACGAACTTTTTATTAAAATCTTTATGCACACAAACCATGTACAATGTAAAATACTATAATGTGAAGTTAAATTTTGAAGAAGTTTATCTGTTTTACTTGGGATAACTAAAAACAATAGAGGGCGACTATATCTCCCGTTCATTCCCCGACGAATTGTAAAATTTTCCCCGACAGGGGGGCTAGAGTTCCCTGACGCCACCCCTTGTTTTAGTCGAAATAGTTTCGAAATTATCAGTACAATCTTAAAAAATTATGAACGGGCTCTTGTGCATTCCGGCCTATTTTCAGCATTTATTAATCGTAATTCATATTTCATAACATTTGTTGCGGTGCGTATTAGAAAGCGGGAATGTTTTTTTTTCTTGGATGAATCGGTAATATAGACTTTCTATATCTGGAATTTGTCAAGCCGTAATCTAGTTTGCTTTGCCCAATGTAGTCTGTTTGGTGACTATTGGTCGCATTAGCCTTTTGCCCTTTTCCTAAGACCAGGGTTAATAATCACAATGCGGTTCCGTAGAATAGTTTAGAGAAGCGGAAAATACGATGCCAGGCGTAAAATACTGTGTGAATAGTTTGGAAAATGAAAAAGTTACTAGTAATGGGGAGGAAATTTAGTAAAGCCAAAGGTAGTAAATCGCACAATCCCGAATCAAGTTCGTGCTTACGAAAATCATTTGAAAACTACCAGTCCAATAACCGGGTAATGCATTGATCGGGTGATATAAATTAGGGATAGTCGTATATTTTGGGCTAATAATGGCGCCTTAAAGGAATACCCCAACACTCTTCAAACATTTTTATTCTGGTTTCAGGAATGGAAGATGTGTTTTGATTTTTGGATGTTTTTTGCTTTGCTTTTGAATATCTAAATGGCCGTCTTTTAGCTTTGAAAAAAATTGTCGAACTTAAGTATTCTTCCTATAATTCTATATAGACATAAATAGGAATGCCGATAAAGCTATAATTTTTTTTGCAATCGAAAACCTTGGGCCATACCTATAGCTTAAAGAAGCTTGGTCACATTATATAATTCACAATTTGTTTTTTGTTAACTTGGTGGTGTAACAGCCTGCATAGCCGCATAAGATATACCACAACTGTCACGTAATGTGAGAAGTAAACGGAGCATATCAGAGGAATAAATAGTGATCAGCTACTCGTGCGTTACTTCAGGTACAGTTCTAATAAACTTAATCAGTAAGTATGTAAAAATTATTAAAAACGTAATTTGTCTTTATCATATTTCTATACCCTTGGTCTTGGAGTTTCATAATCAATATCACTGAACAGTCCATACGGTAGGCATCAACCTGATTCAAACTCTGCGTACCCGTAGACACTATGGTATCCAGTAGACCGGCAGACCTTCCAAGTCCAATGGTATCCAAGAAGTAAAATACGAGACCGAGTAACGGCTAGCCGGCTACAGCGTAAATGATACAAGGATTTAGACAAGAGCTGAATTCAGCTGTTTCAATACATCCTGACAATTCCTTGTTTTCGTCTTGCACGTGGTTTGTACCCATGACTTGTAATAATTCAGGCAAACTCACGTGGCACGGACACGTGTAAAAGTCCCGTTGCAATATAAACTATAAAGAAGGCGATAAAAGCGACCTCATAGGATGCAGTTGCAATATCACGCAATTCTTTTACAAAAAATCTAAAATGGCAGAGTGGATAATAGATGAATGTCCTGTTGAACAATAATAAATTATCACTACGTCAAAAAAACGAAATATTTACAGGACAATGCACGGAATTCGTTGTCTCGAGATTTGTTAAAAACGTTTCTTTACCAATTTAGCTATAGTTTAGCTACATTTCAGTGTTGTTAACAAGGAAGTCGTCTTTGTTTAAGGTGGCTATTACTTGCGGGATTCCTTGGAGGAGTTGGAGGCAATTTTTATCGTGTGATAAGAAAATAGGAGTCGATATTTCTGCTAACTGCTTGGTAATGGTACCCATGCGACTAGAAATTAAAAAATCCTAATTTTTATTACAGCATCGGTCACAATATTTTTATGATAGTTTGGTAAGTTTGTGATGGAATAGTATGGCGATGTTTTAACGGGGATTGAAGAGCAAAACGATTTGTTATAATATGTGTTGTATATATACCAGATCAACATTGCTAACACTAATACTGAGTAAACATATTAGAACAACAAATTTATGAAACGAGATGCGTGCAAAATGTGGAATTTCGTACCTTCTTACATAAGCAGGTACTTTAATATTCTCACGCTTGAATGGGCCAATAATAGCAACGGACGAATTTACGTAAGATGCTCACCAGACCGTGGCGCCTGATCACACTGGCGATTTTTAACTCAAGTTATTCCGCACCGTACATATAGAGATTTTATTCCAAATTTGTTTCTTCAATATATCTTAATCACGAGCACTGAAGACATCTGTGAAATTAGTCAAATTACACATGAAGATCTGGAGTGAAAATGTCACAGCAAGCGTGCTACAGGGGTCAAATATCCTCTCGTTTTATTTACTTCTTGCAAATTGTTTACCCAATTTTCTTATTTATCTGGATCAAGATTTGCGAAAGCTGATAGAGATTTGCGAAATGCGGGCAGAAAGCGCAGTTTTTTTTAATGACAAACCAAGCCCAAATTTTAAGCCTGACGAAACGTGGAGCTTCTGGTTACGAGACTGAACATGGGCCTGTTTTCATCTTCTTCGGCTTCCCAGAGGCGTAGCTAGGATTTTAGGGAGGGAGGCCAGCAAAAACCTAGGTGGGGCCAGGCCGCCATTGCGACTCGAGACATTCTGGGCAGGATTTTGTGACATTAATGATGGGCAAGTTAACATACAAACGTTTTGTGGCATTGACAGCATAAAAAGGATTCACTTCATTTTCTCAGGAGGGGCCCAAAATTTCACCAGGGGGGGCGACACTCTAACCCCTGCCCTAGCTACGCCTCTTCAAGAATTTTCTTCAGTGTAAACACAGTGTATAATATCAAATCATCAATCATACGAGTTTTTGTCGAATAGCTAGATAATATAAAATTTAAAACACCTAAAATATCATCAAACGTAAATAAAATTGCCGAAAAGTAGAATCCTCTGTGTTCGCCAGGGGGGGATTGACTCATGTCTGTGCTCATGTAGTCATTAAGATTTACAAATTACAAACACGAATTAATAAAACTCTGATTAAAATTGAAACACGTAGTTCATGTAGTCTGACAACATTTACAGGCGAATTCAAGGTAAGATCATGTTATAGTTTTATTTAAGAACGTGACATACAAAATAGCACATCCCTTTATTTTAACGTACGGTTCGTGTGCAATCATTGCAAATATATTACACATAAAAGAAGCCTCAATCAGTATATACCTCAATCAGGATTTTGCGTTGTGCCTTTGCGCTTTGTGGAGGTTTTCCCTGGATTTTATGGTACAATTTAATATATTCTAAGATTTACTTTTTACTGTTGTTGATAATAGACCAATCAATATGGTAATATATACTTAAAATTCCCACACAGGCTTCATTTTTATACAAACACCCCACTCAAGCAATGATAGCCTGGATCCACCTTTATATGCTACAAAATAATAAATATACCACATCTTGTATGCAAATTCAATCAAATATATAATTTTTTTTGTGTTACTCAAGTTGTGTTACAACAGTCATTGCTCTGATTTCAAAGTCATGAGAACCATTCTATCCTACCTGAGGCCATAGTTTACTTATTATTATTATTGTTTTGTCTGGTGATGGAATTCTTTCCAATTTTAAAAGCAGAACCTTATGTACCTATATGAGTAAATCATTATTCCGACGATTCCTAGCTGTTTCTAGGCATTTGAATGGCCATGGATATCTGTATATTTTATCAATAATTTCTTAGCTGGGGAACAATCAGACAAACCACTGTTCTTAGAAGATCAATTTTGTTCAGTTGTTTTTTTTCTTATATAGAAAGTATTCAAATAACTATGTTTGCAGAAGTAGTAATATCACTACTCCTAGTTTGGCTTGTTTGGTTCTGTATAACCACCTATCTGGAAAGAAGAACACTCCCACCTGGACCATTCCCATTTCCATGGATTGGGAACCTACCAGTCTTACTAACAAACCCAGTCAATCCAATGAGAATACTGAGGCAGAAGTATGGGGATATTTTTACATTAACATTTGTCACAGGAAATACTGTTTTTTTGAACAACGCCACTCTCATGCAAGAAGCTAGGCTTACAAGAAAAGACGACATATTAGGCATTTTGAGTGAATACTTTTATCCAATAAATATCATTGTGGGTTCAAATGACTTAGTGTATGCTGACTATGGTACAGTATATTTGTTTCGTAGGAAAGTATTCATGTCAGCTATGCATGTGTTCGGAACAGGAATTGAGAAAGCAGAAGAGAAAGTAGGGTTTGCTGTAAGATCTGCTCTTGAAAGAATTGAATCACTGAACGGCCAACCGTTCTCAGCAAAGGACCTTGCAGCATCCGCAATTCTCATTCAGCTTTGGGAATGGATCACGTCCAAAAAAGTATCCTTTGATGATCCAACTATTACATCCTTATTCGAGTTTCGTGATATACTTGTAAAACAAAGCTGGCAAAGTGCCCTGTACGAACTATTGCCATTTCAGTCTTACCTTCCCACAGAGTTTAATCGAAACATAAAACGAGCTCAAAGGATTAAGGACATGATATTTCCTCCGGAGTTTAAAACCCACATGGAGTCATACGTCCCAGGTGTTATACGTGACATGACGGATAGTTTTATTAGTGCGTATGAAAAAGAGATCGCGAAGGAGAATGCCAAGGATATTGGATCTATAAATGATATCCCCGGTTTAATGTTGGACGTTGCTTTGGGTGGTTCGGATACAACATCTGCAACTATTGCATGGTTCATTTTGTACATGGTCTTATATCCAGACATTCAGGCAAAACTCCATGCCGAACTTGATCAAGTGGTGGGTAATGAGCGCTTGCCGTGCTGGGAGGATGCTAAGGACATGCATTATCTCCAGGCGACTTTATGCGAAGTTCTTCGAAGGTCGACCCCGATCCCAGCAGCACGTGCAAATGCTATCCGTGATGTAACACTTGGCGGTTACCGAATTCCCAAGGGAACGTTGGTGGTGTTTAATTTAAGTGAAATTCATCTGGACAAGCGTGAATGGCCTCAGCCTGACGAATTTATTCCAGAACGATTTCTCAATGGTGATGGTAATTTTGTTGGTTGGACCTCATTTCATGCTTTTATGCCATTCAGTCTTGGCCGCAGAAAATGTGCCGGCATGAGATTTGCGAAGATCATGATGTTTACATTTACAGCTGCAATGTTACACCATTTCAAGTTCGAGCTACCCTACGGTGTAGAGAAACCAAGCAGCGAGCCTCCAGGGTTGCAAATAATTACATCCCCAAATGACTTTGAAGTTGTTGCAAAGAAACGGTGTTAATTAGTTACATATAAGTATAAGAGGAATTTTTCAAATATGTATGCTTACATGAGAAATTAAAATTGAATTCTTGCAAAATAATTATAGTGAGTTTGGTGACTATGTTGAGGGGAGTCAAGTGGATATTCAGAATTATTACCCAAGATTATTATAGGCAACCACCAATCTCATAAATGATGTCAAATGCAGAATGCAAATGTCTCATGACATTTGATTGGCTGTGCAAAAATGCAAGTGTACAGTCTATATAGCGTTTTGATGAAGCACATAGTATACAATACAAACACAGGAACTTGCTGGGAAAAATGCAGTGGAAGTTGGTATTATCATGTATACCACTGACTCTGCCAAGCAAGAACAGGTCATATGTCTGTATTTATTAAATTTGCACCATTTCAATTAAGCTGCAAAATATCCAAATTTGCAGTGAGGTTTTGTGAACTTGAAACATGGATATTTCAAATAGGTCCCCAATAGGCCACTATGGATTTGCATCTGAGTAATACAGTATGTTTGCAATCTATTTTTTTCCATCTATTATTAATTTTCTAGAATTGAGCCCTACCATTGTACAATGATGCTATCTTCAACGAGTTCAAACAGTGCCTCCTTTCCCGATCTCTTTGCAAGATCCAAAGCAGTCTCATTCTGACAGTTAACAATTTTAGGATCAAGCTTTTTGTCCGTTAAAAGGACTTGCAATAGCGAGTTATCTCTTGTGTATGTTGCAGCAAGGTGTAGTGGTGTTTGACCTCCTGATGTTTGAGCATTAATATCTGCATGATTTTGTAAAAGGACAGATGCAACTTCAGTTTGATCTAAACAATTTCCAAATTTTTTTATCAGTCTGTTTCTGAATTTGGAAACAAAAATAGAAAATCTTATCAAAATTCAGTCAATATCTCAAATGCTGAAATGTTTTGTGCTAAATGTATGAGAAGGTAAAGAATCTGCATGTAAGACCTGCCTATTCAGTTTGTATGTAATACTCTCATTTTTCAGACTGTTCCAGGATACAGTCCACTGCTATATTCAGATCTAGCTGAGACTAGCTCGAGCACAAAGTCCCTGTCTGGGTGGGGAAAAAGGGAGAGTCATTGAAAATATGGAACAAATCTCATACCAATAGTGCTCCCTAAATTCACTTACCCCAACGACAAGCACAGTGTAATGGTTGCCACATATTTTCAGTCAAACTACAAATATCTGCACCATGGTTTAACAAAACTTTTACCATATCAACATGTCCATTATATGACGCTCTATGCAGTGCAGAATACCCATCAAAATCTTTACAGTTAATCAAACTTTCGTTTTTTTCTAACATCTTTAAAACAGAATCAACTCTGCCTTTTTCTGCTGCTTTCAAGAACACTTTTGAAGTGCATTGATCTTCAGTCAATTCCTCAGTGTCTGAGTTTGTGTCGTTTTCTAAATCCTCCCGTATATATTGATATAAAGATTCACTCCCTTCAGGAAGAAAGCAAGCTGGATCATTGATCTGATCATTATATAAGGCATTGATGTTACCTGCGCTTGCCATGACAGGCGTTTGTTGCAGGTTCAACAAAAATGAGACTATATTTCATTTATTTTGACCGCCATCTTGGAGCCAAATTTTCCGCGAATTATTTCCCGCCAATTTTTTTTGTTTAAATTTTTCGCGGCAAATGTTTCAGACGATGACTTCAAGGGTAAAAAACTGCTATGGTCAGTCTGGGATTAGATTAATTTGGAGCTTTATAAGCGTTTTTCGCTCACTTTTATCGCCACTTTTAACTGCTTTAACTCAAAACTGACTTAATTTGCTTTACACGCTTATTTTTGTAGGGTCTTCTTTTTCCGTGGCAATGTTTAGGACAAGTAAACTCAACTGTTTTATGGTAAGTTGTCAAAGTTGACCATAGCGGTCAACATGGTAACGCAGCCCAAACCAAAATGCAGGGCGAAACATCCGAAACTGATCACACCAAAAAACGGCACTTTTTCTATAGTGCTATCTGCCAAGTAGAAAATACCTGGCACTCATACTTCACAAAAAAATGAGTTAAATCACTATGCAATACTCATGGACAAGTGTCAATCTGTGGCTTACAAATAAACAGCTGAGCAGTGGGCTCAATGCGTCAATTTGCAGGAAGTACATTTCAAATAAATCTTTCAGTTTCGGATGTTTCGCTCTGTTTCCAGCCTCAAGGTCTGTAAAGACTGTATAGCAGGCCGAACACGACAAGCACACGTTTAGAACATGCGAGAGATTCACCTTGCAGACAAGTTTTTCTCGCGTGCCAATTGGTAGCTCATTCCTGCTCACAGGAATTTTATTTACATAGTCTTAGCAGGTGTAAAATATCACAGGGTCAGCGAAATAAAAATGCAATTAATTAAACAATTCACTTCCGCCTACTGAAGTCTTGAACAGCAATGAGTTTTAAACAGTTGGGTGGCTTTCTTTTGCTCGTTGTTCTTTCGCAATCTGAAGCTGTGTGTAATAACTCACTAGATTGCTCTTTGAACGGGGACTGTGTGAAGGGAGTATGCGCATGTGACTATGCATGGACTGGGGAAGAGTGCAATAAAATGGACATTCTTCCGATGAATAAAAATGCTGGTTATCACAATCACACTGCTGGTGCATCTTGGGGTGGACTACCTATTCACGTTGATGGTAAATGGCACTTGTTCGTGTCTCAAATGGTCAATAACTGTTCTTTGGAATATTATGGTACAAACAGCGAAATAATACGCGCAGAGTCCAAATTTCCAGGAGGTCCTTTTGTTTACGCAGAGACCGCGGTGCCCGTGTTTGCTCATAACCCAACAATACGTACCACAAGTGATGCAACATTTCTGCTTTATATGATAGGAAATGGCTTAAGCATAGACGAGCCAGTTAATTGTAGCATGAGAGAGAAAGCTAACACGAGGAAACTTTTTACAAAATACAAGAGAAACTCAGGTGCTGGATCAAGTGACATTCACATTGCATACTCCAGCAGCGTTTACGGACCGTGGAGTATAATCCCTGTGACTTTCACAAACCCGCACGAGTCCGCCGTACTTGATTGTGCTTGGACAAATCCTTCTCCAGTTATCTTCAGAAATAACAGTGTTTTATTGGCATTTACCGCAGGGTATTGCCACGATCGAATCGAGGCCATAGGTATCGCATATGCGTCTCACTGGAAAGGCCCGTATACAATCAAAACGCTTGAACCTATTTTTCCCCAACCTAGTTTCTGTCTCAGTCATCAACAATACGAGGACCCATTCCTCTGGCGGACGTCGCGCGGTTTCCATATCTTGTTGCATGGCATGTGTCCTACAGGTGTATTTAACTCCAAGTACGCATATTCGCCTGATGGCATTCACTGGACTGTTTCGCCGATAGACCCTTATATCTATTTTGTACAATACGAAGACGGATCTGAAGCAGTGTTCCTGCGATGCGAAAGACCACAGCTGTTGTTTAACGACGAAGGTCAAGCGATCTATCTATTCACTGGAGTAAAACCTCTGTTAGGGCACGAGTATACGATTGCGCGACCATTAGTATAAAGTAACTTCTGATGACCCATAGCATGCAGATGATTAATAGGGAATATCTTATCTATCGAACACCTACTCGTAATAATGGCTGTTCTAAACGGTTTAATAATTAGCTACTATGGTTTAATAAACTTTTTGACAAATTGTGGTTACCACGTAGATTGTAAATAAAATTACGGACGTCGACGATTTCAATAGATTCAACCTCTATAGCCCAAAAATTAACAAGGGTTTTCATCTCGTTTTGACGACTTGCGTAACAAATAAAACGGTCGTTTTCTAATTTTAAAATTTCATGCAAAGCCTTTATAGGTATCAGTGCTAACACATCCTTTGGAATACTTATAAATGGTCGGTAATTTGGTCGGGGAAATAAATAATGATCTAAATATTCTACACTGATTAGTTCGTTTCTACGGTTGCTTCGTTAATATCTTGGCTAAGATTAACTTCAGCTTGCTCGTTAACTTCGTTAATTGTCGGCTGTGCATTTGAAGGATTGTCTAGTAAACGAATCCTTTCATTCTGGTTCTGTGTTTTACGCGGCATAGTACGCAATACGGTGTCTTTAACGCTTCTCCCAACAACACGAACATGGTTGGTCATGTCTTGTCTGACATCAGACATGTCAAACATCGAACGAAACGAAGCCCAGCATGGGTATGATGGTGCGTTTGGATCCACGAATGGTGTGTGAGAGAACACGTAATAATGAGCGACGGCAGCAATGAACATTTCCACACAGATGCAAAAATTCTGCAACAACAAAAAACAACCACCAAACTTATCGCTCTTGCGATATGCCGTATAACAATAAAAGTAGTCCGCCATACTGGGTGGCAAAAGATTTTTCAAGCGATTGCTACAGAGCCTGGGAACTTTATGACCGGTCTGAAGTAGCTGACATGCATACAACATGCATACAGCATGTATCCCAGTGCTACGATCTCAGTTGAATTCTACATATTCGTTTGCCCCTAAATAACTGTACATTGCAAGGCTTGCTGTTTTATAGAACTAGGGATAGATTATGCTGTTGAATTCGACAAACAGGTAACTACCGTTCGCACTTTATGCACTTAAATAGAAAAATGGTTAGAAGTTTATTAAATTGCAATATAGCTGAAGAAAGAGCTTGGTAGTCACACATTTGACTTATTTTCACCCTCAGGAGCAAGCCCTACTAAACGAGTTGTGAATGAGATGCCATTACCTGAATGCCTGTTGAAACATCTTCAACATCTTTAAATTCCCAAGTTTTTTCTCCAGAAATTACACCAGCCTATATACGAAGAAAATTCCATGTAAATGGCTCATCATTATTCTCTCCTTATTTTATACATGCAAGTATCTTTATTTACACTTTCACTGAGTAATGAAGACTATAAAGTGAGGGGCGGGGGTAATGATATGTAATCATAGCGATGGAATTGCCGGGAGGAATGTAGTAAAGATGCCAATTTCATTTTGCGTCTCGCTATGTTAGCGCTGATATTTATATATAGAGGTCATCATCGCTGAATCATGTCTCGTGTCGCAGAAATATTAAAAAGTTGTTTATACCACGCATGTCTACCGTGCAGACCGTATTGGATTGAAAAACGTTCCAGAGACAAAAAAATGATCTCATGCAGGACACAAATCCGGTGTTTATTTATCCGAATTTAGCATACCCACCTTAACTAAGATTCCAATAAGGGCCGCCTGCCTGTAATTAAAAAAAGCGCATCAATTACAAACCAAAAATGACGGAAAGGAAAAAGACAATATTTTGACATACCAAAAAGTGGCAAACACAACCATTTTTATACACAAGAACTTTCCAAATGGTTTTATTGGTTGAAGTTCTTTGTGAGTCGCTTTGTAAAATAATACTAGACAATAAAGGGCCCACTATAGAAAAAATAAAACAGGACATAAATTGCAGAGAATACGATAGGGAAATGGCTTTGTGATTAGTGGTTCTAAGGGTCCATTTAGGCATTAAAATCGGCATTTTACGATATAAACAAGATTGTGGCGTCAGCACTCGTTTTCATTTGTCAGAATGATAATCGCATACGCCTTGTTTTCATTTGTCAGAATGATAATCGCATACAACTAATCGTATAGTGTAAATAGGCCTTAACAGTAAGGCAATAAAAAACATGTAAAAATGTGTTCCTGAAGAATGAAACTACACTAATCTCTTTGTACAGCCTAGACATCCTCCAATAGGAAAGTTGTCAAATTACCACTATACTGTACAATGACGAAAATTCTTAAAGTGGAGAAAGTGGGAAAGGGGGGTTGTCGGGATTCTTTTGAACGACTCTAATCGAGAAGTGTATATACGATTATTTATATGAAATTGTTAGCTACATCTGATCTTTAAGACTACGTATACTACAGTATACCCTTGCTGGCCTAGAAAGAATGGATTACTGTTTTTTCTGACTACGGTGTTATATCTATGAAACGTTCAACATACCATTTGTGAGAAATTTGTTATAACAACTATATATGACCAAGCAGACTTAAAGTCAAAATTTCCCTCATTGTAATGACCTGATAGTTCAGTAACGCTGGGAAACGTAAATTATAGAGCAATTAGAGCAACAACGCACAACGAAAAGACGTTTAAATTCAGGTAAATTCTTTCAAGGGTGTACTTACAAGGCAACAAATGTTGAGAGGAGTCTAACTACAGTATACGAGATTACACCATGCTTACAATTCTCGATAAACTCTCTATGAAGGAAAATATATCGAACATATAATAAAATATTTTATAAGAGAAACCAACGGCGTCCGGGGAGTCTGTCTAATCTGGTCTGTCAAAACCAGGTTTGTATGAATTTTTGGGAGTCATATAAGAAGTACAGTAATCCCGAAAGACACTAGATTCTAATGAATAGGTCAATTCGGTCACTTTCTAAGCTACACACGCGACTCTCCTCTTAATAAAAAAACATTTGTAACCTACTTTCCCATTTGCCAATCGGGCAGGCAACAAACGGGAAACAGATGATGAACTTGTGGCTTTGCTTCCATAACACGGTCAAAGTCCGCGTACTCAGCATAGAGATAACTGAGCAAATATGCCAGAAATGACAAAATAACGAACGCCTCGTAACATTCACGAATACTGTCCAAGTAAATAGCTCCTGAAGGAAATCTGAGGGCTAACCACTAAATAAAAATATGAAAAAATATGAAGAGAACTCCGGAATGTATAAAAAAGAAATTTAGTAATGTAACACTTTTTTAATATTTATATTTTGCAAACTTAATTTTTTGCACTAAAAGGTTCATGCATAATACAAGATTCCGGCTGCAATAAAAAAGTCTATTTGTCACACTTTAAACTAGGAGAGCATAACTGAGCACTGGACTAGAAAAGTATTATTGGACCAGAGCAATTAAGTCTTGAACAATGCCATTGGGCCGAACAAATTGAGATTTCCCTCGAGTGTTCATGCAGCCACTCGTAAGTGCGTATCAATTCCAAATAACAAAACTAACATCTGGTACTTTTTGTGGTTTTGTGAACATAATCGATCTTAACAATTACGGCTGCTATAAATGTAAAAACAAACACGAATCTGTCCAATGACGTTCAGACAATGTAATTTCAGCATGCCAACAGATGTAACTAATTTTGTGGCGGGAGTCAACCCGTTGAAAATTTATTTTATCACACTGTTAGCTGTATGTGAATAGATATTGCTCATGATGTAGAATGATATATAATAAACATATTGTAACCTAATTAACATACAGATGCAAATAAACTTGTGAGTTAAATCATATTGATTGTAGGCAAAACATTGTTGTATTTGTGAATGAGTCCTTTTTGGGAGATTTCTGTAATACAGTAAATTGTAACAATGCATCTTCCAGCAGAAACGCTAGGTTGTCATGAAAAATGTGGTAACTCCCTATAGGAGTTAATACTAGAAGATTTATATTATATCTTGCTGTGTCAGATTTTAATCTGAACTTTATTTTTCATATCTTTGAGAATGTTTCTGTCGATCTCTATATATGTATTCTTTTCTATAGGTAATATGCCTATGGCATTGAGACGGTTAGTGGAGTTTCCATGCATATACATGTACTAGTATTGGTACTACTAAATTGCAAATCCACCCTCCCCCAAATCAACACTATCAAAACATTTATTCAGAACAACATGTTTGCCTCACATGACTATCAGCAAACAGAAAACCAAAAAATCACACTCCATGCCCACAAAAGTCACATCTTCAAAATTTAGATGTTTCAAAATTTAGTAGAAATTTAGAGGTATTAAATATAAATATTTAGGGTGTGATGTGCATCCCCCAGAAAAAATTCTAGCAGAGAAACTCATTTCCTCCATTTATTATACAAACAACGTACTATAATATAAACAATAATCATGCTAACTTAACCTTAACTGATGTTGCTAGTTTATTTTTATTGGTTTGGGCCGTTGAAATTCATCTGAAATGAAAATCAAATACTTACACTGGAAATAGAATATATTGGTACCATCCAAAGGATTCTAATGAAATCAACAAAGAATTAGAATGTTAAAAGCATATTTGTAAGAAAATCTTATCAATTAGCACATTACAAATTACTTAAAAAGTAATGAACCTTGTACGGCCAAGATAGTAAGTACAAAACTACAAATTGACAAATTCAGTGGGATACTAAAAGTACTGAGCATTAAAACTCAAAGATTTAGGTGTGGCATATATTAAGCTATTTTGTGCGATCTTAAGGGAGGTGCGCACCAATTTCAAACAGAGGGACTTTCAAACAGAGGGAGGAGGATCCCCTTACATAATTTCCAAAATTTCAATACTTGAACTTCCACCCTTCCAGTAACCCCTCTGTAAATCATTAAAAATGTTATTACATACCTGAAAAGCTTTTATTTTGGGGGATGGCAAGGTAAACATTAGTAATGTGAGAGGTTTTTAGATAAGGAAGTATAAATTGACCCAAAATATACATCATCAGATATCTACTTGGAAAATTCATACAAGAAAAAAAATTGCACAGATGGGTGCAAATAAGCCTTTTAGGGCTTTTTTGTATTGGCCTTTGGATCTCATATCCTGCACTGCTTACGACTAAAAGTAGGGAGTGCACATCTGCAACCTTTAGTCAATAATTTATGGGGAGTTAATCTGAACATCAAATTTACACTCATAATAATTAGTAACAAAATAATTTCACAGATTTTTCAGCCACTGCCAAGATATATATTGTAGGCCAATTTCCATGACACGCAAAAACGTTTTTGACCTGTACCCATGCTCATAATATAAATTGACCTTGCCAGTCAGTATAAGCGTTTCAGGAGTGTCATAATAATCCTCGGATGTATATTTTATATAAAGTGCGTCAATAAAATTCGAAACTGCTCAGCAAAAGTGTTGAACCAGACGGAATCTAACCATTTATTCATTCCAAAAACGTTTGAGATATATCGAAGCAAGTTGATGTACTTAAAATTATTCAAGGAAACGTTTTATATAGATCACGGGCTGGGCGGAGAGGGTTTTGTACAGACTGTATTTATGTTTTAATATCACTTTCAAAATTAAATACGTAATAATAAAAACAAAACTTGAATACGTATTGACAGAGCAATTCACATCACAAGGGCTTGATAAGCATGATCTTTGATCTAGTCTAGCTCTAAAATCGAGATTACAGTATTATATTTTTATATTGTATTTTTATACAAAAAAACACAGTCAACTTTTAACATTCGACAACATAAATGTAGTTGTTTTCACATTACCTAAGAATATATCTTTGCAGATGAGGTTTTGTGTAGTTGAGCAGATGTTGTATTATACCGGCGAATGCAAACCCGATTGTGAAGAACACAAATATAGCGCCAATAAACCAAGCTTGTGTATGAGTTTGTGCTCTTCTGTTGTGCAGCTCCCAAATACATAGCGGAACTGAAATACACAACAATAAAATGTAAACAACGACGGCCAGTGGCTTCAGCCAAACTCGCCAGTTACTACAGCAAGGGGGTAACGCCATATCATCTTCCCAATCTGACAATCTTGCCAAACAACTTTAAAAGCTGGTTAAAAATTTATTTATTTTTATCTCAAGACCGCCATATTTAATTGGAATAGATCAGTGAATCAGAGATCACTTAAGGTGGCTCCCTGCAATTTTGGAAATATGGAAAATTCGCATTGGCGCTAGGTGAGCTAGGTGAATCATTTAAAGTTTTCCGACGTACACGCGCCAGCACGTGAATCCTAAAAGCTTAAAACCTTCTAAGTTGTTGTAGAATTGATACAAAAATAAAACCTCAATTTTGTGCACTAAATGACAACAACAAATCGACTGCAAAAATTGCAGAGGTCTATAAGTCCCAACGTATGTATTCCAATACTCTGCATGGGACCTATATTGCAGGAAGAAATTTTACATGCCATGCTGGCCCATGCATGTCAGAGAACGAATCATAAGTCCAAATGCATATGCCCATATTCCGGTACATTCGACCATGGACAATTTCAGACTGCTAGAATGTTGGTTAATAATTATATTGTTCTATATTATATGCTGTTCCTTTTCTATTTAGCAAGAAATCCTCTGCCTAAAACGTATAAACTTACAATTTTCCATATTTCACAAATTCAAATTGTAGGGAGCCACCTTAATGATCCGCCGAAAATCACAGATCGCGGGCACGCAAAAATTTCGTTGTGTTGTTCATAGAGATTATAAATATGGTGTACATGTTATTGATGTCGATTTCAGTACTTCATGGAAAAACAGCTTAAAAATTGAAAAAAATCATCGAATTTGAACTCTGCCATGTTAAGAAGAAATTTTATAAAAGGTGCGTGGATAGCGTGTCCTATATGACTTCATTTTTTAATGTTATATTTGAGAAATTTTTGTCATTTTGTATCGTAGTTTGTCGCTGGCATCGAAAGAAATGTGCATCGGTCAAAGGTCATCCAAAAATTACAACTCATTACACTATTGTTCCACGAGAATCAGATCCCAGATGGAAAGGTATATTTAATTATCTAATGTTCTTCTTAGTCTTTGGAAAAGGCCAAGTCGAAGCCTGTGCAGTTCATGAGTCGCATTATAATTTTGATGTATCTGATGTAATTTTCCACGTAAGTGACATAACTGACATATTATGTAATACAGTATAGTACATACTGTTATCTTACATAACAATATAGACATAGCATGTTAATCTACAACAATTAGGCTATGAGGCAGAGTACAAGCAAATACCAAATAGACACTATTGACAAACTGTTCTCACATTTCATATGTACATTCCTTCAATGGTACACATTACCATAACTGTGATATTGCATATACCGATAACTCAATTTCCATGTACATAATATTAATTGGAGAGTTTTTTATGATTTTCTAAAGATGTGGATATGGAAAGGTTTGCGGATCAGACAGATGTTGTGATTGTTGGTGGAGGGCCAGCAGGTTTATCTGCAGCAATCAAGTTAAAACAATTGGCAAATGATAGTGGCAAGGAAATTAGAGTCTGTCTGCTAGAGAAAGCACCTGAAATTGGTATTAAAAATATGTTTTATTACTATAGACATTTACTATAGATATCTATAGATTACTCTGTTCAAAAAATTGTCAGAATTTCCTTCCTATGTATGTATGTAAATATGAAGTAAATAGAATCTTGATTTTGTGTGGGAGTGGTTTTTTTGAAATCATATACATTCTCTTAATATTCCACTCACTCACTCACACATTTGTTTATTCTGTAGGTGCTCACACCCTTTCTGGGGCATGTATAGAACCAAGAGCTTTGAATGAACTCATTCCTGATTGGGAAGAGAAAGGAGTAAGTTAGTTATGTTTAAAACAATTTGTTCTGCTGTCATGCATGTTAAAATATGACTTCCACTAGAATTGAAGGAAAAATTAGTAAACAGTAGTATGTGTCTGTGTTTTAAGTTAGTTCGGTGTCAACTAGTTTAATTTAATGTCTTGTCGTATAGTATATGGAATTTGATTTCCCCCTAGGCTCCATTAAAGACTAAAGTCACCAAAGACAAATTTTCATTTCTCACAAAAAATAACAGAATACCATTGCCAATTCTACCAGGTAAAATGTGGTAAAAAAGTGTAAGTGATTCAGTGAAGTTGTTCTATGTAGAATTTAGTTGCAGACTCTAGAGATTTTTATGGACTGTAGTAGACCAGTTTTTTTTAAATGTAGGAATGCCAATGAACAATCATGGCAATTATGTTGTTCGCCTTGGGCATTTGGTAAGCTGGTTAGGTGAACAAGCTGAAGAATTAGGTGTTGAAGTTTATCCAGGCTTTGCTGCAAGTGAGGTGTGTTCAAGTTACAATGACAAGGTTTGCAACAGTGGTGTGTTATTTATGCCTGATATTCTACAATCTCTAGGTTTTGTATCATGAAGATGGAAGTGTAAAAGGTGTTGCCACAAATGATGTTGGAATTCATAAAGATGGGGCCCCAAAGGTGTAGTTGAGTAACATTTTCTCAATCACAACAGACAACTTTTAACTCTTTCCCAGTTTCCCTTAATATACTGTAGGTTATATCCTATTAATCCTAGTTACATGCCTTGTACCAAGGCACTAAAGATATCCTAAAACTAGTCACCCTACAGTTGGTCAAAGAACAGTGGCTACATGCTGAATGACTGTGCAGGAGTCCACTTATAAATGTTCTATTTACTGTAGCTTACAACTCCCTAGTAAATACAGCCAAAATGACTTTACAGAATTACAGCCTTGTTAAATTCGCTGAGCTTAATGTACTCATGCCTAATGAGCTAATTTTACTATTTAAGGGCAATTTCGAGCGTGGAATGGAGTTTCATGCGAAATTGACGTTATTTGGCGAAGGTTGTCATGGCCATCTCGCTAAGACATTGTTCTCAAAATTTGATCTGCGTAAAAACTGCCAACATCAGACGTACGGAATTGGATTGAAAGAGGTATATTTTTACCGTATCATACTGCTTCTCACACAGGCTGTCCGCGAAATTCAAATTATGGTGATGGTACATAATGTATCTCGTGCTTCCTCATAGTTACTTTGTTACAAGTTACTTTGTTTTTAGCTTTGGGAAATTGATCCCGCAAATCACCAACCAGGTTTGGTAGAGCACACTTGTGGCTGGCCTGCGGTATGTCATCCACGTTCATCCTCTTTCGACCACCAGTTTTTTATTACAATTCTGGTAGGGTGGATACTAAATATAGCAAAGGAAAAGCAACATGTTTCGATTTTACTTTTAGGATAAAAACACATACGCTGGTTCGTTTATTTACCATTTGGATGAAGGACCGCTCGTCTCCATTGGATATGTTGTAAGGCCTCTTTGAAAACTTTCGTATGCTGATACATAAATAATCATTTAAGCGTCTCAGTTTGCATACGTTTGGACTTTGGACTGATTAGCCCTAGTAAATAAAAGAAATGATTTTGTGATTTATGATCTATGTATGGTGGAAATGGACTTGTGAAATTTAGCTGAGAAAGATTTTTGAAACTGAATAGTTTTTATCACATTTCACATACACACGTGTAGTGTTACTGGGTCAGATCTAAAAACATGCTAAGTAATGCAAAACTTACCCCGTTTCACTCCTTTTGTTCTAGGTCGGCTTGGACTACTCCAATCCATACATTAGCCCATTTAAAGAATTTCAGGTTTACCAAAAATGTTACAATTTTGTTTTCTTTCGAGTAATACTTTGACTCGGTAATTTCTGTAAAATTGGAGACAATCCAATTTGGCGTAATGGCGGAACCATTTGTTGAAAGAAGATTCATCATAGTCTGTGTTTTGTCTATTTCAGCGCCTAAAAACACACCCGTATGTTCAAAAGACCTTCGAAGGCGGGAAAAGGATAGGTTACGGAGCACGTGCTTTGAACGAAGGTGGACTGCAGGTTTGTAGAAATGTCGCTGATGCGTAAAAAATCATTGAAAGTAACATGCTTTTACACCCCACCATTATTTACCACCCGTCAGGGGCCGATGGTATGAAAGCCGGATAGAGCTATCTACCGGATAGTGGCTCAATCGCTTAAAAATTGCTAAACTTTTAATAAATCTTATTCTATCCTAAATGGAAGAAACCCCTTTAATCGCTTTTCGAGCATTTTTAGAACGGTTGTAAAAACGCTATCCGGTGGATTAGCGCTGACCAGCTTTCATACAACTGGCCCCAGAATAAAAATAACTTAGCCGGTCACCTCGAGGACCAAGCACGGAATTGATGCTGGCTGCTGTTGCACATAGCCGTAATGCGATATGACATGCATACAACATACATGTTGTGGTTTTCTTCATTGTAGAGTATCCCTGAACTGGCATTCCCAGGTGGGGCTTTGATTGGTTGTAGTCCTGGTTTTATGAACGTGCCTAAAGTCAAAGGTACTCACAATGCAATGAAAAGTGGAATTATTGCTGCGGAGAGTGCTTTTGAGGCGCTTACAGATGATAATTATCAATGTGATACTGAAGGTACAAGTGCATGTTACTTACGGTTCAAATCTCTTCATTTTCGCATCAGTGAGTAGTGCATAGTGGGCCACATCCACGCAATTCATCTCAATTCATTAATTTCTTCTTTGAGACCAGTGGAGGTAACTATATGTAGCCAGTGCACCAACTACCCGCGTTTGACCAACGACGTTGGTCGCTAACTAAATTCACTACTTTCATTTACACAGGATTGTACTTGAAGAACTACGAAGAGGCGTTACGCGATAGCTGGGTATACCAGGAGTTGCATGCAATCCGCAACGTACGGCCCTCGTTTAGCACCGCACTTGGAATATACGGTGGCATTCTGTACACAGGAGTTGTGAACTATCTGTTACGTGGTAAAGAACCATGGACATTGAAACACAAACATACCGATCATAACTCATTGAAGCCGGCGAAAGATTGCAATGTCATTGAGTACCCCAAGCCTGATGACAAACTGACATTCGACCTGTTATCATCGGTAGCATTGACAGGAACGAACCACGAGGGCGATCAGCCAGCTCATCTCACCTTACGCGACGACAGCGTGCCCGTTGACCGTAACCTGGCTATTTTTGATGGCCCAGAGCAACGATTCTGCCCCGCTGGTGTGTATGAATATGTACCGGAGGAAGAAGGGGATGGCATGAGGTTGCAGATCAATGCTCAAAACTGCATACATTGTAAAACATGTGACATTAAAGATCCTAGTCAGAATATTAACTGGGTTGTACCCGAGGGTGGAGAGGGACCTGCATATAATGGAATGTAGAGAACATTTCTTCAGTGGTTCGGTAGTTTGCGAAGATTTTTCATATCTTTAGCGAGAACAGCAATTTATTAATATATCTTATAAAATTTTCTGTTTTCCCAAATATTTCCTTGTGTATTGTCCACTGTAGTTTATGTGTTGCTTGAGATAGCAGCATAAATACATTTTGTTAGAATTTAGAAATATGTGTTTATATAGGACTACGGCGGGTGTTATACATTATGTAACAAAAGATTTTCCTTTCCTTTACAAATTACGTGACTGAATATTATTTTTTGCTAAACGTAATTCCATTCACATTTTTTGTCACCAAATGTTCATCGTGTGGGTCATTTTCGGTGCATCATTGTATGGCTCAATTCAAGCGGAATGGTCCCAAACTAAATTCTTGCATATGCACACATATGCAAGAATTGAATTGAATGCACACATATGCAAGAAGAACATATGCACATCATTTTCGCAGACAAATATAAAATAAGAGGGCTTCTTCCAGTAATAAGCACGAGTCCGTTTCGTGATGCACAACAAGGGTAGTAGCTCGCACACTATCCTACACCTCCTGTAGGAGTGTTTTTCTTACACCGCGGAAAAATCGTTCAAACGCGATCTTCTATATCAGACTACAACAAGAGTTGCGAAACTGGTAAATGGAATTAGGCCAAATGAAAGAACATTCTTCAGACTCTACCTTGTATCCTTCAACTCGCATCAATGAGCTCGAAGTTCGAGTTCTCAGTTGTGGGTTGTTATTTCCCAGCTTTATTTGAAATCAACTTGGAATCCCAAAGCTAACTTTACTTTTTCTGTATTTTTTGTGTCCAGTCAAATGGTTTCCACCACTCAGCAAACTGTAAAACCTTCTTCTTTTGAGTTTGAAAATTCTCTTTTCTTGGTTTCTTCCAAATGAACGGTTCTAATTCCAACATACCACCAACAATTTCCTAAAATGTCAAGTTGCTGATTTACGAAGTTGAAAACATCAAATATAGTAAGTAAGACTTAAATGCATGTCTTCAAAAATACACAAGCATATCTCATACGGTACAGTACCTTGCCAAAATAAGGAGGTATCAATTCTTCATTTTCTATCACGTGCGCAAACCCTCCGTCCAGTCCAAATTCAACAGCAAAATACGGCAGGCCTTTTGGAATCTGAGTACGACAAGAAATACAGAACTGAAAAAAAACCTACAAATGGCTAAAATAGATCACTGTGGATCGATAAGCTTACCGACGAACGGAAACTCTTCTTTCTTGTATCAATCAGTTTTTTGTTTTGCGCCCACTCCGAATCTGATTCCTGTATCGCTTTCTAAATAAAAATTTTCGAATCTTTTAGCTATGAATGCTAGTGAAGATCATGCAGTTAGATTCCTTTTTCCAGTGGTTAAAACAAAAATTGAAGCCGCTAAAATATGGCTCTGGTCGGATCCGCGAACTCGGGCCTCACGTTAGCAGACAGAATCAGACTTTATAACTAGGAGTTCATGTGCTGTGTGGCAGCAGGAAAATCATGTGATGTATTTCACCGTACTTTGAAATAAATCGGTGCCATATCACCAACTTCTTTATCAACTGGAACACACTCAATCATCATGTGACGTTTTCTGTGCAAACTTCTGTTCATCTCCATAAATACTACATCTTTTCCCTAAACGTAAAAGCAGCTCAACTTAGAGCTATAGGTATGGGTCATTCTAAATCAAATCGACTGTAAAAAACAGCACTCGACAGCAAAACTGTCCAAATGCCTGAATAGATCACGAAATTTTCGGCGTTTCGGTTCAAGTAAAGCCGGTTTTCCACTAGGCGATATTTTTCGCTCGATTTTCTTTTCAGTTGTGACCGGTCAAGGGCATCTGCCACGGTCGATTTCTCACAATTGAAAAGAAGATCGAGCGAAAAATTTCGTTCGATCGAAAACTTTTCGCCTAGTGGAAAACCGCGGCATTAGTATTATATACCAGTCTAACTCTCCAGACGAAAGGCTCTTAGACTCGGAGAGTTCATACTTACCATTTCTTCAAACATTTTTGTCAAGCCTTTCTTAAAAATCTATAAAACAGAAAAGTTAAATTACTCAGCGGATCATGGAATACTAAAATCCATTTGCTGATGATAATATTTTGTTTACTCATAATTTAATTAATTAGTTCCCAAGTTCCACATATAGATACATAATATGGTATAAATTCTGTAAACCAAATATGAGCATAACTTCGAACCTGAATTTCACTCCAGATATCTTCATCCACCATCGTACCAGCGGTATGGTGCATGATGGGAGCTATTAAACAGTGACCGTCGGTCAATGATTGATTCACAGGTAGAGTAAGGTACACCTAGGGTGGAGATAAGTTGGTTTGTATATATTTAATGCTGTATTACAGTATTACATCTACTAGAGAATATATATATAGAGAATATTAGAACATACTTTCAATCCAATAGCGATGATAAGATGTTTCGCCAACTCTCGACTATCCAGGCAAAACTTGCAATTCTCCATTTGGGCAGCGAGTCGCTGATGCTCTGTTTTAATAATAAAATAGTCAGATGTTAATGATTCTGGGTAATCTAGACATGCCCTGCAGTAGGTTACTACGTCGTCGGACGTTGGTGCACGAGTATAAATAGGTTACCTAACGTGGTTACAGATTAACAAACACGATTTAACTGGTAAAACGGTGAGCTCTGCACTTCATGAGTAAAAAGAAAGAAAAGCAAAGAAAGACAAAAAATAGAGATCCAGTGCAAATTCCTTGGTTATCCATCGCACGATTTTATCAACTTGTAAGCTCATTCTTACGATTCTGTGATATTACAGTACAAAACCTCACCATCAATAAAGGTTCACTGTGACTGACACTGAGGTCTCATTTGACAAGATTGTCATGACTAACTTCTATTGCAAATGCACACTTTCCGAACAAACCTCTTATAGCCTTCTGTTTAGACTTCTCTTCAAGCTCCTCAGAAGTGTACTTGCTCGCAGCGGCTGATTCAAACTTGTCATCCAAATCAAACTGTCCTCCCAACTATTATGTGCAAATAATTCAGCAAAAGGGAAGGGGGCATTAGATTGAAAAGGCAATCGCTTGGAAAATACGTACGCTTCATCCTGCATGGTCGGGATTTCATGAACTCTGAGAGGTCGATAATAAGAGTGCTGTAGCCAAAGACAACAAATGAAAACGACAATATTTACCTTATGGGCAAGTCTAGCATACGTAGCATTCTGGTCTTCGGCGGTACTCGTCCTTTCTTTGGCAACCTAATATTCCAACAGGAAAGAACTATTACACACACGGAAATTACAAGCACCTCATCCGACCATACTTCACTCCCCCCCCCCTTCACCCCCGGCGGTATGTGGCTATAAAAACGTTCAATTCAACAGAAAAATTACCCACCAGAGATTTGAGATCATGATCATCATCGTCACAAAAGTAGCGACTGCGCTTTCCTTCCTCGTCATGAGTAGACACCTGAAAACATGTCACGAAGTCTTATGAACTAAATGATTTGACTACTGAATGGTATGGTGGCATTACACATAGCTCAGGCCTTCCTAAGAGAGACCAAGCAAGCAATAACTCACTCAAAGGAATGTTTGTCGGAATTTTTGTGAGTGTTACTGTCGAGCGGAGACCTGGGCCTAATATTAAGAAAATACTCTTTTCTGCCATTTAACCTCGGCAAGCTGTATATGTTGGAACACAAAATAACAGATTTACCATCTTGTGGCGCTTTCTTCGTTTTCCTTTTCCCTCTGTTCTCGAACGAGATTCATGTAACGGAACAACGTTTCCACCACGATCTGTTCTTGTCAAAACAACAACATTATCACCCTCGTCATTTTTCTCGATTTTCGAACTTGATTGTTCTTGTTTTTCCTTTACTTTTCTTAACCTCTCTAATTTCTCATCAAGCTCTTTTGCAAGTTCCTATAGATGTTAGCAAAGAAATGTCGTTAATAGTGATTCAATCAAGCTATTTCTGGCAACAATGCGTTAACATATATATACCCCGTATGCACGCAGGCATGTGCATAATGTCAGACTGGGCGCCGGCCCATATATAATTTCAAAATAGCGTTGACCTTCAATTTGATGGTTTATCTGGTAAAAACCACATTATTTCCACTCTATTGCCAGTTTTAGCCATAGTTGGTTTTCGTATATTTGCAAGTTTTGACCACAGACTGCGATTATTCACGTTTTCGCTTGGTTGTCATGCATCTCGAGTAATTACCTATCATACAGATTAGAGATTTCTACCATACCTCGTTTCCCATGAGTTCAGCTTTTAAACGTTTCGCTCCGAGAGCATTGAGATCAGCCTCAGTTACACGTTTCGACATCGCCTCTTTTTCTTCGTTCTCTACTTCTTTCTCTTCTTTTTTGTCTTCTTTGCCATCGTTTTCGTCTGAGGACGATTCTGAACTCGGACTGCTTCGTTTAGAACTTGTTTTCATGTCTCTTTCTTCCCTCAAATGTTCCCTGTGACTTGTTTCCTTCTCTTTATCATCTCCCAGGTTTTTCCTCCATTTTCCTATCAACACAATACCAGCTTTATTTTACAGGTAAACAATATTCGACTAATTTGGGTTAACCAAACAGATTAATTTGGACCAAACAGATTAATAAGATACATAACCTTGTCTAAATATTTTTCTATTTTCTGTATTTAAATGGCCCGTTGGTGACTGCACACTTCCGATAATCTAACACATTAACACCCAAGACACAGGGCCGTCGCTAGAAGCTTAACTGAAGGGGGGGGGGTGTTTATTCATATATTCATGTTCGTACAACCGTAGAAACAATAGCTAACAAAAGAAATTAGTCAGGCATAAGACGAATATACAAATGAATCATGCCCCTACACTTACAATTAAGCTTCTAGCGACAACTACGACTAAATGCAACTGCGGTAGGAAATGAAATCAGAAAAAGGAAAATGTTATGATTGAATCAATAACCTGATGGCTTGGTAGTTCTCTCCTCTCTGTACGCTTCATATTTCCGGTCACGTGATCTCGAAGTATGGCTGTCATCATCCGCGGGTGCTCGCATTAACTTCATCAAGGACGATCTGAACAAAAGAGTATTAAGAAGAAAACTACGATTAAATGAAGATTTTAGGATAAGGGAATGAAGAAAAAATTAAAGACGTGTTTGACATAAAAAAATCTGTTCACCTCTGTTCATCCATCGGTTTCCTGAACATATCCTTACTGTTATCACGTGAACTGGAACTTCTTGAATCCTTTTTAACGTCTTCACGTAATTCATCTCTGTTATCTTTCCGATGTCTTTGTGCCTGTCGTTCATGATTTTCATTCGACTTGCGTTCTCGGCTAAATAACCCCCCAAACATGGTTAAACTTTTGAAACTGTGTTTTGCAGTGGTGCAAAATTTAGTTTGTAAGGTCATATCTTAACGTTGAGGAGTCTGTTTATACACGAACTACAAATGTAAAGGGTAAGTGTTATGACGTTATCAAAAATTGTAAGATATGAGAATATATGTCACCTGTTTACAACTTCGCCATTCGCCAGGGATTTCAACTTCTCCAAAGACTGTGGACAAATACATACAAAATATATTTTTTATGGTCATTATGATCGAAAACAGAATTTGACGTCGTACATCATACTAATATATTAGAGACGGATTATCCGTTTGGACCAGTGGCGTACGAGAGACAATAATTAGGGGGGGGATTGATTTCTTTCCAAATATATTGTTTTTACAGGTTTGTTAACATGAATATATGAATATGTGCCCCCCCTCTTCAACTATCGTGTCTCGTACGCCACTGGTTTGGATGAATGATACGTAATCCGGCGTATAGAAAGTGCACGGGAATTGGGAAATTATTTAGACGAATTTATGAGAGTTTTGATTATATATACAGTAATAAACTTGTAAAATTGAAAAGCTCAAATTCTGTGAATTCGGTTGTTGTGTTTCCAGTTTTCTTGTAATAATAATTCAATATGTACCCCCCATCTTTCTGCAGCAACATCCTCCAATGATCTACCTTCGTCTTCAGCCTGTTGTTTGGCTCGCTCGTACGCTCTTTTGAACCAAGCTCTGTTACCACCAGTGGAAACCACTATATTTCAAATAAATTAGTCTAATACTTCAATAATAAAACGCACGGCGAATTTTCTCAACTTATATCCAGCAACAATATAAGTATTGCGGATATACGTTACATATAAAAATACAAAAAATCACCTACGAAATACCGATCCTTATTTTGTACAGTATCGCATTATTTTGTAAGCTCCAAAAGGATTAAGGGCAAATTCACCAACGTGATTGGTTGGTGAATAATAACTAGCAAGCAATCACAAACCCGAAATGAAATAGGCAATAGGCACAACTGTGCGCTTTGCATTGAAGACTAATTATCAAAAATATTTTGCCTTCCCTTCACGTATGTACATTCTACCTTTTTCAGTATTTTTTTCTGATGGCAAGCCTCCTCCTCCTTTCTTCCAGTATGGATTTAGCTCTTTTGGATGTTGCCCGAGCTAAAAAATAAATTCCAGTGAAAAATGAATATCAGTGCAATATCTCGTAATTCCCCAAATTAAACTTAATCAAGTGTTGTACCTCCGAATTGTTGGACGAAAGTTTCAATGATGAATCATTATCTTCAGTCTTCTCTTTTCTTTCTACTGTGTTTACTCTCATGTTTGTTTCTGATGGAATAGGAAACATCATCCAAGAATCACGCTAGAAATATTGAAATCAATTTTCAACATACAACCCTAAGTAGCCCGGACTTGCAGACCATATTGCAGTCTGTGTCGCACATATGATACTAGTACTACAGTTTGGGGTGATATTTTCTACTGGGCAGAATTTTGAAAGTGCTGTGCGAAGCGGAATTTAATTCCTTTTTGTTTTTGAAAAATTAGTTATGCACAAAAGATCACAATTTAACTAAAACAATTCTGTTCCAAGCAAAGCATTTCAGCATGTATAAATTTGGATGTCACAGACTATAATTATGTGTAACTTGACACAAACACTTCCAATGACATAACTGACAAACTTACAACTGGAAATGTTGTATACCATACCTGAGGAGTATTTTTTGCATTTTTCTCTAATGTTGCATCATCTGAGGAATTATTTCTCTCCACCCATTCATCCTCCTCTGAACTACTCTAAAATATAACAGTTACTTCAGAACAAATACCCCAGATCAGCCACATTATGAAGTAGGACACAAATCTACAGCAATTTAACAAAAATTTATTACTTACACCCATTTTTGTCATCCTTTTTTATTCTTAGGTAAAACCTGCTATAAATTTGTGTCATAATTCTTACCTATCCACCCTAAAGTGCTGTACTCTACTAACCCTTTTGTGCCCATATCGTATTATAGGCTTTTATTCACATTGTAACTGTAATTATTATATGCATTTTTATTGGCCAATAATAGAAAATAGACAGTAGAAAACTCATATATACATAGTATTTGATAATACTTTTTGTCGTTTTTTCTTTTTCTTTTTCTTCTTATCTTGCTTGTGTTTCTTCTTTTTTACATGCTAGTTAGGAATTCATAATGATATATTGTGATATGAATTGATTGATAACTACAATAGCTACAACTTTCTCATTAACTCATAAGGATGTTAAATTGTTAAATCTGTAAATCCTGATGCTACAAAAAGTCTAATCAAACTTTGTGTAATATCAGACTTTTCATGTTTGTCATCATTATGAGAAAGATCTATTCTACCGTATTCTCTCAATTTTGCTCCAGAAAGCTTATTTGTTTAAGACTCCATTGAGTCGAAGGCTGTTTATTGGAGAGAGGTATATATGATGTGCATGAAATGAAAAAATGTCAATGACATTTAATACATGAGCTTTTTCATGTAGAAGAAGAAGAAAATATACAGTAGTTCCATCATTCTTTGCAGTTGGTAGTTATGGGTAGTTATTTGGTAGTTATGTTAATGCCTGCACTACCTCATCCTCGTCACTGTTTTTGGGAGAAAGTCGACTATCAACTGATGGTAACATCCAGACATCTTCACCCTTCTTCTTTCTTTCCTCCAAATCTCGTTCTCTTCTTTCATACTGCTCCTTTGCCTTTATAAAGGTGATACAACCTAAGTATGCAGAGCCTAAGTAGTAAATCGCAAATTATAGGGTCCTGTAAAGCAAAGTAACTTACTTTAAGAAGCACTGCTTTTCTTTCTTCGCGACGCTGCGCTTTTCTTGCGTCCAAGTCCGACTTAGAAACAAAATTTACCAAATCCGCCATATTTGTTTTGATGTTTCCACTTTCATCAAAGTAAATTTTATTTCAAACACTTGAAATTAATGCAAATACTTTGATTACTCTTGTCAGTCTTGTGCTGAATGCTAATGTCAGTAATGCTGATCGGATCATATGGTAAATCATCATTATTTCATAATAGAACCAACCTAGGTTGTCACTTGTTTCGAATTCTGTCTCAACTCTCTTGAAAACTTGTCACACATTCTCACGAGCTAAACAAGTGCATTGCATTCTCACGAGCTAAACAAAAATTAATGCATTGCATTCTCACGAGCTAAACAAATCCGATAGTAATCTGGTATAAACGGGTAAACACGACCTAAATGTTTGCCATTCACAAAGAATGCTTCTTATTGCTTTTGATTGGATGGAAATTAGAACTATTTGCATGCTTAAAACAAAAAGTTCAAAAGAAAGAATTTAAGGCTAGTTCCTAGTTGTTGCGTAAGTTAACGAGTTATATGCATACGCTTTATAAATGTGTCAAATTCAAAACAAGTAAAATTGCTTTTGAATTAGACTTTCATATGTCATACAGACAGTCGGCGACGGCGATGCATTCATCGCTGACCGTCATGAGAACCAGGCTTTAACTAACTTCAAATCTAGGTGTGTAAACTTTTTTATCTGTCTATGAGAAATATAAGGTGCTGTCGATCCCTGATCCGTAATCAAAATTAAGTAACTACGCTATCTTAGGATGTGCAATAATTTCTTTCAATTATAGATTTAGAATGTACCATTGTTATGCCCACATTCCAACTCTGGGGTGTTCATAATGATAAAAATCTGGAATTTTTATTCGTTCGAATTCCAATCCGACATTATATGCTCGTTCTACAAGATCCCAGTCTTCTCCACCCCACCGTGTGGTAAACTTCACCTCATCAAATCCATCAAAGGTCTTCCAATCTGTCTTGTATGCACCAAACATTCCGTATCCCCAGGGATCCCAAGCTCCATGCAAGTATCGTGGTGAAGCACCACATGACAGCCTTGCTAGGATGGGGGTGAAAACCATTTTACCTTTAATGCAATGCTGAAATAAATTAGTTGTGTCAGATTGCGTGAACACTGAACATTAAACATTGATTAATAGGTGGCTATCACAAACTATTTCTAGCATGATACAAAGGCTCGTACGGATAAACCAACAGTTTCTAGAAGCGTTGGTATGAACAGAAAGTCATCGTTGCAACGGTAGCATAGCTAATTTTAAGATGACTGCAGATATCATCATAATAGTATAGTGGAGAGGGGCATGACTAAAATGGTCCTAACTGAAAATTGGTAATTTAAAGATAGGGGAACTGTAGGGGGTCCACAGGACCTCTTGCAGAAAATTTTCTGTATTTTTGAGTTCCTATGACTTGATTTCCAGCATTTTGGGGAACAACTACTTATGAATCAACCTCGGCAGAGTGAGATCTGTTGAGAAAATACCATTTCTCACTGCACATTTCTCATTTTGTCACTGCACATTCTACTTTTATCACTGCACAAATTGGTTATCACTGCATGCACACTAAAATTAGGTATGCACCGTAGCGGGGATGGTATTGAAGGGGGTTAATCTCCAAACTTCTAAGAAATTACCTTATACGTTCAAAAATTAAAAAAAAATGAAAAAAAAATCTGCAGAGCAATTGATGTATTTGGGCTCGATTTTACTTAACGTGTCTATAGGCCAGCTACATAGAGGTGCAGTATAAATAAAAAGAGAGATTATTGAGACTTCTTTTTGGGTGAAGTTGTATCAATTGTCTTAACAGCTTTCGCGGTTCACCTAACGACTCCTAACGTTCTCCTAACGACTGTACTTGTCGATTTAATTTGAAAGGGTCGAGGTTCAATCTGGGCACTATGTTGAGAATGTCTGAGGCACTCTTGGAGAGGTAAAGACACCACGGTTCCGGTCAAAGGATAGACCTGCATGCTCAATTAGATAATCTTTGCTCATTTGAATGAAAAATTTTGTTCGCTCGCAAAGACTACTTGTAGTCTGCTTGAAAAGAATTTTCAGCTAAAATAAAAAAATTAGGCACACGTCGAAGCTTTCTCTGGCGTTCATGCATGATAAATGATTGACATTCGATGATAAATAACTGGATACTTACTTTGCGGATACTGTTTGCAAATGACGGTGGAATTTCCAGATGTAGATCCACTGTGAAAACAATTGCATTCGGATCTGTCACTGCATCTGCTGCTCTATTCAAGGCATATGTCTTATGAAACCTGCTGTTCGAACACTTTAAAACCTTATAGTTTTTGAATGAGCTCTTTTGAAATAGAGTTTCACTGTCAATACTTGTACTGTTGAAATCAAATACAATTACGTGTAGGTTTTCATCGGCAGTACTCTGATAAAGACGCTCCATATTCTTTATAAAATGCCACACCCACGGTGCCTGTTTTCGGACAGAAATCAATAAATACACTGGCACAGTTTTGTTCCATTGCATGCCTTCAGGGTAACACAGTGTTTTGTTATTCTTAAATTCGTACACATACTCTGATAAGATAACCTCTTTATCATTTGTGTTATCCCACAACAATAGTTCTAGAAAAAATCTATCTCCATGTCTTAATGTTCCTTTGTAAAACTCTCGGTTCTCTTTATGCCAATCTGGTTTCTTCTCCACACTCAAAATCTTTTTCAACTTGTATTTTCTACAAAGTATTCGTTGCACAGTATGATGAATTAATTTGTTAATCTCCCTTACCATGGTTTCGTCTTTGATCGAGTTGTTTATTGAGAAACCCGTCTGATTTATCCGTCTTGATTTAAATTTAGAATGAGTTTCTCATCCAGGGGCCAGTTGTATAAAAGATTAGTAAACATGTAACTGTCAAGATCGGCCAATCAGGGTCGTGTATGTATGAGTTAACTAGGAATTAACTGTATGCAAAATGTAGTTAAAGAGTTTTATACAACGGCCTCAGAAGGGATTTCCGAGTTCCAACCGGTCTGCATATATAGTTAGACGGGAAAGTTAGACAATAAAGTTCGGACGAAAACCTATCTGTGATCGGATTCACATCAGACGAGTTTCCCATCTTGACCGAGTTTCCGTCTCTATACTCTCTAATATGAACTTACCCGGGATATGAATCTCCAAGTTTCTTCAGATATTTTGCAACAATACCAAATGCGTCTTTTTTCTCAAGTGGAAACCATGGGTCCCACTTTCCTTCCTTCAGCATGGCATGTTTAATTTCTGGATACATGTATGATGGGTTAACAAAATGCATTAAAATATCGTACTGATTCACGACTTTTTTACCAACATAACCTGGGCGATAGGGACAAACCGGTAGAGCTGAGCTAACATCATTCCACTCAAGATATTTAATGCCTGAATGAAATTTTTCAGTCGTGGATAAAATTGATTGTTTGGGATGACCAGTTATGTAATTTTGTGTTGCTCGAGTGAATGGCACATGCTCTATTAATTCCTCAAATCCGTGAGATTCTGCTAAGAAAGAATAGAGATATTTGTGAGATATTACTTCAAAGTTCTTAGAATTTGGAATTTTCCACCTGAGATGAAAAGAACTTTGAGGAATATGTGTAATTAAAACTTCTATGAAGTAGAAGTTGCTCTGTCTCAAATGTATTTCTGATGAGTAAACCTCACTCGAATTTCTTTTCACAGAAACCAAGTTTTGGTCTGTATTAGAATCTTCACTTTTGCATAAAAGTTGGCTATTTCGCCAATGATGATCGCGGCTCAACCATAGTTCAGCGCCGCAATTTGATGACATCGAGAACTGAAAATTACCCGTGTATGGCACGAGTAAATAACCTAATATTCTTCGTCCAAATTTCTTCACATTGTTTCTGCTGCCTTTAATCCATTTTATTTCCAAATTATCCACAAAAAATTGTGTATTGGGATAGATTGGAAACCGTGGGCTCTGTACAAGGTTCTGCAATCCGAGTTCACAAGAAAATTCCCATGTGTGGACATTTAGAAAGCCACGATTGCCCAATTTTCCAAACCGTTTACTAAAAACATCTTGATTATACTCAGGTTCCGATATGCTATTCCATACGACGGCATTTGATTTTGAGGTCTGCTTGAAAGGTAATATGTTTGCTCTTTTGGTATAATTCACTGGCACCTGACTGGAAACTTTCCTGTTTAGTATAAAATATATAATAAGTACATACAATCCGACCAAAAATAAAGGTAGTGAGTAGATGATATGTTTGATTGCACACCGAGAAATACGCCATTTTAACGACCACATGCATGCTCGAAACATCTTTAGGTTTAGCATTGCTTGTCGTTATCGACATATCGTTAGACGTTACATTATTATTATAACTTATAAGTGATTGGAAATTGAAGAAAAATGGAATAAAATTTGTTTCTCGTGGTCTTGGAAACAGTAAATACCTTAAAAATATCTTTTTTTTGTTCGGAAATGTTTCTACGCAACTATATATAGTTAGTGTTGACAATAGGGAATTTAGGATGACAACTTCAACAAGCCGCGCTCGATCATTCTTACTGAATTGTTTTAACCGAACCATTAAAAGTTTGCCGCATATTCCGAAGAGTATAATGCTTTTCGCCACGTGTATGGAGGAGGGGAACTTGACAACGGTGTTATTTTCTATGTGGCGAAAAATTTGTTAAAAGCGATGCCTTGTATATTCGATCTTATGTGATTTTGTTGCGTTGTTTGTACAGGATGGCGCTTGATCGCCAAATCAAATTAGCCATGTCAAAGCGCGTTTTACTCCATGCATGTTTCCGCGCATCCGGCATGTATTATCCTCTATAAAAAATTATGTACATCATAACAAGTACCTTTTAAAAAAATATTAATCCTGCAAAAACAGCATGCATTTATAAGTCGGATTTGTTAAATCATCGAAATATTATCAGTTTTATTATATATACCATAAGCCCTATATGAGCTAACTGATAGGGCCCTGGAGCAAATTTCTCTCAAAGGGGCGCCACTGGTATCCATATAAAAATTGATATATGATAAAAAAAATCGAGTTTAGTGTGTTTAGAACTACAACACAATGAGAGTTAATTGATTAATAATTATATACCTTCCACAATCAGGGGCAAATACTGCAATTTCATTGGTTAAGAGGATCGAGTGCGATTAATCATTAATCGCGCCCTTTCGTGAGCTTAAATTGTGTTTTAGTACTTTTCCTTAAAACAAGTTGATTACAAAGGGAAATATAATGAATAAGTATAATAGAACGAATTAAGTCGTGCAATTAATCGCAAAATATTTTGTAATCACTCGTATGATTTTGCCATTAATTGTTAGCAGTCAAGAAAATGGGTTCGTAATTATTTGACATCAGATGTTCACTCCGACATTGTGTGGCCGGGAGTTCTTCGTAAATACTAGTTATACCACAACGTTTTTTGCAACTTCCTACAGTTGAAGCAAAGCTGCTCCTTTTTTACAAACCAAAGCAACCGCACCATTACGATGAGAAACTAGCTGAACATATCCAATCCATACGCTATGACCAAAACACAAGCTGTTTATAAGTTCTCCAGTTTCAGAGTAGCTAAAAAGATTGTAGCGGTCTGCGACGCGCGACGTTAAGATTATTACACGTTTGTTTTTGTGATTAATCGCAACCGAAGCAATGAATCCGTGTCCTTCCGGAATAACAATTTTGCGCTGTAACACCCCGTTTTCTGTATAAATATAAGCAGCCGTTCTGTCTGCTGAGATTATTCTGTTTGTTCCATCGGATTCCATGAAGCGAATATTCCCAAGGCCTTCGTGAGACAGCTCGTTGTCGACTTTAAATGAATTAAATTGAGTGGATATTTTACCAACATACAGGCTTTTCGGCTCGTCGTAATTTAAGATTGCTATCTTTCCATCATTTCTAACTGCCATGCGTACTTTTTTCCAAGAGGTGTTTTGAAGAAAAGGTAACAGACACTCGACATTTTTCTTCCCGTTTTGATCAAAGATAAAAATCGTGAAACTGCTCGATTCATCGTCACCGCCTACTTGAAATGCCGCGATCACATATACATTGTCCTCGGCATCGATGTCGATCGCAATGATGCGGTTCTCTGACGTCGGCCTGTCCCTGAAAACTTTACACAGTGTACGGCTCTCTTTGGAGCTTGGTTTGAAAGCTTTGATGGTATTATTTCCAAACATCTTTGCAACAATCTCTGTGCTACTGTTAACAGTACATAATCCAGGGGAAATATTATCGTCAAATGAATAATTTGGGAACAAGGGCATAACTTTCACACCAAACACCTCAAGCTTTTCAATAAGGTTATACTCTCCAAAGACGGGCTGGTAAATCCCCTTGGTAAGCTGGATTTCGGGCCAGTCAAAAATTGCTAGTTGCAAATTTGTGAACTTCATGGCGAAATCAAACAGTACTTGATTCAGTATGTGAACAGACGCAGCGTTGGCAAGTCGCTTTTTCTGATTAAACCGAGACTTCATTCCACCGTCAACCAGAACGGAAAAAGTCTCTTGAATTGCTCCGACGCCATGCAGCTGTTTAAGGTACAAGAGACAGTTGCTTACGCTTGCTTCTGGGTCTTCCATTTTTTCTAAAATCCGGGCAAGTATACGAACCTGCGAGGCTTGAATTCGATCCTCCGTCAATAACGCTTCGTTGCAGAATGCCTCGGTGGCTTTTTCTCGCGCGAGTTTAAATGACTCGATGGCCGATTTGAATCGTTGATTAGAATGTATGTTCACCGAATTGATTGCATTCAGCAAAGCAATGGCCTGGTTGATGGAAGGATTTCTGACTTCTGTTACGTTATCATGTTTGGTCAGCTCTGCAATTTCCTCACTTGATTTCAACGAGAGTAGAGACTGGTATAAACCGTCGACCCCTTCTTGTAGAAAGCAAAGGCTACTCAATAAATCCTTTCTAGCCAAACCATCCAGCTTGCTTTTTATGTCATCGAGTTCTTTCACAATCAAGCGACGACATTCCTCGTCTGTAACGTCGCCATCCTGCAAACGTTCGATAACTTCCTCGCGAATCCTGTCGGCCAAAAGTCCAATCGTGAACTTTAAAACACCGCACACAACGTCAACCATGTTGCATTTGATTCTGAAGTTTTTTTTAACCAAATAATCCGCTGTTTAGGCACAGATCAAACAACAATAATACGTACGTGACACATGTATGCAACGCCTTACAGTGACGCAGCCTTGCTTCTGAATTTAAATAATTCGCTGCGCATGAATGTTAATGCATGCACCCCCAATTGCTATCTTAATTGTAATTGTGCGATAGGAAATATAGTTCAAACCAACTCTTGGCCGCAATGAGATAATTCTGATACACAGTTGAACTGCTCTTGTTCTGTCGCCTTCAAAAACTTTACCAGGTGAACGTACTTTCCTAAAATAATTTTATTTGCCTCGTTTCTACAATTCAACATATCAGGTATGCATGTCTGGTATGCAAGTTCACCATTATCTATTATACGGCTTATCAGAAATATTTTCCTTGGTTCTTTGTTCTTCGCTTTTAAATTTGTATGTTGTGTGGGTGCAAAAACAATAATGATTTATTTTTAGATCGCTTCACCAAATTTAGGCTTTTTAGCTATAATTTGGTAACAATTTCACAATTTTTTTCAAAAAAAATTTTTCCCACCCAGTATTCTCGGCGACGTTGTGGTGATTACTAATATGCCCTCTCAAAAAATATAAACGCTGAACCACACAACTGCTTGATCTTTCCTGAGAAGCACAAATTTTGTGAAAACATTTAAAACTATATATAAACGGAATCTATAGTCGGTTTGGTGGCCCGCCGACTAATAAATTGTACTTCTATACGACCCTGGCATTCTGTAACCCCACCGCACCAGAAACGTTTGTGCCCAATTTTTTCTAATCCAATTTTTTCCCGTTACACTTGTTCAAGACGCCACGAAAAAGATCAATTTTCATGCTATACTTCGCTATGATCATAAGGTCCAAATTTACAAAAAAATATTATAATTTATAGAAAGTATTTAGCAATAAAACTTTTCAAACAGCTTTCCATCTTCCGCGAAAAAATCTCTAAGCAACGCGTTCGTACGTTTGAAATAGAAAGAGCCCCTTCTACATTCCACGCTGTCCGATATTCTTCAAGCTTGTGGATATTCTTGATGCAGGATACACTACCGGTACCTCTGTCTTCTACTTCATTGCCATTTCCATTCTTTGCTTGATTACGCGTTGTTCGTAATCATTGGAACTTTTACTGGAAGAGAGTCAGATGAATTAATAAACCCCCGTCTTTATAAGACCACTCATAATCATACGCTTTTTGCATGACAAGTGTCGACTTGGCTTTATTGACCTAGGCGACGACATTTTCACCAATTAAAGCCATTCCAATTTCCAAATTGTTTTCTGTGGGTGTTATCGGGATAAAATATCCCCCACGTACTTTATCATATTAATAATATATCGTTTCATAATTAAAAAAATACGGATACGTACAAGTACACAGCAGGCGCCTCAGCCTGCGCAGGTTTGTCAAAATTTGGATCACTTAGAAGTAGTTGAATTCCAACAAGAACCTATGTAAAATAAAATAAGATATGGCAAGATGTTTTCTTCAGCAAGCCGTAAAGACTAAATTATGGTACGAAACGACCAGGGGTATGGGTACGAAATGACGAGAGTACGAAAAGACTTGACACCTAAGTTTTTCATGACTCGGAATTCTTGAAATATACCCGCAAACAATCGCTTCACCTCTTTAAATGTTGTCTGTGGTTTCCAACCGTGATTTCTGTCAATGAGGGACAAACTGACCGTTCCGGAAGGAAATACGTTTGGATGAAATATTGGCGGGGTAAACTGACCTGAAAATGAATAAACAAGTAATCAATAAATGACTTGCATATTCTAATACTAGTCATAATGACTTTTTGTATAAAAACTAATGAAGCAGCTACCTATACTTGCTATACTTGCACAGGATTTGTGCCCTTTTCCAAAAAAAGTTCTACAAAAGATCTTATTCACATTTTTCACTGAATCCCTCAATTGATCTACCCACTCTGTGTTGCAAACATAGATGATTTCTCAAATGTACTAAATAAAATCATTTCCTTGTTTTTTCAACTAATTTGGAAAAAAATGCAACCTGTTGCAAAAATTTGGCTAAAAAAACTGATTGTCCTGTCATTGTCATTTCACTGAACCAGCCTCCTTTTTTGCAGCTCCTTTTTTGACAAGATATTACCCTTACATTTCGGTGGTGAATAAGGATAATCTTCAGGAAACTCTACACTCAAGTTGTATGATGCTCCAGCCCAATGTGTCTATAACAAATACAGTAAATGTAAAAATTTTAAAAACATGCCATTCATGAAAACTAAATTGAAACAAATTGCTGCAATTTTGCTGTACCATAATGATTGATTACACACCTTCGGCATTCCAGGAATAGCTGAAAAATTTTGAAAAATCATCAAGCTATACATTCAAATTACATCATAATTTCACTTTTCTAAACTCCCAAGTTATTCAGGATGAAAATATTGATGTTTTAGAGGCACACTTCCTTACATACTGAATGCAGTATATGCAAGTTGTTCCCAGTGGAGTAAAACAGGATTGATCAATTGTTGTGTGGCACTTCTGAAAAATTGTTATTATGTATTCACTCCTACCAATGCCTTCTTATGCAACTGTAAAACTTGATTTGAAATCTCTTGCTTGAGATGGCACACAGATTATTATAATAAAAATTCGATAACATTTTGCATAAAACTACAATATATTGGGAGAAATACAAATATATTAGTTTGATTGAACAATACTATTCCTGCTTACCACATTTCCAGTTTAACATATCCAGTGTTCCATCTTCAGTTTTGCATGGCTCGGCAATGAAGTCCTTTATATTTACAAAACAAATTACCATAGATATCAATGGGTAGTGCATTTTTAAACTGATCAACTACAGGGGTATTTAACCTAATAGACCCTGTGTGGTTGGTAGGAAGCTCAAGCTATATATTCCCAAGAGATTAGGGAGAGGGGGTGGTGCCCATGGTGGTCCTCTTTATATTTCCCATTGATATAGGAAATACCCTATACGGCTACACCATATGCAGTATCTACTATCTAGAGAAATGATTGAAATTCCCGCCTCATATGCTCTAAAGAATCATCACTCACTTTAGGATGGTTTGCTTTCCATGCTTTAAATTCCTCTTTCAGTCTTTCTGTAGCATCAACTCTGAATTCTTTTGACGCCATTTTTATAAAAAAAAACAAACACTAAACCAACAAATTAGATTGATTCGAAAATCTTTTGCGTGCACCGCAATGACCGCATGCAGTTCCAAGAACTTCCAATCTTACAATCTTCAATCTTGTTCTTGTCTTGTTCATGGTCTTGTTCGTTTTAGACAGTACTTAGAGTAACAAAAATAAAATGTAGCGGCGCCAATGCGCGGCGCTGACCCAGGCATGCGAGCGAGGTGTTTATATAACCCACTGATATAAGTCATATAACCCTGTCTGTGAACTTTTGACCTGTGATATTGAACTTTTAGAATTAAAAATGTCAACTTTTCTATCCGCATACGGGGATTACATTTTTGGCGAAAATTTTAATACAGCTTTACTTCCACCTCGATTTTCATTTATTTAGATAATAACCTGATGTCCTGATCAATATAAATAATAAGGCTCTAGTGACATTCAAATAACCACACTACACGTTGGATAACATTGGACGAGGCTTATATTGAAAGAATTTGCAAATTTCAAATCTCCAGAAACAGCCATTTACTGACTGTGATGAGTTATATATATTGAGGAGTAATGCTTTTTTTACTGAATTGTGTCTGTTAAATCACTTAAATGTCTTAAATCCCACTCTGCTATGAATAGTGACCTGGATATCAATTATTTCGTTCAAACAAACCACTTAGACTGCTTTCTCTATAGAGGCTCTACTTAAAAGTTAAAACTCATAGCAGCCACAAATGAACAAGTTAAAAGTGTGAAGCCTATGAATATAGTTGAATGTTATAATTGACACCCTGTTTTTAAGTGTCAGTATGATGAATGCGCCACCTTTTATAAAAAATTTACGATTTGCATTTGACGAGACAATCCCTTCATGGTGCATGCAGGCGGAGATCTTCATTGTACGTGGCAAACAAGAAAAATTGCAATAACCGACCCGTCGATACCGAGACGAAAACCGAATTTCCCGCAAATTTAAGGCGTATATGATTCGAGGTTAACCCAGCGCTGGACAAAAGCTCCATCAACTCGAAACAAACAAGAATTATGTACAAACGTTTTATTCCATGGCATGATTTTTTTACATGCCGTTCGGCTATATTTCATGAGTTTTAATGGTATTACAAATAATCATAGGGCGAGGAACTGAGCTAGCGCTTGTATGAAATCAGAGATATATGCATGGTAGTAGTATGTTCCTTCTTCAGTAATATAGTAGGGATCTTGCTCGTTGTCAACCGCAACGGCGACGGCTGGTACACTATATACATCACAAAAATTCATCACAAAAGAAATGAATACTTAAAGAGCACACCGCTGAAAAGAGTGACTTTGCTACGCTCTGTCTACGTGCTGACACACAAACTGAACCCTTTAAATTTGAGGTCTCTCGAAACGCCAACGTGTGATTGTTTTACAGCAACGCTAACTCAGAAAAGTCCATTGCTACTGAATAATAATTTAGTATGACCTTATGAATTCAAAATCTTCATTCTTCTCAAAATAAGTGTAACTTGAACAGGGTTAGAATATGTCTTCAAAATATGAACGGGAGGGAGGTGTCGGGGATGTGACACCTGCCTCCCACAAATAGTTCACAATGATAAGAGTTTGGTTGGCAGACGAGTGTTTCAGAAGAAAATGCCGGACACTGAATATAAATTTCCCGATTTATCAAGTTGTCCAAGTTTTCAACCGAGTCGCGCAAAAATATGGGAAAGAGAAAAAAGTTAGCTTAAAACTTATAGACATAACTCAAGATCAAATTAAGATTTGAGTTTGATAAAAGTATTCTACTATATATAAATATAGTACATTTGTGTTTATTATGATGTGCATGTATATGTATATATATAATCCTTTATTCGTTTACAGACATGCAGGTCAGTGATTTTGTAATACACGCCGGCGTTTGATCATGCGAGTTGCCTCGAATTCCTAATTTATTCTGCATCAGCTAACTTTTTTAACTTCCCTAATCTCTACCCCACATTTTTGCCCGACTTGATTGTGAATTTGCACAATTTGTCGCCGTTGTTGATTTTTCTCTCATCCGTCAGTGATAGCCGGCAGGTACAAAAATCCACTGCGATACTTTGGGCAATTTGTACCCCAGAGTCAGGCTATTTTTCAAACCCACTACATGTTTTTTGACAAACAAATATATATAAACATACACACCAATCACTACAATATATATATATATATATATACATATATATATACTGATGATCGCTTCATAGCGTGAAACTCCGAGTAGCTAAGCCAGTCTTACAATAAATAAATATATTTTCGCTCTGCCGGTAATGATATTGACCGCTCTTCAACAATTGTCAAGTTCTGTGAAGTCTTTGTTACAGTCAATTCTTTGGCGCAAAGGTGACTCATTCATATAATTTTAGACACGGGGTGTCAATTTTAACAGACTTCCCACTATATATATTTACAGGCTTCATGCACTTAACCTTTTGTTATTTCGTCCTAGCTTTGCACGCAGAAGAGCCTCTATAGAAAACAGCTTAAGGTATTTTCTAACGAACGAAAGAATTGATTCATAGGTAAGAGACTGACTGCATGCATGGTCATGATCATTGATATCTTATAGCGCAGATTGGGGCATGCATGATAGCTGCGATGAATACAAAATCATAAAAAAAAACATAAAGCGTATATAGGGGCCTAAGAATTTTTTTGACGGGGGGCAGACGAATAACTCAACAAGGAGCGTGGGGAAATTAAAAAGTTAATACATATATAAATGTAGCTAAGTTATGTTATTAAATTCATTTTGAAAATATTGAAGATGAAATTTATTATACGAGGAATAAAAAAGGAAATAAAAATGTTCATGCATGGTATTAATAACTTTATAATAGAGCTCTTTGGACCAATAGCGTGTCGAGATGGGGTAAATAATTGTAACTGCATGTACTTATAACTATATATTAACTGGCAGGCTGTAGCTACTAGAAAAAGTTTACTGGGAAGGGAGGGTTGAAAGTGTGTCCACACCTTCTGTTGTTAATTTCTGTAAATTAGAATGGATTCCAATTCATAATCTCATAAAATTTCGTAAGATTTTACTTGTTGTTGAAAGTTTGCGTGGCGAAGGTCCCATCGAACTTATTACATTTGGCCTACCTTTATTACCCTGATATAGTGTGTGAGGGCCATTAGGAAGAATACCGTTTCGGTAATAATGCTGGGTTTTTTTCAACCCTCTGTAAATATTGATTTAATAATAATAATGATAATAATAATAATAATAATAATATTCGTAACGGACTGATTGCTATTGAAGTCAAACCCGTGTAAAATTTCAGTTTCAAACAGTCATATCATGTACATTATTTGAAACCATAATCAGTATGTTCGTTTGGCACTTGGCCTAAAATGTTACATTTGCGTCTTTTTGGACCATGAACTGGTCCCTAACCGCTGCTAATCTTGTTGTTGTTGTTGTTGTTGTTGTTGTTGTTAGGGGGCGACGCTCTTTAAAAAAACCCTAAGGCTCTATCATTACTTGTTTGATCGGAATGAAACTTGGCACAATTATTCTAAGCATTATTCCGCATCGATTGACGGAGTTCGAATTTTTACTTTTTACCTTTGAAGCAAGTTACAAGCAATTCTTGATATATTTGCAGCAAATAATATATACATATCATTAATATTCAGCCTATATATAAGTAAACGGAAACGATTAGAAATACATTGTCCTCTCCATTGTTATAAATACAATGCAGTTCAGAAATTAAACTCGGTTACGCAGTTCCTGGTCCCTATAGTACGATCGTACTTGTTTTAACAAGTTGTATTATAATATAACATTTAATTTATAGTACGGGCGTGTTGCTTGTTAAGAAGCGTGTTGCTATAACTGTATAGAAACACGGGAATTTTCCCGCCGAACTTGACAAGCGATGTAATGAGAATTTGTAATGATCGAATTATAATATAGTTTACATATTATAAAAGAGATAGAAAACATTTTCTGCTGTGTTTCTATACAGTTATATAAACACTTGTGGGAGTTTGGGAGAACTCGAAATAACGTGGAAAAACTCGCCCTACGGGCTCCAACTGATTGTTTCTCGTCAGTCTCCCAAACTCTCAGGTGTGTTTCTATAACTGTATAGAAACACCTAATATGTTTTCTATTTCTTATTTTTTTTGCAGCAAAGGTGTTTTAGCCAGAAACATGACATCCCTAAACTGCTTGTTGGCACTCACAATATGTCTCTTCATGTTATGTGAAGCTTATGGAGGTCAGTGAATAGACACAGTTTATATATATAGAAAAGACGTATTGTCAAATTCAAAACATATAGTTATATCATGAATTCATACATCAGAGAGGCGCGACTTTCTCGTGCACCGTTTGTAAATTGATGAACTCCTTATATGCCTTTCTAAATAATTTATTTACAATAAGGCCTGTTTTAAACGTCGTATTGTATGAATGTGCTGACTGCACATAGTTACAAAAAACCACCCAATGATGGAAAATGGACGATTTTTGTAAACACGATAACTAACCAAGTTTTAACGCTTAGTCGATTACCAGGGCCAACTCGGCTTGCTGAAAATATCATACTGAAATCACTCATGGGCTAGCTTTTCCCAGAGCTTTTCCTAAGAGGGAAAACCCTGGGTACGTGGTTGCAGGGCTAGCTCAGCAAACTGGGCTAGCCCAGTCGATCACGATGTAATCGGCCTCTAAACAATTCAATTACACAATTAAGCTAATGAAGGCCTGTCATTACTCCAGCAGCGAATACTGTGATTTAACTTTTCATGCATGTACATACATTTACGAAATTTCCACGCCACTTTAATTTGCGCTCTCCCCTATCCTTGAAATCCGTACAATGATCGCGCACATGCAGGTCTGAAAATGCATGTCTTTTTAAATCCGATAAGCTTTGTACAGGTCAGGACAATACTATAATATATGACATTATTCTTAGTTGATAAAAAAGGCTTAGAAGCATTCTGCATTCTTAGAAGCAAGCTAGTTGCACTGCAACGCCGCGTACTAAGAAAATACTTGCATTTCAGCTAAATCGAAATACAGCGCCAGCGTGAATATTAAACAAAAGAGGCCAATGAAACGGTACGAAAAAAACCCCAAGAAACATGATGGTAAAAATAGGGTAAAAATCAACAAAAGAGACGACGTTACATTGTTGAAAGGTAAATATATATATATACCTTGTGTGTCTTTGGTGTACCATAAAACTGCGCTGCATGCATGAGTGCATGAAGTAGTCTCAAGTACTTAAATATATAGTCAAGTACTCAAGTACTTAACTAGTACTTAACTTCTCAGTACTTAAATTCAGTAATGTTGTCCGATTTTCATAATCTTAACAGCATTTTTTGTACCTCCATGCAATTCCACCTTTTGGTTGGAATTTTCTTGTAGATTTCCTGATCTTGTAACAATGTCGTTACGACCTTTAAATCCTTCATTGCCTTTCTCTCCCATGTATATATATAAGTTCTGAGTAGTTGGCGGAATCACGCGTTATAATGTACCGTGGGTTTCTCCTCTGATTTCAATCATTTAATCTTTGTCCTTCTCAGCTAGATTGCTCAGTAATACCTACTTGAACCGAGGCAATAATTTCTTTTACCGGAACGTTCCTGGTGCATGTAATTGCAAAATTTAAACCCTAGCTTTCGAAGTAAAAATTTAGGCATATTTTATGTAATCGTATATATAAAACTATACTCCTTCAGATCATACTACGACAGGATCAAAACGCACTCCAGCAGCTGTTGCTGCAGTTCTTGGTAATGAAAAGGTCCAAGAGGCCGTCATCGAAAAAGGTGTTGAAGTTGTTGGAGACGCGATCGATCAGCAATTAGCAAATATCCAGGGAGCGCATAATAAATCGGAAGCATTTTTAAATAAAAGGGTAATTAAATGGCTCTGCATGTTTCTTTCTTATATACAGTGCAGCGGATTGGCCTCACACATGATAAAATCGAGGCATTTTTAAATGAAAGGGTAATAAAATGGCTGTGTTTTGTGCGTATACAACGGAGTGCATTGGCATACTTTCTTTCTTTAGGTAGCAAACACTCGCTGTCTCACATGCAGGATAGTCAACTTTCAAAATTGTCTAATCGTAGTGTAAATTGTATTGTAGGCTATATAATTATATATATTCCTTAATTTTTTAAGATAAAATTGAATGTCTTCCCTGAGAAAGGCTGGAGAAATGAGGATATGTTTTTACCACCTGGATATCATATGGACGCAGAAATAGAAAGCGATAGTTCCCCAGCGAGCAGCAAGGAAGTTGGTGATCCTGTGTACACATATCCTGCAGGAATAGGAACTATGATAATGAATGGATGCTGGGGGACTGGATACCAACCTGGTGATCCTTGCTATCAATCTCTAGAAGTCCTAACTGCTTGTCAGGTGTGTTTGTGATTACCTTTTACTGTTTCTGGAGATATTTTGAAACACTAGGATGTTATTGCATAAAATTAATATACATGCATGCAAAAATGAAATTTATTTTATGATATTCGATATGCCGCAGAATATGATTGATGGAGCGGCATTTATTGGTGTTGGCTTTGATGGTCGTGGTAAATACAGTCCAGAGTCGAGAAAAATGAGTATCATACAACGTTCTTGTGGTGGACGTCTTTAGTAAGTAATCTATATATATTTTGCAAATTATTTTTATATGAATTGGCAGTGAAAATTTGCTGAAGAACTGTTTTTAGAATCTTGGGACACAATTTCTTAAATCCCCTTTACTCAGATTTTGTTTGATTTATAGTGGACTAAGCGCTAAAGAGCATCACAAATAGTTCAGTTTTTTGTTTAATTTTTGTAGCTATGACGACTTCCAAGTGCCTGACACAATGAGCGTTCATGGCATATACGAAACAAGCTCACACATGAAAATCTTCTCTTCGCGAAAAGAATACCAAACGTATCTGCAAACAGAAGCTGGCATCTCAGGGTCGTTTTTTGGGTTATACGCTGGAGCTAAAGCTGCTTATGGTGCATCATCCAGTTCGAATAGTCAAAATAATCTTGCAATTTTTGACATTGATGTGGACAGGTAATGGTATATGCTGCATGTAATCCGCACAAAATGTCAATTGCATGCGGCTTTTGCAAAATAATAGTTTTTCATTGTTTTAAATAATTTATGACTTTCTTCCATGTTATACAATTTTAAGTATCATTCAAAATTAACAACTAGAAATACATGCATGCAGCAACCCCTCGCCATTTCAAACGAAGCAAAATATTTCCTGAGCTAGCCAGACCTAACCTTCAATATTATGAAATGTCCTAAATGTAAAGCCGATAGCTGATGTTTCAAATTTTTTGGAAACAAATACATTCGTAAAGGTGAAGTGAAATCACCCGTTTTCCTGCTGCTTTCCGTTGCATTAAGTTATAGACTTTCACAGTTTAAGTGAGAGTTAATACTTTATATTAATAGAGAGTTAATACATTATAGCTAAACCTTCAAAACATCAAAACAGCACAAATAATCCCCGAGCCGGCGCGAAGCGCCGTGCGAGGGTACTAATTCCGCTGGGAGATTTATTACACCCGGGTATTGTGACAGAACATAGCGGAATCCAAAGTTGCTCAAATTCTATGTCGTGGACCGTGGACCGTGGACGTTCAATGGTCATGGTACTTATGCGCATGCGTGAAATGCGAACGAGTGTAGACTGCACTGGTAATCAACGAACGTTCTGATTGGCTAAGACAGAAAGTTTGTAATTCAATGAGAACGTCAGCAATTTAACTGTCATTTCGTAAACATTTTTGTAAAAGCGTTTCATAAACTTTGTGCAAAGAAAGTAAAACGAGAAGAAACAAGATATATGAAGCATGACAGATAGCAAAGATGAACGTGGATACAGTCAAAACAAAGCCGTGTAAGAGGAATAATTCATAATCTGCAAGCTTATAAATGTTTTCAAAGACAAAGGGTACGTGTTTACTTTGTTTATCTCGTACTTGTTTCGCGGTAAGAATGAGCCGTATTTGTATACTTTTCAGCTTTGTATGCCGTTCAATCGTTCATTTGTTAAATTTTCAGCTTTTTCTGCAAACGCATAAACCTGTGAAGGGCTATTACACCTTTGCTTTAACTTCAAAAAGTGTTTTTGAAAGTGTAATTTGAATTTTGGTATCAAAAATACACACTATATTTATAAAGTATACTGAAACTTTTAGCCGCCGGCGTTGACTGCAATTACAGAATAAAATAACATTTGAAGTTTTTTCTTTGTCTGTGAAGATTTTGTACTGTTTTAATCGTTTGAAACTTCGATTTTAAACCGTTACTTAATTGCTGGCATGGTATAATGCAGCAAAATTGAACGGGCAATGTTTACACTAGCTTTGTGATTATTTTTGTATTGAATGATGGAAACTTTAAGACTGATTTGAGTTTTGTGTCATTTCATAATATAAGTTTAGGTCAGGTTAACTCAGGAAATTGTGTACTTGGTTTGAAATAGCGAGGGGTTGCTGCATGCATGTATTTCTAGTATAAATCACCAAACAGTGAACTTCGAATGTTGTTTTTTGATTATTAAATTCATGCAGTGATTACAGTCGACTCTATAAACCTTTAAAGTGATATTTGTTGTATTAAAACTCCAAAATACACTTTTAAGAACTCTTTTTGAAGTTAATACGATGATGTAAAGCCTTAAATAGTCGGTCACGTCTTCGCAAAACCGAGCAAAACGACACACTGTACAAGCTCATAAAATGTATTCGTACAGCAAACACGAAAGAAACCTCGAAATAAACAAAATAGACTCCTACCATTTCAAGGATTATAAACCAGTTGTTCCTTTTCGCCGCTAATTCTTCCAGTTCTGATAATATTTTAAACTCTTCCCAGTGTTTTATCTGTTATTTGATTCCACATTTCATATTGTGTTTTCGAAACATTTTTTAAAAAAAATATTTTGCAAAATGACAGTTAAATTGCTGACGTTTTTCACTGAAACACGAACGTTTCGTCCTAGCCAATTAGCAAGTTGCTAATTGCCAGTCGTCACTCGTTCAAATTTTGCGCGTGCGCACAAGTACCATGACCATTGAACGTCCATGACATTTGGGCGACTTTGGATTCCGCTATGTTCTCCCGGGTTCCGGGTGTAATTCCTAATCTTCGGGCGGAATTAGTACCCTCGCACGGTGCTCCGCACCGGCTCGGGGATTAATATTTATTAATAACATTTAAGATATGAAATATTCAAAGATGAAGTGAAACCTCAAGATCTCTCGCGTGCATTTCTTCACGAGTTCATGAATCTACCACCATCCTTCATTCAACCTGGTGCGCCAGCTAAATTCAGTAAGTATCAACGAAATATTGATTGACATTAATAAAAAAATCGAAGATGTACAAAAAGACTGTTTGTAAGCATCTTTTAATTTAATTTGAACTAAGAAGAATATACCGCAACAGAAACTTCCGCTCCTACATTTACATTACTAATTTTATGTAATCTCCTAGAGATTATTTAGAAAAAACTAGAAGCTTCTCTCAAATTGACATAATACTTGTGGCCAGGGCGGGGACTTAGCTTTACCCCTAGATGCACAACCGGCATTTACTAAAGTGTCGCATTCTACAGGTGACTTCATATCTCGATGGGGGACTCATTATATAAAATCGGCAAAATTCGGCGGACAGTTGGAAATACGAAAGCTGCAAAGTGGCCTGTCGAGATCATCCAAACAGGAGTTTGCTGTTGAAGCTGAAGTAGAATATAAAGGTCTTTTTGCCAGTGCTGGTGCGTATAGCAGCACTCGTATTGGGGCCGAAGCAAAAACAGAAGAAAAATTCATGTCAACTTCAGTCCAAGCGCTTGGGGGATCTCAAAAGATAGCAGCAGCAGTCGCAGACGTGTACTCTCCAACATTCAAAAATACACTTGTTGTAAGTATTTTCCTATTGTTTTCACGTTTAGACAGTTGAAAATAAGAAACTGAGAAGAAGCGATGGAAGTTTTTCGTAGTAGCAAACTATCATCATTATTCACTGATTATCAATAAATAATTCACTTGTATATATAACTGTTCCCTGAAGTGATTATACGCCCTATAATGGACACATTTTGGAAATGCTTTCACATGCAGGGAGAGCAGCTGCATGTTGGGATGTTGGAGTAAGGTCCAGAGGATCTCCTTGTTTCTGAGCTCCCGTTGATTGAAGGAAAATTATGGGCGGAGAGGGAAAATAGATGTAGTTGTGGCAGAGATTTGCCTCAGCTTCCATCTCTAATTATGATTTTAGGAATGGCTTGACAGCATTAATAGTTACCCCAAGGCATTCAAGTTCATTATGGGATCAATCACTGACCTTGTTGACTTTCGCGCAGCTGATCTATTTCCAGATGCAACAGTCAATTGGGGTTGTGAAGCAAATAGCGCAGCACTTGGAAGAGAAAGAAACACAGGAAGATATTACTATAACAGAACGGTTGACAATGCTATCATCAAGGCTTATTGCGAGTACGAAAGCAGAGAAGATCTGGAAAATAAATTGAAACAACGTCGAACAAGTTTAAAAGCTGCTATAGAATCGTACATGGAAGAGGTGTGATAAGCAAGCTCATTATTCAGCGAGAGTTGGCGATGTAATTTTGGTGGTCGCTGAAGAAAATATTTATACGAAAAACAACTAAACAAAACACTTTATTCTTCAGTGATCATCACCATCGCTGACAGGCGGTGCATGACTTAAGCGAAGCGATATCTAAAATCCGGTTTGCGAAAACTTGACTCACCGTGAAAAAGTAGAATCTACTTGGAATCCAAATCTTTTTCAGTTCGCGAATAAACTGGCCTAGCGGAAAACCTGGCTGGCTTTATGCCAAGCTGTTGCAGGCAAGCTAATTACAAGGCCCAACATGCATGCGTGCAAAATTTGTCCGCACCTGTTTGATAGTGTTATCCGCACTTTTTGATGGATTGTGGTCAGTTATTTGAAGAAATCGATTGACTATTAAGAATGCCGGGTTCGCTCACCTAAAAATTATTTAAATTTCGCATATTTCTTGACACGAAGCCATATTCTTTATTTCAGACCCATACCGAACTAAAATTGTGATATAGTGTTGCAAAGATTATACACATGCAGCAGCTCAAAATGTAAACAAACTCAAAGCGTTTGTTCGCATTACGGCTAAACATCGATCACCTTTAAATCAGAAGTTTTTTATCTTGTATTTTTTTGGTTGTGATTGGCTAAAAGGGTGCTTATATGTTGCTATGTATTTAGGTACTTACAGGAGCGCCTAGGTTTATTGCTTGGGCTTTAATTTAGGAATAGAATTACACCTTTTTTGGACGTATATACAGTCCGTTTTTCGTCAAAAATAGAATTACACTTTCTCGTTTTTTCATACTGAATTGAGGTAATGCACATAAATACACATTAGTAATTTAATTCGGTAAATCAATAGCTTCGTCCGTAGCTTAATATTCTCACGTACTGCTTTCGACTCCGCAGTAAGACCATGTATTTATGAATAATGTATTTTTCCTCTTAGGGACCAGTTTCAGCAACTGAAAGAAATCTTCCAGCCGGTGATGGAGGATGTGAAACACTGAATCTCGAAGATTCACTGGCCATTCCAACTTGGGACGAAATCTCCAATGATAGTCATGTATTTCGCGTTATTTTTGACATGGATGTTGATCTCTGGGGAAATTCAAGCAACATTCCTAAGACCATGTCAAGATTGATGAAACGAATGTAAGAATTAAAACAAGATGTCGTTACTAATTTCCGTACCAATCAAGATTATTATTGCTTACTTTACAGTTTACTACTCATAATTCGTATACCACTCATACAACAATTTATTAAAAAAACTTTAAAAGAGTCTACTCATAGTTCTCCGATAGCTTACTGCATGGCGACGATGGGAGGGCCCTCGAAATTCGAGTCGGGAATTTTCCGAGACGAAAGATAAATTTACATATTTAAATTCACGTTATCTTCAATTAGTCGCAATAGATGGATTACAGGAGATGAGAATGGCGAATTTCATTTGTTCAATGCATTCTCCAATGGTGGAAGTGGTACTTTATCCAACAGTAAAATCTCCATATTTGGACTCGTTCTAACATACTCGGACGGAGTTCTTACTTTGGCAGAGGAAGACTACAGTGAATCAGGGGAGTATTTTTCAAATCTCGACGAGCGTTTGCAAGGTAAAATATAGCCTTTATACGACGCTATACCAGGAAAACACGCAGCATGTTATAAAGTTTATCATTTTGTTGCCACTGGGAATTCTAATCGCGGTACTAATCTTGCAAGAGATCACTTATTACTGTAGTTAACTGCATCGTGTTGTGGATAGTCGATTTTACACCTTCGGAAATGGGGAAGACGATGTAGCAATCGTGGATATAAAAGTTACCCCACGTTCTGGTTTTGTGCAAGAATGCAAGGGAGGTACTGAGTTAGACGCCGAGGGATTACTGTGTGTCAAAAAGCCATGCCACGAAGCTTGCGATGCAATTGAAGGTAAAATCTTTGTTTTTACTGTACGATTTGGTGATTCAGTACAAGACAAATAAGTAGTAGAATGTTAAACAACAGTCTACAGATCGAAAAATGTCCCCCTATATATAGCTAAACAATTTTTTCATCTCTAAAATGCGATTTTATATGCCTCTGACAGGGTTGTAATAACGTAGTCGTTATTTCAACGAAGAACGATTCCTTCCTTTGGAGTTGGGAACCCTAAAACGAGGTCATTCAACCTTTAGTGTCTGAAAATGTCACATTCACGGATCTTATTCTTCACTCTCCTGGCATTGTAACAAAATTATTTGCAAAGAATGCATGCGGCCCATGGTGCCTACCTATATTGGTACTACATTATTTTTTGCAGGATGGGAGTTCCACCCCTAGTGCTGCCGTAATTTCTCTGAGCATGTATTATCCATGCAATGGGCCCCCGATTCCTAGGAGCTAGTGTGAATCAGGCCAAAAATCGGCCGACTAAAATCGAACGACAAAAATCGCGTCGTATGCGCCGGCTTCACTCGCTTTCCCCTTTAGGTTGTCGTCAATCAACAGGGGATACACCACTTCCGTCGGAGTGTTTTTCTTGCAAATATGCACAAGATGGCGATAATTGTATCCTGACTTGCCCGTCTGGTATGTCACCAAATAAGAACAAAAGATGCACGGGTTTGTAAATTTATATTTTTATATTTATATTTATATTTATATATTTATGTTTATTTTTATATTTATTTATATTTTATATTTTTATATTTTTTATTATATATTTATAATTTCCAATGGCCAATCTTTTTAGAAATGCTTTCCACATGTCGCACCTATACGAGATTTCCCATGCGAGATAATGTCACAAAAGTCTAGAAAACCGTACTTCAATTTAAATGAAAGTGGGTTTTTTTCTCCGTTTACACACTAAACATGGGCGAACGCAAAAACCTGTATCTGATATGTACGACCAAACTCGTGTGCAACCGTACTCGGCATCAAATTAGATTAGCGTAACAATTTAACCGTGCCAGAAAAACCAATTGAGTGTCAACGTATCAACAGTCAACGTTGCAGTTTTTTCCGCGATAATAATAAAACTACTGGTCATCCCATAGTCTTCGTTCATTAAACCCTTACGGGTTCACCTTTAATTAAACTATAGTTATAGTCTACGTTAACTATACCAATCACAGTTAATAGAATATACATGGTTTGGAAACAAAAAACTCCAACTACAATACAACTCATTAACTATGTTGAGGTAGATTTATGCAAAAAATTGTTTCTTTTACATCACATGTCATATTGTATTTTGCACAGATAAACCATTAGTAAGCTTTTAATTAACATATTTTTCAAGTCAAGGTTGAGGAGCTTAGCAAGACGAATGCCATTGGTAGGTTTGGCTTTTAGAATACAATTAACAAGTCAAGAGCTAAAAGGAACCTGCATAAACCAGGGCAAGAACATCGTTAATGAGTTGTATTGTACTTCTATTAAGTCTCCAAACTATGTATATTCTATTAACTGTGTACAAATCAATTTAGAAAGTCTAAATTTAGCAGTTGCGTCTTCTCATATATATGTGTCATTTTTGTTTATCTTTAATGGTACGATAATATGCTTGTCTTTAGATTCTTATGACTTGACGTACAAAGGATCCTCCTTCGATGATTTGGATAGGTCATTTCCTTTGCCATATACATTCCCCTCCTTCACAATTAGTGTTTGGCTAAAATTACCTGTTTACCAAGAAAAGTATTTGAACCACCTATTTAAAGTCTTCGGATATACCTACCTGACATCGCAACTTGACGCTTACTACGTGTTAGAATTATCTGTACGTTACAAAACAGCAGAACAACCTTCGATAATGGCTGACTTTTATGACTGGTAAGTTGAGCTAAATAACGGTCCAATTAAGCACAGTTAATAGAATATATGTACATGGTTTCGAGACTAAATAAAAGTACAATACAACTCATTAACTATGTTATTGTCCACGTTTATGCAAAAAATGGTTCCTTTCTCGTCACATGTCTATTGTATTTTAGCCAAACGTACCAATGGCATTCGTCTTGCTAAGCTCATCAACCTTGACTTGAAAAATATGTTAATTATAAGATTGTTATTAGTTTATCTGTGCAAAATACAATAGACATGTAATGAGAAAGGAACAATTTTTTGCATAAATGTACCTCAACATAGTTAATGAGTTGTATTGTAGTATTATATGGTCTCCAAACCATGTATATTCTATTAACTGTGAATTAAGGAACAGCCTACTTAGCCGGTGGACGTCAGCCTGCTCTGAACTGTGAGAAAGCCGCTATTATTGCAACGTTCTCGGGTAGAGCTTGATCTGACAATTTTTTCACTGATACTAAAACCTGAATCGGCGTTAGTACGATTTGATTATTCAAACGATTTTCTTATACATGGTCGCAGAGTTTCAGTGCGCATGCGTCATATTAATGCGCATGCGTCATATTAAGAAAATATCTATAGTGATGTCTCTATAGTTTTTAAGATTTGATTCCGAAACGTTGAAATCTTCATACAAGAGTGCAATATCCATTTTCTCTACATATAAAGGCACAAATATTCATATATTCACGTTCAGCATTATTAGTTTCTTTTGAAATTAATAGTTTTTTCGGTTTGCTAACATGAATATATGAATACTCCACGCCTCCTCACTTAACGATCTCCCCCAACCCTGCATAAAATTGACTCGTGTAACCGTTGCGGTTGTCACAAATCGCACTTTCTTATGATTTTCAGGGTCTTGGGATCAATATCTCCAAGTAATCGCATTGAGTTACAACCTTTGGAAGCGCCCGAAAATACCGGCTGGATTTACTTAAGTATTGCGCGTGATAGCAGTTCTGGAAACATGCAGCTTTTAAAGTATGGAAGAACGCTCGTTTCAGCCAGCAAGATCATTCTTCCAGGTCAGACAATGATGAAAACTGGACTGTTCATTCTAGGAGGTATTTCTTCGCAAGTGAGTTGGAGTGGTGGGGCACCTAACTATAACCTACCTATGACTGTTAGTCAGCTGAATATTTGGAATCACGTACTCACAAATGAAAAGATGGTCGCTATGGCTAGGCGAAACCTGTGTGATGGTCCTGCTGGGAATTCGATTGATTGGCAAGATTTCAAAGCCGCTCTGAATCTCACTAGGTTCACCATGAATGAACCTTCTGAATGTTCAACCATTTCTGGGTAATTCATAAAGATATTAGTAAAGACCTTTTCCATGTAAAGTTATTATAATTTGCAGAGTTAATTTGTGCAATCATATACGTCTCAGTTATGACTGACTTTATTTAATCACCCTGAATAAATACATCAGAAATTGTCGAATGATTTAATTGTTTGTGTCATTTACAATTACAGAGACAGAGTTAATGAAAAATCACGTCAGATGACTAAAACCATTTTTGCAAGTCTTTAAAATCATAAAAACGACTTATTGATAATTTGATATATCATGTTGCACAAAAACATATACAAAGCGATCTGCTATTTATTCCCACATAAAAAGGTAATCAGAGACCACAATTACACACGCACGTACATTAGCATTTAACTTTAGTCATCACGCCTTTCAAGTTTATTCTTTTGGCTGCAATACAATACCAATGCGATACAAATTCGAAATCTTATGACATTTGTGCACACTTGAGAATCGTGTAAGACACGGCCACGTCTCGACATCCCCTGGTCCTTCATCACACAGGTATGTTCTTGAATTGAACGTAAAGTTGGATCTCACATGAGGTTGAAGAATGGAACGTAAAGTTGGATGTCACAAAAGCTTGGATGGAACATAAGGTAATTAGGTTGGAAGTATAACATATGACTGGATGTCATACGAAGTTGGAAGGGACATAAGATTGAATGTCACACGAGCTAGGTTGGAAGGGACATAAGGTGGATGTCATAGAATGTTGGATGTCACGTAAGGTTGGATGTCACATATAAATGTTGGATGCCAGTCATGCCACAAAAAGTCGGTTGTCAAAAGCGTAAACGCCACAAAAGGATGGGTGTAAAAAATACGGCTGGCAGCATGGGAAAACACGTCACTTTGATTAACATACCATAGTAAAGCATTACCATCCTGTTGCTCTCGATACGAACTTTACGTTCGTACGGTTCGATGTCACGCAGGTTATATTGACCTCGATGTCACGTAGGTTATATTGACCTCGAGGGCTGTCAGTCAGTGATGACATGCAGATATTCCAGTGGAGTATTTTTATGCAGATTTATTGCACTTTTTGCCATACTGAATAATAATCGGTCTTCCATATAGCTCGTATCCATTAACCAGATTGAATGCTTGAATTGCAACGTCTTTATCTTAAAATATAGAGAAAAACTACAGTTCTTTTGAATAAAATTCATCACTGATTTTACGGACAAGGAAAGGAATAAGCACGTTCTTTGTGTTCGGACATACGGTAGTATAGCAGTTTTCCCAATTGAAAGTTAAATGTATTTATCGATATGACTTATAGAACACGAGTGGGTTTCCAATCATGTATTTTAGAACTATTTCACGAACTTCAAACTTCTATGAAGAATGAGCATGCATTTGATAAAAGGGAAACCTGCATGTAAATAATATACTGCTGTCATTCTAAAAAGAAAATAGAATTAAAATCTTTCTTTTCGGTGAGATTTTCGTCTCTGGATATGGTTGTAAACGAGTGACTAAATTATGGATGGATATTCAGATTTCAGATAGATGAAATTCTAGGATAGAAATAACACTTTATAATATTAATTAGTACTTTATAATATTAATGTTTCCATGTTTATAAAAGCACAATTCAGAGCAGAAAACGGTTACAGCTAGAATGTATAATGCATATGATTCTAACCTCCAAATGTGACAAAAGCTTGGCCTTTCATGCGTCCTGTCATGAACCGAATATGAAACTTTTGGACACCATCTTCATATCTGTTGAACAGCGCATGGAGGTCAGCTTCTGATACCTTTTTGCTCAGGTTCTTTATGTATAAAACCTATAAAAGTTAAAGGATACATTTAATTTAGATAGGACAGACAAAGGTTGCGTGGGATAATTGGGAAGAATTCGAGAAGTCTTCTATTACACTGACCCAAGTGACTATTGTCTTTATCAGTAAGACCGCGGTTCTATTCACGAGGGATTTCTTTATTGGTAAAAAAATATTGCTTTGCTTGTTGTATGACATACTCACAGATTACTGTAGTACAATTATTGTATCATATATTAGTATGTTCTATTTCGAGATCAATACCAATGAATCTTTGTTGTTTTCCTTCGTACTATACCCTCATTAGTGGGCTCGGTGTGGTATATACAGAACACATTTATTTTAGGTCCACATAGTGAAGAATATAGACCACTGAAATACATGCAATGTGATTGGCCGTGTGCATACATGGATTAACCATGATTTAATAACTACGTTGATTTACTTCTGTTTGTAAAACGTTTTCAATAACGGAACTGGATATACCTTGCAAGGTGTAGCCAACAAAATTCTAAACCAAGATATTAAGTCGAAAATTCCTTCACAGCGTTACATCACAGTGTTATAAACCGAAAAGATGCATGAAATATCAACTTCCTGCCGCGTCGCACGTGCGCAAGAATGGTTCATACTTTGGTTGCCAAGCTTTACCTCATTTGGAGAACCGGGCTGATAATCCTTAAAACGTGGAATCGCGCGAATATCATCCAACGTCAGCCGATGTCTCTTTATAACTTCCTCGTCTAAAGGAAGAATACGTTCACTGCAGGAATCGGTTGTACATTCATCATCTGGTTCGTCATCGGGTTGGTCAGAAAGACAAATAACGTTCTCCTGGACACCGAGAGTTTTTCTTTCAACATTGGAATTCATGGAATTGTTTTTTTCATTATATTCCTTTAAAACTTCGTCAAGGGCAGGATCAACTAAAATTCAGAAAAAAAATGCATAAACATCTTATTAATATTGCTCAATGTTTTATAGTTGCATAATTGTTTATTAATAAATCGACTAAAATATTTTATTCATCAGTATTGTCTCAGTATTAATTGTCTTAGCGTCCCAACGCAATCGTCCCAACGTTGCGCACCCATTTTTTTGCGCATCAATTCAACCCGAAAAAATGGGAGAATTTACATTACATATTGTATATTAGGGATGATTTTTGCATTTTCCATATGAAAATGGGATGCTTTAATGTGTAAAAAAACAAAACAATAATATGGACGAACGACTTACACTTTTGCTCGGAATGAAGAAGATGCGAAAATGCATTCGACTTTTCTGTTCCTCTGTTCAAGGATTTCTCTACTTCCATAGCATGCCGACTCATTTTTCGTACATTTGAGAATGAGATCTCTTGAGAAAGTTTTTGTTCTTTGCTTTTTATCTTGTCCTGAATGGCTTTGCGTCTGTCGTGCTCTACTTCAGGATTAACCCCATAATTACTTCGTGTGGAATCCTATACAAAGGGGATAAAGGGGAGTGTTTAGATACATGAATGTACTCTCTTTAAAGGATATGTTTCAATTTTTGGGTAATATAATAAATTTATTTTTGGATAAAAGTATGTTTTAGGAACAATATTAACCTGCTTTTGACAATACCTTTCTCAACAGACCATAGTCTGCCATCTTTAATTTAACTTCATCACCTGTCAAACCTAGTTGAGTGAATTCTGCTTCTTTCTGTTGATATGTATCAAACTTGTTGTAGTCACTCAATGTCATCACACCACTTGCTTTCTCTTGAGAGGTATCGTGTATGATAGGCTCTGTGAATGCCTTTCTTTTTCTTGAAGCTCTTAAAAATAAGCAATTCGAGTTTGTTATCATTACAAAGTCTGTTTTAATTGAGACATCATCTTATATAGGCCAGTGGATGCAATCTAGCACCAATAAGTTATTTATGACTTCTTTTTTTAAATCTGTGAATTTAGGTGTATTTAAACAATGCACTTAATATAAACACACTGTCACACACTACAGTATGTTCGTACACTATGTTTGTGATTTAAAAAGAAATAACCATATACCACCAAAGAAGAAAGGAACACATAACATACAATAATATATACATAGGTAATTGTGTGATTAAAAGGATTATGAGTGAATTAAATACCTTGTTTACTGAACTAAATGGTTTGTACAAAATGCATTATATATTTAGAAAAAAAAGTTGCATCTTGCACATCTCACCCGTGAAATGTAACATTTGTATCGAGCTGTGTCTTTAACATTTCTTGTAAATGATCCTCAGCCTCTGACTTTGTTCCCTTCCCTGGTAAACCAAGTTGTTGGTTTTCACATGGAACCTCTTTATTTGGTACCATTCGCATAACTGACCGATTCTTATACCGCTGTGGATTTCCACTTTAGAAAGAAATGTGCAAATTAGCAAAATAAACATGTCTCACTTTACAAAAAATTCCAATTGCCATAGAGAACACACAGTTTATACATTGCAATTTATAAAACAAAATTTCATCAAAGAACTCAAATATCATTTTCTCATGTACTAGCTGATTGGAATCTTACCATGGGATACCTGTGGCTTCATATGAAGAAGGATCTGGCTTGAATGTTTTTCCACTGACTAAAGAGAACATTAAACAGTTTCCAGCTCATAGTTTGAGCAGTTGTAAAATGAAGGTTATTCAAATTTAAAGGTGTCAGGTCGTTTCGTACTCTTGTCATTTCGTACCCATATCCCTGGTCGTTTCGTACTCTAATTGATGGTCGTTTCGTACCCCGATTTTAGTCGTTTCGTACTCAAACGCTATATGACTGCTTTTATTGCAATCAGTTCAGTTTTTATTAAAAGCGTTGATAAAAACCACTTTCTTTGTTGACTTGAAACTCTGTATTGCAACATTTAAGTTCTTCATTCGGCAGTTCAAATTTATCGTTTTGAAAATGGTCCGAAAGTCTACACGCACACTTAAGCACAAATGGCCATGTGGTACTTGCAGTCTGCAATGCAATGACAATTCGACTGATCTTTTGCGAAGGATGCCGAATGCATGTGGTACCATTCTTGTTGTGAGAACCTGTCTCCGAGAGATTTAAAAATTTTACAAGACCTAACCGAAGATTATCTGTGTTCGTCTTGTACGCGTGTTGGACTGTTGGCGATGTCTTTGATTTCCAAAACGCGCTCCAAAGTGCGACACGTGTTGGGAGGCTAGAAAGTGCTGCTAAAGTTGAATGTTATTATTATTATTATTATTATTATTATTATTATTATTATTATTATTGTTAGTTAGTGTTCAGTTGTATAAGTAAAAAATAAACGGACAGATCACGGATATATTTTTCGGCAGTTGAAATGAGCTTAAATAAAATATATTCGTCTTCTTGTTTTTGCAAAGCTAGCTCATTAAGTCCCTCATGTGTAAAGTTCGAAACGACCTTGTCTGGGTACGAAACGACCATGTCTGGGTACGAAACGACCATGTCTAAGTACAAAACGACCATGTCTGGGTACGAAACGACCAGGCCTGGGTACGAAACGGCAGAAGTACGAAATGACAAGAGTACGAAACGACCATAAACCAATTTGAATATTCTTCAGGCAATAAAGCTTAACAAGAATGAAGATATTTATTTAGAGTTTTCATATTGTAAAGTTTTATATTCTGAAAATGATTCAGTTTGAATCAAAATATGGTTTAAATTTGATGGTGTGTTTGTTAATATTTTTATCTAGACAATGAATCTATTCGGAATAAACTTTAATATTTTATAGCTATACATATTACATAAAGTATTACATATATATAAAGCAGAACATCGATAGTAAAAATATTATTCTTTCTTCCATGCAAATCCTTAATTACTTTTAACTGTAATTTCCATACCTGAACCTCCAACCATGTCTTCGTATAAAAATTGCTTTTCTTTCGTAGTAAATTCGGAACGTTTCTCTTCCAGCAATTTTAAAATTCAACGACACTTTTAAACTTTTATATTTTTTTGGTAAAATTTAGTTTGATTACCGCTAGTAAATAACACTGCATGCTCAATTGATCGTTTTAAAATTCAAGTTTCAAAATGGCGGCTTGGAAGGTTCGATTTTCATTAAAATGTACAGTATTTCGTGGTCTAAAATTCCTTACCCGCCCGACATACATCTATAATTCAGTTTCACCTAAGATTACAGCTAGCCAGTTGTTTTTAAACAAATATAGGTATATATCAACCAGGTTGTATTTGAGCAAAGACCAGGTCGATTCGATCAGCGGAAATGGAAGCAAGGAAGAAGTTGACAAAAGAACTGACATAGAAAGGTTGAAAGAATTGTTGTTTCGGGATAAAACATCGCCTAAAAAGAGTAATATAGGTGAAGAAGAGCTGGTGAAACAGAATACTAAAACAGGGAAATCTATTAAAGTGACCCAAATAGCAGATGTACTTTCTACTATGAGAACTTCCAAAGATCACCCCACAGAAGTTCCTGTTCATGAGGAAAAAGTCATTGAAACAACTGAACAGAATATTGATCATGATGGAAACTTGATGCAATCAGTTGATGTAAACAAGTTGAAAGATGCACTGTCTATTCTTGAACAAGACAGATCTGCTGCAAATGAAGTAATGGTAGGCCAACAGATCTCACCTGAAAGCAGGTCTGCCATCCAAGGAGCATACAACATAGAGCAGCAACAGTTTCGTGATAGAGACAAACGCAAGAAAATACCTCGAAGTTCACTTAAAAGTGGGCCTCGATTTCACATGTTTGCAAAGGTACAAGGAAACTGGCCACATGAAGATGTTACTCTGTACAAGACCATTTTCCAAGAAATGGCTGAGAAGGAAGTCAAAGACCTAGGCATGTCTGTAACAGTTCAAAGTGGTTTCCATGACTTGATGGATAACATTAATAGACAATGGTCATTTCCTATTGATAATGAAGTTTGTAAAACAGAGGAAGAAGGCATTAGTTTTGATAAACATGTATTTCTTGAACATCTCTTGCGTGACTTCCCAAAGACTGGCCACATTCGGCAGTTTATGGAACTGGTTGTAACCGGTCTTCAGCAGAATCCTCATTTGGGTGTTCAGGAAAAGTATGAACATATTGAATGGTTTAGAGACTATTTTGAGAACATGCCTGATGAACAGGGCCAACTATAATTGCACAGAGTAAATGTTGTCTGTAGTATGTATCCAGTAACTATTTTTCTCTGAACATAGTGGTTCAATTGAATTTTGCACAAATATTATTAAACTGAAACAAAAGTATAATCCGACTTAGTTAACAAAGAAGAATTTTATAATTTGTTATATACATTACGTATTTTAAGCCCAATAAGTAACAAAAAGAGAAATGTATGAGAAAACTAATTTGAAGATTCTATAAAAAATTTACATTTCGTTACATATGTTATATTTTAAGATTAAAAAGAAAACACAAAAGCAACTTTACAACAAAACGTTTTCGCTGATTTTTTCGAGCTAAAATTTATAGCACCTAATAATACTCGAACACATAGAAAACGTTTTTAAACTTGTTTAGCTTGTAAACATCGAATAGCCGTAGTTTGAAAACAAACATGGCATTGAAAAAGTAACAAAAAATTTACAACAAAAAATAAAACAAAACTATACGGAACTCCTTCTGTCCAGGTTCCTTGTAAAAAAGTAAGTTTACGCAACGTTGACACTGTTCAGCGAAGGTAGGTACGTAAAAACAAGCGAACAATCCTACTTTGCCTCAGGATTCCATCGTTTCTTCTCCTGATGAAGTTGTTGTCTTCCCTGGCTCGAGTACGTGTGCCAAGTTCGTAAGCACACATACACTCTTGCCGTCTGGGCGTAAAAAGCGCTCTATTTCAAACACTATGCGATATTCTTTCAAAATCAAGAATTTCAAAATGCGCGATACAATCGTTTGAACGTTTTCGTCTGTAAGTAACTTCGGCGGGTCGACCACATCGGGAAACATCTTTCTGACGACCAATGGCGACGATATCGCGTCCACGAAACTTGTTTCGTCGCGCAAGATGAGCGAGAACTCTATAATAAGACTCAAAGAAGCGGTGCAATTGGGATTGATACATTTCACGGTTGCACTAAAATCTGGATTATCGACAATATTTACGACATCACGTACTTCGTATCGCTTTTGACACGACACGCAAACATATTTTACGAATCGCTTAGGTTCGTCTGGCATGACAAAACTCACTGTGGCAGAGCAACAAAATTTCACAGGCACGCTTCCATCCTTTATATCTCGAATTTTGAACAAGCGATTCGCAAAGGTTATCTCTGTACGCAGTGAGTCTTCTATACGCAGTCTTTTCGTCTGGTTGGTACCTTCAGGGGATTCTACTCTGAATTTTCGTTTTAAAACCGCCTGGTTTGCAACTGATAAACAGGTTTGATCGACTATATGCGGTGAAACATCAGCATGCGATTGCGTTGTCTGTTTTGAAACACCAGATGGAACATCGACACTCTGTGCTTCCGGCGTTATCAGAAAAGTTTTAATTACTGTACATGATTTCGTTGTCGGGTTGGTACAAGCATTACCTAAAATATCGGCGAGTCGAACTTTCAAACCAAGAACAGTGCCTTTAACGGAAGAATCGGCACTTGCATCGTTCGAAATTTGTTCTCTCGTTTCATTGGGAACTGTTTCATTTATCTTTCCTTGATATGGCCCATCAGACTTATCAGCACGTGATTCCAATGCCTGGTTGCCACCTAAATCACGTGAGACACCAGCCAGCGGTGATCGCGACTTGTTGTTACTACATTTGATCTTTGCAGAGTTTGAAATATTAGATCCATTAGCACATGACACCTTTGTCTGTTCAACATGTGGAATACTTGCAGGCAGTGGTGTAGTTTCTATCACAATATTTTTTACTATCACCCGTTTCGATGCGCCAGGCCTAACAACACGCGATTTCCCATTAGCTGTAGTTTCAATTTTCTGAACGGTTGCTTTCGCCTCACGATCGTCAATTTCAGTTTTCTTTGAATTACCCCCTTCTGCTTTTCCTCGATCAGGCAAGTGTCTTCCCTAAATGCAAAATATATTTGTACAAAACAAGCTGACATCTTTATCAGTTATTGAATATTTTAGCCAGCTCAAAATAACGGCGGAGGTATAACTTCGTTAAAGGGACTGGTCAATTTCATTATTGCTCGGCTTTTGACCACTAATATACAAGAATACCCAGGATCAAATCGTATGTTTTCCGATACATTGTGTGCCGCTACAATTGTTCTAGCGTTTGCGTGTATCATTTCGAAATTGTCGTATGTTATCAGTGATGTTTTCAAATAGAAATGAAAATAGAAAATAGAAAAAAAAATTTAGGTATCATTTTGAGTCCTGTGAACCTAATTTGATTTAACAAAGTCGTAATGAGCATGACTCGTCATTTCCACATTTCGCATGCAATAGTACGGCGCATATATTATCAACATTATACAGGGTGTGGTGTCCCAAAAACCCAAAACTATTGAAATGACCCAAAACAATGCAATAGTTTTGGGACACCCTGTATATTACAACACACAAACCAAAACTGATTTGAAATATGTACAAACATTGCTAACACGGCTTACCAGTACCTTCGGTGGGGCAGTCCCTGCGTCAGGATGCTTTTGGTTAGTAACAGCGACATTAGGAGAGTCATTAGACTCTGGGGTGGGTGATGCAGGCAATGCTTTCATTCGCCGTTCTAGGATCTTGACGACATCTTCTTCATCGTCATTTAGTATCTTTACTCCCCCCTTGGATAACATTCTATCATGAAGCGCAAGGAAAGGAACCTACAATGAAGAGAATATGGGTTTGGAAACTCGATCACTCATTTCATCAAAAAGTGCCCATATTTTTTTGTAGATTTCAAAAAATATTTCCCTAAATGTCCCTAATTGACACCTCTGTACTCTAAGCCAGTTTCTACTGAATTTACCCAGAGTGTTTTTAGGCGTGTTAGAGAGTGTTAGAGAGAAGGTAATAACCAAATATTTAATTTATACCTTTTCAACAACGTCATCTTGCCTGTAGTCTTTAAGAAAAAAATGTAAGCCATGTATCAATATGTACTGTCCATTTTTACAAGTAGATTCCAGATCACAGCCAAATATATGGATCTTCACACATCGTCCTATGATTTTCCTACCCCATTTCGTTGTTTCGACAAACGCGTTGCAGCGATCGCTTAATAGACCTGCAATTAATAGTATAATATACGGTGTTGGGGTTGATACACCCAAATTCCGATGGCAAATGTACTACGGGTAAATAACCCACGAATGCGAACTGCTAATGCGGGTAAACAATGCTACAATGCAGGAAAGCGGGTAAGAATGTGGGCAATGAGTTGTACCGGGAGTGTGATTTCACCTTTGGGATCCTACTCCACACGGAGACAGTCAACTTTCTTTTTTTATCTATTTTACCCGGGGTAACCACTGCCCCACTGAGAGGTCCGGCAGGGGTTGATAAACAACAAAAAATCGAAAAAAATTAGCATAATGACAACAGCTATACCAGTAAATGTGGTTTCTCAAACCATGCGGGACCATGCATCTCCTACGCTTTATTCGCAATGAAAGAGATGGTGCAGATAAAGACCTACCATTAAAAGAAGGTTCAGTTCCGTCCCAAACGTGCAACACATTATCTGTACTATCAACGTGAATGACTTGACAGATGTAATCAAAGTATAAATCTTCAGTTAGACTAGAAACGGTAACATATTTTTTTGAATCAGCAATGCCAACTGATACAGCCCACGATCTAAGTTCTTCGACTTTTTTCTTGTCTGCCCTTGTGAATATGGGTTTAGATGAAGGTGAATATCGTGGGACAACGGGCTGGTCAGGTTGACCATCAAAAGTCATCCTGTAATAAATAATACAATCATCAGAAGATGTTTGCGAAGTTATCTATTAACAAAGACGGGCAATAAAACATCAAAATTTTACTACAGACTATATCAAGAGTGAAAAAGTAATGATAAGTTCTTGTTCCCATGTCAGGAAGATATTCGATTTTAAGTTCCCATTTGGATGCTTTATGCCTGTCGTCCAACCACCCTCGACTCCCCCCTAGGGGAGCCTAGGAACAGTCCAGTCAGCAATGTTGTGTACACTATTTCTACTGTATGTTAGAATGAAAATGTACTCACCAAGGAGAATGGTCATCATACGTTTGTCCTTGAATACAGCCTTTATACAACTTTATTCTGATTGGTAACTTGATAATATCGCCAACTTCTAAAATCAGCGGTATATGGCGTGCAGATTGTTGAAAACACATGCATCGTAGGTAGCTATCGTTACCATACAGTGTTTGGTCAACCAACTCAAAACGACAATACCAGTCAGTGCCCCTTGATTGCTTCGGTGGCGTGAAATTTTTCACAACGGCGAACACGGTGACACGACGATCAGATTTCGTGATACTCCCTAATTGTCGAGGAACTTGTCTTTCCCAATTCTCCGGCGTTAGAAAAAGTTTCTTAGAGTATGTTTTTTTACGAATGGGTTGCCTTTGTACTGGAGGTAATGCTACGGCAGCTTGACGTGATAAATGATTGGACTGTAAAGCTCCAGGAAGTGTTGTAGTTTTACTGTTTGTCTTTTCTAATTCGACTTGAGATGTTTTGGACGGTTGTGGTCTTTCTTGCGCAAATACCTCAACAGTTTTGTGGCCATCTGGCTTAGGTGTTGACTGTAATTGAGGTTCAACTTGTGAATTCGCCCTGAAGAAATTAGAATTTAACTCTTTTTAATAACTACTTTTGTTGAGAAAAATACGTGTTGCGGAATTTAGGTTAACGTATGGTTGAGTACACCAACCGTAAGTAAACAGTCATTTACATAGTATGCGCAAATATATAGTGTTATGGTCGTAAATTTTAAAGGAATTGTTATGTAAATGTTAATAGTACGTGTAGTATCATATAGCATAAGAAATGGAGGTTTTGAGGTAGCACGTAGTAGCAAAACCTATAATGTCTAACACAATAACGTAAACGGGCGCAAATGTGATTTGTAGCGGAGCGAAAACTACAGAAAAACAAGAAATGCTAAATTCTGTGAATATGATCGACTACATGTTAGGATCCCAAGAATTGTTGCCAAAATTCATCGATGCCTTAAAGGAAAAATGGAGCATGGGGCAATCCGGTCAAATCGCGTACATCACAAGCATTTCCGATTTACTTGCCTATTGCAAATTCAATCGTCCTCTTAGTGTTCTTCAAAACTTCGCAGTTACTGAAGTCTATGTAAAAAGAGCAAGGAAGTGCTTAGCGAAAGATATGAGAGCTAACTGGAAGACCTCGTTAGACGTGGAAACCCAGGAATCGCGTAGAAGCTGGGCTACCCTTTCTGAGGTTCAATGCGTTATTCCATTCCACCAACAGCGTTACGAGTCCGTTTTAGAGAAGTGTATATGTCGTGTTTTGCCTCGGTCAAACCTGCTGAGTTAACCTTCGCCACCCGACTCGTTGCATCCTACTTATTTCTAAAAGTAAAAGGTTGCTGCCCAATGACATACCAGCATCTAACTGGCTTGCTTGTTTGGAAGTGCTAGAAGCCTAGAAGAAAGGAGACTGCGAAGAGGTATGGATTTGATAGTGTCAATTTGGATGGCAAAAGTATTGAGCTTTTAGACTGAAAGTACATAACTTACGTCAGACCACTTTTTCAACCATCTTGCGATTATGTTCTTGTCAAAAGAAATGGGAAACAATTTCAACAGCTGACGAAGCTTTTGAGCGTTTCAGTTTTCGAAGTAATTGGAAAGTACATTCATCCGACGCGATACAGACAAATTATCGAGACCCACAGTTGCAAGACTCTCCTTCCCAACGAACAGAAATGGATATCAGAAGACCAAAAGCACAGCTCAAACGTTGCACGCGTGTATTATCAGAAGAAACGGTCGCGAGAAATAGCGATTAGAGGACGTGGCTGCATGCAAAAGTTGATGGAAGCAGAATGCGAAGATGACGGCAGCAAGAAGCGTGCTGACACTGTTAGTAATGGCAAGGAACTAACTGGCAGGTATCACCTCAAGTAAGCGATCTACGGCAATCTACCTCGGTAAAGTGTAATGAGAAGTTAACGAAACGACGGTTTGTTATATGTCTAGTTCATAAAATTGATAAAACTTTGCAACAGCCTTCACATAAAAATTTCTCGAGTGTCAACTTGAATTGTCTTGAAGGGCCCAGTTGACTCACGGTCTGCAGAAAATCACGGGCTACGCATACTTCTTGTACGGCCACGCCTTAACACGTTTTTGCTGTAAAATGATGTGTCATGTTCTATGCTAGGCACTTAGAGGTCATCGTAAAAACAAGTGACAAATATTTGACCGATTACGTTGTCTGGACTGAAGCTACATAAATAGCCATAAGCGCATAGCACACGTGTTTGCATTTTACTCGAAGCCAACGATTTTCGGGGTCTTGCAGTCATGTTTGTAAAACGATGTAACGTAACCACAGGCTGATAGCAAATGCGCTAACTAAGGCGAAAGGCGTTTTCCAATCGTTTCAATAATTAATGCATGAAAGGGACAATATTTTCGATTATAATCATCCTCATCCATTTTTATTATTATTATTAATAGAAGCTAGTGCATAATTAACATTTGGGTTTTCATAAAACTGCAATAAATTAAGACAAAGTTTTTTTGGACCAGCTTTGTATGACATGCTATTTGCAATTGCTCCAAGTCTTAAATTGAATTTTAATAGATCTATCCACCTTGTATAGGACAATGGATCTATTGACCAGTCACAAGATTAAGTATGAACAGCCAGAACAGGTCTATTACTACCTGGCTAAACTAATCAAAATTCAAGCAAGACTTTACTCATCAAGCTCTTAACCCCAGCCTCAACAGTTAATCAATGCTACTTAAAGGGCATACTAAGGGCTGTTAACATGATCCCAATTAACGGGGATTCAACAAAGTGCAAGATGACTTTGAGGTAATTGGAATGAGCATATATCATGATCCTGGAAATCATGTAATCACCCCAACAATAGCATGTGCATGTCATAAAGACTTATTTGTACTTCAAAGTCATCTCAAGCTTCATTGAATCTCAGCTAACCAGGATCATGTAAACAGTCTTTAAAAGTGAATAATGCTTAGGTAGGCAACTTTAGCTAAAGGTTATAAAGTAGCTACATAAACAAATGCAAAAATGACCTGGAAATCCGAAAAACATGGTTACTTAATTTGCTAGCAGAATTTGCCTACCTTAGCATTATTTATATGCCCAGGATGATAAACGGTGATGGCACCACAGTCACTGGTAACTCGTTTTTTTAGCCAGTAAATGACATTTTCACCATTGCATATATCAGCATAGCAAAATGATTTCTAGCAGCCAGTGTGGAAAGTTTGTGTTGTACAACTTAGATATCAGGCATGCAATTTTCATGTCTGCTATATATTTACTAGTAGCTATTTTAAATCTGGGTTGCGTCAGTCAGGTTTCCAGGGGGGCCCGTTGTTGACACTATTTAATTTCTGGAGATCAAGAAGTTAGAAACTAAGCATATGCAATATTGAAACATAATGAAATATGCTTTGGCATTAGCAATAAATATAAAATAAACTCCAAGCACACTTTTTAAACAAACTGTATAAATTATAAAGTGATAAAGTCAGAATACCTCCGCAGCAAATCCAGGTCGAAGTCGTCAAATGAACACTGCGCACAGTCAGCCATTAATACACCATAAAGCCGGATTAGAATCCCAATTTTTTAAAACACGAAAATAATATGATTGTCAACGATTTCTTACACTTAAACATACATATATATGATATGATATATACTACCAATCATGCTGCCATTTCGTCGGCCATATTGGAATGTAAAAAATGACTGCTCGGGAACACTGAGCTTTAAAATTCTGGACAAACATAATTATCTTGACCTCTGGCATAAATATATAAATATTCACTCTCTGAGTCTCCTACAGCGGTCTAGCTAGCTAAGGTCTACCGGGCTCATGTGAACATCCCCTAATTTTCCATTATTCGCCCTGAGCAGTGGCGTAGCCCTAGGAAGCACAATAATTGGAGGAGGGGCATATATGAAATTCAGGTTTACACCATTGGGGACAGATACAGCTGGCAGACATCCATGTGTCTACATTCAATAAGATTACCTTCAATAGCCAATGGGGCATCTATGTTTAGAAGCAACTAGTCAATTTTGGTCAAATACACAATAAAACAGTACTTTAGGGATAACTAGTGTCCCCAGTTGAGATTTTCTGTCAAAGAATCACGAAAACGAACCACGATCAAAAACATATTTGGAAAACGAATAAAATTTTAAATATTTCACTATTCAATTAGCCAGATAGTTGTATTGATTGTATTGATTTCGTATATTGCAAACTCAAGCAACATCAGGCCAAAAATTATTATTACGAACACGCTTGCGTTCTTCTGAGGCATTATTCCCCCAATAGACCTCTCTTTACTTTGCAATACTTTGTACCACTTTTTTCCTGGAAACCTCTGTTTTTGAAAATCGTTGTGTACAAATATGTACACTGAATAACTTTTATTAAATATAGTTCATCATCAGTTTCGGCTTTTTGAGGACCTATAAAGACAATAGCAAAAAAAACTTTAGAGCTATCCTCTTCTCTACATGTCAATTTTGCATGTGTTTTACCTATCGATCATATAACCTTCCATCATCACTAACATTCCCCACCTTACAACCCCTTATTTGCATAGCAAGATGCCTTTTGAATGTGTATATTGGAATAAAATAAACTGTCCATTAATTGGATGCTACCATTAAAGTAATGAATGTTAATAAAATAGTAGGAACATGGGCTTATTTTATAGCACTTTGAACACAAATATTTATTTGTATTATTTGGATTATTTATTTGTGGGTGTTCTCTCTCTAGCAAGTGTTGATAAAGTGCCAGGAAGGGTAAAGTAGAGGGGGGGGGGGGTTGTGATATGATCCAAGTGTTTTGGGTCATTATTGGTGCAAATGTTTTATTAATATGCCCAGAATTGGAGTGCTGTATCATTAGCTCAAAATAGTCTTCCATAAGTAAACCACTTCATTGATTGGATAGAGGGTGGATTGGATTAAGGCAATCTATATACTGTTTTACCTATAAAAAATGATGTAACTGTATTCAATAAGTCACATACCAAAATGAATATATTCGACCAGGCAATCTAATACAGTATTTTGCCATGTTTTGTCTTCTCTGGATTATTTGCTTGTTGTCAGTAACTCTTTTATTAAATTCACAAAATCTTCTGTACACTCTTGGAAACCCGTAATACTAGAAATAAAATTGGAAGTCCCTAATTTTTATGGACTAGTACTATGTTGGCATTGTGGCAAGTTGTTACCTCAAACTAAACCTTTAAAGCTTGGCATTCACTTTTCGACTCGACATGATTACAAAAAGACATGACATACAACAAGACACAAACACTTAACAACAATTGGAAAGAAAAACATTGCCAATATCCCCTTACTTTCAGTGCTGATCTACATTAGCACGTATTGCACTTAAACAATATCAAACCATTTTGGACCTATGTAACTGGTTGCAATGCTTTTCTTCACTCTCACTCTTACCAACACCAACATAGGCCACTTGTTAACATGCAGAAAGCCGACAATTTGTAATAAATGTGAGACTGTGAGTTCATTCAAATTTTTGAATAGGCATCAAATCATCAAACGTTTTTAAGCTCTACTAGGGTCCACGTTTCTGTAGAATATTACCTGTGATTGCATAACCACTTGACGATACAAAAATTTAGCAAGTGAGGCAATTTAGAAGAATGCATGCATGATTAATTAACTTGCGTAAAATAAACAATGAAAATAAAACAAAATAACATTGCCTGGCTTAATTTGGACATATTTAACTGTTGTGCTAACTCTTTAAATGCCATAAGGTAATATGACAACATAAAACTTTAAGCTGATATTGAAATACGGCATTTTAACATATCGAATCATTAGGTAAACGTGTTGTTCTTTATAGAACAAGATGTACTTCACTTACCCGAACTACGGCATATGCCGAAGCTTTCTTTGCTACCGCTAATGCAATGAGAGCAACGACCTTATCCATTACAAGCATTGTTACTGAACTGTCCTCGACTTAAACATGAATATTTGAGAAAATTTTACAAGAATTTAAATGAAAACAAGAGTTTATACAAAACTATCCACTCGGCGACTTCAAGCATGGTTTTAAATCAGTAAGTTGAGACCGCGATGTAAGTAGAAAATTTACCCGTGCAGTACTTCACGTAAGCATAAGTCAGAGTATGTAAATTAAGTGTACCAGGCACTGATCTGGTACCAGGAGATTTGATGCATTTTTTCCCTTTTAGCATTTTTTTCCGCCCTGCGTTTGCCGTTTTATTTATAACTCTCTTATAAACTATGATCGCCATCTACGGCTTTGTGACACGACGTAAGTCGTAACTTACCCACAAAACCGGTATGTTCGACCTTCACTACTTTTTTATCGAGTTAGTTTGACTGATCCATTCGTGCAAGTCGCATCAGTCTGGATACGCCCCTACTACAAAGCACACTGTCCTTCGAAAATCTAAAATCTGAAAAACAGCATTGAACACGACTTGCAGCTCTTTCCGTACCAAACACTCCTGACTCTCCAGTCTCCTGTTGCTGTTGATTTGCAAATGCGAAGAAACTATCGATGGTACTTGACTGGAAGTCAAATCGTCGAACCAACCGGTTTATTCGTTTTTAGCAAGTTTAAATGTTATAATCTCTATTTGGAAGGCTTTTTTATCAGACGCGTAACTCGAAATAGCACGTCTGCTACATCTTGAATTTCAGCAATGCTGATGGCAGAGGACCATTTAGGCATTATGTAAACTACTGGTACGCCAGTAGCCCAGAAATCAATGTTACTCTCTTAAAATAAAGCATGTAGATAGCAGACGTGCAAATTCGAGACATGCGACTGATTACGAAGACTGATTCGAGATATATGCGAAGTATCACCACATGATAGTACATTTCCGTTATCGGCGCTATGGAGCGTGACGTCTTTGGGAGGGGGGTGGGTGATGAGTAAGAGACTTTTTGGCAGAATTCCCAAACAAAAAATAACAATGGCTCTCACAGTTTTGGGTTTGATTTCCTGCTTCTTTGCTACAATTTTCGTCGGCTGTTTTGGATTGGTTTTTGCCTTTATGATATATTTGTATTATATTCACAAAATCAACGATCATTTACCTGGACCACCGCGTTCGAGTTTCATATGGGGTCATCTGCCTGATTTGTGGAAGTACAAACAAGAAACAGGTAGAACGAGGGGCGAATTTCTACTTCAAAAGCGTCTGGAATACGGCCCATTATTCGTTTTATTCTTTTTCATACGCCGATTGTATACCTGGGTGACTCAAACTATTTGCGACATGTTTTTATCAGCAACCATAAGAGCCTGTGTAAATCGTCGGCTTTCTATCATAAAATGGGTTTTATTTTTGGCGAGAGGGGTGCTGGTTATGGACTAGTAACCAATACGGACGAAGCTTCATGGCGAAAACGACGGCAAATTATGAACCCAGCTTTCCATCGGAGTTGCCTAAAAGATTTCATAAGCAAGTTTAATGATGTTTGTGATAGGTTTTTGTCGCACATGAACAAAATTGTTGATAGTGCTAAGCCAACCAGTATGGTTCAGGAATTTGCAAATGTTACATTGGAAGTTATCAGCCAAGTGTCATTTAATTTTAATACTCATGCTATTGAAGACCCAGAATCACCATTTGCAGAAGCAATTCGGCACTACCTTAGAGGAGTGCAGGCCAATGCAGAGATTCCCCTCAACCCTACCATGTTGGCAATATTTCAGTTCAAGCCATTTCAAAATGCTACCAAAAGAATGCAAATTAAAGTAGCACAGTTTCTTAGAAGATTTGCCTTAGATTGTGTCACAACTCGAATGAGAGACATTGCAAATAACAGCATAGTCCCTAATGATTTGTTAAGCATTTTGATTAAAGATGGTAGTTTGTCACTGGATGAAGTAATTGATGAATTCTTGACTGTATTTATTGCTGGACAGGAAACAACAGCAAACTCATTGTCATTCACCCTGTATGAAATCATTAGAAATCCACATGTTGAGGCAAAGCTTCTAAATGAGATTAACAAAGTGTTGGATGGGCGAGATAATGTTGAGTTTGATGATTTGGCCAAACTAAAGTATCTTGGTCAAGTTTTAAATGAAGGTTTAAGAAAGTATCCTGTAGCACCAGCACCTTCAAGAACTTTAGTAAAAGATATTACAGTTGGAGGGTATCATATTCCCAAAAGGAAATGGAATTCATAGTCATCAATATTTTTTCTCAATGAATCCTAAAATATGCAGAATCCAGAAGTTTTCGACCCAGAACGTTTTTCCAATGACAATATAGAAAGCATTCCAAATTTTAGCCTCACATTTTTCCCTTTTTCTTTTGGACCTCATAGTTGCATTGGACAGACCTTTGCAAAGTTTGAGTCAAAAGTTATCCTTGTAAAATTGTTGCAAAAGTTTAAATTCAGACTAATGCCTGATCAGACTGGTAGGATGTTGGCCAGACTGACCTACACTCCTCGAGATGGTGTTATATGTGAGGTCAGCCGGCGTGAATAGGGAAAGAATAGTTTTTTATGTAATTAATATTTTTTTATGTTGTTTGTGACAAAATAATTATGTATTGTTTTTGAATGAATTTATTTAAATGTGTCCAGTCAAAAACTGACTGTTGGGCTAGACAGGGCTACTATGACCCAGGCTCTGTGTCCAATGTCCATGAGGAAATGTTCCCAAGCCCCAAGAACTGCCAATTTGATATTAAAAGAAAATCTGATACGGCAATTTTGTTCCCCGAGCAATAGCAATTTTAATAATGGCAAAATTCTGACATGGCAATCAAATTAGGGGAACGAGATTGCCTGGATCCTTTTTTAAAATTTCTTGGTTCCTTCTCCGTTCCGCGATTCCCCTGTTCCTCCCTTTATGATACACAGTTCCCCCTAATTTCCCTATATGCCTAATGCCCTTAGTACTCCGTTATACCCCGACTTATTCCGTAATGATATCAATCTTCCCGGAAAAGATTGCTTAGGAGATTATCTCGTTTTATCGTAAACAAATTATAGTAAGTTTTAGTGAAAAGTTTTTGATCAAAAGATATTTTCCTATAATCTATTAATTTGCGACCAATCACAAACGAGATTCAGGCCGCAGCCAAAATTTGGCGCCGTCGTCTTTTGGCTCATTCTGAAGATGTCGTCTTGCTGCGTGAATTCCGGTCGCTAAAAAAACGTTAAAAAGGAAACAAGAAGTGAAAACATCGTTCCCTCGTCACAGAAATAACTTCAACTAACAAGGGCAAGTATAGGTTTGTGTTTTTATATTTTTTCGACGATATTTCCCACTTTTAAGGCGAGAAATACGGGCTGAAGTCGGTTGTTTTCGCGACCAAACCAAGGATTTACCCTCGGTTTTGGCGGCTTTTTTTTGCTTTTTTCGTTCTCCTTGTATCACGACGGAACAGGAGAAAGCCTGAAGAGACTTTGGAAAAAATTTTGGGGAGTTTTTTCTGCCAATTTTCGAAATGGAAATGAATATTTTTCAAGCGCTGTTCAAGCGGTGAATATTTTCGCAGACTTGCTTTTACTGGCTTTTACTTTTGGCGGCTTTTACGGAAATAAAATAACATAAGTCGAAAATAAAACTGAATGGCGGTCTTGCATAGTTTTAGGTGGGGGTTTTCGTAAAATTTTAGTCAGGAAATTTACTGGGGATATTTTAAACACTGCGCGCGACAAATGCTTTCGCTATATACTTTTTGAGCAGCTTTTTAACTTTAGACAAATTAATTTTACAATTAGAAGGGCAATTATTTTATTATTACCAATATTCAATAATTAAAGTATTTATGGTCAATTTATTTGTCCTGAAAACGACTTTGTATTCTATTCCAGATGGAAAATGAAAAGGTCGGGTCTAAATGTACAAATACTTTCGAAAATCTTTCAGAATTTAATTACAAATTCGACTTTTAACAAAGAGTCGAACAGCTTTAGCGGGAAAAAATCAGTATTTCAGTGTCTTTTGATAGCTGTCAGTCTATAAGCACAGGTTGTATTGCTGTACACTTCAGCTAAAAAAAACTTGGTGCGTATTTTCATTAAAAGCTAAAGTTGTTTCTATAAGGGCAACAAAGTTCCTATTGCTACATGCTTAAACAGGATTGGGATTTTTGCTGCTAGCTTCAAAAAACAATAGTTACTAGGATATACTGCCCAATAATTGTCATTTCTATATGGATGGCATCTTCAAGACATTTGCATGGAAAATTGTTCATTTCAAGGCTGTCAGTAGTATCAATGTTTTCACGGCTTTTAGGCTTTAAGGGCAGAAATTTGTGCTATTGCTATAAGCCTTAGCAACAAAACCTTGGAATGTTTTGTTTCGAATTCCATCAAATTAAAATGAAAGTTTTCTTGCTTCTATAAGGACCACTAAGTTGCTATTGCTATATATAGCAATGTTACTAGGATGTATATTGCCCAAGGATGTCATTTCTATATGGATGGCATATTTAAGCTAGTACCAAATATATTTAGCTCAAAATATGATGCATGAATTACGGTATTTGTACATTTGAATAAGCTCGAGCCTGTTTGGAACGTACCCAGTGTGGTTTGAGATATGTACGTCGTGGACTCGTGGATAAAGCGTATGTCCAGGGTATAGCATGGACATTATACGAAAGTTCAGACCGTCAGAGTACTGGTATGATGTCATGGAACGCGTATGGTTTGTGACAATTGTGATGTTTTTGTTGTGCTAATCTGACTGACCCACTAGTGCATGCAAGTAGGGCTTGGTGGTCAATAGGTTTTATTTACACAATCAAAAAAGTTTCAAAAGATGTAATGTATTTATTTGGCTAACGTGTGCAAATATAACCTATTGTGAATAATAAGATGCTATAGGTTTAAATTAGCTTAGCACAAGCATTGAGACTTTGTCAGACCCGAGCATATTTTATGCATGTTATTGTTAATCGTTTTGGCTATACATCTGACAACGTTTTGCTTGGATTATCAGCTAGGAGGTACAAATGGTACCATAGGAAATATTCAGCCAGATAACGTGCATGATAATTAATGTAAATGCCACCAAGCATTATTATGCCATAGGTTAAGCCCCCATGCAATCAACCTCGTTCTCAGAGCCCGGGGAACAAGGCTGTCGTTTCCAAACAGTTCCTCACGGTATAACTTGCATGATTGCATGATCCGGTATGGTGAATGTTACAAAAATGAAACTCAACCATGCATGAAGAATTAAAATAAGTCAAGACATTTTGGCCGTTTTGCTCATAAAGTAAATGAGAATAACGTTGCATGCTAATAAATTAGAATAGCAAACATTGCCGCGAATGCGTACACTGAACTATAATGTTGGTATTGAATACCGAGACGGTATTGAACGCCGAACATCGTGCGCGAGATGAATAATATATATTGTGACGTTAATCATAGGAAATGTCTTCATTCGTCTTGTGCACACCCTAAAAATAGCGGAAATGGTGTCAATTAAAAGCCGGTAAAATAGCAGAAAGGTTTTTCCCAAAATGGCATGACTTTGAGTTTTTTCTTCAATAAACAATGTGGCGATAACGGAAGAATACATGAAAGAATTTTTTACCATAATTCATGGCGATAAAGGTATTAATTTTAAATAAATAAGTGAGTAATGATTAATGAATCCGGCTTCGGCTAGGAATGGTAGAGCCGTGAAAATGGTTGAATTCATATTCAGATTCGGAATCACTTTTTTCTCGAGATTCATTCTCGGAAGGATTCACTTTTTTCTCGAGATTCATTTTTGGATTCACTTTTTTCTCGAGATTCATTTTTGGATTCACTTTTTTCTCGAGATTCATTTTTGGATTCACTTTTTTCTCCAGATTCAAATTGGGATTGGAAATTTTTCTCGAGATTCATTTTGGATTCAGTTATTTTCTCCACATTCAGATTCGGAATCACTTTTTTCTCGAGATTCATTCTCGGAAGGATTCACTTTTTTCTCGAGATTCATTTTTGGATTAACTTTTTTCTCCAGATTCAAATTGGGATTGGAAATTTTTCTCGAGATTCATTTTAGATTCAGTTATTTTCTCCACATTCAGATTCGGAATCACTTTTTTCTCGAGATTCATTCTCGGAAGGATTCACTTTTTTCTCGAGATTCATTTTTGGAAGGATTCACTTTTTTCTCGAGATTCATTTTTGGATTCACTTTTTTCTCCAGATTCAAATTGGGATTGGAAATTTTTCTCGAGATTCATTTTGGATTCAGTTATTTTCTCCACATTCAGATTCGGAATCACTTTTTTCTCGAGATTCATTCTCGGAAGGATTCACTTTTTTCTCGAGATTCATTTTTGGATTCACTTTTTTCTCCAGATTCAAATTGGGATTGGAAATTTTCTCGAGATTCATTTTGGATTCAGTTATTTTCTCCACATTCAGATTCGGAATCACTTTTTTCTCGAGATTCATTCTCGGAAGGATTCACTTTTTTCTCGAGATTCATTTTTGGATTAACTTTTTTCTCCAGATTCAAATTGGGATTGGAAATTTTTCTCGAGATTCATTTTGGATTCAGTTATTTTCTCCACATTCAGATTCGGAATCACTTTTTTCTCGAGATTCATTCTCGGAAGGATTCACTTTTTTCTCGAGATTCATTTTTGGAAGGATTCACTTTTTTCTCGAGATTCATTTTAGATTCACTTTTTCTCCAGATTCAAATTGGGATTGGAAATTTTTCTCGAGATTCATTTTGGATTCAGTTATTTTCTCCACATTCAGATTCGGAATCACTTTTTTCTCGAGATTCATTCTCGGAAGGATTCACTTTTTTCTCGAGATTCATTTTTGGAAGGATTCACTTTTTTCTCCAGATTCAAATTGGGATTGGAAATTTTTCTCGAGATTCATTTTGGATTCAGTTATTTTCTCCACATTCAGATTCGGAATCACTTTTTTCTCGAGATTCATTCTCGGAAGGATTCACTTTTTTCTCGAGATTCATTTTTGGAAGGATTCACTTTTTTCTCCAGATTCAAATTGGGATTGGAAATTTTTCTCGAGATTCATTTTGGATTCAGTTATTTTCTCCACATTCAGATTCGGAATCACTTTTTTCTCGAGATTCATTCTCGGAAGGATTCACTTTTTTCTCGAGATTCATTTTTGGAAGGATTCACTTTTTTCTCCAGATTCAAATTGGGATTGGAAATTTTTCTCGAGATTCATTTTGGATTCAGTTATTTTCTCCACATTCAGATTCGGAATCACTTTTTTCTCGAGATTCATTCTCGGAAGGATTCACTTTTTTCTCGAGATTCATTTTGGAAGGATTCACTTTTTCTCGAGATTCATTTTTGGATTCACTTTTTTCTCCAGATTCAAATTGGGATTGGAAATTTTTCTCGAGATTCATTTTGGATTCAGTTATTTTCTCCACATTCAGATTCGGAATCACTTTTTTCTCGAGATTCATTCTCGGAAGGATTCACTTTTTCTCGAGGTTCATTTTGGATTCACTTTTTTCTCCACATTTAGATTCGGAATTACTTTTTATCGAGATTCATGCTCGGAAGGATTTAATTTTTTCTCGAGATTCATTTTCTTTCACTTTTTTCTCCAGATTCATTTTCAAATTCGAATTTTTCTCGAGATTCATTTTGGATTCAGTTTTTTCTCCACATTTAGATTCCGAATCACTTTTTTCTCGAGATTCATTCTCGGAAGGATTCACTTTTTTCTCGAGATTCATTTTTGGATTCACTTTTTTCTCCACATTTAGATTCGGAATTACTTTTTTATCGAGATTCATGCTCGGAAGGATTTAATTTTTTCTCGAGATTCATTTTCGGTTTCACTTTTTTCTCCAGATTCATTTTCAAATTCGAATTTTTTCTCGAGATTCATTTTGGATTCAGTTTTTTCTCCACATTTAGATTCCGAATCACTTTTTTCTCGAGATTCATTCTCGGAAGGATTCACTTTTTTCTCGAGATTCATTTTTGGATTCACTTTTTTTCTCCACATTCAGATTCGGAAAAATTTTTTTCCCGAGATTCATTCTTGGAAGGATTCATTTTTTTCTCGAGATTCATTTTTGTATTCACTTTTTTTTCCGATTGAAATTGGGATTCACTTTTTCTCGAGATTCATTTTGGATTCAGTTTTTTCTCCACATTCAGATTCCGAATCACTTTTTTCTCGAGATTCATTCTCGGAAGGGCGAGATTCATTTTTGGATTCACTTTTTTTCTCCACATTCAGATTCGGAAAAAATTTTTTCCCGAGATTCATTCTTGGAAGGATTAATTTTTTTCTCGAGATTTCATTTTCAGATTCGAATTTTTTCTCCAGATTCATTTTTTTCTCCAGAGAAATAAGCATATATTTATAGGACCTCGCCACAGAAGTAAGCTATTGACTTTATATATACTTTATATATTTTTATATTATTGTTTTATGTATTATTAATATGGGTAATTTATATCACACGTTTGTGTTAATTTGTGAGTCTATTTAGATCGAATTGTTTATATATTTTAAATAACGATTTGCGAGTCTTCCTTGGGTATTTGTTTACGTTAAAATATTTGCTACCCGGTTCCGGCGAAACAATATGCAACGATGAACATGATTCGGCGGAGATTAGACCAATCAGAGAGGACATAAAGAAAACAAGTAACATGTGTTTGAGGGATTATTATAGGAGCGGGCATGTTGATTCGTGAGGGAAATAACTTAGAGAGTAAACACTTGTATAAATAGATGTTAAAAGAAAGAGAAACTTTTACACACTATTCGATTTCTTGCTAACCGCCGTTCGAGGGAATTTGAGACGCACTTATATATTGACATTGTGCACAGACGACAGTTCATATGTCGAAGGAAACAGCGACGACTAAATTAAAAAGGCTAAAATCAAACGAAGAAACGGGCAAAGCATAAGTCATAACGGTTCAATTCGCAGGAAAACGCTCAATTGATGAGATTCGAAAGGCGCTTGATAATGATAAAGATGCGTTCGCGGATTTAGAAGCCAAACACGAGGCAGTGACAATGTCAATCGAAGACGACAAACACAACAGTTCGAAGATTAAGAGCGGTATATTGAACAATGTCAGAAAACCTTTTTGCGTTTAAAATTGATGCGCAAGATAATATCCGAAATAATGTCCGAAAAGCAATACGATTCTGTCGAAGTCGAAGAACTCGTTCCGCGGAAAAATGTCAATCAAAGTAGCGAAATTCCGGTCGGTGAAAATGATCATAGCCTACATCGGCATCACTTGAGGAAAATCAACCCGAAACAACGACACGGATAACCATAGAAACCCTATAAGCCATGTTGTACCACCCAGTATATCCATTAACGACTCATTCATCACAACTGAGAACAGTGCGAATGGGGAGACAGCAACTCATGTAAACCAAGGTGCAACCTTAGAATTAAAAAGCCGAAGATGCCAAGTTTTGTTGGTGACGTTAGAGAATTTGGAACCTTTAGAGCTGACTTTAAGCACTTGGTTGAAACCATATACAGTAAACGAGATGCGATGACCGTCTTGTGATCTAGTTGCAATGAAAATCAGTGGGTATGATAAAGGGAATTGGCCCAAGACTATGACGCGGAATGGGACTATCTTAACTCTGTGTAGCGCTAGGACCCGAGATTTGTTGCGGATATCATCACACAAAATATCTCAAAGTTCAAACCAATGAAGGACGGCGAGGATGTTCGGTTTTGTGACTCGGTTCATCTGGTGAAGCGAAGTTTCAACACTCTGAGAGAAGTAGGATGAGAGAATGATATGAATAACAATCACATGCTGCCATCATTGAACAGAAAATGTTTTAGGATGATCCAAAAGTCTGGTCACGCTATCTAGAGAGCACGAAGAGTGAAGCCACATTGGAGGCGTTAATTTCCTGGATGACAAGTGAGATGAAGTCCAGAATGAGAGCTACCGCTCCACTGAGGAGTTCATGGCAGTCGCCAAAACATGTAGGACATGTAGCCGGAAAAGAAGGTGGCAAGCCAACAAACCATAAATGCTGGCTATGCAAGATCTCAGAACACTGGAATGACCAATTCCAAAAATTCCTCGCCTTGGGTGCCAGCGAACGCTGTAAAGTTGTCAAAGAAAATCATGCTTGTTATATAGATGTCTAAAACGAGCTGGTCGTGGCCACAACATGTCAACTTGTTCTCGAGGACGTCAGTGCAGTGAGATTGTCAGTGGAATCCAGTGCAAGCATTACCATCATCCACTATTGCACAATGAAAACGTGTCGGTCGTCTTATCGGTTGCAACATATGGAGAGAATATGTTACCTACTGTTCGGGCAGAGATCCTGGAGCAAAGAACGTCAAGAAAAAAAAAGACATGCATGCACTGGTACTCAAACCAGCATGATACGGAGTTGCTGAGGGGCTTGGACTCAAAGGGAAGAAAGTCAACATAACAATAGCAAATATCGATGGTAGAAAAAACGAGAGGACAACAAAGATGTATCGATTTCCAATTCGGTCCCTAGAAAACCATTCGATCCATTCAATCACATGCAGCCGTAGGAATCCCGAATATCAGCAGTGATATGTCTCTAACGAAGATCGACAACGTAGCTAGAGCCCTTGGTATTGGAAAGGAGGAAATATGGAGAGGTAGTGGTCCATTTGATGTTCTGTTAGGAATTGACTATCCAAAATTAAACACTGGTGAAACAAGAGAAGCTAGCAATCTTGTTGCAAGACATTCACCATTGGGACGGGTTGTCTTTGGAGCAACGTCGGAAAGGAGCGACAACGTCAGCCAAGTCTTTCATGTCAAGTGTTCATACCCGGTCGATTTTGTGTGACTTTGCCTTGGGAAAGCATGAAGTGACATGCGAAATCAAAACTTTAAGCCCACTTGAAGCTTACGAAGCCAAAGTTATAGAAAAATCTGTGAAAAGATCAATGGTTAATTTCATTCTTTCCTTATGGATGGCGTATGCATTAACATAAATATTAATGAATTAAACAATTTTAAACTTCTTGAGAATCTTAATTGCTGTGATCATCACGAACTTTTGTGGCTCAGTATCAGACCGCACAGTCTCCATCGGGGTGTTTCATATATAGTTGTCGGCGTAAAACAGTAAAACAATTTGCGACCATTTGTTCCAAACACTTACCTTAATTGAATCAAAATATCTTAAGCATTGAAATTACCTGCATTAAATTATTTCCGATCAGATTAACTGCGAAGAAATTTGAAATACTTTTGACAACGTGGTTTTTCACGGCCTTGAACTTTTGATGCCAAGTAAAGAAATTAAGGTCTCCACTACAGATGCAGGGACATCTCGCAGTGCTCGGAAGCTTTCGTCCAATTGGATAATGCTTTTCTTTGCTTTCTAAAGAACAAAGCTATGCTATTGGTTGAAACAGGAATGTATTGTAAAGTTCAGCCAATGAAAATCATTCTTGCGATGAGCTGCAACCCTACCCCAGATGCACCATGGATGAATAATAAATTGAAATCGCTTATTAACAAAAGACAGCAGGGTTTTGTCACTCATGGAATGAAATCGGCGATAAGTACAGGAATTTAGTTAACAGGGAGCTAAAATCATGTAGAGCGAAGTATTGTCACTTAATATTCATAAGTTGAAAGAAAAAAACCGAAGAAATGGTGGGGTGAAATTAAACGTGTCTGCAACTTTAATACTAAATGAGAACCAATAGGTTTAGCCAAGGTGGAAACGTTTTCTAACCTTACGCCAAAAGAACGAGCAAATGAAATCAATAAAGCATTTCTAGAATATCTTGAGGAGTACAGATTACAATGTCCGTCACCAAATTTTCTGTTGGAGGAAACGCCAATCTTTCCAAATGTATCAAAAATAAGAATGCAAAAAGTTTTATCGAAATTCCTAACAAACAGAGCATGCGGGCCCGATAAGTTACCTTATATAGTTTTAAAGGAATACTCGTACATCCTGGCCCAATTATCCTTAACACCTCGTACAGAGAGCAAAATAAATTATTCCAATCTGCTGTGCTTGACTCACACAGTAAAATGTATAATTTGTTACCAGAAAAGAATGAATTACCGTAATTACTCGAATAAACGCCTCCCTCGAATAAACGCCGCCCTCGAATAAACGCCGCAGGTACAAGCAAAAATATCATTAAACGCCGCCCTCAAATAAACGCCGCAACCTTTTCGTCATTGCGGCGTTTATTCGAAGTATTTATTTATAACCACGGTTCAATTTTCATATATAATTATATAAATAGAAAAGACACATAACTTTTATACTTAGTTTTTTTGGGGATTGATTGTATTGGTTGAATTGGCGTTTAAATTACACAATAAATTCAGAGTTGTTACGAGTTTGCAATAAACGCCTCCCTTGAATAAACGCCGCCCTCGAATAAACGCCGCATCTTAATTGCTAAAAATTTAATAAACGCCGCAGCGTTTATTCGAATAATTACGGTAAGTAACAATCTAAGACATGAAAGAACTTTCAATATTCTTATGAGCCATACAAATAGGGTAGCAAACTCTTCATAATTATTATATGCAATGTGTAATAAGGTCAAAAATAGTTAACTTCCTCGCTCGATTTTAAATACTTAATATCAATTATTTTACTTAATTTATATAAATAATTTAATGTTTTAGTATAATTATTACGTGATAGTTTTAACTCTAATAATGACGTAATTCAGTCTTAAGGCTGCAAGGTAATTTTATTAAATACATGCATACATACATACATACCCCTGGACCAAAGATGCAGAAGAATTACCGGATAACCGAACCCAAACGGAAAAGAAATTGGAAAGTACTGAATGTCGAATAGCCAAAAATTTCTTTCAATTCCTCAGCATCATATATACAAAGGACACTGCTTGAACGACTATTGGATGAAAGGAACAGATTTTCTGAACAATCTGTTAAGAGATTTTCTACGATTCCGAGAAAACAAAGTGGCTATCAACGCAGATACATGCAAGATGTATCACAGAGAAAGAGATCAAACCTGCACCAGCCATGGCACAGACCGCTCTGCAGAAGACCGCTGAAGAAGGACAGAAACGCTATTCCGAAGCAGCTGAAGTCATAAAGAAAAACACCTACATGGACGACAAATGTGATTCCGTGCATTCAGAAGAAGAAGCTAAGATAGTTACGGCAGAAATTGACGAAATCCTTCGCAACGGTGGTTTTAATGTCAAGTGCTGGATCTCAAAGCGATCATTGAAGAAGGATGAAGAAAGAACTGTTGAAATAAGTGAATCGGACTTAAAGTTTCTACAAGATCCAGGTGAAGAGAAGGTCTTGGGAACGGTTTGGAATCACCACAACGACGCATTTTGTTTCAAAGTAAATCCTCCTGAACTGACCAAATTTACGAAGAGAGCAATTTTAAGTCATGTAGCTCGAATCTACGATCCCCTTGGAGCAGCTGTAGCTTTCCTAATTCGTGCGAAAATGGAAATGCAAAAACTGTGGTTAGAAGAATTGCAATTGGATGACGAACTACCGAAAAGACTCCAAACAGCGTGGACTCGATTCTTCCAAGAGATTAACGACCTAAACAGCGGCACCTTCGAAAGATCTCTGACACCAGAAACAATGATTGGAGCCCCTGCACTGTGCATCTTCTCTGATGTATCGATTGAAGCCTTTGGAGCGTGCGCCTATATCAGATAGGAGATAGAAACCAACACCTTGGCAACCAGATTCAACGCAGCTAAGTCAAGAGTAGCCGAGCCCCATTGAAGTCGCTGACTATACCTCGCTTGGAGCTACAAGCAGCAGTCCTGGCAGTATAATTATGTTGTTCCATTCTCGAAGAGTTTTGGCTGCTTTTTTTAGAGATAATATTCCTCTCAGACAGCCACATCGTCCTTTCTAGATCCGAAAGCAATCCAGAGAATTTAAACCGTGCATTTCAGCTCGAATCGCGGAAATCCAGAGCAGCGAAGGCATGTCCCTGGGGAGAAAAATGTCGCCGATGATGTATGGCGAGGAATACCTGCTCAATCGGAACGCGGGAAAACCTAAGCTGCACCTGTATCGTACTCGTACTCAACCGTCAGAAGTCATTCCATGTAAGAAGTTTGAACTTGGAAAAAACGTATTCCAGTCACGCCTATCGCCGACGTCGAACCAAAGAGAACACAGAAACAACCCAGTACAACCCACCAGTCAGAAAATAATTCAGAAGAAAGTTCAATATCAGCAAAGGAATTAGAAGACGCCAAGTTATATTGGATAAAGCAAAGCCATAAGACACTCCATAATTGCATTAAAAAGGGAGAACTGAAGGGACTAACCCCATTTAACGATGACAACGGAACGATCAGAGTCGGAGGACGGTAAACAAAGCCACGATATCGTACGATGCCAGACACCCAGTTTTACTCCCACGTGAACACTGGATATCGCTACTGATTACTCGAGAATTGCACTAAAACGGCCACTCAGGAGTTGCAAAGATAAGGAAAGTATTGGATCATTCGATGCCATTACCTCACCAAGTCTATGAAATTTAAGTGCGTATGTTACTGTCAAATGCAAGCAAAAGCCGAGGAGCAATTCATGTAAGACCTGCCAACAACCTGTCTCAACGACATTCTGCTTGGTCGAGCGTCAACGATGGTACCACAAGAACCATTCAGAGAAACGAAGAATCTTCGTCATGGCGTCGACTTCGTCCAGAGGATAGCTAGTCGACAGTTTTTGGAAACATTGGAGTAGAGATGTATTTCCCATTTTAGTTGATGAGGAGAGCCCTCATCGGAAGGGTAGGGGGGGAGTGGATTAACAGCTTCCCTATAGGTCTGATTGACACGTGCGTAGACGCTTGTTGAACTTTGAGCATGACGTCAGAGATCACATACAACTGAGATGAATAGCGAGACGCAGAAGATGTAAATATAGAATGTTTGTTTAAAAGACAACGACGGGCTAACCTGAGAGATAAAGCATATATTATAGGACCTCGCCACAGAAGTACGCTATTGACTTTATATATATACTTTATTTTTATATTATTGTTTTATGTATATTAATATAGGTAATTTATATCACACGTGCGAACTTTATTGGGATTATATATGCATGCTTTCTTTAATATCAGTGGTGTATGCTATAGTCTATAGAAGTTAGTATAAAACTATATAGCCTTAAATCATGTGACATAATATGTAGCACATGCTGTGTGCTAATATATACCCTTCCATCACATGTCCTAATAATTAAGTAGTGCTTGCTTTAGAAATTAGTATTTAACAGTATAGCTTTGATCATATAATAAGTAGTACATGATGTAGGAATTAGTAAAGCAGCCTTTCTATAAGGAAACTTATTTAAGACAGCTAGTGATTGCTATTGCTATAAGCTCTATGTGCCTTTTTATGCATTACTTTCAGTCTATAAGGACAGCTAGCGATTATTAATTTATTTTTACTTCAAGTCTATTACAAACTTCTCATTTAGTCCCGCAGTTGCATTCATATCCAGACTCTTTGGAAGTGAGCTGTACGGGGAACGGCAGGAAAACCTTCCTTTCCAGTTGTTAATATGAGTTCGGAGTATTTTTTCCTCAATAGTGTCAACACCATTGGGCTTATAAGTTATTCCTCTTTATGGTGAACTGATGGATTATCCCATAATTGATCGACACATGATTGATGCAATATTTCAGAGCGTATCATCAGATTATGTTATATTCTGGCCATATCCATTTGTTGAAAAGTTTTTTCCACTACGAATTACAATGCGATTTCAAATCAAGATGCTAAACAACGATGTACCTTTCCAAGAAATAAGCTTCTTTTTGTAATGTTCATCCTAATTTGTTTTTCAGCAAATCTTGTGCTTTTCTGTACACTAGAGCACCAAATAAACAAAGAATTATACGGTCACGACTAGAAAAACTTTCCCTCTTTAACAATTAGGACATAGTTGTGACCGATGGATATCTTCATATAGGTTATATTTATTGAAATATGTAGTTAAGGGGCACTGGGTTGCATTCTTTATACTTTTTCAAGACCACTTTTTAGGTATCCAATGATTTAGTAAACAAACTTTGCTGCTGGAAAGAAGCCAAATGTTCTATATTTCTACAGTGTAGTATATCCTTCCGTTTGTAACAAGCAACCAAATAATCTAAAATGCTTATTCAGGAGTCCAGATGTCTACAAAACCAAACCAAACCATCATACCTTTTCCACTTTCAGTTCTAAATGCCAATGAAACTGCTTTAACTTAACAACCTCTAAAAAAGAAAAATATATATGACAACTTTTCTCTTCTTAAATCGGAAATATCTTGCAGGAATGGCGAATATTTTAAGATCTTCGCTAGATTGTGAAAAAAGAAGCAATAAAAAGCAATGTTGACAAAACGAGGGTGGAATTGTGCAGAAATAAGGAAGATTAGGAATTACTTGGAAATAGAGAACGATATTGTGCAAAAACAAAACTAAGTAAAGTAAGACTACCAAAAGTTCAGTTCTTTCTTCTTTCAGTCAGGAGGATTAGGAATTCTTCTGAATAGAAAAATGATATTCTGGAAAACAAAACTAAGTAAGAGTGCAGTAAGTTAAGTTCTTTCTTCCTCAATAAGGTGGTTTGGAATACCTCGGATATGGAAAATGATATTGCACAAAAACAAAACTAAGCCAGAGTGCAGAAAATTAAGTTACGAAATCCTCGGAAATGGAAAAAGCTATTGAGCAAAAGCAAAGCAAAACGAAGCTAAGTAAGTATGCAGAAAGTTAAGTTCATTCTTTTCAAATAAGGAGGATTAGGAATTCCTTGGAAATGGAAAAAGATATTGCGAAAAAGCAAAACTAAGCAAGGGTGCAAAAAGTTAAGCTGCTTCTGCTTTAAATAAGAAGAGATAGGAATACCTCGGAAACGGAAAAAGATATTGTGCAAAAGCAAAGCTATAAGTATGAGTGCTCAATTTCTTTCTTCTTTAAATAAGGAGGATTAGGAATTCCGTGGAGATGGAAAATTATATTGCACAAAAACAAAAGTATGCAAAGGTGTGGAAGGTTGAGTTCTTTCTTCTTGAAATAAAGAGGCTACGAAATCCTTGGAAATGGAAAATCGTATCGTGCAAAAGGAAAGCCTAAGTAACAGTGCAAAAAGTTAAGTTCTTCAAATGAGGAGGATTGAGAATTCCCCTGAAAGGGAGAAAGGTATTGTGCCAAAGCAAAGCTAAGTCAGAGTGGAGATGAAAAGTTAAGTTCTTTCTTCTTTAAATAAGGAGGTTAGGAATCCGTGGAGATGGAAAATTATATTGCACAAAAACAAAACTAAGCAGTGGGGAAACTTAAGTTCTTTCTTCTTGAAATAAGGAGGTTATGAAATGCTCGGAAATGGAAAAGATAATGCGCAAAAACAAAACTAAGCAACAGTGCAAAAAGTTAAGTTCTTCAAATGAGGAGGATTGAGAATTCCCCTGAAAGGGAGGAAGGTATTGTGCCAAAGCAAAGCTAAGTGAGAGTGGAGATGAAAAGTTAAGTTCTTTCTTCTTTAAATAAGGAGGTTACGAAATCCTCGGAAATGGAAAATAATATCGTGCAAAAACAAAACTAAGTAACAGTGCAAAAAGTTAAGTTCTTCAAATGAGGAGGATTGAGAATTCCCCTGAAAGGGAGAAAGGTATTGTGCCAAAGCAAAGCTAAGTGAGAGTGGAAATATAGATGAAAAGTTAAGTTCTTTTTTCTTTAGATAAGGAGGTTAAGAATCCGTGGAGATGGCAAATTATATTGCACAAAAAAAAAACTAAGCAACAGTGTGGAAAATTAAGTTCTTTCTTCGTGAAATAAGGAGGTTACGAAATCCTCGGAAATGGAAAATCATATCGTGCAGAAGCAATGCTAAATAAAAGTAATAGGCCGTATTCTCTGGCACGAAAAGTCGCTTAGAAAACGATTTTCGTTGCCCCCCTTCGGGCACTACTTGAAAACAAGATAGAAAATTAGGATAAATTATAGAAAGTCTAAATTCACTTGTTTTCACCTTCACAAACCTGCAGTTTTCGAGCATTTCATCTTTGAAAAATCAGTGAATTTGCATGTTTTGCAATACACCGACGCCATTTTGATTCAGGAAATGTCTCGGATACTTGGTGTAATATACGACATATATAGCAGATTCAGCAGTTTTATACCAGTATTTAAATGAAGTTACCAGCATTTTTGCTGTGCAAGCAGGTTTCAACAAGGAAGCTTTGAGTGGAGTTTTACAAGGTTTTTCGCAAATTTTCATAGTTTTTCAAAACTAAATTAGTCAGAGAAGACTTAGACAACAATTAATCGGAAAAACATCCACCAATTTTGCTTACACGCATCAAAATCATCCACGAGTGTTTTGTTTCTAGTCAAGTTATATAAAATAATTACTACACAATTCCTTTCCAGCATAACCTTTGTTTTATATTAACTACTTTTATAATACACACGCTTTCTCAAGAAAACTATTTACAACATCTCAGTTTTTTGACAAAGTTAATTACCAACGCCTTTATCTTATTATCATCAATCCACTAAAACGAATTTTTAGTGCGAAGACCCAGACATCTTTACGAAGTTGAAAAAGAACAAATTTCAAACATTTTCCTTATGAAAACGTGTGAGGACTTGTGAAAACTGCCAAGTTGGCCCAATTCCAAACTTGCTGAAGTATTGGAAAATGAATCTGGAAATCCAGAAGTCAATGTTTGTGCATTTAACAACAATGCACTGATTGTAGATGCTATGGCAGTTATTCAGTCGGTGAAAGGAAAATGGAAAACATTTGGCGATGATGCTCTTTTAAAAACCTCAACACGCTAGCACGAAAGTATAATTCCAAACGATTAGATTGTTGCAAACAGGTATCCTTAGTTGAGCATAAAGAATGCAGAGAGACAACGAAGAGCTGAAAAGTGAAAAAGGAGTCCAGAAAGGTCAAATCTTCAGAAAAGATCAGAGTGTTCCAAAACAGTGGAAAAAGTGTTTAAGATCCGGTGGAAACAAGGAATCTTTCATATCTATGTAAACACTGGAGGTCATGTAACTCCTCCCGGTGGTTTTCCATTTCAACTATGTACGTAACTGCTAAAGAAATATGCTATGTTTTATATCCCGGTGATTCCCCGAACGATATTGTTACAAGTAATGAGGTGTCTTCGCTTCATAGCACCACGAAGAGCAGACACTCGTTTAATTCTACATGCCAACCACGCAGCAGCAACGTACGATAAAGTTATCATCAAAAGCCCTGATACAGATGTTCTTATACCTGCGATTGGCATGCAACAACAGATCCAGAAAGAGATTTTCTTTTTGACTGGCACGGGAGATAGACGTCGTTACGTATTTGTAGCAATTATCTCGAAATTCTTGGGCGTGGCTGTTGCTCTTTGTTTACCAGGCTTTCATGCTTTTACCGGTAATGGCATTAGCAGTCAAGCAGCATCATGGTATCAGTGTTTAATGCAGAAGTCGATCTTCCATCACTGGTTGGCAATGGCTGGACGCTTGACGATAAAGAACTGGAGATAACTTGGATGACACGCCCACCCGCTCCGCGATCTTTAATTGAGTGTGTTGAGTGCAAGCGAAAGATTCTAGATGCTCGACCATGCGTTGTTCCTGCAAAAAGGCTGACTTAATTAAAGTGCACCGACCTATGTTCGTGTGGTGATTGCCAGAATGCAGTAGTTGAAGATGGTAACGACGATGATAGCAGTTATGGCTCAATCTGATGACGATGATGAACTTGAAGGATCAGGATCTAATCTGGATTTCGAAGATGACGTCGATGATGAGTTGTGGTATTAGCTGTCCGATTAAAAGGGTTGAGTTCAACATTTTATTTGTGTTTTAAAATTATAAGGCGCTCGTAATTCTCCCACACTGGTATTAAAACGTATGGCTGATATCAACCTTGGTATGCGTGTTCAATATTTTAACATGTACAGTAGTTGTACGTTGCAAATCACGTTTAAATTGATGTTGGCGTTGGTAATTAACTTTGTCAAAAAACTGAGATGTTGTAAATAGTTTTGTTGAGAAAACGTGTGTATTATAAAAGTTGTTAATATAAACAAAGGGTATGCTGGAAAGAATTGTGTAGTAATTATTTATATTAAATTGACTAGAAACAAAACGCTCGTGGATTATTTTGATGCGCGTAAATAAAGTTGTTCTTATTATTTGTAAATTCCAAGAGCTGAATGCTATAAAAAACGTAAAATTGGCGATGTTTTCCGATAATTGTTGTCTAAGTCTTCTCTGACTAATTTAGTTTTGAAAAACTATGAAAATTTGCGGCAAACCTCGTAAAACTCCACTCAAAGCTTCCTTGTTGAAACCAGCTTGTGCAGCAAAAATGCGGAAAACTTCATGTAAATACCGGTATAAAACTGCTAAATCTGCTATATATGTCGTATATTACACCAAGTATCCTAGACATTTCCCGAATCAAAATGGCGTCGGTGTATTGCAAAACATGCAAATTCACTGATTTTTCGAAGATGAAATGCTCGAAAACTGCAGGTTTGTGAAGGTGAAAACAAGTGAATTTAGACTTTCTATAATTTATCCTAATTTTCTATCGTGTTTTCACGTAGTGCCCGAAGGGGGGCAACGAAACTGAACGATAATCGGCCACAGAATACGGCCTATAATAAAATTAATAGCTTTGCATCACATCACAATATAGATACTGCATGCTGTAGAAATTACTATTTAAATACATGTAGCTCTGCATCAATTGACATAATAAGTATTAAGTAATGCATACTGTAGAAATTATTATTTAAATATATAGCTTTGCATCGGATAACATAATAAGTACTGCATGCTGTAGAAATTAGTGTTGAAATATATAGCTTTGCATCATAGATAATAATAAAAATCTCAAGATGTTGATGCTTTGTATTGAGATGAACGGAATTGGTCAGGTATTTAACAAAACCCGGTTTGTGATATCTTGTTTCAAATTTGTATCGCCTTTTTTCTCCATGTAGTGGCATAAATGTTTACTTTTAACTTTAGTGCGAACATGTCAACTTGGAATTTAATGCCAGGAAAAGAATAAAGATGGTATACGGCAGAAGGCCAGTGGAACACTACGAACTTCAGTTAGAAGTCAATATGAGCGAAAAGGAAGATCACATGCAAGTCTTCTTTTTCAAGGGGCAACATCCTTGTTGCCCGTCTTATTATAAGGCCCTGGTTCCTGCTCATTTATCAAAGTTTTTTTAGTACTTGCGGTAACCGTTAGAATTTCTATGTATTCAATTCATAATTATTTTATACTCCTACGGTATAGTATTATTTAATAGTGCTTTTTGATGCATTCAATATATAATGTTACTTTGACACGACATAATAGGTAGTTTATGTATTTAAACATAGCTTCATATGACATAATAAGTAATGCATGCTACAGGAATTACTATTATTTAAAAATACATAGCTTCGCGTGACAAAATATAAGTACTGCAAGCTCCAGAGTTTACCATTTAAATATTTAGCTTCGCATCATATAAAACAATAACTAGTGCATACTTCAGAAATAAATAGCTTTGCATCACATGACATAATAGGTACTGCATGCTGTAGAAACTACCATTTAAATTTATAGTTCCGCACCACATGACACAATAAGTATTGCTTGCTGTAGAACCGTACGCTGGAATGTTTGCGAGGTTGCGAGAGACGGCCCCGAGGACTAATAAAAAGGTTAAAGTCAATATGAACGAAAAGAAGATTACAACCTTGGTACATCGTCATCGATCTATTCAAAGTTTTTCAAGTACTTGCGGTAACCGTTAGAATTTCCATATACTCGATTCAATCAATTATTTACTGCTAACCTACTATTATTTTATAGTGCTTTTTTATGCATTCAATATAATGTTACTAAGTAGTTTTATGTTTATTTATTCATATTCCTTGACATATCCCAAGATCCCCAAGACAATTTCTGGTCAAGTGGAATTAAGGCGTGTTTTTATAAGCATTAATTTGTTTGGCTCAGAACACTTGTTTTTTCTTTGAAATTATTATATATTGAGTGTCATACAGCCATCATAGGTTGTTGAATTGTTGGGAATCGGAGAAAGTTACGGCATAACAAATTCCATGTGGTGAAAAAGATTTGGAAACCGCTTTCCTGCGATAAATTTATAATGAACGAGGATATACTTCACTGTTATACAATCCTTGTCTTCGCCTTTGGAGAAATTATGAATTGGCCATGAAACAAAGATGCAACATCAGTTACTACATTAGTCCTGTGTCGGGAAAAAGCCGTAGAAACCTGTTTTCTATAACAAATACTATCAAAGGAGATATAGCCTTTATACTGTGTTCATTTAACCACACAATCTTCATTGTTCTTCTATCCACCCGTTCTGAAGAGGATTAGGAATTCCTCGGATAACGATAGTGATATTGTGCAAAACAAACCAAAGCAAGAGGGCTGAATTAAGTTTTTTCTTCTTTAAATAAAGAGAATTCGTGGAAAAGGAAAATGATATTGGGCAAAACAAAACTAAGAGTGCACAAAGTTAAGTTCCTTCTTCTTGAAATAAGGAGGATTAGGAATTCTTTAGAAATGGAAAATGATCACAAAATCACTACTATGTAAGACTGCAGAATGAATTGCCCGGAAATGGAAAGAGTATGGTGCAAAAACAGCAGTAAGTAATAGTGCAGAAAGAAAAGTTCTTTCTTCTTCAAATAAGGCGGATTGTGCGAAAACAAAATTAGGTATTCCTTGGTAATAGAAAAGGATATTGCACAAAAACAAAACTACGCCAGAGAGCTTCAAATAAGCATAATTAGGAATTCCTCGAAAAAGTTCTTTTTCAACTAAGCTAAAGTGCAGAAAGTTAAGCTCTTTCTTCTTCAAATAAGCAGGATGATTACTGATCTATGATTACGAATTCCTCGGAAATACAAAGGTATTGTGCAAAAACAGAAGTAAGTAAGAGTGCACAAAGCAAAGTTCTTTCTTCTTCAAATAAGGCGGAATAGGAATTCATTGGAAATTGGAAATGGAATTGTACAAAAACAAAACTAACGAAATAAGACTGCAGAAAGTTTAGCTCTTCTTGAAATATAGCGAACTGTAGGAATTCCTCGCAAATGGTATATGATACAGTGCAAAAACAAAACTAAGTAAAAATGCACAAATATTTATTTTTCAAATAAGGAGGATTAGAAATTCCTCGGAAATAACTGATGTTCCGCAAACACAAAATGAATCAAGATTACGGAAAGTTAAGCTTCTTTCATGTACAAATAAGGAGGATTGTGAGTTCCTATAGATGGAAAATGATATTGTGTAGAAGCAAAATTAAGATAGAGTGCAAAAAGTTAACTTCTTTTTCTTCAAGTAACTTCTTTCTTCTTCAAGTAACTTTTTCCTTCTTCAAGTAAGAGGGGTTGGGAAGTCTTGATTGCGGAAAAATAAGATAAGTAAGACTGTAAGAGAGCAGAAAGTTAAGCTCTTTCTTCTTCAAATAAGGGGATTAAGAATTCCTCGGAAATAGAAAATGATATTCAGCAAAAACAAAACTAAGCAAGAGTGCACAAAGTTAAGTTCTTCTTCAAATAAGGAGGATTCAGATTTCCTTGGAGACGGAAAAGGATATTGCGAAAAAGCAAAGCTAAGAAAGCAAACAGTTAAGATCTTTCTTCTTTCTTCCTCGGAAATGGAAAGTGGACTGTACCAAAACAAAAATAATTGAGAGTGGAGAAAGTTAGTTCTTTCTTTTTCAGATGAGGAGGATTTTAATTTCTTGGAAACGGAAAAAGATATTTTGCGAAAGCAAAGCTAACTAAGAATGTAGAAAGTTTAATTATTTCTTCTTCAAATAAGAAGGTTTAGGAATTCACTGGGTTTTTAAAAAGATTTAAGCAAAGACAAAGCAAGACAAAGCAAGAGTTTAGTGAGTTAAGTTTTTTTCATCTTCAAATAAGTGGGATTGGGAACTCCTTGGAAATGAAAAATGATATTGTTCAAAAACAAAACTAATGAAGAGTACAAAAAGTTAGTTTATTCAACTAAGCTAAAGTGCGGGAAGTTAAGGTCTTTCTTCATTGAAAAAGGAGGATGATTACTAATCTATGATTACAAATTGCTCGGAAATGGAAAGAGTATTGTGCAAAAACAGAAGTAAGTAAGAGTACAGAAAGCAAATTTCTTTCTTCTTCAAATAAGGCGGATTATGAATTGATCGAAAATGGGAAATGGAATTGTGCCAAAACAAAACTAAGTAAGACTGCAGAAAGTTAAGTTCTTTCTTCTTCAAATAAGAAAATGAGCATTAGTATATTAATACGAGTTGCTCGGAAATGGAAATGGAAAGAGTATATTGTGCAAAAACTGAACTAAATAAGAGTGCAGAAAGTAAGGTCCTTTCTTCTTCAAATAAGCAGGATTAGGAATTTCTGGGAAACAGAAAAGGTTATTTTGCAAAAGGAAGGCTAACTAAGAGTGCAGAAAGTTTAGTTCTTTCTTCTTCAAATAACAAGGTTTACAAAAACAAAACTAAGCAAGAGTGTGGAAAGTTGAGTAGGATATATATTTATAAGGAGTTTTCAAATTCCTCGGAAATGGAAAAGTATATTGTGCGAAAGCAATGCTAAGTAAGAGTGCAAAAAGTAAAGTTCTTTCTTCTTCAAATAAGCAGGAAAAGAAATTACTTCAAAACGGAAAATAATATTGCGCTTAAAAAAAAAATTCGCAAGAGTGATTCAAATAATCAGGATTAAGAATTCCCCAAAAATGGAAAAGGATATTGTGCAAAAGCAAAACTAACGAAGAATGCAAAAAGTTAACTTCTCCTTCAACTAAGCTTAAGTACAGAAAGTTAAACTCTTTTTTCTTCAAATAAGCAAGATGATTACTATTCTATGATTACGAATTGCTCGAAAATGGAAAGAGTATATTGTGCAAAATTCTTCATTTCAAATAAGGATTATGAATTTATCGGAAACAGAAAAGGATATTGTGCAAAAGGAAAGCTAACTACAACTACAGTAAGTTATGTTCTTTCTTCTTCAAGTACGAAAAATTAGGAATTCCTCTGAAATATAAAATAATATTGTGCAAAAACAAAACTAATCTAGGGAGCAGAAGGTTAAGTTCTTCTTCAAATAAAGAAAGTTAAGCTCTTTTCTCTTAGGTAGTTAGAGTTATTGTTTTTACATTTTTTTTCTACATTTGAACAGCAATTACATAATGATAGTTATATAGCTTTACGTGACATAAGAATTAGTAGCGGATGCCATATGAATTACTATTTAAATATATAGCTTCGTATCAAATAACACGATAGGTAGTGCATGTTGTAATGTAGGAATTAATATGATAAATAAAGCTCAAGATGTCGAAGCTTTGTGTTGAAATGAACGGAATGGGTCAGGTATTTAACAAAACCCGGTTTGTGTTCAACTTTGTATTGTACTGTTTTTCTCTATGTAGTGGTATAAATGTTTACTTTAAACTTTAGTGTGAACGTGTCCACTTGAAATTTGATGTCAGAAAAGGAATAAAAAAATACATCCATTGCAGGGCCGTACGCTGGAATTTTTGCTAGAATGGTGTAGACGGGCCGTGGAACACCAAGAATTTCAATTAAAAGTCAATATGAGCAAAAAGAAAGACCGTGAAATTTTGTTTTCCCCAGGGGGTAACTCCATGCTCATCGGTGTATTAAAAGTTTTTCTAGTACCTGCGGTAACCGTTAGAATTTCAATGTATTCTATTCATAATTATTTACTGCTATCATACTATTATTTACTAGTGCTTTTTTATACATTCAATATATAATGTTACTTTCACGCCACATAATAGGTAGTGCATGTAGGTATTCAATTATATAGCTTTATATGACATCATAAGCAATGCATGCTGCAGAAATTACCATTTAAATATCTAGCTTCGCATCACATGACTTAATCAGCAGTACATGCAGTAGAAATTATTATTTAAATATATACCTTCGCACCATATGACACGATAAGTAATGCATGCTGTAGAAATTACCATTCATAAAAAGTAATGCATGCTGTAGAACTTACTATTAAAATATATAGCTTTGTGTGACATATTGATAAGTTGTGCATGTTGTATGAATTACTATTTGGATATCTCGTTGCCTAGATAATAAAAAAACTCAAGATGGTGAAGCTTTTTGTTGAAATGAACAGAATGGGTCAGCTGTCAGGTATATATTTAACAAAACACGGTTTGTGATTTCTTATTCCAATTTTATTTTACCTCTATTTTCAACATGTCAATTTTAATTAGATCTCAGAAAAAAAATAAAAAAGACCTATATCGCATGGCCGCACGCTTTTTAAATATATAGCCCTGCATCACATGACACAATAAGTATTGCATGCTTTAAAAATTACTATATAAATAATCACATGGCCTAATAAGCACTGCATGCTGGAGAAATTACAATATTTAAATACATAGCCTTGCATGTTTATTTAATCACTATCTTGATTGCTCTTCTTCTAGCGAACTCCCGTTATGCATGGGAAGGGTTATGAATTCCTCAGAAATGGAAAATGATATTGCGCAAAAAGAAAACTATGTAGAAATTTAAGTTCTTTCTTTTTTAAATAAGGGGGATTATAGGAATTCATTGAAAATGGAAAATTATATTGTGTAAAACAAAACCAAGTAAGAGTGCAGCAAGTTAAGTTTTTTTATCTTTAATTCACAAGGATGCAGACGGTTAGGCTATTTCTTCTTTAAATATGGAGGATTAGGAATTCCTCGGAAATGGATAGTGTGCAAAAGCAAAGCCAAATAACAGTGCAGAATTTTAATTTCTTTCTTCTTCAAATGACGATTAGGGATTCCACGGGATGGAAAATGCTATTAATATACTGCACAAAAGTAAAACTAAGCAACATTGTGTAAAGTTAGACTCTTTCTTCTTCAAATAACGAGGTTACGAATTCCTCGGAAATGGAAAAGGATATTGTGCAAAAGCAATGTTAACTGAGAGTGCAGAAAGTTATAAGTTCTTTCTTCGTCGAATTAGGAATTCCTCGGAAATGAAACAGGAAATTGCACCAAAACAAAACTAAGCAAGAGTGTGGAAAGTTAAGTTCTTCTTTAAATAAGGAGGATTGGGAATTCTTCAGAAATGGAAGAGGATTTGGAAAAACAAAACTAAGTAAGAGGGCAGAAAGTTAAGTTATTTCCTCTTCAAATAAGGAGGATTAGGAATTCCCTAGAAGTGGAAAATGATATTGCAAAAACAAAACTTGGGAAGAGTTCGGAAAGTTAAGTTCTTTCTTCTTTAAATAAGCAGAATTAAGAAATCCTTGGAATAGGAAAAGATATTGTGCGAAAAGAAAACTAATCAAGAATGAAAAAGTTACATTTTTCTTCATATAAGGAGGATTAGGAATTCTTCAGAAATGGAAAAGGATATTGTGCAAAAGCAAGGCCAACTAAAAGTGCGGAAAGTCAATTTCTTTCTTCTTCAAATAGGGATAAGGAATTCCGCGGAGATGGAAAGTTAAGTTCTTCTTCTTCAAATAACAAGGTTACGAATTCCTCGGAAATGCAAAAGGATATTGTGCAAAAACAAAGCTAACTAAGAGTGCAGAAAGTTAAGTTCCTTCTTCGTCGAATAAGCAGGATTAGGAATTCCTTGGAAATGGAACAGGATATTGTGCAAAAAGAAAACTAACAAAGAGCGCAGAAAGTTTAGTTGTTCCTTCTTCAAACATTCAGGATTAGGAGTTCCTCGGCCAAATGAAAATGATACTGTGCAAAAACAAATTTAAGTAAGAGTAGAGAAAGTTAAGTTCTTTTTTCTCGAAATAAGGGGATTATGAATTCCTCGGAGATAGGAAATGATATTGCACAAAAACAAAACTAATTAGGAGTGGAGAAAGTTAATTTATTTTTTTAAATAAGGAGGATCAGGAATTTCTTAGAAATGGAGAATGATACTACACAAAAACAAAAGTATAAAAGTAAGAGTGCAGAAAGTTAAGTTTTTCTTTAAATAAGGCGGATTAGGAATTCCTCGGAATGGAAAATGATATGATGCAAAAACAAGACTAAGTAAAAGTGGAGAAAAAGTTCAAGTAAGGATTAGGAATTCGTGGGAAATGGGAAATGACGTTGTGCTGAAATAAAACTACGTAAGAGTGTTTAAAGCGGTTTCTCAGTAACATTCATATTTGGACTCTTTGGAAGTGCCGACTGTGGTGTGCTCTTTAGTGTTATTTTGTTTGAGTCAAGAATATAAATCTCTGCTGGAACCAGGGTGATATGAGGCTAAGTCTGTTGACTGGTTCTGTTAATGCTGAGCTAATCACACATATGGATAATCCCAAAAATAATCCCACTCATTATTCGGATCCTATCTTTTTACTTTTTCTTCTTGTTTAGAGACAAACATAAACTAAGAGACTAAACATAGTTATGAAGCTATTTGGTACATTTTGTAATTCGTATTGATCTCTTTCTCAAATATCTTCTGGCGTACATGTAATGCAATAAATATCTACTTTTTACATTAGTGTTATAAATATTTTCTTTTTACATTTTACACGTCGAGTTCGATTTGATGTCAAGAAAACAATGTTTTACTTTTGATTTAGTGTGGAACGTGATTAGAAGTACTCTTACCTGTGGTATATGTTACGATATTTTTCAATTTATTTACTTCTATTACTTTGAGTTTAAGGCATTCTAATTTTAGTTATTCTAATTATATTTAATTGTGAATTTAATATGTTCTAATATATTATTGTTCTATTGTGTTTTGTTTCGTCATTTAACATTTGTTACTAACTTTTCACATTTGTTTTTTAGGTATCGAACATTCAAAGAACTAGCAAATGCATTCGTTAAAGAGTGTTTGAATTATCTTGCATGAGAGGGTTTTTCTCCGGGCGCTCCGGTTTCCCTCTATACATTTACACCTTTTCCTAATTGGCTCACATGTTCATGCTCGCATACAAATAAAAATAGTTCTATTGAGCTTGTTTAATGCATTAAGGCTATAACTTGAATTTACACAATACAAACATGCACAAAGTGTTGCCATAGCTATAAAATTTATACCTATGGTGGAAACCCAAAAATAAACCAAAACAAAAAACAGTGCCTGTGTGTCGGGACCGAAATGGGTTATAGGGTTCAATTCCCTGTGCACTGTCATGTCTAACAAATGAAATTTGATTGTTCTTGCTATTATTCTTAGCCAAACACAAACAGATAGGTTTAAAATTATTTTGAAATTCGAAAAGGTGAGACGTGATACAAGCTTTTCCGTCAGTCTAGACGAAAACAATTTTGATCATAATTCTCTATTGTGATAGTGCGATATTGGCGATGTTTTTAAAACAAGTTTTTTCCATTAGAGTTTCGAGTTCACTGGAGTTTTCCTTCTGTTCTGAGTATTCAGTTCAGAAACCCGTCCCACTCCCCAGTTTCCTCAAATTCAAAATGGCGAGGGACGGACACGGACAGTACCAAGAGAACGTAGTTTTCACTGTTGGTTTAAGAGTAAGCTCGTTTTGTTCTCCTATAAAGGTTAATTTTTTGCTAACTGCTAATCTCCCTACTGCTAATATGATATACAATATTTAAGGAATACCCTGCATCCAAGGATTGCCGATATCGTAGGCTGGAAGGACTGGGGCTAGTTGACAAATATAAGCCATTAAAACCATTAAGGTGGTTATCCCCCTTTAAATTGTGAATTTTGTTGAAAAAATAAAAAAAATGCTATTAATGGGTACATTAATGCAAGAAAAAACATGATCCGAAAAACATCATCTTGTAAACTCAAGATGTGAGTTAAAAAAACAAGACATTTTTACGGTGATATTTCAACTTTATAGTTCTTATAACTAAACATAATGACAAAATCTAGACCGGTTCCAAAAAAGATAACTAAACATTGCGACAAACGTTCTGACCGCGAGATCACGTGCGTGTAGTGCGTGTTACATGAAGTTTTTCGCCTTTCAAATATGATCATCGTCAGCGAACACTTGTTTAATAACTTTAATTGTTTTGATTCTTGACCCGTTTCGTCTCTTTCCATACCGCCATTAGCCGGTAAAAAAACACCCCAAACGGACGGGCTTGTACTAAATGTGTAACGTACTGGAGTGAACAGTCCCAGTACGTTGGGGAAAAGCCCGCATATTTTCGCGCGTTGTGGCGCAATATTTGAATTATTTGAATAACAAAATTTATTTACCGATTATTCGATGCGAATATTTCCCAACGAGCCCTTTTTCTGCAACAAAATTTCCTCCAGATATTTCACCTCGACATGACTTCTCTCAGCAAAACAAAAGATTATAAGAGATTTCGATATCAGTGAAAAAATCTTTACAGCGAGCAAGATAACAGAGAAATGCCGGAGACAACAGAGACAACAGCGCACAATTACAGAATTTAATATTATTGATAGCTAGTCTGGTTCACTGTAGTTAGGGAAATGCGTCATTTCCGCTATCTCCAGATCTTGAGCTCGTCATGAACTCTGGGGCGACTGCTATCTGCCAGATGAACCGGGTGTCTTGTTTATGTTTTTTGTCATTATATATACAAAATGCGTCTCTGGTTGTCAGGTTGTTTCTTCATAGACGCCTTATTTTCGCAACAGATGCAGTGTTCCAGTAGATATAAATATTATTTTCATCGAAAGAGTGTAATATCATGACCGAAGATTACATTCTGTCCCATCCTTTGCGGACGCCATTAGCATATGATCCACGTTTCAAAGGTGCGGTACGTGTACAGTATGTATAAAACCAGATAACGGAACAATTTTATTATTTCTATATGTATACATAATACATTGAATGAAAATAAAGTTTTATATGCCTGCATTTACTTGTTAGACTTATTTTCAGGTTATGTATAAACAGTTACAGTTCTTGCGAATTTCATTTCTTTTTACTGATTACTGCAAATGGGTTTCCATCTAATTTTTTAAAGTCTTACCAGTGCAATAAGAAAGAAACTTTCCAAACTTTAAAAAGCAGATAGCTAAATACCTTCCCTTAAAATGGATGCTAGATTATGGAACAAAAGGCCTATGACATGAGTAGCAAAACTAATAAAATTCTCCTAACCATTTTGTCAACTGCAACAATATGGCAAAGGAGGGGATCGATCTTCTACAGTTCAGCAAATTTGTCTTTATACAACTATTATCATTTTTTTGCTGAACTATCAAACTATTATTTTTAGCTTATGTAATACTTTCTAAATGCAATTCTAATTAAATTAGAAGAAGAAAAGATTGCATAAAGAATTTTATATGTATATATTGGTGCATGGGAAAAAGGGTGCCTTGTTCTAAAATTAATAGATGCTCTCACAGGTCATTTAATAAATCACAAAATCATTTTTGTTGTTTTTTTATTTCAAGTTGATATACAGTTGGATGAACCATTGTGGAAAGTTCTTTTATCTCCAAGTGATGTTGCTATTGAAGTTTTGACACTCTGCTCACAACTTGAGCCTTTGTGTAAAAGAAAGTATACTGTAAGTACTGTAGGAGTGAAATATCTTTATATGAACATGTCCATGTTTGACCTTGTTGATATAGTGGGAAAACCACAATGTATGTATAATCCATAAAGTGTTGTATGATATTTTTATAATATCATCATCTGGAATACTACAATGATTTATTATAGTTTCATTCACTACTATTTTGAGTTTAGGTATTTTTTTGTCTTTTTATATATCCAGTGATAGGTTCCTATATAGCCATAATATAGCTAAGTGATTTAGTTAGGGCGCTCATTTGGCTTTGAACATCAACCTGGTGTTTCTCATTTAAATTTTAGTTTAGCAACTCCAAAACAATGGTGGGAGATAAACAGGGTAGGCTACACCACATAGCTGGGCAAAATTGGTGATAAATTGTGTAATTTGGGCAGTTTTGCTACAAAAGAAGTCATAAAATGGGGCGAATCGCATTTCAGAGATTCTAAATTTAGGAAACGGGAACCTGTAGTATCTAACTTGCACCTTACTCGGCCTTACTCCCCCTTGCCCCCATTTATTAGGCTGTATCCCCATGGTTAGAGTTGTCTTTAGGAGTAGTCAACCACATGTTCCCATATTCTGGGGACAATTACAAAATACTTCTGGACGACTATGGTTTATAGTGTAAATCATCTTTTTAACTACCAGACTAAAAGTGGAAAGATCACCAACAGTCATAAGAATGAATTTCAAAACTCGTTTGAACCGAAAGGTGAGACTTACACTAACTCTTGTGCCTCAAATACTCTAATGCATAGGCGTCCTTATTTTGTATTCAGAACACCTGTAATTGATCCAACATACAACTTATTTCTGCAATTTTAAAACATCTCTTTGTTTCCAATTTTGCCATGACTTCTTTAGCACGTGTTGTTCTTCGAAAGATGGAAGAGTATCTGCAGTTTTTGCCAAGTCCGCAACCTACCTTAGAGGTAAGTGCATGACAAGGGGGTGAGGGAAATCCTGCAATCGGTACACATTATACATATAGCTAAGTCCCCTTAAGTCATTCGTATGCCTCCTGTAAAACATATTCTGGGTTCGCGCGCGCTGAAGGGTAATATAAGGCTTTTGGTGTGTTTTGGGTAATTTGTGATAATTTTATGACATAAATGTCTATTATCACATATGTCATTAAAACTAAAAAGCCGTTTTGAAGAGTCGAGACCACAGTCCATAATATGCATAATGTTTGTATACATATTTAGGAGTATCTACAATACAGTGGTTTAGCCGAGCTTTTCCCAAGAGTAATGTCTTATATTGATAGCCCCGAACGACCAATATTTTTTGCCCAGGAGTATCTTCTTGAAGGTACTAATGATTTTTTTTGTGAAACATACTTGGGTTGTGATAGTTTGGGGGTTGTTATGTATTGTGTCAAACTACGATTCCTTATACAGCTTTGTGTTATACATTGTGTTGTATTGTGGTAATTGTTACATGTGGAATGTGCATGTGCTGATATACAGGGTGTCCCCAAAAAAGAAAACTATTGAAATCACTCATTGTTAAAATTTGAATGCCATGTTAACGAATTTCAGCCTGTGGGGATTTAATGCAACTTATGAAATGCTAAATGCTTTGTGTTGCTAGAGAAAGGGGACTTGTCGAAGGTCATGGTCCTTGAAATGCACATTTAAATAATGTTATCCATATTTGCAAATTGTAAATATTGTTAATAAATATCATTTTTGCGAACAAGCAAATTTTACTGCATCATATGCATGCATAAAAATGAGTATGGTAAACATTTATACACTTGTGGGTCCCAACAGAGTGCTTAGGCATTCAAACTCTAACAATTGCATTGTTATGGGTGATTTCAATAGTTTTCGGGTTTTTTGGGACACCCTGTATATCATTGTAGCTGTTTTATATTTTGTCAATTGTACATATTATCATCACAGAACATTTCAGTACCTTTGGGTTGTTGAACCAACTAGTTACATTATCCCATCAGTTGAATTACGATGCGTTTAATCGCTCCAACCACAAGTACATGGCTCATCAATTGGCGTTGCTTTATGTAAGTTAAAAGTCGACGTTTCCCCATTGCCTATGATTTATACCGTAATTTCATACATCAAAATGTTATACAAAGACATAAAAGCATAAATTTAGTATGCATGGTAACCTTCCGAGGGTATTTTCTGCTTGTTTCTTTGGTTAATTTTTCACAAAAAGTATAATAGTCGCATTCCTTGTTACTATGAATTTTGAATTATCACATTATATGTGCAGAGCTGGATTACAGGGGTTTTGTGATGGAGGGTGGGTTGGTTTGCATGATGGGCACCTAGAAGATACGGTATAGTGAAATTAGGAAAAAACGTACTCTAAACTTCCCTTCATGTAGGAAATCCCAAATTCTTCTCAATAACCAGTGCTGCAAGTTTATATACCTACACAAAGGGAACAATCAGGGCATCGCTTTTTTGCACAACCCCTTGATCAAAGATGTACTCCTCCAGCCTCCTGATCAAAGATGTACTCCTCCAGTCCTTCTATACATATAGTTATTATAGTGACAAAATGAATGTTAACAAGTCGCTCTTTGGTCTGATTTCTTTTTTTTCTCATTTCTAACGAAATTTAGCAATCGATCAACCTGCTTGGGTGCCAAGAACTATTAGCCCAAAAGAAAGAGGTGGAAGGTCATTTTAAAACTTTCAAATCAAAACTTGTAGTGAAAGACAAAAAGAGTATTCCGAAACTTCCAGATGATGAAAAGGAATGGTAGGAATG